>NC_056665.1:72267110-72898777 GCF_018350195.1 Panthera tigris
CCAACATTTGCGGACATATTGTGTGGGTATATGAAAAAAAAATCAAGGATGCCTCCAAACTTTTTGACCTAAACAAATAGAAAGAAGGGCTTGCCATTAAGAGAGATGAGGAAGATTGAGTAGGCTTGTGGGCACTAGGCCACAGGGAGAGGAAGATCATTTCAGCCGTGACGTGCGAAGTTTGAGTAGTTGCCTTTTGGAAATACAAGTCTCGACCTCGGGAGAGAGGGCCAGGCTAAAGATACAAAATTGAAAGTCATCAGTCCGCGGGTGGTAGCAGACACAAGCCTATGGGTATCAGAGTTCTATAAACACTGAAACATTTCTGTTTTGATTGGGATAACACTTGACAAAAAATATTTTATTTTCAGAGACAGCATAAGCAGGGGAGACAGAGAGAGAGAGGATCTCAAGCAGGCTCCATGCCCAGCACAGAGACCTATTTGGGGCTTGATCTCATGACTGTGAGATCATGACCTGAGCTGAAATCAAGAGTTGCACACTTAACTGACTGAGCCACCCAGGCATCCTGAAAAATATCATTTTGAACTACTCTGTGAACCAGCAATTGCACTACTAGGTATTTATCCAAAGCATATAAAAATGCTGATTTGAAGGGACACTTGTACCCCAATGTTGATAGCAGCACTATCAACAATTATATATAGCAGCTGAATTATGGAAACAGCTCAAATGTCTGTCAACTGATGAATGGATTAAGAAGATATGGTATGTATACACAATGGAATACTACTGGGAGATGGAAAAGAATGAAATCTTGCCATTTGCTACAAGGTGGATGGAACTGGAAGTTACTATGCTAAGCAAAATAAGTCAGTCAGAGAAAGACAGATATCATATGATTTTACTTATATGTGGAATTTGAGAAACTTAACAGATAATCATAAGGGAAGGGAAGGAAAAATAAGATAAAAACAGAGAGGCAGACAAACCATAAGAAACACTTAAATACAGAGAACAAACTGAGGGTTGCTGGGGGTAAGGTGGGAGGGGCTGGGTAAATGGGTGATAGGCATTAGGAGGGTGTTTTTTGAGATGAGCACTGGGTGTTATATATAAGTGATGGATCACTGGGTTCTAATCCTGAAGCCAAGACTACACTGTATGTTAACTAACTTGCAAATTAAAAAGAATAATAAAAAAATTAAAGATAAATAAGTAAATAAGTAAGTAAATAAATAAATAATCTTTATTGGAACACACACACACACACACACACACACACACACACACACGGAGGATATTTTGGATCATTTGAAAGACTGTGGTGTACTAGGGTACCATCATGCAATTTCAATACCCTAATGTGGGTATAATTGTGTGATGTCAACTGAGGGCCAAATATTATCATACTGCATCATACAGATGTTCTGCAGTAGTAAGAACAGAGAAAAATGGTACGAAAGTTGAGGTATTATATGTTATATGATAGTAAAGGCAAATCACATTCAGAAAAAATCAAGTAGTTGTAGCTCCAATGGCCATAAGCAGTTTTAGCATATATATAATATAAATTATTATGACATATATTCTAATAACTACCTGCAATGGTTTATTATCAGAAAGAGAACTTTCTGCATCTGAAGTCTGAAGTCTGAAGACTTTAGCATTTAGTTAATCTTTTTTTTTTTTTTTAATTTTTTTTTTCTCAACGTTTTTTTTTTATTTATTTTTGGGACAGAGAGAGACAGAGCATGAACGGGGGAGGGGCAGAGAGAGAGGGAGACACAGAATTGGAAACAGGCTCCAGGCTCCGAGCCATCAGCCCAGAGCCTGACGCGGGGCTCGAACTCACGGACCGCGAGATCGTGACCTGGCTGAAGTCGGACGCTTAACCGACTGTGCCACCCAGGCGCCCCTAGCATTTAGTTAATCTTAAAAATTTTTTCAGTATGGTGTTTTGGAGGTGCTTCATTGCCTGGAACGAGCCATCTTGATAAGGGCTCCAAAATTAAAAATGAATTTATTTTTAAAATGGAAAAATATGACAAAATTAATGACCATGAGTCAAACAATTTTCTATCATGCTCAAAATTAAAATTAGTAAGTTAAATATAAACATGAATACAAATTTTATACTGTAAATACCCAACATTAATGGCATCACTTTAATGTCCAGGGAAAACCACAAGGGGGCACTCTTTTCCTCAGATGTTTATTCCCACAGTCAGATGGTGGTTTGACACTCCTCAGCCCTACTTCTCTGGGCATATTCTGTTCTCTTTCCAAAGGAGGAAGGACTCTCCAGAAGATCCTATCCAGAATCCAAAATCAGAATAGAGCAGCACCTTATGAGCTTTGGTATATTTAGGGGTACAAAGCCATTTTCTCTTTCCACAGCTCAAACAGCCATGTTTTCTGCTTTTTGCTCAATGCATGTGGCGGTCCTGCTAGTAATTCTCAGTGAGTAAGATTTCATATTTTTAAATCTATTTTTATTGTTTTTAATTTTAATTCCAGTGTAGTTAACATAATGTGATATTCGTTTCTGGTGTACAACATAGGGATTCAACAGTTGTATACATTACTCAGCGCTCCTGATGATGAGTGTATTCTTAATCCCCTTACCTGTTTCTCCCACTCACCTCACCTCTGGGATCCCTTTGTTTGTTCTCTATAGTTAAGAGTCCGTTTTTTGGTTTGTCTCTCTCACTTTTTTCCCTTTGTTCATTTGTTTTTTCCTTCAATTCCACATATGAGTGAAATCATATGGTATTTGTCTGTCTCTGACTAACTGGTTTCACTTAGCATTATACACTCTAGATCCATCCACGTTCTTTCAAATGACAAGGTTTCATTCTTCTTTAGGGCTGAGTTATATTCCTTTGTGTACACGTACCACATCTTCCTTATCCACTCATCTATCAATGGACAATTAGGCTGTTTCCATAATTTGGCTATTGTAAATAATGCTACAACAATCATAGAGGTGCATATGTCCTTTTGAATTAGTGTTTTCATTACCTTTGGGTTACTCCCTGGTAGTGTAATTACTGGGTCATAGGGCAGTTCTATTTTAATTTTTTGAGGAATCTCCATACTGTACTAATGACCAAAGGCACATGTGCAGGACTTGTTGGGATCTCCAGAGGATGTGGGCTGCTCTTTATGCCATCAAACCTTAGACTGCAATCGTTAGATTTTGAGAAACGCTCATCTCAATTCAAATTGCTGCCTATTGCTCAGAGAAGTGCAGTGTCAGGGTTAGAAGGTGGCTTCTGGAGTATATCGATACTTTTTATTCCCCAGTGGAGACTCAGGGACCCAGATGGAAAGACAAGTGACCCTCTCAGAAAAGGCTTTTCTTACCGTAAAGCACTCCTGTGCTGCCACAGTGTACGTACGGTTCCCTTCTCTGGTGCGTTCATTGTCCTGGTGAAATTGTGCAGTTTTCTTGAGAGCCACAAAGGAAAATGAGATGGAAGCAACAAAGATTTTGAAGCCACGAGTGAAGGAAAAAACCCCCTTTCACTGGGAGAAACTTTCAGTCCACATGTCAGACAGGGTAGTGTGTGGCTGTGCTGAGTGATGCCACAGGGAAAGGCTGTTGGCGGGGTGGGGGGGGGGGGGGCAAGCGCAAGCCCTCAGAGGACCAGTCAGGACCCATCTGCTGAGGACTGGTGCTCATGACTCATTCTGGTTTCAGGAAATTCTACTATGGTTTGACCCTCAGGTACCCTGGCAGGTGTGAAGATCACCCAGATTGACTTCAAGAACACAGCGGAAAAATAGGAACTGACCAGGTCCTGAACTTAACACCCCTTTGTAGAAATGAGAAACAGGGTCTGACATCTTTCATCAAGGATCAGTGGTGGACGGAGTTAGAGTATCATGCTAAGCGAAATAAGTCAGTTAGAGAAAGACAAATACGATATGATTTCACTCAGATGTGGAATTTAAGGAACAAAACAGATGAACATGGGGGGGAAAAGAGGCAAACCAGGAAACAGACTCTTAATGATAAAGAACAAACAGGGTTGCTGGAGGGGAGGTGAGTGGGGATGGGCTAGATGGGTGATGGACATTAAGGATTGTATTTGTTGTGATGAGCACAGGGTGTTAGATGTACGTGATGAATCACTAAATTCTACACCTGAAACTAATATACACTCTATGTTAACTAACTGGAATTTTAATAAAAACTTGAAAAAGAAAAAAAAAATCAATGACGTGATCTCTGTCTCCTCCTTCCAGACAAAGTCCAACCCTGTGACTTTGGTCAAGGGTATCCCCCCAATTAGAGATGTATATGATTTTCTCTTTAGAGACACAGCGTGAGATAGATGGGGTTGCATCTGCATAACGTCCTCCTGACACAGAGGGTTATTTCCTAGGGAACAGAGGAAAATACCAAATACCAAAGCAACTGGCTCTTAAGGAAAGAACCAAAGGGAGGAGGGAGAAACAGTTCCCACATGTACAAGAAGAATGGAAGGAAAATTATATTTATCATAGTTTCTTTTGTTGCAAACAAAATAGCAGTCATGGACTGCTGCTCTCCAAAGAAGTGGACACAAGCACATACTGGAAGAAATGGCTCATGTCCAAATCCTGTGCACACTCCCTGCCCTCTTTTTCTCCTCCCTACTATATCTTGATTAGCCGGCTTCTTAAAGCAACCCGAAACAGAGGGGGCAGTGTCTGTATCATCTGAAGAGAAAAAACGGTCAGGCTTACATTCTTCATCAGATCACAGTTCAGGAATGGTGGTTGGGGGAAATCATGTAGCTCCCTCGACTCTTTTCCTTATCCAGAAGAGGATAACTCTTTTTGTTATCCTCAAGGAGACTAATGAAGAAGTGGAAGGTCACAGGGTGGGTAGAGGAAAAGAGTGGAGAAGAAAGAAAAGGGAACTTTGGATTGTATTGCATCTAATTCTGGGGGCTCCTCACATATGGGGCTCGCTTCCTCGTATATTGCAGCCACTGGGTGAATAGTTACTTATTTATTATTTTATTTTGATCCATAAAAAGAATTTGATTTTCAGGGAGAAGGGGCCTTGTTAGAAGAGTGACAGAGGCATTCAGTGTGTCTCAGTAAGTCAGGAAGTGCAGTGGAAGGCAGCTGTGAAAGATACTGAAAATGTCAATTGCAGTGAAGGGTCCTTTCCCCTTTCACTTTCTCTTTTCCTCCGTTCCCTTCCCGCAGTCTTTTCTAATGTTTCCTTTTCTCACTGGCCCTCTCTGTCAGTGTTATGAATGAGCTGAAGCAATAACCCTTCTCTCATTTCAATTCTAAAATTATTAGTTCTTCCTTCTTGGTTTACAAGTTTAAAATTCCTTTTTATAGAAAAAACAATCTATGTGCCTGGTAAACAAAAAACCTAAAAGACAGCAAGAAGATATACAATAAAAAAATAAGTAAGTTTCAGAGTTTTGGTTGAACACAGTTGATTGAATATTCACGTTTCTCTCTGCAGCCTCCTGAAAGTCTACTAAAATGTTAATAAAGAATTTCAAGGGGCGCCTGGGTGGCTCAGTTGGTTGAGTGCCCGACTCTTGATTTTGGTTCAGGTTATGATCCCATAGTCGTGGGACTGAGCTCTGTGATGGTCTCATGATGGGCTCTGTGCTGAGCATGGAGCCTGATTAAGATTCTGTCTCTCTTCCCCGCTCTGCCCTTTTCCCCTGTTTGCATACTCTCTCTCTCTTTCTCTCTAAAATAAACAAATAAAAAATAATAAAAAAAAGAATTTCACAAAATATATAAGCACACAAGCACAAAGCAACCAGGAAAGATGGTGACAGCACAGGAGACATCAAGATGACGTTTCAAGGATGGAAAGCAAGTGGAGAAGAGATAAGGGGTTTGGCAGAGAGAAAATATGTGGCTGCAGTAGGAAAGCCAACAGGAGGCAGTTCTATTTATGCTGCAGCATTCTGGTAATGCCCAAGAAATTGAAGCACCAATTACACTCTGGGAAAATGGTACCAGGTGTAGAGGGCAGGTGGGAAAGAAACAGAAGGATTGGAAAGACTAGACTACAAGCTACCCTCAAACATAGAAAACAATTGAAGATAGTCTCTCTGGTTGCTTTGAACCAGATAGCTTTTGGGTTAGGGAATTTCAGAGACATCTGAAGGTGGAGGGGAGTGACAAAGAGAAGGCAGGGGGGTTTTGGTGCAATTCTGTATTTCTTTTCTTTTTTTTTTTTTAAGTTTTTTTTAAAGCTTATTTATTTTGAGAGAGAGAGAGAGCGCTCGAGTAGGGGAAGGGCAGAGAGAGAGGGAGAGAGATCCTAAGCAGACTCCTATCAGTACAGAGCCCAACAGGGGGCTCGAACTCATGAATCGTGAGATCATGACCTGAGCAAAGATCAAGCGTCCAGCGCTTAACTGACTGAGCCACCCAGGCACTTCTGATTTTTCAAAAGGGGTTGGCAACAATATTTTTAATTTCCAGGAGCTCTTCCTGATTGTTGAAACTTTGCTGTTGAATTTTTTTCAAGACAAGTTAATTTAGATGTTTTTGAACAGTCTTTTTCATTCTTGGAATTTTGTTTCCTTATGTGTCAGGTTTTCCGACTTTTTGTTTGGTTTTGTTTTGATATTTATCATTTGTACTGTGAAGGAAGGAAAAATTCTTTCTCTCCCCTTGAAAGTCTTCCAGCTGGACCAAGAATTAAATTTACATGAGACAGATTAGCAGGAGAAAAACCCCAGAGTTTTATTATATGCATATGGAGGTCCAACAGTTACAATGAGACTGAAAGAAATGACCAAGGGAGGCATTTATATCCTTTTTAGACAAAGAGACAATAAATCTGTGAGGCATTGACAACAAAGGAGAAACTCCTTACCTTAGGAGCTTCAATTAGTAAGGAATTCTAAATGGAATTTGGCCTGGGCAGTAGATTAGTAAAAAGTAACAAGAGTTGTTTATATAACATCCTTGTCCATTAATTTCCTATCTCTGGTGATAAGATGTCTCTTTACCTCCTGGTATAGGAAGGGCGCCTTTCACATGGGAGATTTATTTCCAGCTTTCAGGGGGACAGAGGAGGGTCTGAGTGTCCTTTGTTTTTTTGTTTTATTTTTTTAAAAGATATTATTTTTAAATAATCTCTATACCCAATGTGGGGCTTGAACTCAACCCCAAGATCAAGAGTAGCACGTTTCTCCAACTGAGGCAGCCAGGTACCCCAAGAGTGTCCTTCTTGCACAGGCTGTCTCTTCAGTAATCTTTATTTAAAATAATCAACATGCTCAGATGGTACATTTTGAGGCAGCTTACCCTTGGTGGCCCCTACATCTACTTATGGCTAATCGTCTTTGCTGTCCCTTCATACCATATGAGTGAAGGATTGTGCACCTATTAGGTACCTTTTGTGTAATTGTTTAAGTTGGTCTGTTTTTTTTTTTTTTTAAGTTTATTTTTATTTATTTTGAGAGAGAGATAGAGAGCAAGAGGGCGAGGCTCAGAGAGAGGGAGACAGAATCCCAGCAGGCTTACAGCTGTCCACGCAGAGCCTGATGCGGGGCTTGAACTCACAAACTGTGAGATCATGACCTGAGCCCAAAGCAAGAGTTGGAAGCTTGACAGACTGAGCCGCTCAGGAGCCCCTAAATTGGTCTGTTTTTTAATCAATTGCTTTGCAGAGAGGGTTCGGTTAAGGACTTTGAGATAGGAATATCACTCTGGATTATTCAGGTAGATCCAGTCTAATCACATGGGTAGTTAAAATCGGAGAAACTTCCCTGTACTGGTTAGAGGGAAATGGGACTCTGGATGAATGATCAGAGATGAAGCACTGCTGGCTTCGAAGATAGAAAAAGGGACCATGAGTGAAGGAATGTGAGCAGCCTTTAGAACCTGGGAAATGTAAAAAACCAATTTTACCCCCAGAGGTTTCAGAAAAGAAGCAGTCCTGCAGATGTCTTGATTCTAGCATCCTACTATATCGGATTCTCAGCCTGAGGCTTACTGCCAGTAAGGCTATCCAAAGCTCAGCCTGGGGACACTAATCTGATTATCTCTGTTTACAGAATGTCTCCAGGGCATCTGGGTGACTCAGTCAGTTACTCAGACTCAGGTCATGATCTCACAGCTGGTGAGTTCCAGCCCAGCGTCAGGCTCTGTGCTGACAGCTCCGAGCCTGGAGCCTGCTTTGGATTCTGTGTCTCCTTCTCTCTCTGCAGGCCCCACCCCCCCCAACTCGTGCTCTGTCTCTCTCTCTCTCAAAAATAAATAAACATTAAAAAAATTAAAAAAGGGGCACCTGGGTGGCTCACTCGGTTAAGCGTCCGACTGCGGCTCAGGTCATGATCTCATGGTCCATGAATTCGAGCCCCGCGTCGGGCTCTGTGCTGACAGCTCGGAGCCTGGAGCCTGTTTCAGATTCTGTGTCTCCCTCTCTCTGACCCTCCCCCGTTCATGCTCTGTCTCTCTCTGTCTCAAAAATAAATAAACGTTAAAAAAAAAAATTAAAAAAAAAAAGAATGACTCCACAGCTACTACATGAAAACTCTGATGCATTCTGGTCTGATAGTCTTACTGTATAATCAGTTTCTCTGTAAATTACTCCTCTATTTTACAGGCCCTATTATTCACAGAGACAAGGATTAATATTACCAACTACAGAAGACAATATATTATATGTTAGGGAAGAAAGAAAATCTGTTCAGTGGAAGTTTTTGATGTGTCTCTAAATAGAAGGGAAGCACAGATTAGCTTCGCAGGCTGTCTAGAGCCTCTGTCCTGTGTCTGGCCTCCAGTGGGCGATGTTGCACAAACTAGAGGTGCTGAAGCTCTCAGCACCTTCCCCTCCGCTCCTCCTCCCTGGAGCTAGGGGGCTGAAGCCCGCTTTTTGAGTTCTTGGAGGTTAAGACAAGTGAGATATTCAGAGGTCAGAAAATACTCAAGATCATCTAAGCAGTTCTTGTATTTTTACCTAAACAAGGGACTTATCTAGTTCAACCTTACTCACATCTCCTATTTCCAAGAGCTGGGTTCCACGGCCGCTTTCCTGCTTGCTCAGGGGAGATCTTCCAGAAAGAAGCCTGCCGTGTCTTCACTGCTCAGCCATGCTCCTGTTGCTCATCCCAGTACTGGGGATGCTTTTTTCCCTGAGTGAGTAATATCCTATTATAGTCCCTTGTTCTACAGAAGTAACTTTTCTTACTCAAATTTTAGTAGAAATACTTTTCATAACCGAGTCTGCACCGCTTTCACTGATACAACATTGATTTTGCAGGAGACACCAGTGCCCAGTCAGTGACCCAGCTTGATGGCCATGTCACTGTCTCTGAAAAAGCCCATCTGGAGCTGAGGTGCAACTACTCCTATGGGGCAACTCCTAATCTCTTCTGGTACGTGCAGTACCCCAACCAAGGACTCCAGCTTCTCCTCAAGTACTTTTCAGGGCCACCAAATGTCCTGGTTCAAGGCATCAAAGGTTTTCAGGCTGAATTTAGGAAGAATGAAACGTCCTTCCACCTGAGGAAACACTCGGCCCACTGGAGCGACTCGGCCAAGTACTTTTGTGCTGCGAGTGACACAGTACCTTGGACTGCAGGGGGAGCTGAACACAAACCTCTTGAGGCACTAAGGAGGCTAAGTGCATCTGAAAGGTTTTGGATTCTGACATAGTAGGACACACAGTACAGAGGCGTTCAGGGACTGGCTGAGCAAGTGTGGGGCAGATCTACTCCAACCTGTTGGATATGAGAGTTGGGACACAGCACGGGAGCATTTTACTTTTCATTCATAATTGTATCTTTCAATAAACTGAACAAGGTGAACTCCTTTCGTAGCTTATTTCCTTCTTACAAACTTACTGCCTTTCCAACTTGGTAATTTTAAGATCATTTTGTTGGAATCTTTCTTCCTGGATCCACTCTGTGCTGGTATTTCCCCTCAGTTTTAGGCGCCCATCTAGGAGGGAGGAGTTGATTGGGGTGGTGAGTAGCTCAGAATACAGTGTACTTATGGAGATTTTTAGCAACTTACTGGGAATGTCGCAGAAAGAATGGTGAATAATGCATATTTTTTAGTATTTCTTCAAGGACTGTTAAGGGTGCAGGAGACAATCTAGATGCCAGATTCTACTTATTTTAAAGTTAAGATCGTTTATTTTTACCAATTATAACGACAGGTTTCCATTGTTTTGATATCTTAAATTCTACAAATCTGTATCAGAAATCTTCAAAATTGGTGGGATAGTAACTTTGGCCAATTTTCTGACAAATGATGTCATTGTTTTCTTTTTTTCTTTTTTTTTTTACTGTTGTTCTATTTTCAAATGAGTTTACCATTAGAATGTTAAAAACTGTTTCTTACCGTTTGGCATTTGAAGGGGAGGAAGAAATTTTCCTGGTCCAAGCTTCTTCCAGCTGGACAGATAATTAAATTTACACGAGACATTAACAGGAGAAAAAAATCCAGAATTTTATTACTTGTCCATGGAGGCCTACTAATGAAATTGAAATCTAAAGAAATGACCAAGGCAGGCAACATTTAGAGTTTTTAGCAAATAGACAATAAATCTGTGAGGAATTGACAGGACAAGAAAAACTTAACTTCAGGAGCTTCAATTAGTGAAGAATTCTAAACTCACTGTGAGGTTTTTTAAATAAAGGCTTAAGACTTTCATGTAATAATAGAAGGCAATGTATTTATCATTAGCTTAACTCCTGCTCTTCATGTGTGGTGGTTCTTTTCATGTTCAGCCCCCCTATTTTGAAAAAAAGTGACAAAAATTCTAAATGACAATTATGAAATGTTATAGGGGTCATACTCCACATTCAGCTGCTATCTGGTCTAATTACTGCAGAGTTCTGATTACAAAACACAGTTCAGCTAGTGCCTCTAGGTTTACATAAGGACTGAGTTAACAGAAGTACTGCTCTGTATGCTGTCCATCAGATCTTTCTCATCCCTTTATTTTTATTTTATCTTTTTAAAGTTTATTTATTTTGAGAGAGTGAAAGAGAGAGAGAGAGAGCATGAGCAGGGAAGGGGCAGAGACAGAGAGAGAGAGAGAGAGAGAGAATCCCAAGCAGGCTCTGCACTGTCAGCATGAAGTCTGACATGGGGCTCGATCCCATGAACCATGAGATCATGACCTGAGCTGAAATCAAGAGTTGGTCACTTAACTGACCGAGCCACCCAGGTGCCCCTTCCTTATCCCTTTATAATACACTTCCTCACTTTGCTGAGGAGAAACCCAAACTACATTTCCCACAATCCCTTTCTTTTATCATCTAGTTTAAGTTCTGTAATTGAGAAGCATTTCTGCAATACTATACTTCAGAGTTTCAGGTCATCAGTCTTGCCATCTTTGCTTCATCAGATCTTCCAATGTTTATATGTCTAATTCACTGTGTTAAATTTCTTTCTACTTAAAATATTTGGATTTGTTTCTGTTTTCCTGACTGACTTTTTACTAATATATTTGGGTAAATCTAGGTTCCTTAAGCAGAGCTTGTGCTCTTGAAGTCAGGACATCTGAATAAAATCTGTTATTAGCTAGTAGTTAGCTTTAAGCAATTTTCATTATGATCACACAGTTCTGACACATTCCACTCAAATCTACTGCTACAATTCCTCTATGACATTCCTCTACTTACGAACTCATGGTATGGATGATAGATTCCCTCATTTTGCGACACAACAAAAGCAAGGGGCAAGGTTGACTTGAATAAGTGAAGGAAATGATGGAAGCCGAGACTGTTCGCGGGTTATTTCTACTTTGACTCCAGCTGGAGTAGGGTAGAGGCATGAGACAAAGGGCTAGGGACAAAGGAGGGAGACACTGCTTGCTCACAGAGATGTGACATGGAGTAGATGGGAAAAGGAAGAGAGAGAAGAAATTATGAACTGAAACAATATCCAGATCTAAATTTTCTACCCGAATCTGAAGCTTGTTACTACATATAGCTTGATACAGGACCATGTAGCTGCCTTCTCTGAATTCATGGAGGGGAAGTTTTCCAGGAAGTACACTAAAAAAGGCTTCCATGTTCAAAGATAAATATTAACGGGACTTGACGGATAGAAGGCATCCTTTTCTCTAAGTTTGTTCTGGGAACATCTGGAGTTTTTGTTCTAAGTTGAATGGGCAATAATAGTGAGAGTAAGCAGTAATTGTTTTTGCAGCTGCGACATCAATACTAGCATGAAAAGAGAACAGTTTTAAAATTCTGTGAAGAATGGAGGCGTTTTCTCCTGCTGACCCCAGAAATGCTTCACAGAGACCTCAAATGTCCTCTTAGTTCAGGGTTCCTAAAGGTTATGTTGTCAATTTGTTTGATATTGGCTCCATCACAAACCACTTGAGATTTTTAACTTCCTCGAGTCTAACTTCTAGAGATTGTGATTTTTTTAAGTGGAGAGCTCTCCAAATTTGTACTTTTGAGTTGATGACCAACTGTTTTTTTTAATTTTAATTTAATTTTTATTTTTTAAATGTTTATTTTTGAGAGAGAGAGAGAGAGAGAGAGAGAGAGAGAGAGAAAATCCTGAGCAGGCTCCATGCTGTCAGCATAGAGTCCAACTTGTGGCTTAAACTCAGGAACCATGAGTATGACCTGAGCTGAAATCAAGAGTCGGCCACTTAACTGACTGAGCCCCTCAGATGCCCCCCAACTGACTTGTATTTACAGAGAAGTCTCACCCTTGCTATAAAATGTTTCTGTATATCATCATACATGTCCCTACCAACACTAGAAGCTGAGATTGAGCTCATCCTTTTGTTTTCTGAGGCAAATCCATATTATCTGCATATCCTATCCTGTGGTAAAAGCAATTTTGTTGAACTTATATATATTATATTGGCCAATAATGTTGGTAGATGGACATATGCAGAGAGCATGCTTGAGGCAAAATTTCCACTTAAAGTTTAGTGTCAGAGCATTTCTCCTGATGTACACAGACCAATCAGATTATCTGAGAATCCTTAAAATCCCAAGGGAGAAGAAAATAATGCCAGATAGTTTTATGGATATTCCATAACTTTAATAATCATATTTCTCCAATTCAGAGTTATGTATTTTTTTACTTTTTAATGTATATAAATAGAAAATTTACCTTTTCCTTTTGGAAGCTTTTATTAAATTGTGTGTCTCATAATTGATGTCTTAGATGTGAAGCAATATTGTAATTCGGGTAGCAGGAATTCCTCAACCATTCGTCTATTCATTTATTTGTGCACTTAAGAAATTTGTTGGCCACCTGCTAAGTGTCCAACATTGTTCTAGGTGTGGGAATAGAGTAGTGAAAAAAAGTTTAAGTTCTTCCATCCCAAATCTATTAACGACTGAATATGTGTTATTGACATTCCTCTGACTTTAACCTAAAACTTACATAATATTTCAGTGTATCACTAAGAGGCTCAAAATGGCTAAAAGAGAAAAAGTAAAATAGAATTTTTCTTGGAAATGTCTCAGTTTGGAGCTTCCATGTTAGGCAGTGTGCTGGGAAAAACAGATTTATGAAAAATACCAACTATTCTTTAGATTTACAAAGGACCATCTTGATAGCTAACAGGTGTCATAAAAATAGAGCCAGAGGTGAAGATATAAGACTCTTGAAAGGAGAACAAGTTCATAGGTTAACATGGCTCAGAGTTTATTACCTTGCCCACAAGGGGGGTCCATCTTCCTCAGACACACACACACATTTCCTGCTTCTATTCTGAGCTCACACTCATCCTCCTCTGTAAACTTAACTTTTTCTCCCACTAAGCAGTCAAGACGCAAGGACACCACAGATCTTAAGAATGAGCTCTTCTCCAGGATCACTGCTTGTGCTGTTATTAATGTTTGGTAGGTAAGATGGCACATAAAGTCTAAAAGCTTTCGTTCCATTATATTGGTGTCGTCTTTAACTACAATTTTCTGTAAGAGGTAGAACCCAGATCATGCCTGAGGTGACCAGAACTACTGTTTTGTTTTTGTTTCAGGAGGAAGCAAGGGAGATTCAGTGACCCAGATGGAAGGCCAGATGACCCTCTCAGAGCGGGCTTCTCTGACTGTGAACTGCTCTTATGAAACCACACAGTACCCTGCCCTTTTCTGGTGTGTCCAGTATCCCGGAGAAGGTCCACAGCTCCTCCTGAAAGCCTCGAAAGCCAACGAGAAGGGAAGCAGCAAAGGTTTTGAAGCCACCTACCACAAAGAACCAAATTCTTTCCACTTGAAGAAATCCTCAGTGCAAGTGTCAGATTCGGCTGTGTACTACTGTGCCCTGAGGGACACAGTGACAGGGACTGCAGAGGGAGCTAAGCGTAAACTCTGAGCAAAACAGGGGCCCAGATGCTGAGCGTCTGAGCTTATCGTCCACTCTGGTTTAGGAAACAGGAGAGAGTCTACTGTGTTGTCACCCACTGTTCACCCCAGGTGCTTTTGTTGGTGTGACAGTCATCCAAATTAACTCTGCGAACACGGCGGAAAAACAAGAAGTAAACAGGCCTTCAATGGTGAGAGCCAAAACCAAGTCTGTCACCATAGTTCTTCAATCATGGCTGAAATTTGTGCTTTTGAAAGTATAAAATTAGGATCAATGTAATGGTCTATGTGTTCATCCTTGCATGAAATTCTAGCCCTTCGACCTTGTTCCAGGTCATCCAGGGAAACATTATATTTAAAGACACACCCATAACAGATGAGGTTGCAAATGCCTTAAGTCTCCCTGACAAGCTGGGGCAAAAAAGAATGATTTCTAGGGAAGCTGCAGCCCAAGAAACAATAGATTCTTTCCCCCCCTTTTATTTACTGTTTAATTTACATCCAAGTTAGTTAGCATATGGTGCAACAATGATTTCAGAAGTAGATTCCTTAATGCCCCTTACCCATTTACACCATCCTCCCTCCCCCAACCCCTCCAGCAACCCACTGTTTGTTCTCTAGATTTAAGAGTCTTTTATGAGAAACAATAGATTCTTAAAGGAAGAAAGAAAAATAAGAAATAAAGGAGGAGCAGAGAGTCCTACATATGACCCCACATGTGGAAAGAGAAGTTGTAACATTTCTTACATTATCTTTTCAGGAAATTCACATGGCAGACTTAAACTGATGTTCTCCATGCAGATTAAAGTCAAATTGTTATATTTGTTGCAATTGGAATAGTGCCTGCACCATAGTAAAATCTCTTCAAATATTTGCTAAATTAACAAATGAGTAGGAAAACCCATTACTGCTACCACAAAAAAGCTACTGATTTTTTTCATTAATCAAATCTATTCAACAAAGAATAATACATAGAACAGAAAAAATTTGCTGCCCTTTGTTAGGTTATATCCTGAGGGATCACTCCTTTTACCGTTATTTTAAGCCCTTTATGTGCATCATACCACGTAATTCTCTCAGAAATTGTTATATCTATAACTATGCTCCTTGTATATATGAGGATCCTGAGGCACAAAGAATTTAAGTCATTTATCCATAATCTCAAAGGTTGTTAGTAGCAAAGCCAGAACTCAAATGCAGGTTCTCCAAGCATATGTCTTAAGTTTTAATATAAAATACTTATGTACTCTATATTATCTATATATACATACATATATTATATTATATATATATACACATATATATGTATATATATAGTACTCTGTATTATATACATAGTACTCTATATATTATATATGTGTACTCTATATTATATATACACTATATTATATATAGTAGTACATATATACGTACTATGTTATATATATATAGAGAGAGATATCTATATATATATATATATATATATATATATATATATATATCTATATATATATAGATCGTAGATCACTCTATATTATATAATGATGTACATAGATCACATTGCCAGTTGTAAGGAGAAGATTGAACAAGAAGTTAATCAGAAGTTTTGAGCAACTGTAGATCTGACTGAAGAAAGTCTTGTTGGCTTTTCTCCTCACACATGCATCCTGACTCTTTGAGTAGATATAATATATGCAGCAGAGCCAAGTCTGGTCTCTGATGAGCAGGGCAGTAGTAGACTGGATTCTCCCTATCATGTGGCAGAAAAGGATGGAGGGTAGAGAAGCTAGATTTGGAGACAGGCTTGGGCAGTATACTTGGAGGAAAGATGGAGACACATCTGAGCACCTCCTGAGTGTTTTGTGGCTTCATTTTTGTTGCAAAATAGTGGAGAGTTTTAATGAGTTTAATACAAAACAGCCCAAGACACATTTTCCTTAGGATTTGGGAGACTGGAGTAGGAAGAAGGGGGAAAACAGTTTTTTTTTCCTTTAAAAAATGTATTTAAATTCTAGTTAGTTAACCTACAGTGTGATATTGGTTTCAGGAGTAGAACAATGATTCATCATTTACATACAACGCCCAGTGATCATCACAAGTGCCCTCCTAGAGTTAATTTTTAGTTCATCGGGATTCGTGTTGGGAATTGTAGAAGGGACACAAATCGGTAAGCGTAAAGGCTGAATGACCAATCTCTTAGGTACAGCATTTGTCTTTTGCTAATCTAGAATTGAAGTACAATAAACTGTACATATACGAAGTGTACAATTTGATCAGTTTCAATTTATGTATATGCCACAATCAAGGTAATGAACCTTTCCATCATCCCCAGTGGGTGTCTCTCTCCCTCTACCTGTGACCTCAGAAAATCATCTTCTCTCTGTTGCTGTGCATTACTTTCATAGATTTAGGTACTGCATGCATACTATTTTATTACTGTTTTTCTGTTTTATTATTGTTTTTCATGACCTATCTTTATTTTTTGGTTCTCTCTTCTCTTTTTTTTCCTGACTCTTTTGGATTACTTGAATACTTTCTAATATTCCGTTTTATATATTGGCTGTTGGCTATATCTCTTTGCATGTTTTGAGTGTTGGTTCTAGAGATTACAATGTATATACCTATTATTCAGAGACTACTGAGAGTTAATAATATACTGTTTCATGTAAAATGTTGAAATCTTGCACTATATAGCTCTTTATCCACCAGTCCTGAAGTTTGTTATAGTTGTTCATATTTATCACATTTATACACATTGAAAACCTTACCACTGAATGTTATAATATTTGCTTGAAATAGCTGTATGCATTTTAAAACTTGAAAAAAATATATCTATATTTTTTGGTTGTTCTTCAACTGAAACCATCTTTATTTCACCTTTATTTCAGAAAGGTTTTTCCACCAGATCTGTAATTTTGTGTTGATAGGTGTTGTTGTTCTGTGCCTTCAAGATGCTGTTTCACTGTCTGAGAGTTTTGTGGTGAGAAATCCATGGTCATTAAAATAATTGCTCTCCAATATAATGTACAATGTCTTGCTTCCTTTTCTAGCTGCAATATATACACATATATACATAAAGACTGGATGACCAATCTTAGGTATGGCATTTGCCTTTTGCTAATCTATAATTGAAGTTCAATAAAATGCACATACTTGAAGTATATATATATATATATATATATATATATATATATAATATATGTATATATATTCTCTAGCCAATGTTATATGTATGTTATTTTGCATATATTATATATATTATTATATAATTTTTGCTTGTCAATAGTTCAGTTATGATGTGTTTAGGTGCAATTTTCTTTGGTTTTATCCTGTTCAGAGTTTGCCAAGATTCTTGAATTTTTATATTTATGTTCTTCATCAAATTTGGCAAGTTTTTGGCGATTCCCTTTTCAAGCATGTTTTCTGCTCTAATCTCTTTATCCTCTCCTTCTGGGGCTCTACTGACGTATATTTTAGACTTTTTGATATTGTTGCACAGGTCTTTAGGGTTGTGTCCATTTTTATTTCAATTTTTTTTTCTTGTTCTGAAGTTTTGATCAGGGTTTCTTGACTTTGGCACTATTAACATTTTAGGTCAAATAACTTTTTATTGTGGGAGGAGGCTGTCCTCCCTAATTGTCAGACTTCCTAGAAATATGCCTAGCTTCCACCCACTAGGTGCCACTAGTACTCTACCCCCCAAATTGTGGCAACCAAAAGTGTGCCCAGATTTAAGGAATGTCTCCTTCGGGGAGGAAGAGTCATCCTTCATTGATAATCATTGAGTTAGATAATTTCTACTGATCTGTTTTCAAGTTCACTTACTCTTTCACTGTCCTCTTCATTTTGCTATTGAGCCCTTACTGTGGGATTTTATTTCATGTATTGTATTTTCCAGTCCTAAAATTCCCATTTGCTTCTTTTTGTCATTTCTATTTCTTTGTTGAGAATGCCCATTTTATCATTCATTTCAAATGTGCTTCCTTTTACTTCAGGGAATACAGTTTAAAAAGTTGCTTTCACTTCTTTGTCTACTGGTTCCAGCATCTTAGTCATCTTGACATTTGCAGTTGTAGATTATCTTTCACTTAGATATTGGTCAATGTTTCTGGTTCTTTGTATGCTGAATAATTTTGGAATGCATCTTTTTTCACCCTTTTTTTAAATTTAAATTTTAGTTAGTTAACATACAGTGCAATATTGCTTTCAGGAGTAGAATTCAGTGATTCATCACTTACATACAACACCCACTGCTCATCACAAGTGCCCTCCTTAAATACCCATCACCCATTTAGCCTACTCCCCACCTCCCTCCCTCCATCAACCCTTTGTGCTCTAACCTTAAGAGTCTCTTGTGGTTTGTTTCCCTCTCTTCTCTTCCCCTCCTCCCATATGTTCGTCTGTTTGTTTCTTAAATTCCACATATGAGTGAAATCATATGGTATTTATCTTTCTCTGATGGACTTATTTCACTTAGCATAATGCATTCTAGCTCCATCCATGTCATTGCAAATGACAAGATTTCATTCTTTTTTTTTTATGGCTGAGTAATATTCCATTGTATATATATACCACATCTTTATCCACTCCTTAGAGGATAGACATTTGGGCTGTCTCCAGAATTTGGTTATTGTTGGTAGTGCTGCTATAAATATTTGGGTGCATGTGAACCCTCCCCCCAGCAAATCAACATTTTTGTATCCTTTGGATAAATTCCTAGTAGTGCAATTGCTGGGTCATAGGGTAGTTCTATTTTTAATTTTTTGAGGAACCTCCATACTGTTCTTCAGAGTGGCTATACCAGTTTGTGTTCCCACCACAGTGCAAAAGCATTCCTCTTTCTCCATATCCTAGCCAACATCTGCTCTCTCCTGAGCTGTTCATTTTAGCCATCTGACAGATATGAAGTGATGTCTCACGGTGGTTTTGGTTTCTATTTCTCTGATGACTAGTGATGTTGAGCATCTTTTCATGTATCTGTTAGCCAATTGGATGTCTTCTTTGGAAACGTGTCTATTCATGTCTTTGACCCATTTAACTGGGTTATTGTTTATTGGGTGCTAAGTTTCATAAATTCTTTATAGATTTTGGATACTAACCCTTTATCAGATATGTTGTTTGCAAATATCTTCTTCCATTCTGTAGGTTTTTAGTTTTGTTGATTGTTTCCTTTGCTGTGCAGAAGGTTTTTATCTTGATGAGGTCCCAATAGCTCACGTTTGTTTTTGTTTCCCTTGCCTTTGGCAATGTGTCTAGTAAGAAGTTGCTGTGGCTGAGGTCAGAGAGATGCTGCCTGTGTTCTCCTCTAGGATTTTGATGGTTTCCTGTCTCACATTTAGGTCTTTCACCCATTTTGAATTTATTTTTGTGTGTAGTATAAGAAAGTGGTCTATTTCATTCTTCTGCATGTCGCCATTCAGTTTTCCCAACACCATATGTTGAAGAGACTGTCTTTTTTTCCCGTTGGATATTATTTCCTGCTTTGTTGAAGATGAGTTGACCATATAGTTGTGAGTCCATTTCTGGGTTTTCTATTGTGTTCCATTGATCTGCATGTTGATTTTTGTACCAATACCAATACCAAGCTGTCTTGGTGACTATAGCTTTGTAACATAATTGAAATCCCAAATCGTGATGCCTCCAGTTTTGTTCTTTTTCCAGGGTTGCTTGGGCCATTTGGGGTCTTTTGTGGTTCCATACAAATTTCAGGATTTTTTGTTCCAGCTCTGTGAAAAATGCTGGTGGTATTTTGATAAGGGTTGAATGCATCTTAAACATTTTAAATGTTGGGTTGTAACTTGAATTCTGAATCTGATATATTTTTTAAAAAAACTGATTTTTCAGTGAAATTACTTGTTAGTCTACTTTTATATGACACCTCATTTCTAACAGACTCCAGGAAGAATACACCATCATAGGTTTGGGAAGGAAGAAATATATTGTGCAGAACTTTTCATACCTCAGAAAACAGAAGGAACACATAAACTAGTTCTTGGAGGGGCCTCCAGGGGACGATGCTGCACAAACTAGAGATCTTGTTGTCAACATCATCTGCTCACGCCCTCCCCCCTGCAGCTGGCTGAGCTCTTTGCAGACAGAGACAGGGACAAGAATCATCCGTCAGAAAGCTCCAGGCTCATCGCAGCAGCTTTTGCATTTTTATCTCAGCAAGGAACCTGTCCAACTTTACTTTCTCCACCCTTCTTATGTCCGAGGGCTTGGTTTCCTCAGCCAGTTTCCTGTCTGCTCAGGGGAGATTTTCCTGAGAAGAGCCCACTGCTTTTCTACTGCTCGGCCATGTTCCTGTTGCTTATCTCAACACTGGGGATATTTGCCCCGCGTGAGTAAAATTTCATATTAGTCTATAGTTCTACAGATTCAGCTGGAAATACTGACTTTTCATTGTGAAGTGTGCACTGCTTTCACTGATACAACACTGATTTTGCAGGAGACACCGGAGCCCAGTCAGTGACGCAGCCTGATGTCCATGTCACTGTCTCCGAAGGAGCCCCTCTGGAGCTGAGGTGCAACTATTCCTATAGTGGAACTCCTTATCTCTTCTGGTACATGCAGCACCCCAACCAAGGACTCCAGGTTCTACTGAAGTACTTTTCAGGGGACACCCTGGTTAAAGGCATCAAAGGTTTTGAGGCTGAATTTAAGAACCATGAAACCACCTTCCACCTGAGGAAATCCCGAGCCCTTGGCAGCGATGAGGCCAAGTACTTCTGTGCTGTGCGTGACACAGTGTCTGGGACTGCAGGGGGAGCTGAACACAAACCACCATGGTAGGGGAGTTTTTGGAGACTGATGGTCTCTTCCTGTGGTATTATCAGAGATCTCTTGCTGTATGATGCCAAATGAGGCAAATAGAGCTGAGCAGACTCAGATATTTCTATATAATTCTACAACTCCATGTCTGATAAACTTAATTTAGCAGGTTTTTGGTCTTTGTAGAAACTACATGATAATAAATAGTATTACAGAATGATGGAGAAGATAGTGTTCTGATCATACAATACCAAGATGCTCAAAGACTGGCCTTGAGGTTGACCTCAAGGTTAACTATATGAGTTTTCATTTATCATTTCTTCTGTCAGCCAACCCAGAAAACAAAACATGAACTCCTCATGTTCTTTCCCAGAAAAGTTTGCCTGCTTGTTTCTCTATTCATTCACAGATCATTTTCTTGGAATTTGACCCCTCAACTTCTTCCCCCCACCCCACAGATCTCACTGTGCTGGTCAGAATGTGTCAGAATATTTTGCGTGTCAGTTCCTCATTTAAAAGGGATTCTGGAAAATTATTGGTCAGTTTTTGGAGATTGATTAGAATTGTGAAAGGTTTAGAAAACTGTCATGGTCATGTTAACTTTGGGAACTATTTAAAATAGTGCAGGAAGCTGAAGATTTTAGCCCATCAGTGTTTACCCAAAGATTTTGTCTCACTTGTAAAAGTAGCCTCCTATTCATTTGGTTATTTATTTATTTACTTACTTTACTTTACTTTACTTTATTTATTTAATTTTATTTATTTATTCATTTATTTATTTTATTTTTAATTTTTTAATTTTTTAATGTTTATTTTTGAGACAGAGAGAGACAGAGCAAAAGAGAGGGAGGGAAGAGAGAGAGGGAGTCACAGAATCTGAAACAGGCTCCAGGCTCTGAGCTGTCAGCACAGAACCTGATGTGGGACTCAAACCAACGAACCGTGAGATCATGACTGTTAGGATGTCCTTGGAACCACAGTAGAGGGGACGGCCATCTTGCCAGCGCAACCCAATGAAAAGCCCCTAGTAGTTGCCAGAACGAATTGGAGGTCAACCAATCACCGCGCGACAGCACGACCTGACACGAAAAAGGCCCACCCGGACCTAAACCTGGAACCACTGCAGCTTAAAAACCCCACCCCACCACACCTGGGTGTGACTTCCCTGACTCCCCTCTCTCTCTCTCAGTCACGGAACCTCGCCCAAGACCTTAGTTCCCAAATAAAGCCTTTGACTGCTAAAATTTTTTAGCCTCTTACTCCTATCTTTACCCTGCCTTATGCCTGACCCTAACATTTGGTGCCGAAACCCAGGGGCAGGTAGTAGCTCGCCTCCCTTGGCTGAGCTCCCTCCTTGCCAAGACAGAGGCCAACCACCCTACTCTCAAGCGCCTACAGGAGCCAGTAAGTAGGACAGACCCCTCCTTCCCTCCTCCAACTATGGCTGACACCCACGAGAGACGTCTGGCAAGTCAGTCTCCTTTCCTCTGCATGCTGCAAGGCCCACACGCCGAAAGGCCCCTTATTGCAGCACGAGGGACGCCTCGCCCTGCCACACCAATGGCAAGTAACGAGTCTAAACCTCCTCGATCTCTTACCCTCCCCCAATGTCTGTTAAAGAACTTCCGGCTCCTGGGCTTGTTGTAACCGACTCATCTGCCTTTGCACTGTAGTCTGGCCTCAGTACAAATTAGATAATGATCCTCAATGGCCTCCCAAGGGGTCTTTACAATACCAAATCTTAACTGATCTGGACAATTTCCGCTATCGGCTGGGAAAATGGGGAGAAATACCCTACGTCATGGCCTTTTGGGACCTCAGGTCTCGCCGCAACCTATGTTCCTCCTGCCCCTCTGCATGCATGCTCCTTGCCCGCCCACAACCCCCCCCAACCCCGACGACCTCACCTCACCAACTTCCCTGATCTCCGACCCGTTAGAGGATCTAGCCACGCTGCCCACCGGTCCTCGACCCCCTCTGTACTCCCAACCCCCAGCCGCCCCGCCCTCGCCTCCCATATCATCCCAAACTCGTGCTCACACCCCTCCCAGCGAACAGACCCCAGCGGCCATCTTTCCTCTCCCTGAGGTGGCAGGACCTGAAGGTCTAGTTTGAGTTCACGTCCCCTTCTCCCTCCAAGACTTATCCGCCATTGAAAAGCGGCTAGGGTCATTCTCGGCTGACCCCACCCAATACACTAAGGAATTCCAATACCTTGCCCAAGTCTACAGTCTCACATGGCATGACATCCATGTAATCCTCACCTCTACCCTCACCCCTGAGGAGAGGGAGCGCATCCAGGCCTCAGCCAGGGAACATGCAGACCAAACCCACATGACCGACCCCACTATGCCTGTAGGGGCCGATGCTGTCCCGGCGGCCGACCCCAACTGGAACTACCAACTTGCAGGCAATGGTCACTGGCGCCGGGACCAGATAATCCAGTGCCTACTAGCAGGCATGAGGGCAACCTCAACCAAATCAGTAAATTTTAACAAACTTCAAGAAATAATACAGGACCCCGATGAAAACCCTCAGCCTTCCTTAGCCGGCTCACAGAGGCACTTACCCAGTATACCAGACTAGATCTTACCACCCCCGCCGGGGCCACAGTATTGGCCACCTACTTTATTTCCCAATCAGCCCCTGATACTCAAAAAAAAACTAAAAAAGGCCAAAGATGGTCCTCAAACCCCTATGGCCGACCTGGTAAAGATGGCTTTTAAAGTTTTTAATGGCCGAGAGGAAGCTCAAGAACAACGGTGACAGGCCGGTCTCCAACAAAAGGTACAATTACAGACCCAAGCCTTGGCAGCTGCCCTGAGGCCAGCCACAATAAAGCCCTCCGGACCACGGCCCCCTCCGGGGCCATGCTTTAAATGTGGCCGAGAAGGCCATTGGTCTCATCAGTGTCCCCATCCCCAAAGCCTACCAGTCCATGCCCATTGTGCCAGCAAATGGGCCATTGGAAATCCGATTGTCCTCACCCAGGGGATGACAGATTCGCAAGGCCCCCACGTGGCGAGGCTTCACCCCGATTGGACTCTGCCTTCCAACTGCTGGAGATGGAGGATGACGACTGACGAGGCCCAGACTCAGTAACTCCGGTGACCTACACTGAGCCCAGGGTAAAACTCCAGGTAGCGGATAAGTCCATCTCCTTTCTTTTGGACACGGGGGCTACCTATTCCGTCCTGCCGAGCTATTCTGGCCCCACCACGCCGTCCTCCGTTTCGGTCATGGGCATAAATGGTACCCCCTCTGTTCCCCCATGCACACCGGTACTCATCTGCTGCCTGGATGGCTTCCACTTCTCCCACTCCTTCCTAGTCATCCCCTCCTGCCCCATCCCCCTGTTGGGCCGAGACATCCTCAATAAATTAGAAGCCTCAGCTACCTCCCTATCTGCCTTACAAAGGCAGATCAACGCCCTAGCACAGGTCACTCTACAAAACCGACGAGCCCTAGATCTCCTGACAGCAGAAAAAGGGGGAACATGCCTGTTCCTGAGGGAGGAATGTTGCTACTACCTCAATGAATCAGGCTTAGTTGAAACCAATGTAGAATGCCTAAAGTAAATCCAAAAAACTCTATCTGCCCTCCCAGGATCCTCAGACCCCCTAACTTCCTGGTGGCAATCACCCCTCCTAACTTGGCTCCTCACCATAGTCACCCCACTAGTTGCTATCTGTATAATACTTATGCTTTTACCTTGTTTTCTCCGTTTTATACAAAAACGAATTCATGAAGTTTCCCAGGTGGTCCAGCCATATTCCCGCATTCCAACCTCAGACCCCACATACCATGACGTTGCCCTTACACCCACAGGAAGCAGCCAGATCAGATCCGTCGCCCATTATCACCAATAAGAGGTTGGAATGTTAGGATGTCCTTGGAACCACAGTAGAGGGGACGGCCATCTTGCCAGGGCAACCCAATGAAAAGCCCCGAGCAGCGCGCCAGAATGAATTGGAGGTCAACCAATCACCGAGCGACAGCACGTCCTGATGCGAAAAAGGCCCACCCGGACCTAAACCCAGAACCGCTGCAGCTTAAAAACCCCACCCCACCACACCTGGGTGTGACTTCCCTGACTCCCCTCTCTCTCTCTCTGAGTCACGGAACCTCGCCCGAGAGCTTAGTTCCCAAATAAAGCCTTTGACTGCTAAAATTTTTTAGCCTCTGACTCCTCTCTTTACCCTGCCTTACACCTGACTCTAACAATGACCTGAGCCGAACTCAGACACTCAACTGCCTGAGCCATCCAGGTGCCCCTATTTTTATTTTTGAAAGAGAGAGAGCACGAGCAGGGAAGGTGCTGAGAGAGAGGGAGAGAATGAATCTTAAGTAGGCTCTGCACTGTCAGCATGGAGCCAGACATGGGGCTACATCCTGTGAACTGTGAGATCATGACTTGAGTGGAAAACAAGAGTTGGATGCTCTACCAACTGAGCCACCCAGACACCTCAACTTTTGTAAGTTAAATTCTACAAATTTACAACCAGAACGGTGTGGATATAATCTCTTTTGCTGTGTCCAGCAATGGACCCTTTTTTTTTTTCTCAATGCTTTCAGTCTGTTCTTGTTTGATTTCATTGTTGGAATATGAGAAAGTGATTCTTTTTTTAAAATTTTAATTAATTCCTTTTTAATTCTTTTTTAATGTTTATTTTTGAGAGAGAGAGACAGAGTGAGAGCAGGGGAGGGGCAGAGAGAGAGGGAGACAGAGAATCCGAAGCAGACTCCAGGCTCTGAGCTGTCAGCACAGAGCCCAACGCAAAGCTTGAACTCATGAACTGTGAGATCATGACCTGAGCTGAAGTCGAACACTTAACTGACTAAAGCCACCCAGGTGCCCCTACAGATTGATTCTTACATGTTAACATCATTCTAATTAATTATGTAGTAAATTTAGCAATGCCAACTCTGCTAGAAATATTGATAAGAATTGCAGAGAAGATAGGGGTCGCTGGACCCAGGATAAACTTATAACTCAGTATAAGCCTGTTTTGTGTAGGATGGAAAGAGTTGTGTAAGAAGGTTTTATGGTCCTTGTGTTCTTGAAGTCTTGGAGATAACAAATACTCTGCAGAGAGGGGAGAAGGAGAAAGAGGGAGCTTTCAGACTGCTTCTTGGCTTACTCTGTCATGTAGAGAAAGATAAGTGCCCAGGAGCCCTCAGAATATAGACAGACTAAGTAGATGGTCACCAAGGATACATCAGGAGATCAACAGTAATTTTTAGGACTTGGTGATATGGTTATATGTAATAAATGTGTTTGAGTGATTGCTTGAAGTCATAAGGAATGTAAATGGAGGTGTTAGAGACAAAATCTGGAATAAAAAAAGTGTATTCATTTAATGTCCTTCTTCTCTCTATCCCTTTTTATTTTTGGACCGTAATCTCTCCTACCTCTATTTTCAGGTGACTCGCTGTTATCAGCTCAACTACATTGCCCAAAGGGACTGTGGTGGGCACTTTATGCAGATTAGTAGGAGAAGAATTACCAATTTCTTTTGATTCTGAATTCAAGCTGAGTTTGAAAAAAAAAATAGGTTTCACACCAAGGACCCTGAGCAGTTGGGAGATCATACCCCCACCTCCCCAACCCTAATTCTGCCAGAAAAATCAAAGCCTGCCTCCCTCCCTCCCTCCTTCCCTTTTTCCCTTTTATTAATAGTTTGTTATTTATTTATGAGTGTATATGATAGTTATGAGGAACTTTCTACAATAAAGAATTATATTAAGAATAAAGTGGGAATGCTGAGGTATTTTAGCAATCAAGCTAATAATTCTGATTTTTCATGTAATTAGCTAGTCTTACCACATACCTCACCACTCAGAAGTGGCTAACCTAATTGAAAGACAGAATATCTTACTGAAGACTGGGTTACAGTGCCAGTTGGGAGATACACCCTGACTGATGAGACTTTGTTAGTAGAAATTAACATGTGTTTCAAATCAGAGAAGTTTGTGTTACTTTATGTGTTACTGTCTTTCACATAGCCAGAATCCATGGGTCCTGGAATCAAAAGGTAGATGTGGGAGTGGCTTTTGTCACTATTGCAGCTAACAGCCCACTATCAGACTTTGATATTCCCATCTTGGCAAGTTTATGCTATGTATATTTGGAGAACTTAGTCTTAACAGACAAATTCTTCTGCCAGGAGACAAAAAAATTGCTCTACTCAATGGATGATAAAAGTAACTTCTGGACATTTTGAGCTCAGTCATTGAACCAACATGAAGAAAAGTATCTCTTGGCTGAAGTGGTTTATCCTGATTAAGAAGATATTGGGTTGCTTCTACACAACGGAAGCAAGAAAAACTATGTTTGAAGCCTCTTAGTAATTTCATGCCCAATGGTAAAGCCTAATGGAAAACTACAGCCACCCAAACCAAATTGGCTGAGGTGGGGGAAATATAGAGTAGAGATTCATGAAAGAAGCCACAGATGTCAATTATAGCCTTGTAACTAATTACAGAAGCAAAGTTCTAGTACTTTGAAAAATGGAAGTATAATTAACATGTTAGATTAGTTTCATATGTACAACATATGGATTCAACAATTCTATACGTCATTCAAAGCTCACCATGTGAAGTGTAGTCAAAGTCATAGTATTTTCCATATTTTGTATTTGCTTGTTGTCTATGTAGGCTTATTTGTATGTGTGAAACCTTTCCTTCTACTCTCCTTCTCACTTTCATTTTATATACAAGTTATTGGAAATTAACTTTACATTTTAGCGTATCAGTAACAGAATATTTTAGAGGGGCTCTAAATCTGAAGAGTTATTAATATCATCAGTGGTGGCACAATTGTAACCAGGCATCTCATTTTGAGGAAGGGGTGAGAAATTATCACTTGCTAAGAAGGATAGCAGTATCTTGAAGGAGGTAAAAATATTGAGTTGTTTTCTTGTTATATGTGTTTCTTTTTTTTTTTTTTTTAAATTTTTTTTTTTCAACGTTTTTTATTTATTTTTGGGACAGTGAGAGACAGAGCATGAACGGGGGAGGGGCAGAGAGAGAGGGAGACACAGAACCTGAAGCAGGCTCCAGGCTCCGAGCCATCAGCCCAGAGCCTGACGCGGGGCTCGAACTCACAGACTGCGAGATCGTGACCTGGCTGAAGTCGGACGCTTAACCGACTGCGCCACCCAGGCACCCCTTGTTATATGTGTTTCAAATATGTGTAGAAGGTTACATATAGAAGCTGAGTAGTCAAAGGGGTGAGATCGATTTATTGACTCTCAGCTTCAATTCATCTTTTGCTTGCTCTTAAAAATAGAGTTGGGCCCTTCAAATATTTTCTTTGCCAGTTGGCACAACGTTAGATTTTTTCAGTAGAGAGTGCAGGGAGAGAGATTTGCCTCCTGGTCTGTGTTCCCTCTGGCAAGCTCCTGCAGCATGGGGGAGTCTCCAGGGACCAGCCCATGCCAGCACCCACACCAGCTTCCTGCAGGGAAGTCAGTGTTCATCAGCACCCAGGGGATAGCAGCTTCCCTTAGCACCCCCATTTTTAGGTGGGTTTGTAGAAGAGTGCCTCCCATAAGACATGTTCTTGTGAACGTCTTTTCCCATTATTCCAAAGGATGGCTTTCTGGCATGTCCTAAAGGGTAGATATCCAGCAAGTTCCACTGTTAGAGCACCATAATGACTTCTCTGCCATCCAGTGAGCCACAAGTGTGTCTTCTCCAAAGTTTGAGTCTCAGCCCTGGAGTGGATGGGAACCTCTTCCTGCATATTGTATCCCTGAGCAGTGGCTACACTTTACATCCCCTATTCCTGTAGGAGTCCTCTTTCCTTCCTACTAGCCATTCCCTTTTTACTCCAATATTCCGTTGTAGTTAATAATTCTTTTAAGTTTCCCCTAGTCAATTTATTGTGCAGTTTCTCTCTCCTGAATGGACCACTTTTGTTCATTCACCAGGACACTCAAGCAGCTGGAGAGCATCCCCCATTTTCTCTTCCCCAACTCTGCCTGAGACGTCAAAGCAGATTCGACTTTATTGTTTTATATGATTATTATATAAATATGAGAAACCTTCCATGATAAAGGATTATATAAAGAGGAATTTGGAAATACCATATGAGTTATGTGAGTTATCAGTGAACGTAATTTCAGTTTTTCACATTTTGTCCATATTTGACACAAAATTTCATTATACCACAGAAGTGAATTCTAATCAACTTTTGACAACGTTTTACTTTAGCTTAAAACACAAATGGGTATTCATTCACTAATGAGAATGTGTCTGCAGCTTGTAATTCCAAATCACCTTCTTCTGTGTAATTTCCTTATTATATCCTTCTTTCTGATTTTTTTCTGTCTTTAAAATAGGATGGGAAGGCAAAGATAGTTTTAAAACAGTCTGAAGACAGAATACTCCATTTACCTGAGCAGGATTTCATGTGTCCCTTTCCAGTCACCCCCCCTCCTGAAGACAATGATTACTATTGGTATCACCATAGATTAATTTACCTGTTTAGAACTTTAAATCAGGGAAATCATATGGTAGGGACTCTTTTATACCTGGTTTCTTTCATTAAACATGATTCACCCATGTTCTTGTGTGTATCAGTCATAGTCATTCTATACTTTCTACTCTGAGTATCCTATTATATGAATATATCACAATTTGTTTATCCATTCAACTGTGTCCACCACTGGCTGGACACAAGATCTATTAAGGGTGAAATCTTTAATTCCATTCATAAAGTTTCAAGGAACAGACTACCCTCACATTTTATATTCTGTTGGTGAAAGAGTAGGATGTATCTCTAAAATATTTTAGCCAGTGGAGCACCTGGGTGGCTCAGTCGGTTAAGTATCAGCTTTGGCTCAGGTCATGATCTTGTGGTCCGTGGGTTCGGGTCAGGCTCTGTGCTGACAGCTCAGAGCCTGGAGCCTGCTTTGAATTCTGTGTCCCTGTCCCCCTCTCTGCCAGCCCCCATTCGTGCTCTGACTCACTCCATCTCTCAAAAATAAATAAATGTTAAAAAATTAAAAAAAAATATTCTAGCCAAAACATATATCTTACATACCTTTATTTAAAGACCCATGTCTGGGCACCTGGCAGGTTCAGTTGGTGGAGTATGCAACTCTTGATCGTGGGGCTGTAAGTTCAAGGCCTGTGTTAGGTGTACAGATTACTTAAAAAAAAAGACCCATGTCTAACATTCATTTTGGTATTTAATATGCCACTACTTTTGCCAATAAAAACCTAATATCCATCATGCTCTGTTATTTAGCAATGTTTCAGGTATTGCTCAAGACGTGGATAGCTGAATCGTAGTTTCCTGTGCCATGGCTTTCCATCACAATGCAAGCTGATACCCCCTCTGCAAATTGTTTTCTTGATGAGGGCCATTGCCTCTCCGTAGAGTTGAAGCTTAATTTAAGTGGCACACATATATGATATCTTATTGTCTGTGTTGAAAAAGTTCTAAGGTAAATGGTACATCCTAACACTTTGATATACATTTGACCCTTAAGCAACGTGGGGAAGAAGGGAGTGTGTGGCCGCCGTCCCCGTGCACAGCATCCCTGCCCTTCCCTCTGCCTGGAGTCATTTTCATTTACTAGCCTCATGGTTTATTCCTTCACTTTTCCTAGTTTCAGCACCTTGAGAAACATGTGAATAAAGAAGAATGCTCAGAAGGGCTTATTGTTGTATTATATTTCATAATAAAAAAGTCAACATCTTAACACTTCATCAATAGAAGAAGGGATGTATAAATGGTGGTATATTCATAACATGGAAAACAATGCGACAGAAGGATGTATGTGTGTTAACATAATAAGACATCCAAGATTTATTATTGAGTTTAGTTTCCTTCTTTCTTTTTGAAAAAAATGTTTATTTATTTTTGAGAGAGTGCAAGTGGGAGAGGGGCAGAGGATCTGAAGTGGGCTCTGCACTGATAGCAGTGAGCCCAAGGTGGGGCTTGAACTCATGAATTGAAGATCATGACTTGAGCCGAAGCTGAATGCTCTACCAACTGAGACACCCAGGTACCCAAAGTCCTTTCTGTTTATTTTTTATTGATTTTTTATTTTTATTTTTTTAAATTTTTAAAAAATGTTTTATTTATTTTTGAGACAGAGAGAGACAGGGCATGAACAGGGGAGGGGCAGAGAGAGAGGGAGACACAGAATCCGAAGCAGGCTCCAGGCTCCAAGCTGTCAGCACAGAGCCTGACGCGGGACTTGAACTCACAGACCGCGAGATCCTGACCTGAGCCGAAGTTGGATGCTTAACTGACTGAGCCACCCAGGCGCCCCAGTTCTTTCTGTTTTTAAGAGAGAGCAAGAAAGTGGGGGAGAAGGGCAGAGTGTGTGTGTGAGAGAGAAAGTCTTAGGCAGACTCCATGCTCAGCATGGAGCCTGAAATGGGGATGGGTCCTAAGATCATGACCTGAGCTGAAATAGAGTTGGACGCTCAATCGACTGAGCCATCCAGACACCCCATTATTGAGGTTATAAAGTAAGTTATAGAAAGATATGCACAATATATGTCATTTTGTATTAAAAGCCTGTAAATAAAACTACACTTATATTTTCTGTGGATTCATGTATTGGTACATGTGTGTAAATCTATAGTAAAACACCTGGAAGCATCAAGTCAAATTGGTGAATAATAAAAAGGTAAGAATTGAGAGTCGTAGTCAAAGGGGATTTTAGTCTTTATGTAGTGTTTCATTCCTGTAGTAATTCACATATTCATGAAATCTCTTTTTTGAGAAAGGGAGAGGGTGCAAGTGAGCTGGGGGCAGAAAGAGAGAGAGACAGAGAGACAGAGGGAGAGAGAGGAGGGAGACAGAGAGGGAGAGAGAAGCAGAGCCTGCTCAAAGTGGGGCAAATGCTACCTGATGCGGAGCTGGAACTCAGAAACTGTGAGATCACGACCTGAGCCAAAGTCAGATGCTTAATGACTGAGCCACCCAGGTGCCCATGAATTCTTGTCCTTAATATTAATAACAATAAGGTAACAACTAATAACCTATAAAGGTTTATATTTTCATCCATTCCTCTCATCAAAAAGGAGGAAAATAGAGAAAAATCGCCTTCTTCATAAACTTTGTCCAGCCACCCCACACGTAAGTATTTCTTTTTAGTTCATACTCCTCTTAGGGTCCTATTCTTTGACTCTACTCTAGTTATGTGTATTTTGTCTTCCCCAGTAGATTGAAATCTACTGTCTCATCCCTTTTACATATTCCTAACACCTGGTGAATTCCCTCATTTATGGTAAAACTTCAGCAAATGTTTATGCAAGTCTTTTGAGCCATGTAAAACAAATCAAATAACAGAAGATGAGAATTGCCAAATTATTTTATGACATTGACCTCCATTAAATTCCATTTTAAAAGTAGGATTTGGTTCACTTTTAATAGCCACTCAGTCTAAGCAGTTACTTTGTTTTCTGATCATCTGCTTCATCAGGAAGCATAGAATGAATGGGGCTGGAGGTGGGTGCCTGCTGAATTGCGGGGTCTGAAGTGGTCTTTGTGGACTGTATTGGGCCACTAGGGGGCACTCTAGGCTTTACAAAAAAAAAGATTTTTTTTTTTTTTTTTTTTTTTTTCTGATGGTAGGAGAAGAGACAAGAACAGAAAACATGTAAGTCAATCAAATTATAGATAGCAAAGGTGGGGAGGGGGAAGGGGCAAACGTGCTTGTGTAAAGTTGACCTCAGGTGTTCAGTTCTGCTATTCCATATAAACTTCAAGAGGTTGTAGGCTATATCTCTATACACCACTGTGGGGGTGATTCTCTGAGCACAGTATGGAAATAATATTTCTGGGCACGCATGAGGTAGCTCAACAGAAAATGTCCCATGATGTGTTTACAATTTTCAAGTTGTTTTGAGTAAAATCCTCCCAAACCACTGACTTAGAAATTATTTCAGTATTATACCTTTTCATATATCTTGGCTGGGAATGGAAGGAAGAAGAATGGAGAGAAGAAAACAGAATAAAAATAAGGAGAAAAATCAAAGGAAAGGGAGATGACAGAATTTACTCTGACCAGTACTGTGTGGCCTGCCCAGAATCAGCTTTGTGGGTGAGCAAGGTGCCCATGAGTTGCACAGGAGAGGTAGAGAGGTGGAAACTAAATCAGGGTAGACATTATGCAGACATCCTATTTTTTACCAACCAAATTCTGGTTGGAATCATTGTCTTTTTTAAAAAAAGGTTATTTATTTATTTTGAGAGAGAGAGAGAGGGAGAGGAAACAGGACAGGGGCAGAGGAAGAGGGAGAGAAAGAATCCCAACCAAGCAGGCTCCACGCTCAGTGAGAAGCCCCACACTGGTCTTGAACTCACAAATCATGAGATCATGACCTGACTCAAAATCAAGAGTCAGATGCTTAACCAACTGAGCCACCCAGGTGCCCCTTGGAATCATTTTCCGTGGAGGTGGTGACTATATGTATTGGATTCTAGATCTCTCTGATTTCAAGAAATTGTATTTGCTTCTGCAATACAAATTGCATGCTATCAGGGGCACCTGGGTGGCTTGGTCGGTTAAGCGTCCGACTTCAGCTCAGGTCATGATCTCACGGTCTGTGAGTTCGAGCCCCGCGTCGGGCTCTGTGCTGACAGCTCAGAGCCTGGAGCCTGTTTCAGATTCTGTGTCTCCCTCTCTCTCTGCCCCTCCCCTGTTCATGCTCTGTCTCTCTCTGTCTCAAAAATAAATAAACGTTAAAAAAAAAAACAAAACAAAATGCATGCTATCAGCTAGTTTTCCTTTGTCAGAATTTTCTTATAACTGAATTCTCACATTGTCCAACTATGCAATTTGGGAAATGGGGTCACTCTTCTCTATGATTTCCAAGGTTCTGTGTAACTCACTGAGACACTGACTCTTCTAGAAATATCATTCACCTTTCCTCAGTCACTAACCTACAAATTTCTCACATAACATGTTTTAAGGGAAAAAAAAGCCCTTATGAGTGCATATATTGGAAATACCGTCCCTACCTCCCTGCACCGTTGGCAAGCACAGTTTTGGACAGATTACTCTGCAGTCTCCCTGGGCCGCTGTGGGTGGAGTCTCGGTCCCGGGACTGACAGGGTTCAGGTGTGATTGGTGCTCAGTGATTCTGGAGGGATGTGGTGACTGTTGACAACACAACTTCTCTGGACCCAAGACTCTACACTCTTCAGAGTAGGGGTGAAGGCAAGTCAGCGACTAGACAAGGAGTCATGAAGAGACAGCGGGGAGCCCTACTGGGGCTTCTGTGGATGCAGGTTTGCTGTGAGTGGGGGCGTCCCAGATGGGGGCGGGGGAGGTTCACAGCCCGCAGTGGAGGGGGAGCTGCACAGAGCTCCTGCAGGGTCTACACCCTCAGCGGGTGTTCCCGGGAATACTCTATGGGTTTGAAAACTGCCTCAGTGGCTCTGCAGTGACTTCTTTTGTGTTTGGTTTTGTCTTTCCAAGCAGGGGTGAGAGGGATGGACGTGGAGCAGACACCTGCAGCCCTGAGCCTCCAGGAGGGAGCCAGCTCTACCCTGAGGTGCAATTTTTCCAGCTCGGTGACCTACGTGCAGTGGTTCCGACAGAACCCCGGGGGCGGCAGCCTCACCTGGCTGTTTTACATCGCTTCAGGGATGAAGCAGGATGGGAGGTTGAACTGCACGGTGAACACTAAGGACCGGCACAGCAGCCTGCACATCAGGGCCTCCCAGCAGGAAGACTCAGCCACCTATCTGTGTGCGGTGCAGGCACAGTGCTCCCTGCTGCTCTGCAGCCTGTCCCCAAACTGCAGCTGGGCTCCCAGCCCAGGCTCCTCCACCAGGAAGCCTTCCTTGTGCAGCCGCATTTGCACAGCGTGCTTGGGACCATCTGGGGCTTTGCAGGCTCAAAGCTGGTGACGGTAAACCTTGCCAATAAATTGTTTCAAAATGAAAGTGTGTATGTGCACATTGCATAAAGCATATTGGAGGGATGCTAGTTCTTAAAATGTTTAGAATCTCTGGTTTTGGAACTTGCTGCCACATGGGAAAGCAAAGATCCGTAGGCTTTGAAATAGAAATTTAAGATAAAGAGGAGAGCTTCAATGGAGAAGACTAACATTTTCATATGAAGTTTGAACTTATCAAATGAACCCATTATTAACACAGAAGATAATTTGAAATTAATTTTTCTTGTAACTTAAGATGTAGTAAGATGCATAGACCAGCATTCTGAATTATATACAAATCATGAAGTCATTTTTTAGTTTCATATACACCTTTCAAAAGTTACAGAAAACGTTAGAGAAAACAATAAAATGCTGCTGTGTAAATTTACATTTAAAATTAAATTCAGATTTACATGAAACTGAATGGTATTCAGAGTTAAATCATATATAGAGAAATTTTTCCCCTAGAAGCATCAGCTCTAGATTTACGTTATTTATATTTCAACTAATTTATCATATATCTATGCTTTTTTGTCATAGCATGTAAAATACTTTTTAAGGTCTGTAATATCAGTTGCAACGACAGAAATATTCTTCTCAAAATTAAAAATTATCAGAAATTCTGTCTGTAGCATTACAGTTACCAACAATGATACTGCTTTCAATTATATTGATTAAAGTGAAGTTAATAAGAGTATAAATTTTGAGAACCTAATAAATTAATTTGGAGTAAAGCAAGGCAGAAAAATATTATTATTGTCAAGATATTACACTACCAAAGTATTCTTCTATTTTTAGTGTTTGATATATTTAATAGTTTTGATATATTTATTATATTAACCTATTTTAATAGATTAATATACATTGGATTCTTTTTTTAATGTTTATATTGAGAGAGAGTGAATGGGAGATGGATAAAAGGATAGACAGAGAGAGAGAGAAAGAATGAGAGAGAATCCCAGGCAGGCTCCACGCTCAATTTTGAGCCTAACCTGGGGCTCAATCTCACCACTGTGAGATCATGACTTGAGCCAAAATCAAGAGACAGAGGCTTAACCAACTGAGCCACCCAGGCTCCCCATGCATTTGATTCTTAAGAAATAGAAACATTTTTGGTTTTTTGGGTATCTTACAATACACTTTCATACATTTTATATTACAAAAGACAAAATAACTTTATAGCAATACGTAGCTACCATTTACTGCGTTTTTAAATATCAATTAAGAGTAGTTTCATTGGGGAAGAAAAAGTATTGGGATACCATCCCACTACACAGATCCACTTCCAAGATGTGAAGATAATCCTGCAATTTACTTTATATAACTGAAAATATTAATCTTATGACAAATGTGATTGATATTATTTAAATTAAAAAAATATACTACCACAATATTATTGTATATTGTATTATGGAAACTTTTTTTTTCTTTTTTTTTAAAATTTTTTTTTTTTAACGTTTATTTATTTTTGAGACAGAGACAGAGCATGAACAGGGGAGGGGCAGAGAGAGAGGGAGACACAGAATCCGAAACAGGATCCAGGCTCTGAGCCATCAGCCCAGAGCCCCACGCAGGGCTCGAACTCATGGACCGCGAGATCGTGACCTGAGCTGAAGTCAGATGCTTAACCCACTGAGCCACCCAGGCACCCCTGGAAACTTTTTTTATTTAGCAAATTTTCTAACAATGTTTTTGCATATTGTAAATTTATGTTTTTGCTTATGTATTATTATAAGTTCTATTGTGTTTTATAAGTAGAAAGATTTTTAAAAATATTTATTTATTTTGGAAGAGAGTGAAAGAGAGCATAAGTGGGGGGAGGAGCAGAGGGAGAGGGAGAGGGAGGGGGAGAGAGAGAGAGAGAGAGAGAGAGAGAGAGAGAGAGAGAATCCCAAACAGGCTCCATGACCAGCACGGAGCCCAATCAGGGTGCAATTTGGGGCTGCATCCTTCAACCATGAGGTCATGACCTGAGCCCAAATCAAAATGCTTAACTGACTCAGCTACCCAGGCACCCTTGAGCCACCAAGGCACCCTGATAAGTAAGAAGATTTTTTTAAAGAGAGCTTTCTTTATATTTTATTACATAATGTAATACTTCTTTCTGTTTTTGAAACATGGGGCCACAAATTTTCTGTTTCATTGTGTGCCACCAATTACATAGCCAGCTCTGCCTGGGAAGTTTGAACACCCAAGTTAAACTGGAATAAGGGAACTAGAAGCCAGAAAGCAATCAGGCTGTATGAGAAAGTATTTGTTGCTTTACATACGTGTGAGTAAGCTCATCCACTATGGAGCCAACACCATCTCACTGCCTGTGGTAAATTAAAAAAAAAATTTTTTTTTAATGTTTATTATTTTTGAGAGAGAGAGAGAGAGAGAGAGAGACAGAGAGACAGAGAGCAAGCAGGGAAGGGGCAGAGAGAGAGGAAGACAAAGAATCGGAAGCAGGCTCCAGGCTCTGAGCTGTCAGCACAGAGCCTGATGCAGGGCTCAAACTCACAGACTGCGAGATCATGACCTGAGCTGTAGTAGGCCGCCCAACCGACTGATCCACCTAGGTGCCCCTGCCTGTGGTAAATTTTATACAGAGTGAGTAAAGTTCCATTTTATTCCATTTTTTCCTACAGATTGAGATCCCCCCTGAACTGTCTTTGGTCTCCCAGAAGAAAAGAAAACCCAGAGAGGATCTTATTCTGAATACTCTGTCTCTGTTTCTGATGAGGCCCTAGGATTGGTTAGGAGCAACCTCAGACCCACAAGATCACATGTGGTTGTCAAATGGGCTTGGGGTTCCACAACGCAGGCCATTTCTCCCCATTCTCACACCAGTCCACATGGCTCGCAGCCAGTCCTCAAAATATTTGCTTTGTTACATAGTATAAAAGAAATTTAGAGCTGGCAGAGCCCTTAGAAAGGCTTTAGTCCACTTCATTTTACAAAACAGAGGCTGTATCCAAGATGACACTATGGAACAATTAGGTGGTCAATGAGCTGGGAAAGAAACTGGGTTTCCTCACTTCCTCTTTGGCATTCTTGCCCCTGCCTCCATGCTGCAGGGCCATCCTGCTGGGTAAAGAGATTGTGTCTAATGCAAGCCCAGCCACTTAGATCTCTGCAGTTTGGGTCTGGGAGAGCCGTAGTCCAATCAGTTTAATTGCCTTAATGGAGAGTTGCAATTTGTGTAAATATCTGACACCTTGGGCAGGAAAGAAGACTCAGGCTGAACCACTGTTAGTCTACCAGCAAACTCATCTCCCACTCACTGGTTTCTGGAAGAGGAAGCCAAAGGTGTTGGTGTCATGTTAACATCTACATGTAATTCTAAGGACTTTCCTAAAAACAGCAGATATATGTATATCCCAGGTGGACATCTCTTGAAGGCAAGATGTGAATATAGAGCATTACTAATACATTGTTATGAACTGTAATCACTGCTATCGGGAGACTACGGGGGAATATTGTCCTCATGCAGCTGGCCGTCCATGAAGGTATTAGAAAAAGCCTTTCCCGGTCAACACTTTTTGATGATGAGTCAGGCAATATTCAATGAAATAATCATGGGGCTATGAATTTTGCCCAGGGGATGATTATTCTTGTGCTACAGCTCATATATAGGACATTGTGCTAAATAGAGCATACTTATACTATAACGTTCAGTTCTGGATAACATAACTCAAAAGGGAAAATATTGACTTAAAGTATATGTCTCCAAGAAGAGAGAAATTCACCCAAAGAAGGATTTGGGAATTCTTTCTATGGAGGATGGATGAGTAAATAGAGGAGGATTCTTAACATAGAGAAAATTTACATATGAAAACACACAAATATATTTACAAAGAAACTAACATGTTGATTTTGATTCTTCATGGGAGTTGTCCCTAAAGTTTTAAGGGTGTCAAATGTGGATGAGGATTATATTTATCCTGAAAAACTCCAGAGGACTAGTGAGTACAATTTCAGGAAAAGGGCTTCCACTTAATGTAGGTGAGGCAGTCTTGATTTCTCAGGGATCAGTTCTCAGGATCAGTAGGCTAATTGTACTCCGCCTCTGGGCAGCCATGGCAATATTTAGGCTTCTGTAGATTGTCTTTCTTACAGAAAATCTACAGGACTAAAAACTTTATCAATATCTTGGGGGAAATTCTCCATGGCAGTGGAGTTTGAGAGAAAAATGACAGAGTATGGAATCTGAACCAGCAGTGGTTCAGCTTGGCCAAGGCAGCAGAAATCTATGCCAGCAGAGTTGGCTTAAACTTTAGAGGAACCTCCACTAAGGATTTGAGTCACTTACTGCATTTAGGACCTGGAAACCCTTTTGATATCAGAAAATAAAAACATCTGTAGAATAAATTTACATATAGCTACATGTTTTGAAACTGAAGCCCCATGTATTGTGAGAATTTCTATTCTTTCCCCCAATACTTTGCAGTATATAATCCACGTAGCAATAGGAGTAGATTTCTTATGGCATGTCAGATTTCCCATGACAAATCAACCAAGTCTATGGGTCAAATTGCTTCCTAACTCATGGACTTGTCCCCCTGCTCTTTTATCATTGACATTTTTATGACAGTCATATTAACTGACGAAGATTCCGCATTTTGACTGCTGGTAATGTCACTTCTCTGGAGATTGCCAGGTCACAAGCAAGACCAGCTCAGAGAAGCAGAGTCAGAGATAAGAGACATTTGAAATATTTATTCTTTGGCTTACATGTTCCTTTTAGGAAACTTTTTCTCCATAACAGACAAATGAGGCTGGTAGATTTGGCAGAAAGGGAAGGTTTTCTATGTTCTTTGTTTAAGACAGTGAATCATGATTCCTTCCTCGTTTCAAACATGTACACGAGGCCCATCATTGAATAAACAGCAACAGGATCTACTCTTTTGAACTTAGCAGTGACTCAGTAGTGTGCAGAGGTATAAATCTTAATGTTTACATTCTTCCTGTGCATCTAGTCTCTGGTCTAGGATGTAATTTGTTTGACGTATTGCTGCCATTATGCGTCTGAGTCCCTCAGAGGCACGGGGTAGGGGAAGAAAGTTTTCCCCAGTGAGTTCAGTACAGATGTGACCACAGGAGGGTGCACCTGAGCTGCCGCAGACCAGGCGGAGGGTCCATGGTAGAGCATCTGCAGGAGCAGGTCTGGCAGAAGCACAGTCGTCTTCTTATTGGCTGGTGGACACGTGGGAAACCACTCTGACTGATGCAGGAAAGAAGGGCGGGCCGGTACTAGAAGTAGCTGTGCTGGCTGGAGTTGGCAATTCTAAAAGTGATTGTAATTGTAATTGGGAGGAACCATGAGGACATCCGAGGGGGCTTTCATCACGCTCTTGTGGCTGCCACTGCACTGTGAGTTGAGTGTTTATGAGAAACAGAGTAATTAGTGGATAGTCTTGAGAAGTCAAGACCGGCTTTACTCAGGTTGCCTCCAGGTAGTGGAGAAAAGGGGAATTCTGAAGCATAATAACGCGGGAATTGCTCTCCTTTCTCTGACCTTTTCTTTCTGCACAGGGCTCAGCCGAGGAGAGAATGTGGAGCAGAGTCCATCCACCCTGAGTGTCCAGGAGGGAAACAGCTCTGTTATCACCTGTAGTTACTCAGACAGTGCCTCAGTCTACTTCCCTTGGTATAAGCAAGAACTTGGAAAAGGTCCCCAGCTCATTATAGACATTCGTTCAAGTGTGGCCAAAAAAGAAGACCAAAGACTCACTGTTTTACTGAATAAGACGGCCAAGCATCTGTCCCTGCACATCGCAGCCGCCCAGCCTGCAGACTCAGCTGTCTACTTCTGTGCAGCAAGTGCACACTGCGTCCCAGACACCTGCTGCCTGCACCCAAACCTGTGACTGGGCAGTCCCTGTCCTTTGACACAGAACTTCAAGTAGATCGTTTGTGCTATTGTTTGTCTGCAGGCGGAAGCTAATGTGTTAGACATTAAAGCATAACTTAAGACAACTGGGATCGAGATGACCCAGACAGGGTTAGAACATTTTGTTGAATCATTGCTGCTTATTGGATTTTTGAAGGGAGTTAGTAAGGTTTTATTTTGCAATTCAGGTTTAAAGCTGATTTACATTTGCTGTTCAGACTCCTGACATACAAACAACTTCTTGGTAAATTGTCACATTCCTGTCATGCATTAGCTTTCAACTCTTATCTTTCCAGTACTGCAGATGTTGCTTTTGTTCTGTTATAAACCATTGTGTGCTAAATATAGAAAATATGTAAAAAGCAAAGTGTGAAATTGATTGTGTACCCAGCTAATTTATTATCAATGTTTCATTTACTCTCTTCTTAAATCCTAATGTAATTTGGATTCTGATTTTTTCCACTCAATGTTATATCCTGAATTGAGCATTCTCCTCTAACACCTGAGTTTTAATAGCTCCACGAGAGATTTTCAAGGGTCACACTTATAATTTTAACTTCCTTACTCTTCTCTCTTTCTGGCATATTTGACAGTCCTTTCTGTGTGTTCTGATTATTTTCTTGTTGAGATAATGTGACTTGGGATTTTCTTGAGAGCCCAGTGATGGTATGCATTTTATGTGTGTTTGAGGGAAATTAAAAGCAGAAGTGTTTTAGTCAAGAATTTGAGTGGAGAATTAGACTCTTCAAAATTTTGTTAGTATGTGTTTATATCTATACTCAAATAATTTAGAAGGGGAAGTTGTATCTTTTAATAATTTTTATATAGCACAAACTTTTTTACATAGTTGATCATCAGTAGATGTTTATTAATGAAAGAAGGAAAAGGTGAATTCTGCTATTTATTTAGAATTTTTATGTAAGCTTTGTGATTACATTAAATTTATAACTTGTGAAGAATAAACTAAAAGTCTTTGGTTATTGAAGAATATAGTATTTACCTGTTTATCTATGTCTTTTTCAATAAAATTCCATTGTTTTAAGGAAAAGAACTTATTCCTAGACACTTAATTTTTATTGTTCCTCATGATTCAAATTTTCTTTGTGGGATATGTGGGAATTTTTGTCATATACATTCATCATGCACCTTATTTAAGTCTTACTAGTGGATTGCAGAAGGCATTTAGATTAACATTTATTGTGTAGACAACTTGCTTCATGTTTTGATGGAATTAAACATTATTTGTGCAGGTGTTTTTAAGGTAATTCTTTTAGTGTTGAGGATAGAATCAATGTAAGGAAAGAATTTGCATAAATAGTTAATTCCCTAATTCTCCCAACCCTGCTCAAGGGCAGGGTATTTTCAAGATATCTCATATTCTTCCTAAAGATGGATATAATTGGTGATTTGGTATGGTGAGAATGATCCCTCTTGGCTGAGTTATGGTGGTCAGTTATAAGCTAACTGGTTTTTTGTTGTAGGGAAAGTCATTAGGTTAAATTAGGTTTAAAATATCTGAATAAGAAAGGTCAGTATTGTAGCCCAACACCTCAGTCAGCTTGGATTATTTGATTATATGGTTATACACCAGCTCCTGTGCAGAAGGAAGGCGACTCTTGATTGGTCCATTTCCTCCAAGCCTGATAAGGAGTCAGAGGGAAGGGCAGTTTATATTTTACTGTTTTCTTTCTTCTTAAACCGAGTTAGAAGGGAGAAGGGGTGCAGTTATTCTTAGCTCAACTGCTTTCTCATACTTAGGCGAGAATGTATTCAACAGAAGAAACGAAAAAGCTAGTCAGAGTTCAGAGTCAGTACATAGCTTAGATTTAAACATATTCAGGCTTTAAACCTTCATCATGGTTGGCGGATTTGTTTCGTACTGCTTCTGGACAATTATCACAGGCTCAGTGGCCTAAAACAACAGAAATTCTTTCTGCCATTGTTCTGAAGACCAGAAGTTGGATTAATTTCTCCAGGATGATATCATGATGCCAATAAGCTGTACCCTCTCCAGACGCTCTAGGGGAGACATTTTTCCTTGCCTCTTACAGCTTTGGTTGCTGCCTGCATTTTTGGCCTGTGACCACTTCACTCTAACCTCTGCTTCCATGGTTTTGTTGATTTCTCTTTTTCCTGTCTTCAAGCCTCCCTCTGCTTCCTCTTAAAAGTACATGTGTGACTACATTTAAGCCCATATAAACCAGGATTATCTCTTCATCTGTGGACTCTTAATCATATCTTCAAGGTTTTGGTATATTTTTTGTTTTTGTCCCCTCCTTTTTCACTTGAAATTTTAAAACTTATTGTTCCTTATTTTGCCTATCACAGTTGGCAAAGCTAGTGCTTTCTTTGCCAACTGAGAAAATAATTCACAAGTTAGGCAGACTCCAATCATGAAAATAGAAACCACTGCAGTTACTTTATTTTTTTAGTATTTAAAAATTTTATTATAGAAATTATATAAAAAGTTACTCTTTGGGGTACAGTTATATCTGTGAATATTGAATTAAATGTTTTTTAAAGTTTGTTTACTTACTTTGAGAGACAGTGAGTACAAGTAGGGGAAGAGCAGTGAGAAGGAGAGACAGAATCCCAAGCAGGCTCTGCACCATCAGTGCTCAGCCCAATGCAGGGCTCAGACTCACACCGTGTGAGATCATGACCTGAGCCGAGATCAAGAGTCAGACATGTAACCGACTGTGCCACCCAGGTGCCTCCTAATTTTAAAGTATATGTTAGATTCATCTAAGCATCATACAATCATGATACAGAATGACTTCATTGCTCCAGCCAAATCCCTTGTTCTGTAACTTTCTAATCACACTCTCTCCCATCCATAACTTTTTGCACACCTTGTTTGTTCTTTCATATTTTTATCTTGTGAGAGTATCATATGAATGGAACCAGGCAACACATAGTCTTTTGATAATTCTGCGTCTTAATAGGAGGAAGCTCCTGCCACAGGCACCTGTATGATCTCCGCCTCTGAAGCCCCTCTGTTTCCTATCCCTGATTTTTTGAACTTGTAAGTTATTGTTAGAAATAACTCATCATTTCAAGTGTTTGGACTCTTTTAGAAATTAAATTTCTAGTTCAAGAAAGGAAACAGTATAGCCATTAATAATAGAGAAGTTCAATGGAGTGTTGGACCAACTCATGTATTCAGGTTAATACATTGTTCTTTATAGAAGTCTAGTTATATGAACTCTATTCTAAAATTTTCTGACATTTTAAGACAAATTTTATTGATTAAAAATCATTTTAGTCATACTATTTTGGGCATAGTTTGTTTTTTTTCTTTGTTTTTTCCAGGAGTTGACATGAAATAACATATCCAACAAATTTATTTGCCTTTGTTGCACTGATTATGGCTTTGCAGAGCTGAACTATAGCATTAGGATGGGTATTGTCTTGAATAAAGGCCATATTCAAGTTATTTTATTAGTAAGAGAACAAAGTTAGGTAATTCTGAAATATAAAGTTTATCATTAAAGTGGGAATATATTTCTAAAAGGACAGAGACAAAAGAATGGAAAGAAGAGCATGAGAATCAGTGATGTCAAACATCAAAGAGAATTCTCTTCTAAATGGCCTTGGCTGGTGTTGTCTTCTTTGTGCGATAATGTTTGTTTGAAGTTTCTTGGGTTGGCACTCAGTTCTGTGAATGGTCTGCTTCTGCTGATTCTCTCAGGAACCTCAGTTTAAGATTCCTAATATGAGCAACATTTTCCATTTCGTCTATGAAGGATCCATGAGGTCATAAGAGTTGGTAAATGTGTAACCAAGGATCCGTTTTTAGTAATTTATCTGCTGAACTGGTAATAAAAAATGCCTAATAAGGCCATTTTATACATTTCATTGGGAGTCTTTCCTGAGATTTTTGTTCAGAACTGATTAAAGTCCAGAGAGCATCTGTGCCTGGGATGAAAGGAAGAGTGTGAAGGGTTTATTGATCGAGTTCTGTTTGTGAAGGTCGGACTATGTGTGGGTTGGGACATCTGAGCTACATGGGCTGCAGTGAGCAGTTTATGGTAAGACAGCACAGGACTTCGTGAGGGAAGGATGCAGGGCCTGAGGGCTAAGGCTAACATGTACCAGACCACACTAGTTCCAGGGTGTCTGCTATAGTAACCCATTTCAGTTTTTTTTTTTAAGTTTATGTATTTATTTTGAGACAGAGAGATAGAGGGTAAGCAAGCCGGCAGAGAGAGGGAGAGACAGAATTCCAAGCAGGCTCAGAGCTGTCACACAGAGCCCAAGGTTGGGGGGCAGTGCAGGGGGCTCAAACTCACAAACTGTGAGATCATGACCTGAGATCGAGAGTTAGATGCTTAACTGACTGAACCACCCAGGCACCCCCCACCCCCCCATTTCACTTTTAACAGTCCATTTTGTTGTTCCACTATAAGAGAAGGTTGGGGGTGGGGTGATAGTAGAGGTGAATTTTCTGTGTGAGGGCAAACCTTACCTAATTGTCCCAGAGAAACTTGCTCTGCTTATAGAGAAATTAACAGAAACGGCACAGGTAGTAAACACAAAGTCCACTTGATATTTAGCTCTTTTTTTGTGATTGCTGTGATTTTCTGATGGGAGAGTGCTCAATCCATGTCATAAATGAAATGCTGTAACTAGTACACACTCATGGCTCCTGGAGGGAATGCAATTGTGTAAGTTCCTTATGGAGATACTCAAATGCTTCCTTGGGACAGAATTCCAGACCATATTCCAGCTTTCCAGATTTTATGGGATTTTGCTGGTTCCAAGACAGGCACAAACAGTCCCATGTTGATCGTCCTAGAAAGTTTCCGCAGCAGCGTTTGTTTCATGTTGCAACCAATTGTCCCTTCTGTGATGTGTGGTCTCTGCAGAGTTTTACAAGTGTTCAGTGGAGATCATTTGGCTCCACCAGGCCGCTGTCCTGGCTTTGATATATCTTGTTCTCATGGATCCAGCAAGTCAAACATTTTTAGATTCTTTACAAAATTGGTGCCAAGTTTTCTACATCTAAGATGGAATTGTTGAACTTTTCCATGGATTGAATTGTCTTTTTGTGTTGTAAGAGGTGCTTGCATAAGAACCTTGGTTAGAAAAGTGTGTTCAGGGGCACCTGGGTGGCTCAGTCGGTTAAGCGTCCGACTTCGGCTCAGGTCACGATCTCACGGTCTGTGAGTTCGAGCCCCGCGTCGGGCTCTGGGCTGATGATGGCTCAGAGCCGGGAGCCTGCTTCCGATTCTGTGTCTCCCTCTCTCTCTGACCCTCCCCCATTCATGCTCTGTCTCTGTCTCAAAAATAAATAAACGTTAAAAAAAATTAAAAAAAAAAAAGTGTGTTCAGTACGATGACTGCCTCACTTTTCCTAGCTCCTACAGTGTCTTTTGATTAAAGACTTTGTCTTTATGACAAAATTATTTTAATGTTTATTTATTTTTGAGATGAGAGAGAGACTGTGAGATAATGACCTGTGCCAAAGTTCAACACTCAACCAACCAAGCCACCCAGGTGCCACTATGACAGTTTTTGAATAGCATGAAGACATCCAATACTTCATGTATTTGCTGTCCCTTTCAGAAGGTTGCATGAGAGGGTTAAGAAATGTTAAAAAGTGAAGAAACCTCATTGTCTTCATAGTATTTGGAAGCTGTGAAGGACATTAAAAGCATATTCACTGACACTGACTACATAAGTTTTTGTAAATTGACATGCCCTAGAAATATCTACTAGTTCAGCCACTAGAATTAGTATCGCTTCTGCTAAATGATGGGATTTTATAAAGGAGTCTGGAGTGGTCATTGCATGACAAGTGTGATATTGTCTCTTTCAATGTTTAAGATAAGATGATTAAAAATCTACTTATTCAGCATCTGGTCTAAGAGTCTGCAAAAGATTAAACCTGGACATGGACACTTCTTGGGTGACAGAAGCACAATCATGAGACTCCCTTCATTGAGAAATGTGTTAGAGTTGAATAATAGGAGGAGAAATTAACAATATTTCACATTTACTCAGCCAGCTGGTAGAAAAATGTTAGGTGTTTTCAGAGAGTTATAGTCTATCTCTTAGCAGGACAGTTGTACTGTATGTGGTTCCATCATATTTCATGGAGACTGTAGTACAAACTCTGAAGATGCTTCAACCAACTTAGCTGAGGCAACAATGATTTTGAGACGAGGATGTTAAGCCTTGGCTACTCTTTCAGGAGACAGACAATGATGGGCAATAGATATTTACAGTTTGCCATGATGTTGAGGAATATCCCTAGGGCACACCCTTCCTATTTTTTTTTTTATTGCCAGAAGCCAAGCTATCCAACTAGCCTGATGGGAGGGCCGGGGCAGTGGACGGATTAGGACTGCATGGCTGCCCACCGAAAGTGAAGCTTCTTGTACTCTTGCTTTTATGTAATTTGGCCTTAGCATTGGTCAGGGCAGCCCCCCTACCAGTGAAAGTACCTGGGGATTTGTCGGTTGGGGAATTGCCCACGACAGGCCCCCTGGGACAAGAACCATCGAGGAAAGAAATAAGATTCTGCAGAGAAATTATAAGGCCCTACATCTAGCCACCACCCCCTACAAAGACTCCTCTACCTAATGGAAAGATAGCCCCATGTATTTCCCAGCCAAGGAGGGGATAAATGGGTTCAAAATCCTCACTCCAGCAACAAAGGAATATATCCATGGATACAAGTTACTCCAACCCCTAGGCCCACTTGGCCCCCAGGAGGCATTCCAGATGATGATTGGACCTGGTGGGTTAAAGTACAGAATGGTTCATTAGTTCCTAGGTATACATTATCTCTCTGGGAGCGCATAAGGCATGGGTTCCCAGGGCCCTCTTGGCTCCCTCCTGGCACCCCAGACCAAAGTGAATACTTTTGTTCCTTGTACCACAAATGCTTCAAAGAAACATTTAAGAAGTCATGTTCCGGAGGGAGGAGCCAAGATGGCGGAACAGCATGGAAGCTTTTTGTATGTCTCGTGTCTGTGAAATACAGCCAGACCAACACTAAACCATCCTACACACTTAGAAAACCGATTGTAAGATTAACACAATAATTTGCACAACCTGAACCACAGAATTCAGCAGGTACGCAACACAAAGAGCTGAACTTGGGGAGCAAGAAGCCCCAAAAGGTAGGGAACCACTTTTGCAGATGGAGAGAGGACAGAGACTGGGGAGGGGGGGGAGCGTACGGGAAAAGCACCCCTCCCCAAAAGCAGGTGGAGAGAAAGTGGACAATTGGAAACGGCCACAGGGACTAAACTAAAAAGGGAGAAAGGAGAAAGGAGAAAGGAGAGGGTTTAAATGCCATTGAGACTGTAAACAAGGGGAGCTCAAAGGCTGCAACTCTGCAGCTCCCTACCTGGTGGTGCTCTGGTGGGAAGGGCGAATCCTCAGGAACAGAGTGGGGTCCGGGAGGTTCTCGCGGGCCACACAGGGAAAAGCAGTTCCACTGCTGGAAGGACGTTTGGTAGAGACAGTTGAAGCCACCTGGTCCCAGCAGACCCCAGAAAACAGCCACATTCACTGGTGCTGGAACAAGGTCGTTAAGGATGAAGCCTGGTGCCAGATGTGTGTTGCGATTTTCCATGGTCCCTGAAACTCTGAGGCTACACCATCTCACGAGCTTTTCCTGGGGCGGGCTGGCACCTGGCCGCAGTCTTGGGGCACCGGCAACAGCAGGGTCCAGTGGGCGTTCCTGGGTACAGCTGACATTTGGCCGTCACTCATTCTGCCATCTCTCGGTGAGACCCTCCTGCAGAGGGGTAGAGCGGGTCAAAGCCACAGTCCTTCAGAAGTAAGGGGCCAGGGAAAACAGCCGCATCTGAGACAAAACTTGGGAGAGAGGTACTGCCTGGGGCCTGGTCACAGAGAGTAGAAAAGCGGGGAGTGGACGAGAGCTGAAGATGGAGGACTGGTGCGCGACTGCTGATCCAGGAGAACAGACTGGGTGGCTGGGTGTCGCCATTTTTCACCACTCCCGCGCATGCACATGTGCACTGAACAGAACCGCAACAATCCACCCGCGTAGGCTAGCAGCGCCATCTAGGGGAGAACGGAGCTGTTATACTGAGCCCTGCCCAACTGGACCAACTTCGCTCTTCAAGAACACAAACCTCACCGCTGGTGTAATTTATGGACTATAAAGAGCTACATGGACTGACCTCTAGGGGAAAACAAAGCAATTTCAGTCCTACTTCAAACTGTTAGCAGGTTCATCTATTCAAATTTTTTTTCTCTCTTTCTCCTTTTTCTCTTTTACAATTCTTTTCTTTTTCTTGAATACAGAAAGAGAAAAAAGTCATTTTTGTTTTCAATTTTTATTTAAAATATCTGTCTTTAATTTTTATTACTATATTTTTTACTTTTGTGTAAATTTTTTCAAATTCTACTTTACTTCCATCATTTAATTTTAGTCTACTTCAGTGTACTCACCTTTTCACATTTTCAAACAATTTCCTTTTTTCTTTTTCTTTTTTCTTTTTAATTTCTTTTCTTTTTCTTGAATGCAGAAAGAGAAAAACTTCATTTTTACTTTCAATTTCTTTTAAAAATATTTTTAATATTTTTTACTATATTTTTGGCTTTTATGTAAATTTTTTCGAATTCTATCTTACTCCCATCATTTTATTCAGTCTACTACAGTGTATTCACTTTTTCTAATTTTCAAATGATTTCTTTCTTTTTGTCTTTTTTCTTTTATAATCATTTTTCTCTTTTTCATTTCTTTTTTCTTAAATACAGAAAAAGAAAAATTTCATATTTCTTTTTAATTTTTATTAAAAATATTTTTCTATATTTTTCTACTACATTCTCTACTTTTGTGTATTTGAGTCTACTTTAGTGTATTCATTTTTTTCAAATTCTCAAACGATTTCTTTTTCTTCTCTCCCTCCCTTTTTTTCATTTTTTTATTGGTTTGTTTGTTTCTCTAATCTGTCAAACCACTTTCTACACCCAGATCAAAACAAACCTAGGAACTAGCATCATCTATTCAATTTTTGTGTGGGTGTGTTTTCAATTTTTAATTTTAATATTTTTTTAATTTTAATTTTCTTTTTAATTTCAATTTTTCTACCTCATTAATTCCTTTTCTCCCTTCAAAATGATGAAACGAAGGAATCCACCCCAAAAGAAAGAGCACGAAGAAACGACAGCCAGGGATTTAACCAACACAGATACAATAAGATGTCTGAACCAGAATTTAGAATCATGATAATAAGAATACTAGCTGGAGTCGAAAATAGATTAGAATCCCTTTCTGCAGAGATAAAAGAAGTAAAAAATAGCCAGGATGAAATTAAAAATGCTATAACTGAACTGCAATCACGGATGGATGCAGCAGCGGCAAGGATGGACGAGGCGGAACAGAAAATCAGTGATATAGAGGACAAACTTATAGAGAATAACTAAGCAGAAAAAAAGAGGGAGATGAAGGCAAAAGAGCACTATTTAAGAACTAGAGAAATCAGAGACTCATTAAAAAGGAACAACATCAGAATCATAGGGATCCCAGAGGAGGAAGAGAGAGAAATAGGGGTAGAAGGGTTATGTGAGCAAATCATAGCGGGAAAGTTTCTAACCTGGGAAAAGACACAGACATCAAAATCCAGGAAGCACAGAGGACTCCCATTAGATTCAACAAAAACCGACCACCAACAAGGAATATCATAGTCAAATTCACAAAATACTCAGGCAAGGAGAGAATCATGAAAGCAGCAAGGGAAAAAAAGTCCCTAACCTACAAGGGAAGACAGATCAGGTTTGCAGCAGACCTATCCACAGAAACCTGGCAGGCCAGAAAGGAGTGGTGGGATATATTCAGTATGCTGAATCAGAAAAATATGCAGCCAAGAATTCTTTATCCAGCAAGGCTGTCACTCAAAATAGAAGGAGAGATAAAAGGTTCCCTGACAAACAAAAATTAAAGGAGTTTGTGACCACTAAACCAGCCCTGCAAGAAATATTAAAGGGGACTCTCTGAGGGGACAAAAGATGAAAAAAAAAATATATAAATAAATAAATACCAAAAGCAACAAAAGATTAGAAAGGAGCAGAGAACACCACCAGAAACTCCAACTCTACAAGCTTCATAATGGCAATAAATTCATATCTTTCAGTACTCACTCTAAACGTCAATGAACTCAATGCTCCAATCAAAAGACCTAGGGTAACAGAATGGATAAGAAAACAAGACCCATCGATATGCTGTTTACAAGAGACCCACTTTAGACCTAAAGACACCTACAGATTGAAAATAAGGGGATGGAGAACCATCTATCATGCGAATGGTCAACAAAAGAAAGCCGGAGTAGCCATACTTATATCAGACAATCTAGACTTTAAAATAAAGACTATATCAAGAGATGCAGAAGGGCATTATATCATAATCAAAGGGTCTATAGACCAAGAAGACATAACAATTGTAAACATTTATGCATCAAATGTGAAAGCACCCAAATATATAAGTTGATTAATCACAAACATCAAGAAACTCATCGACAGTAATACCATAATAGTAGGAGACTTCAACACCCCACTTACAGCAATGGGCAGATCATCTAATCAAAAAATCAACAAGGAAACAATGACTTTGAATGACACATTGGACCAGATGGACTTAACAGATATATTCAGAACATTTCATCCTGAAGCAGCAGAATATACATTCTTCTCCAGTGCACATGGAGTGTTCTCCAGAATAGACCATATACTGGGACACAAATCAGCCCTAAGTAAGTGCAAAAAGATCAAGATCGTATGTACATATTTTCAGACCACAATGCTATGAAACTCAAAATCAACCACAAGAAAAAATTTGGAAAGGAAACAAATACTTGGAGACTGAAGAACATCCTACTAAAGAATGAATGGGCTAAACAAGCAGTTAAAAAAGAAATTAAAAAGCATATGGAAGTCAATGAAAATGATAACATCACAACCCAAAACCTCTGGGATGCAGCAAAGGTGGTCAGACGAGGAAAGTATATAGCAATCCAGGCCTTCCTAAAGAAGGAAGAAAGATCTCAGATACACAACCTAGCCTTACAACTTAAGGAGCTGGAAAAAGAACAGCAAGTAAAACCCAAAACCAGCAGAAGACAGGAAATAAGAAAGATTAGAGCAGAAATTAATGCTATTGAAACAAAAGCAAACAAACAAACAAACAAAAAAACCAGTAGAACAAATCAATGAAACCAGAAGCTGGTTCTTGGAAAGAATTAACAAAATTGATAAACCACTAGCCAGTTTGGTCAAGAAGAAAAAGGAAAGGACCCCCCCGCCCAAATAAAATCAAGAATGAAAGAGGAGAGATCACAACCAACACAACAGAAGTAAAAACAATAATATACAATAATAAGAGAATATTATGAGCAATTATATGCCAATAAAATGGGCAATCTGGAAGAAATGGACAAATTCCTAGAAACATATACACTACCAAAACTGAAACAGGAAGAAATAGAAAATTTGAACAGACCCATAACCAGTAAGGAAATCAAATTAGTCATCAAAAGTCTGCCAAAAAGCAAGAGTCCAGGGCCAGATGGCTTTCCAGGGGAATTCTACCAAACATTTAAGGAGGAGTTAACACCTATTCTCTTGAAACTGTTCCAAAAAATAGAAATGGAAGGAAAACTTCCAAACTCTTTCTATGAAGCCAGCATTACCCTGATTCCCAAATCAGACAGAGACCCCACTAAAAGGGAGAACTATAGACCAATTTCCCTGATGAACATGGATGCAAAAATCCTCAACAAGATATTAGCCAACCGGATCCAACAATACATTAAAAAAATTATTCACCACGACCAAGCAGGATTTATATACTTGGGATGCAGGCAGGGGTGGTTCAATATCCAGAAAACAATTAACGTGATTCATCACATCAATCAAAGAAAGGACAGGAACCATATGATCCTCTGAATAGATGCAGAGAAAGCATTTGACAAAATACAGCATCCTTTCTTGTTAAAAACCCTCAAGACAGTAGAGATAGAAGGATCATACCTCGAGATCATAAAAGCCATATATGAACGACCCAATGCTAATATCATCCTCAATGGGGAAAAACTGAGAGCTTTCCCCCAAAGGTCAGGAACAAGACAGGGATGTCCACTCTTGCCACTGTTATTCAACATAGTATTGGAAGTCTTAGCCTCTGCAATCAGACAACACAAAGAAATAAAAGGCATCCAAATCGGCCAGAAGGAGGTCAAACTGTCACTCTTGCAGATGACATGACATGCTACATGGAAAACCCTAAAGTTTCCAGCAGAAAACTGCTAGAACTGATTCATGAATTCAGCAAAGTTGCAGGGTATAAAAGCAACGCAAAGAAACTGGTTGCTTTTCTATCCACCAACAAGCAACAGAAAGAGAAATGAAGGAATCGATCCCATTTACAGTTGCACAAAAAGCCATAAAATAGCTAGGAATAAATCTAACCAAAGAGGTGAAATATCTATACACTGAAAACTATAGAACGCTGATGAAAGAAATTGAAGAAGACACCAAAAAATGGAAAAAGATTCCATGCTCCTGGATAAGAGGAACAAATATTGTTAAAATGTCGATACTACCCAAAGCAAACTGAATTGATATTCAGCGCAATCCCTATCAAAATAACACCAGAATTCTTCACAGAGCTAGAACAAACAATCCTAAAATTTGTATGGAACCAGAAAAGACTCCGAATAGCCAAAGCAATCTTGAAAAAGAAAACCAAAGCAGGAGGCATCACAATCCCAGACTTCAAGCTATACTACAAAGTTGTAATCATCAAGACAGTAAGGTACTGGCAGAAAAACAGACACTTAGATCAATGGAATAGAATAGAGAATCCAGAAATGGACCCACAAACGTATGGGCAACTAATCTTTGACAAAGCAGGAAAGGATATCCAATGGAATAAATACAGTCTCTTCAGCAAGTGGTGCTGGGAAAACAGGACGGCGACATGCAGAAGAATGAACCTGGACCACTTTCTTACACCAGACACAAAAATAAACTTAAAGTGGATGAAAGACCTCAATGTAAGACAGGAAGCCATCAAAATCCTCAAGGAGAAAGCAGGCAAAAACCTCTTTGATCTTGCCCACAGCAACTTCTTACTCAACATGTCTCCAGAGGCAACGGAAACAAAAGCAAAAATGAACTACTGGGACCTCATCAAAATAAAAAGCTTCTGCACAGTGAAGGAAACAATCAGCAAAACTAAAAGGCAACCGACAGAATGGGAGAAGATATTTGCAAACGACATATCAGATAAAGGGTTAGTATCCAAAATCTATAAAGAACTGATCAAACTCAACACCCAAAAACCAAATAATCCCGTGAAGAAATGGGCAAAAGACACGAATAGAGACTTCTCGAAAGAAGACATCCATATGGCCAACCGACACATGAAAAAATGCTTCACGTCACTCATCATCAGGGAAATACAAATCAAAACCACAAGGAGATACCACCTTACACCTGTCAGAATGGCTAACATCAACAACTCAGGTGACAACAGATGTTGAAGAGGATGCAGAGAAAGAGGATCTCTTTTGCATTGTTGGTGGCAATGCAAGCTAGTGCAGCCACTCTGGAAAACAGTATGGAGGTTCCTCAAAAAACTAAAAATAGAACTACCCTACGACCCAGCAATTGCACTACTAGGCATTTATCCATGGGATACAGGTGTGCTGTTTCGAAGGGACATATGCACCCCCATGTTTATAGCAGCACTATCAACAATAGCCAAAGTGTGGAAAGAGCCCAAATGTCCATCGATGGATGAATGGCTAAAGAAGACGTGGTATATATATACAACGGAGTATTACTCGGTAATCAAAAAGAATGAAATCTTGCCATTTGCAACTACGTGGATGGAACTGGAGGGTATTATCCTAAGTGAAATTAGTCAGAGAAAGACAAAAAAAAATATGACTTCACTCATATGAGGACTTTAAGAGACAAAACAGATGAACATAAGGGAAGGGAAACAAAAATAATATAAAGACAGGGAGGGGGACAAAACAGAAGAGACTCATAAATATGGAGAACAAACTGAGGGTTGTTGGAGGGGTTGTGGGAGGGGGGATGGGCTAAATGGGTAAGGGTCATTAAGGAATCTACTGAAATCATTGCTTCACTATATACTAACTAATTTGGATGTACATTTTAAAAAATAAAAAATAAAGTTTAAAAAAATATAGATGATATTAACCATGAAAATAGAAAAAAAAAAAGAAGTCATATCCTTATAAATGTTCCACTTGATGTTTTGAGAGCTAGGTGACTTTTCATGAAAATAGCAAAGCAAACGCTTTATGAACTATAAATAAAAGTGGATACATAGTGAGAGTATTATGAAGTAATTAATCAATAAGCAAAAGGCAGGAGGGAACGTTACAAAGAAATAACCATGAGTTTCCTCAGTGGATGATTACAGAAAGTAATGTTTTTAGAATTAGGTAAAGCCGAGAAACATAGATGATGCACGCTACCAGGAAATTGCTAATAAATATAATGCCACGTTTGCCACAATAAAGCAGCCAGTGTAACACACTGCTGTTGTCTGTGTCCGTTTGTTATTTTCACTGATGCCGTTCATTCTTCGGGAACCCCTGGACATGCTGGGGCTGGACACCGGCATTTTTTTTTTTTAGGGAGAGAGAGAGAGAACACATGCATGAGTGAGAGAGGGGCAGAGAGACAGAGAGAGAGAGAGAGAGAGAGGGAGAGTTTCTCAAGCAGGCTGCAGTCTCATTGCGGAGTTCAATGTGGGGCTAAATCCCATGACCCTGGAATCATGACCTGAGCTGCAATCAAGAGTGGGATGCTTAACTGACTGAGCCACCCAGGAGCCCCACAACCTTATTTTTACTGTACACACACAGAGAATTTTTTATTACAATCAAATATCATATGACTAGCAGTCCTGTGGAGGTGTATGGGGTCACCTAGGTTTATTTCTTTAGAATTGAGCATAGAAAGTATCAAGCTTACTGTGGTTCAACTGAGGTAATCAAAAAATATAAATTCAAACGTGGATAACCTAATGACCAAACTCTGATGCCTATTCTGAACTTTATGAACAGAGCCGAGCTGTCAAAACTAAACAGTGAAGAGAAGGAGACCTCAGTGACAGGATCTATTGTCTGAGGGCTTCAGTCTAACAGCTTCAGCAAAGAGTGACTAGATTTTTCTCTTTGGGCCTCAACATAGGGATGTGAACAGGTATGAACATATCATAGTTAAATCGTCAATCCTCATTTCAGTGTTAAATTTTACAAATTCATTTTCAGATGGAATTATTTCCAAGTTGAGAGTTGCTTAATGCGAAGGGATGTTTGGGCAGTGAGACTCTCAGCTGGTACAGAGAGAAGGGTGACATGACCCACACAACTTGCTACACCAGGAAACCCCTGTTTCCTGTTCTGGGGTGGCAGCAGCAGATACCCAGCCATCCTTCCCTCACCCTGGCAGGCTCCCCTCACGGTGCCCAACCCTGAAATTGAAGTAGACATTTTCCACCTATGATCCATGAAGATCTCAAACATGTTGCTGTCCAGGCTTCTGAAGGTGGTCATGGCTTCAATGTGGTAAGTAGGGATGGCTCCTGTGGAAACGTCCCTCTCCAGTGACCTAAAAACAGGGGAGACTGCAGTGTCTTGTGCATACCTTGGTGGGGTGGGATAGTATCATATAAAATAGGACTTCTTTGTGCTACATCTTAAACCTCTGATTCCATGTTTTTTCCTTTAGGATCCAGTATTTCCCAGAAGGCAACTCAAGTCCAACCAGCAATGTTACTGCAGGAGAAGGTGGCTGTCATCCTGGAATGCACATATGTCCCCGGTGATCTAAGTTATAGTCTACTGTGGTACAAGCAGCCCAGCAGCGGGGAGATGATTTTCCTTGTTCTTCAGGATTCTTAGAAGCAACAAAGTGCCACAGAAGGTTGCTTGTCATTGAATTTCCAGAAAACAAGAAAATCCATTCATCATGTCATCTCAATTTCACAGCTGGAAGACTCCCCAGTGTATTTCTCTGCACTGATGGAGTCTACAGTAAGAGGCGTGTTGGAGGGAGGTACCCAAACCCCAGGGCTCTTGTTGATACATCCACCTGCTGTAGGGTTCAAGGCATGGAATTGCTGACCCACACAGGAAGTGGCTAGGGCTGTGGCAGCTCAGGTGTAGGCTAGAGGGAAAACCTGACTCTGAAAAAGTACTTCTAGGTAAGAATTATCATGATTAAAAAACATCCTTATTCCTGAATCATTGCCTATATTATGAACATACAAAAATATATATATTTCTTTTTATGAGAGAGAGAGAGAGCTTGGGTGAGTGGGGTAGGGAGAGAGAAAGTCTTTTAGACAGACTACAGGCCAGCATGGAGCCTGATTTCATCAACTGTGAAATCATGACCTAAGCCAAAGTCAAGAGTCAGATGCTTAACAGATTAAGCCACCTAGGAACCCCACACATAAAAAATTTTGGACAAAGATTTGGAGAGAAATTTGAGAGAAAGAACAGCCACATCACGTCTTTGCCATTGGATTATTAGAATGTGTTAGTGAATTGGCTACAAAAGTTCAAAAACATTTGACTGAGAAATCAGTAAAAATTTGTTTGAACTGCCCGGTTTTCAGGTCAATTTGCTCAGTAGATATTTATTGAGTGTATATTCTGTATGGTCAGACAAATTCTCCTCTACCCTCTTTGGGTTCCTGACTGTGTGTAAGAATTAAAGTGACAGTAGACAGATTAACAAGAGGAAAGCGTACAAATTTTATTGAATTTTTCACATTCATGGTAGCCTTCAGAAGAAAATGAAGACCTGAAGCGACTAGAACAGGAAGCTTTATATCTTTAAAAAAAGAAACAAAAAATTTGTGAAGAATTGGCAAGACAATAGAGTTTGGACTAGTGGTAGTTCAACCAGGGCCTGGTAGACATTATCTTCCTTAATTAGGAACATGAGGATTAATTTAACACAGTTTGCTGATTTTCTGGTACCATCTTTGGGCTGGTTAAGACTGTCTGCAGTAAAAGAGAATTTATTTCCTACCTTAAGGCAGAGAAAGAGGAGAGGGGCTTTTCTGAGTTTATTGGTGCTTAATTGCCTTCAGTTCAAAATAACTTTTATGTGATGGAGGCATATTTTGGGGTAATGTATCTGGCTTCCTGTAATTTTGCCCCAGGCATTGTGTTCAATAAGGAAGGTTATGAAATCTCTCCATATGTTTCCTCTTTTTATATATCATGCTGTTTAATACTATTTAATGACCTAGTCTAGGTTTGTTTGCTGTGAGTCAGTGGTACTCACGTTCACTTTCTGAAGTGTCTACCCTGCGGCCAACTTTGTGCCAGCACTCATTCCACCTTATTAACACCTCTGCACAAATGAGCTCAAATCCCATAGTGAACGTTTACCTGCCTCCCACCAGTCTTCTCCACAAATGATCAGTGATTAGTGAGTGGGTCTTTGAGGGTCATGTGGAAGTATCTCCAACAAAGACACAAGCCTCTTTATTTGTACGTAAATGAGGCATCCTGTTTTCCTACTATGAATCACCATCATGTATCTTATGAAATTCCTCTTTTCATTGTTTCCACATGCTTTATTTAGTCCCATTGATCTATTGTCTCTTTCTATATCAACCTGAGAAGAGAGTTTTACAGAAACCTTTATTACCGGTGAGGGTCAATCACTCATCACTATTTCTGTTTTTTTGCAAGAATTTGGGGGTGGGGGCAGGTAAGTTTTACAATATCAGTGAAATCTTGCCCTTTGCAACCATGTGGATGGAACTAGAATGTATTATGCTAAGTGAAGTAAGTCAGTCAGAGAAAGACAGATATCATGTGATTTTACTCACATAGAATTTGAGAAACAAAACAGATAACATAGGGGAAGGGAAGGAAAAATAAAAACAGAGGGAGGCAAATCATAACAGATTCTTAAATAAAGACAACAAACTGAGGGTTGCTGGAGGGGTGGTGGGTGGGGGGATGGGTTAAATGGGCAATGGATGTTAAGAAGGGCACTTTTGGGAATGAGCACTGGGTGTCATATGTAAGTGATTAATCACTAGGTTCTACTCCCGAAGCCATGACAACACTGTATGTTAACTAATTTGAATTTAAAGTAAAAAAATGTCAAAAATTCTGTCCCATTTTCCTTCTGCTCAATATCCCTCCATTAAAAAGAAACAAAGCAACAAAAGTGAAAACATGAAAACCAGAAAGCTGGGATTTCACATAAATGACTATGTTAACATTTAAAGTATCCGTTTCCCATTTTTTAAAGTCGGGAAAATGCTATTTTTCTCAGTAGATAAAGGACTTTTAATGTTTTTCATTACATTTTGAAGTTTCTTACCTTTATCTTCAAATGAATTTCTCCCTCTAGATTCCTACATATTCATCTGTATATGTGTATTTATTTGAATTTTCTATTTTGTATTCATTTTTAGTGGTGTTCCAAGTACAAAAAAGGTTATTTGAAAATTGCCATGGTTATACAGCTAAGAATTTCTAACTTTCAAAGTACTGATGATTTGCAATGTATTCTCATTATCTAGACCATGAACTTGATTTTACAGAGGTAGCCTAAACTTAATCCAGCATCTACGAAAGATAGCACAGTAAAAGCCATTCACTCTTGAATAGAGATGCAAATATTTAAATTAACAAATTACAACTGAAGGCAGTGTGTTAACAATGTAGGTTGATTTTTAATAAAAGTTATTTATTCATTTAGATACATCTATTTATTCAGAAAAAGCCATTGAGTGCCTACTGTGTGACACATTTTCTGCTAAGAGCATATTCCATTTAATAGCCTTATTAACATCTCTAGCATGGAAAAGCTCATTTCTTATAAAGTAGGCTTATCTAACCCCTACCAGCCTCATCCGTAAAATGGTCAGTAATAGTGAGTACTAGGGGTATACTGTGAAGGGGCCAAGTTTGAATTCTTTCTTTTCTCTGCTCTTGTCCTTCACCACTCTTCAAAAGCATTTAAGGCCATCAAGTGGCTCATTTTGTACATCTGCAGACGTGCTATGCTCAATGTTCTACAATCCAAACTCTTCATTCTTTCCTATTTCCTCCTCCATGTGTAACCCCATGTTCTCAGTGTCCTAACATTTGAATGGTAATGGTTGGTTGATAGGTGATCTTGCACCGTACCTCCCTCTTATATTTGCATTTGGAAAACAGATGTGTAGAATAGAAATCTTAAAAATAAGCATGTGTTTAATTTTTATTACACTTAAAATTATTTTTTTCTATTTTATTTATTTTTTAAAAAATAATTATTTATTTATTTTTGAGAGAGAGAGAGAGAGAGAGAGAGAGAGAGAGAGAGAGTGAGTAGGGGAGGAGCAGAGAGGGAGGGAGACAGATACCAAAGCAGGCTACTTGCTATCAGCACAGAGCCAGATATGGGGTTTGAACCCACAAAATGTGAGATCAGGACCTGAGCCAAAGTCTGACGCTTAACTGACTGAGCCACCCAGCACTCCAGTTTTTTTTTTCTTTTCTTTTTTTTAGAGAGAGAGAGAGTGCAAAGGGAGGAATGGGACAGAGGGAGAGAGAGAGAGAGAGAGAGAGAGAGAGAGAGAGAGAGAGAGAGAGAGAGAGAGAGAGAGAATCTTAAGCAAGCTCTACACTCAGCACCAAGTCGATGTGGGGTTTGATCCCTTGACCCTGGAATCATGACCTGAGCTGAAATCAAGAGTTGGATGCTCAATTGACTGAGCTACCCAGGCACTCCAATGAACATATTTTTTATATTAAAAAATATTTTAATTGTGATAAAATGCACCTAAGATTCAATTGGCCATCTTAATAATTTTTAGGCATAGAGGTCAGTGATATTAAATGCATTCACATCGCTATACAGCCATCACCACCATCCATCTCCAGGACACTTTTCATCTCACAAAACTGAAACTCTTTACCCGTAAATAATAACTCTCCATTTCTCCTTTCCCCTCAGCCACCCTTCTACTTTCTGTCTTCGTAAATTTGACTTACATACTTTACATATGTGGAGTCATACAGTATTTAACTATTTGTGACTGACTTATTTCATTTAGCATAATGTCCTCAAGGTTCATTTATGTTGTACCATGTTGTCAGAATCTCTTTCTTTAGAAGGCTGAATAATATTGTATCTAATTGCATCTAATACCACATTTTATTTACATTTCATCTGCTGATGGGTACTTGAATTGCTTCTACCCGCTGGCTATTGTGAATAATGTTGCTATAAACGTGGGCATCCAAATATCTCAGTAATTGCAGTGTATCTCCAAATGCTTTCAAATTTGGTCGGCCTGTCCCAGAAATGGAATTGGTGGATCATACAGTAATTTGATATATATATTCCCAAGGAACTGCCATACTGTTTTACCCAGAAGCTGCATTTTGCATTCTCACCAACAGTAAACAAGGATTCCAATTTCTTCACATCTTTGTCATCGTTTGTTATTATTATTATTTTTAACAGTAACCATCCAAATGGGTGTGAGGTGGTATCTGATTGTGGTTTTGATTTGCATTCCCCTAATGAGTAGTGATGTTTCGCATCATTTGATGTGCTAATTGGCCATTTGTACATCTTAAGTGAAATGGCTTTTCAAGTCCTTTTCCTTTGTTTAAATTAGGTTGTTTGGCTTCTTGTTGAGATGTAAGTGCTCCTTTCATATTTTGGATGTTAAAATGATATATGATTTGCAAAGGTTTTCTTCAATTTCCTAGGTGGCCTTTTCATTCTGTTGATTGTATCCTTTGATGCACAGAAGTTTTAAATTTTGCTATAGTCAGATTTATCTATTCTTCTTTTGTATCTTCTGCTTTTGGTGTAAAATCATGAAATTATTGCAAAATCCCATGTCATAAAGATCTTCGTGCACGTTTTTTTCTAAGAGCCTTTGGTTTCAGTTTCACATTTAGGCCCTTTATTCATTTTGTGTTGATTTTTGTATATGGTGTAAGGTTAGGGTCCCATTCATCTTTTTTGTGATGTGGATCTGAAATTTTCCCATCACCACTTGTTGAATACACTGTCCTTTAACAATGAAATGGTCTTGGAACCCTTGTTGAAAGTCATTAGACCATGTATGCAAGGATTTATTTCTGAGTTCTCTATTCTATTTCATTGATCTATATGTCTGTCTTTATGCTAACACAACACTGTTTGGATTACTGTAGTTTTGTATCAAGTGTTGCAGTCACGAAGTGTAGGGCCTCCAGCTTTATTCTTCTTTTTGAAGATTGTTTTGACTATTTGGGGTCCCTTGAGATGCCCTATGAATTTCTGGGTTGATTTTTCTATTTCTGCAAAAAAGGACCTTTAGGATTTTGACAGGAATTGCATTAAATGTGTAGACCACTTTCTGTAGTATTGACATTAACAATATTAAGTCTCCCAATCCATGAACACATATGTCTTCCCATTTTTTGTGTCATATTTAATTACTCATAGCAATGTTTTGTAATTTTCAGCATACATTCTTTAGTCCCTGTGGTTGATTTTATTCCTAAATACATTACTATTTAAAATATTCCTTTAATGTTTATTTATTTTTGAGAGAGAGAGAGAGAGAGAGAGAGAGAACGAGTGGGAGAGGGGCAGCAAGAGAGGGAGACACAGAATCCAAAGCAGGCTGCAGGTTTTGAGCTGTCAGCACAGAGCCCAATGTGGGGCTGTAACCCACAGACCGTGGGATCATGACCTGAGCCAAAATCTGACATTTAAGTGACTGATCCACCCAGGCAACCCTATTATTTTTGATCTTATTGAAAATGGAAATGTTTTCCTAATTTCCTTTTTGGATTATTTTGTTAGTGGATGGAAGTGCAATGGAGTTTTGCGTGTTGTTTTTGTATCCTGCAATTGTGCTGAATTCATTTATTAGTTCTAAGGGGAATGTTCCTCAGACTGGAATTTCAGGTGTTGGGACAGTTGAGTTGGGAACAAGAGATTTGTTCCATGCACTCATGTAGGTCCCAAATCTTCAAGCATGCATAGGAGTATCAACTCCATAATAGAATTATTTTATATCTTTAATACATCAGTGACCTTCAAAATGTAGTTTAAAAGTTGAGACATGAAAGCATGACGTCTTTGTAAGAATAAGTATTCTAATGTATGATAGTGTCCCGAATAAGATACAGAATTTGTAGTTGGATGATGAGTCTTTAAAGCATTGTTTAGCTAGTAATTGAAAATACTTAGCCAGGAGAAAATTTGGTCTGTTTTATTTACATATATTTTTATTTGAGGATAGTTGACACGTTACATTAGTTTCAGGCATACAACATAGTGATTTGACAAGTTTAAACATTGTGCTGTGCTCACCACAAGTGTAGTTACCATCTGTCACCGTATCATTGACTCTATTCCTTATGCTGTGCTTTTATTATTGTGGCTTGTTCATTCGATAACTGGAGGCCTGTATCTTCTGCTCATCTTCACTCATTTGGCCTATGTCCAGCCCCCTCCCCTTTGGCAACCATCAATTTCTTCTTTGCATTTATGAGTCTATAACAGCTTTACTTTTAACAGCCCCGAAATGGGACTAACAGAAATGTACACCAACAGGTGAATATATGAACAAGTTCTTTTATATCTCTGTAATAGAATACTACTCAGCAACAAAAAGGAACCAACTTTTGATACTTATAGCCATGGAAAAATTTCAAAATAACTATGCCGAGAAGAAGGCAGACAAAAGAGTACGCATGATTCCATTTATACAAAATTATAAATTATTCAAAATGATTCATGACAGAAATGTTGCCTGAAATGGGGGTGGGAGAGGGAGACGGATTACAAAGAGAGATGAGGAAACTTTTGGGGTGATACATATGTCCTCGATCGTGGTGATGGCTTCACGGGTATATGTATATATAATATCTTAAGTCCTATAACATTGTTCACTTTAAATTGATGTGGTTTATTTTTTATGTCAGTTATACATCAATAAATCTATTAAAAATCCAAACTGAACAGATGTCCTTTTTCAGTGTTGTACAAGTCTTATGGTGTCAGTCAAGATGCAAAATACTTTTCCTCTAGGTTTTTGATGGCCTAATGCTGGAAGCCGAGCTATCCCAGCCTGAGTGGCAGGGCCCGGGCTGTGGACGGATTGGTGAATGCAGGGCGGCCCGCCGACAGTGAAGCTTCTTCTACTCCTGCTTTTAGTAATTTGGCCTTAATCAAGTACCTGGGGTATTGTCTGTTGGGGAATTGCCCCCGGCAGGCCCCCTGGGAGAAGAACCATTAGGAAAGAAATAAGGTTCCGCAAGAAATTGTACGGCCTTCCGGCCTTACGTTTAGCCCTTGCCATCCCCTATGGAGACTCCTCTACTTGCAGGAAGGATAGCCTCATGCATTTGCTAGCAAAGGAGGCTGATAAAGGAGAGACATATGGATCTGAAAGCCTCACTCGGGCAACTAAGGAGTGTATCTCTGGGCACAGGTGACTTTAACCCCTAGGCCCACCTGGCTCCCCAGAGGCATTCCAGATGATGACTGGACCTAGTCAGTTAATCTACAGAATGGTTCATTGGTTCCTAGGTGCATTGTCTCTCTGAGAATGTGTGAGGCATGTGTTTCTAAGGCCTTTTCGGCCCCTTTCTGGCACCCCAGACCGAGGCAAACACATTGTTCTTCTGGCCTCATGTGGTTAGGAGGTCATGTCCCTGTAACTGTTCCTCTTGAGGTGTTGAGAAGAGGAGGGCCTTTCATGAGAACAGCAAAGCAAATGCTTTGTAGATTATAGATAAATGCAGATGCATAATGGAATAAAGTAAGAAATTAATCAATAATCCAAGGGTATGCGGGAAAATTAGGGGATAATCGTCATGTTATTTCTTAAAGGTTGATTACACATAGGAACATCTTCAAAATTAGGTAATGTTAGAAAACATAGATGACGTATGTTATAAGGAAATCACTAGCATATATAATGCCACGTTTGCTACAATAAATTGGCCAGTTCAACACACTGCTGTTGTCTGTGTCCATTTTTATTTTTGTTTTTTATTTTAGTTTTGTTTTATTTTCACCAATGCCGTCCATCCTTTGGGAACCCCTGGACCCGCTGGAGCTGGACTCCGGCAGCCTAAAACTGCTTTTTTTTTTTTTTTTTAAAGTGTAGATAATGACTTTCTTCATCCATGTGCTATACTCTTTATTTTCAAACCAGCATCATCCCAGCCAATCTGGCATCCTCCCTGCATATCTGAATAGAAGTTGATAGGTGCTTGTCTCAAATTCCTTCCAGCGTAACTTTGAGGCAGGTTCTGACAATGTGATTTGGAAGGCAGAGGAGAAGGGAAGGAACGTGTGAATTCAAACAATAGCCAGGCTTGAATTCCTTACTTCCCTCAGTCTGGGAAACCGTTCCTATGTTGTCTTTGGACTCATGAAGCTCCTTGATGTGAATCTATGGAGAGTGGCTCCAGAAAACAGCCTGAGCTAAGCTTCCATCTATGTATCTGGAGATAAATGTTTACAGGGCTTTATAGAAGATGTGTCCCTTTGCGGAAGTTTCCCTGATAATCCTCAGAGGTTTCTGTTTTATTTTATAAAATGAACAGTCCTAAAATGGGAGCTGAAGAAGTGTTTGTTTTGCCTTTGGTACATCATAGAAAAAACCAGTTTGTAAAAGTTTGTATAGCCTTGGGGGCATTTTCCCATGCTGACCCCAGAGCTTTCTCTTTGATCTTTGACCACCCTGTTGGCCTGAGGGCAGTTACCACAAAAGAAATCTTGTAAACTGGTATGGGACCAGCTGCAACATAACTGGTGGGAAGCTTTAAAAATTACAAACTTGTGGGTCTCAATCCTGCAAAAAAGGAGTCATGGAGTTAGTGGTGGGATCGTAGAATCTATAGTTTTAAATCAGTGGCACATTGTTTCTATCAGCTATTGTATGAATATCAGCTGTTATGTCTTCGATAATTTGAAAATCTGGGAAGAGGAGAATCCTAAATTATGCTCCAGGGTTTTGATGCAAAACCACATCTTCAGGGTTACCTACCTTGTGGAAGAAATACACTTGATTAAAGTTTCACAACAAAATGATACACACAGACAACAGTGGAAAGCATACTTGAGGTTATATGGCCACTAAGTGTATAAGATTAGTACTTGCTGCTTCATTCACATATGCTGGTTACGTTATGTTGGAGTCATTGAAATGGTGAAATAAGGCATTGATCTCAGATAATTTTTATAGGGATAGATAACTGCAATTATGATATTTTTCTGACTAGGATTCATATTTTTCACTTTTTAAATGATTTTGAGTGCAAGGATATTTGACTATTGACAAGATAGTATGATTTATTCCTAAAAAGCTTTTATTAAAAAGATTGCATTCCTTACAATTGGTATAATTTAGGACTAAGGAAATACTGTATTCTAGTCAGAGTGAGTCCTCAATCAAAGGCTTTTTACTTATTATTTTTGTGTCATTTAACAAATATGTAGTGAGCATGGATGGAATGAAGGATAGTCTCTGTTCTACATGAGTCAACAGTGAATTGACTATTTATTACCTCCTCTGGTATCAATTCAAAACCTCTTTCTGACATTCTACTGGATTACAGGCTGACTCTGAATGGGTATATGAAAATATAAAAAGCTCTCTTAAAATGCTCAAGAAAATAGCTACAGAAATATCCTAGGATGCTGGGTTAAAGAACTTCCAGGTCAGGTAGACATTAATGCATTTCAGTCCCCGTCCAGCAGGGGGTGTAGCTTCCTAACACAAACACCTTTCCTGAGAAATGTGGGCTTCCACTGATCATTGCTCTGTCTCTCCAATGCTTCTTCCTGCTACGAATGAAGCACATTAGCTAGGTGACACTCTAGAGATGAACTCTTCTCCAGGCTTCGTGACTGTGGTACTCTTGATGCTTGGTAAGTAAAATGCCTCTTAAAATTTGGATTCTTTCTTCTGTTCTGTCAGCAAAACATATAAGTATAAATTTATCCAGGACGTATATGTCCAAGGTAACACAGGTCTCTTTTCTTTTTCCCCAGGACGAACCCATGGAGACTCAGTGACCCAGATGGAAGGCCCAGTGACCCTCTCTGAAGGGGAGCCCCTGACTATAAACTGTACTTATTCAACAGCAGTGTCCCCCACTCTTTTCTGGTATGTCCAGTATCCTGGAGAAGGTCCACAGCTCCTCCTGAAAGCCTTCAGGGACAAGGAGAAGGGAAGTCACAAAGGTTTTGAAGCCACCTACGACGGAAAATCCAAATCCTTCCACTTGGAGAAGTCCTCAGTGCAAGCGTCAGATTCGGCTGTGTACTACTGTGCCCTGAGTGACACAGTGACAGGGACTGCAGGGGGAGCTGAGCGCAAACTCTGAGCAGAACAGGGGCCCAGATGCTGAATGTCTCTGATCTACTTTGGTTCCAGCACAGTGTATGATGGTTTGCCCCTCAGTGTCTGCTTGATACAAAAGTCATACAAATGGCTAGAGCATGGGAACCAGAAGGAACGTTCCCCAAACCCAGCTGTTCATTAGTGCAATGAGAAATTCCAGTAGTTCCTCAGTCAGGACCTAAGTAATTTCAAGGTGAAACCACATAACATTGAAGTGGTGTCTTGCTCACCCTGCAGTGAAAGTCCAGCCCCACAAGTTGCTGAGGCCCCCCTGGTGGGTATTGCTGTGTCCAATGACACACTGAGAGAGCCAGGGTGTGCCCGAGAAGGTGGTGTCCATCCCATGTCTTCCTGACAGAGGATGGGCAGGAGAGGTGATGGGAGAGCTGCAGCCCCAAACCAGGTTTGAATAGAGAAAGAAGGGGAGGGAAGAAAGGAGGGGAACATATGGAAGTGACAATGAAAAGAGAGACAAGGAACCTCAGTCCAGGTTTCTTTTCTAGACAGTAGACAGAGGCTGATATTCAAAACGAAGAGAGGGGGCAAAAACATAACTGAGGAAATGACTCCTGTCCAGACCGGTTAGGTAGATCATTTGGCTTTCATACAGTAATAAGTGAGATGATTTTCAGTGCGCAGGAATTACAGTGAGAGAAAATGGTTTTGGTCTGATTTTTCTTTTTCTTTTGAAGTTTATTGACTTATTTTGAGAGAGAGAGAGAGAGAGAGAGAGAGAGAGAGAGAGAGAGATGGAAGGGCAGAGACCTGACAGAGGGAAAGAGAAAATCCCAAGCAGCCTCCATGCTGTCAGCACAGAGTCCAACGAGGGGCTGGAAGTCACAAACTGTGAGATCATGACCTGAGATGAAATCAAGAGTCAAAGGCTTAACTGATGAAACTACCCAGGCATCCCCAGAGACTTGGTTTATAACAAAAAAGTTTCAGAAATAGTATAAATGCAAGTCTTTTTTAAGTTTTGAACTTTTTTAAAGTTTATTTATTGAGAGAGAGAGAGAGACAGAGAGAGAATGTGTGTGTGCAGTTTGGGGCAGACAGAGGGAATTCCAGTGAGAATCCCAAGCAGAGAATCCCAAGCAGGCTTCACTCTGCCAGCACAGAGTCCGACTCAGGGCTCCATCCCGCAAACTGTGATATCATGACCTGAGCCATGATCAGGAGCCAGACACTTAACCAAGTCAACCACCCAGATGCCCCTGCTGTCCCTTTCTAATAGGATGTATGAAAGGGTTAAGAAAAGTTAGGAAAGTAAGAAACCTCATTTGCTTCATAGTATTTGGAAGCTGTTGATCTACAGTAAAAACATATTGACTGACACTGACTACATCATTTTTTGAAGCTTTTTTTAAAAGTTATTAAAAATCTATTAATTCAGAGGGAGCCAAGATGGTGGAACAGCATGAAAGTTTTTTGTGTGTCTCACATCCACGAAATACAGCCAGAACAACGTTAAACCATCCTGCACACCTAGAAAACTGATCTGAGGATTAACACAACAATCTGCACAACCTGAACCACAGAATTCAGCAGGTACGTGGCGCGTAGAGGTGAACTCGGCGAGAGAGAAGCTGGCAGTGGACAGGTTGCTGCCTTTGCAGGTGGAGAGAGGACAGAGACTAGGGAGAAGGGGAGAATACCGGGAAAGCACCCCTCCCCAAAAGTGGAAAATTGGAAAGAGCTGCAGGGACTAAACTAAAAAGGGAGAAAGGAGAAAGAAGAGGGTTTAAATGCCATTAAGACTGTAAACAAGGGGAGCGCAAAGGCTGCAACTCCGCATCTCCATACCTGGTGGTGCTCTGGTGGGAAGGGCGAATCCCCAGGAACAGAGTGGGGTCCGGGAGGTTCTCGCGGGCCACACGGGGAAAAGCGGTTCCACTGCTGGAAGGAAGAGACGGTTTGGTAGAGACGGTTGAAGCCACCTGGTCCCAGCAGACCCAGAGAACGGCCACATTCGCTGGTGCTGGAACAAGGTCGTTAAGGGTGAAGCCTGGTGCCAGATGTGTGTCGCGATTTTCCATGGTCCCTGAAAAGCTGCTGCTACACTATCTCGCGAACTTTTTCTGGGGCGGGCTGGCACCTGGCCGCAGTCTTGGGGCACCGGCAGCAGCAGGGTCCAGCAAGCGTTCCTGGGTGCATCCGACATTTGGACATTGCTCGGCGAGACCCTCCCACAGAGGGGTGGAACTGGTCAAAGCCACAGTCCTTCAGAAGTAAGGGGCCGGGTAAAATAGCCGCATCTGAGACAAAACTCGGGAGAGAGGTACCGCCTGGGGCCTGGTCACGGAGAGTGGAAAAGCGGGAGTGGATGAAAGCTAAAGACAGAGGATGGGTGCTCGATTGCTGATTGGAGAGAACGGAGTTCCCATACTAGAAAGTGGAGAGTAGGGTGACTCCATTTTCACTGTTCCTGCGCATGCGCGTACGCACCTACGAGCGCTGCAACAATCCATACCAGTAGGCTAGTGGCGCCATCTAGTGGAGAACGGAGCTGTTACACTGAGTACCGCCCAACTGGGCCAACCTAGCTCTTCAAGAACACAAGTCTTACCGCCTACTGAGTTTATGGACCATAAAGCTATATTGTCTGACTCCTAGGGGAAAAGGAAGCAATTTCAGTCTTATTTCAATCTGTAGGCAGGTCCATCTATTCAATTTTCTTTCTTTCTTTTTCTCTTTCACACTATTCTTTTTCTTGAATACAGAAAGAGAAAAAATTCATTTTTATTTTTGATTTTTATTAAAAATATTTTTCTTAAAATTTTATTATATTTTTTACTTTTGTGTAAATGTTTTCAAATTCTTACTTCCATCATTCTATTTTAGTCTACTTCAGTGTAATCACCTTTTCAAATTTTCAAACAAATTTCTTGTTTTCTTTTTTCTTTTTTCTCTTTTTCGTTTCTTTCCTTTTTGTGAATGCAGAAAGTGAAAAACTTCATTTTTACTTTGAATTTATATTAAAAATATTTTTCTTTAAAAATTTTTTACTATATTCTTTGCTTTTATGTAAATTTTTCAAGTTCTATTTTACTTCCATCATGTTATTTTAGTCTACTACAGTGTATTCACTTTTTCAAATTTTCAAATGATTTTTTTCTCTCTTTTTCATTTCTTTTCTTTTTCTTGAATACAGAAAGAGAAAAATAATTCATTTTTATTTTTAATTTTTATTAGAAATATTTATCTTTAATTTTTTTCCTACTATATTCTTTACTTTTGTGTAAATTTTTTCAAAATCTATTTTACTTCCATCATCTCATTTTACTCTACTTCAGTGTATTCATTTTTTCAAATTCTCAAACGATTTCCTTTTTTTTCTTTCCTCGCTTTTTTTTTCTCTAATCTGTCAAACCACTTTCAACACCCAGACCAAAACACACCTAGGATCTAGCATCATTTATTCGATTTTTGTGTGTGTGTGATTTTAATTTCTTAATTTTAATATTTTTTTAATTTTATTTTTTAATCTTAATTTTTCTACCTCATTAATTCCTTTTCTCCCTTCAAAATGATGAAACGAAGGAATTCACCCCAAAAGAAAGAGCATGAAGAAACGACAGCCAGGGATTTAACCAACAGATACAGCAAGATGCCTGAAACAGAATTTAGAATCACAGTAATAAGAATATTAGCTGGAGTCGAAAATAGATTAGAATCCCTTTCTGCAGAGATAAAAGAAGTAAAAAATAGCCAGAATGAAATTAAAAATGTTATAACTGAACTGCAATCATGGATGGATGCAGCGGTGCAAGGATGGACGAGGCAGAACAGAAAATCAGCGATATAGAGGACAAACTTATAGAGAATAATGAAGCAGAGAAAGAGAGGGAGATGAAGGCAAAAGAGCACGATTTAAGAATTAGAGAAATCAGGGACTCTTTAAAAAGGAACAACATCAGAATCATAGGGTTCCCAGAGGAGGAAGAGAGAGAAATAGGGGTAGAAGGGTTATGTGAGCAAATTAGAGCAGAAAACTTTCCTAACCTGGGAAAAGACACAGACATCAAAATCCAGGAAGCACAGAGGACTGCCATTAGATTCAACAAAAACTGACCACCAACAAGGCATATCATAGTCAAATTCACAAAATACTTAGGCAAGGAGAGAATCATGAAAGCAGCAAGGGAAAAGAAGTCCCTAACCTACAAGGGAAGACAGATCATGTTTGCAGCAGACCTATCCACAGAAACCTGGCAGGCCAGAAAGGAGTGGCAGGGTATATTCAGTGTGGTGAATCAGAAAAATATGCAGCCAAGAATTCTTTATCCAGCAAGGCTGTCAATCAAAATAGAAGGAGAGATAAAAAGGTTCCCTGACAAACAAAAATTAAAGGAGTTTGTGACCACTAAACCAGCCCTGCAAGAAATATTAAAAGGGGCTCTCTGAGGGGACAAAAGATGAAAAGTTATGTATATAAATAAATAAATAAATACCAAAAGCAACAAAAGATTAGAAAGGAGCAGAGAACACCACCAGAAACTCCAACTCTACAAGCATCATAATGGCAATAAATTCATATCTTTCAGTACTCACTCTAAACGTCAATGAACTCAATGCTCCAATCAAAAGACCTAGGGTAACAGAATGGATAAGAAAACAAGACCCATCGATATGCTGTTTACAAGAGACCCACTTTAGACCTAAAGACACCTACAGATTGAAAATAAGGGGATGGAGAACCATCTATCATGCGAATGGTCAACAAAAGAAAGCTGGAGTAGCCATACTTATATCAGACAATCTAGACTTTAAAATAAAGACTGTATCAAGAGATGCAGAAGGGCATTATATCATGATCAAGGGGTCTATTCACCAAGAAGACCTAACAATTGTAAACATTTATGCACCAAATGTAAAAGCACCCAAATATATAAATCGATTAATCACAAACATAAGAAACTAATAGATAGTAGTACCATAATAGTAGGAGACTTCAACACCCCACTCACATCAATGGACAGATCTCTAATCAAAAAATCAACAAGGAAACAATGGCTTTGAATGACACATTGGACCAGATGGACTTAACAGATATATTCAGAACATTTCATCCTGAAGCAGCAGAATATACATTCTTCTCCAGTGCACATGGAACGTTCTCCAGAATAGACCATATACTGGGACACAAATCAGCCCTAAGTAAGTACAAAAAGATCAAGATCATATGTACATATTTTCAGACCACAATGCTATGAAACTCAAAATCAACCACAAGAAAAAATTTGGAAAGGAAACAAATACTTGGAGACTGAAGAACATCCTACAAAAGAAGGAATGCGTGGGGTGCCTGGGTGGCTCAGTCAGTTAAGCGTCCGACTTCAGGTCACGATCTCGCGGTCCATGAATTCGAGCCCTGCGTCGGGCTCTGGGCTGATGGCTCTGAGCCTGGAGCCTGCTTCCGATTCTGTGTCTCCCTATCTCTCTGCCCTTCCCCCATTCATGCTCTGTCTCTCTCTGTCTCAAAAATAAGTAAACGTTAAAAAAAATTTTTTTTAAATAAAAAAAAGTATGAATGCACTAACCAAGCAGTTAAAGAGGAAATTAAAAAGCAGATGGAAGTCAATGAAAATGATAACACCACACCTCAAAACCTCTGGGATGCAGCAAAGGCAGTCATAAGAGGAAAGTACACAGCAATCCAGGCCTTCCTAAAGAAGGAAGAGAGATCTCAGATACAAAACCTAACCTTACACCTTAAGGAGCTGGAAAAAGAACAGCAAATAAAATCCAAAACCAGCAGAAGATAGGAAATAATAAAGATTAGAGCAGAAATTAATGCTATTGAAACCAAAAAAAACCAAAAAAACAAAAAAAAAACCCCAGTAGAACAGATCAATGAAACCAGAAGCTGGTTCTTGGAAAGAATTAACAAAATTGATAAACCACTAGCCAGTTTGGTCAAGAAGAAAAAGGAAAGGACCCAAAAAAATAAAATCAAGAATGAAAGAGGAGAGATCACAACCAACACAACAGAAATAAAAACATAATTATTTTTTTAATGTTTTCTTAATAAATACATAATAAATACATATTAAATTATTAAATTTAAATTAAATTACATATTAAAAATACTTAATAAATACATATTAAAGAACACATATGTTTTCTTTAATAAAAACATAAGAAAAAAAAATAATAAGAGAATATTATGAGCAATTATATGCCAATAAAATGGGCAATCTGGAAGAAATGGACAAATTCCTAGAAACATATACACTACCAAAACTGAAACAGGAAGAAATAGAAAATTTGAACAGACCCATAACCAGTAAGGAAATCAAATTGGTCATCAAAAGTCTGCCAAAAAGCAAGAGTCCAGGGCCAGATGGCTTTCCAGGGGAATTCTACCAAACATTTAAGGAGGAGTTAACACCTATTTTCTTGAAACTGTTCCAAAAAATAGAAATGGAAGGAAAACTTCCAAACTCTTTCTATGAAGTCAGCATTACCCTGATTCCCAAATCAGACAGAGACCCCACTAAAAGGGAGAACTATAGACCAATTTCCCTGATGAACATGGATGCAAAAATCCTCAACAAGATATTAGCCAACCGGATCCAACAATACATTAAAAAAATTATTCACCACGACCAAGCAGGATTTATATACTTGGGATGCAGGCAGGGGTGGTTCAATATCCAGAAAACAATTAACGTGATTCATCACATCAATCAAAGAAAGGACAGGAACCATATGATCCTCTGAATAGATGCAGAGAAAGCATTTGACAAAATACAGCATCCTTTCTTGTTAAAAACCCTCAAGACAGTAGAGATAGAAGGATCATACCTCGAGATCATAAAAGCCATATATGAACGACCCAATGCTAATATCATCCTCAATGGGGAAAAACTGAGAGCTTTCCCCCAAAGGTCAGGAACAAGACAGGGATGTCCACTCTTGCCACTGTTATTCAACATAGTATTGGAAGTCTTAGCCTCTGCAATCAGACAACACAAAGAAATAAAAGGCATCCAAATCGGCCAGAAGGAGGTCAAACTGTCACTCTTGCAGATGACATGACATGCTACATGGAAAACCCTAAAGTTTCCAGCAGAAAACTGCTAGAACTGATTCATGAATTCAGCAAAGTTGCAGGGTATAAAAGCAACGCAAAGAAACTGGTTGCTTTTCTATCCACCAACAAGCAACAGAAAGAGAAATGAAGGAATCGATCCCATTTACAGTTGCACAAAAAGCCATAAAATAGCTAGGAATAAATCTAACCAAAGAGGTGAAATATCTATACACTGAAAACTATAGAACGCTGATGAAAGAAATTGAAGAAGACACCAAAAAATGGAAAAAGATTCCATGCTCCTGGATAAGAGGAACAAATATTGTTAAAATGTCGATACTACCCAAAGCAAACTGAATTGATATTCAGCGCAATCCCTATCAAAATAACACCAGAATTCTTCACAGAGCTAGAACAAACAATCCTAAAATTTGTATGGAACCAGAAAAGACTCCGAATAGCTAAAGCAATCTTGAAAAAGAAAACCAAAGCAGGAGGCATCACAATCCCAGACTTCAAGCTATACTACAAAGTTGTAATCATCAAGACAGTAAGGTACTGGCAGAAAAACAGACACTTAGATCAATGGAATAGAATAGAGAATCCAGAAATGGACCCACAAACATATGGGCAACTAATCTTTGACAAAGCAGGAAAGGATATCCAATGGAATAAATACAGTCTCTTCAGCATGTGGTGCTGGGAAAACTGGACAGTGACATGCAGAAGAATGAACCTGGACCACTTTCTTACACCATACCCATAAACTCAAAGTGGATGAAAGACCTCAATGTAAGACAGGAAGCCATCAAAATCCTCAAGGAGAAAGCAGGCAAAAACCTCTTTGATCTTGCCCGCAGCAACTTCTTACTCAACATGTCTCCGGAGGCAAGGGAAACAAAAGCAAAAATGAACTACTGGGACCTCATCAAAATAAAAAGCTTCTGCACAGTGAAGGAAACAATCAGCAAAACTAAAAGGCAACCGACAGAATGGGAGAAGATATTTGCAAACGACATATCAGATAAAAGGTTAGTATCCAAAATCTATAAAGAACTGATCAAACTCAACACCCAAAAACCAAATAATCCCGTGAAGAAATGAGCAAAAGACACGAATAGAGACTTCTCGAAAGAAGACATCCATATGGCCAACTGACACATGAAAAAATGCTCCACATCACTCATCATCAGGGAAATACAAATCAAAACCACAAGGAGATACCACCTTACACCTGTCAGAATGGCTAACATCAACAACTCAGGCAACAACAGATGTTGAAGAGGATGCGGAGAAAGGGGATCTCTTTTGTACTGCTGGTGGGAATGCAAGCTAGTGCAGCCACTCTGGAAAACAGTATGGAGGTTCCTCAAAAAACTAAAAATAGATCTACCCTACGACCCAGCAATTACACTACTAGGCATTTATCCACGGGATACAGGTGTGCTGTTTCGAAAGGACACATGCACCCCCATGTTTATAGCAGCACTATCAACAATAGCCAAAGTGTGGAAAGAGCCCAAATGTCCATCGATGGATGAATGGCTAAAGAAGATGTGGTATATATATACAACGGAGTATTACTCGGTAATCAAAAAGAATGAAATCTTGCCATTTGCAACTACGTGGATGGACCTGGAGAGTATTATGCTAAGTGAAATTAGTCAGAGAAAGACAAAAGTCATATGACTTCACTCATATGAGGACTTTAAGAGACAAAACAGATGAACATAAGGGAAGGGAAACAAAAATAACATGAAAACAGGGAGGGGGACAAAACAGAAGAGACTCATAAATATGGAGAACAAACTGAGGGTTGCTGGAGGTGTTGAGGGAGGGGGGATGAGCTAAATGGGTAAGGGGCACTAAGGAATCTACTCCTGAAATCATTGTTGCACTATCTTCTAACTAATTTGGATATAAATTAAAAGAAAAAAATAAAACAAGTTAATAAAAACAAAATCTATTAATTCAGAATCTGGCTAAGAGTGTCCAAAAGATTTATCCTGGATATGGACACTTCTTGAATGACAGAAGCATGATCATTTGATTCCTTCATTGAGAAATGTATTAGAGTTGAATAATAGGAGGAGAAATTGTTGTTGTTGTTGTTGTTGTTGTTTTTAACTCAGACACAGGTTTATCTGACACCGAAATCCATTCTCTTGACCACTTTTCACTATGGACTTCTTGGAGACATATTTTTTTTCTTTTTAAAGCTAATCCAAGTTAGTTAACAAATAGTGTAATAATAATTTCATGACTAGAATTTAGTGATTCATCACTTACATAAAACACCCAGTGTTCATCCCAACACGTGCCCTCCTTACTGCCCCTTACCCCTTTAGCCCCCCACCCAAAACCCCACCAGCAGCCCTCAGTTGGTTCTCTGTATTTAAATCTTTTATGGTTTATATCCCTCTCTGTTTTTATATTATTTTTGCTTCCCTTCCCCTATGTTCATCTGTTTTGTATTTTAAATTCCACATAATAGTGATACCGTATGATATCTGTCTTTCTCTGACAGACTTATTTTGCTTAGCATAATACACTCTAGTTCCATCCACATTGTTGCAAACCACATGATTGCCTTCTTTTTTATCGCTGAGTATATATATATATATATACCACATCTTCTTTATCCATTCATCTGTCGATGGACATTTGGGCTCTTTCCATACTTTGGCAATTGTCAATATTGCTGTTATAAATATTGGGGTGCATGTGCCCCTTTGAGTCAGTCTTCCTGTATCCAATACTACTACTAAGTATTGGATAAATACCTAGTAGTGCAATTGCTGGGTCATAGGGTAGTTCTATTTTTAATTTTTTGAGGAACCTCCATACTGTTTTCCAGAGTGGCCGCACCAGTTTGCATTCTATTCTGTGCTTCTTGAACAGAGCCGAGCTGTCAAAACTACAGTGAAGAGAAGAGACCTCAATGACAGGATCTATTGTCTGAGGGCTTTAGTCTAAACTCTTCAGGAAAGAGTCATTAGATCTTTCTGCTTTTGTTCCCACCAAAGGGCCATGAACAGATACTGATAGAGAAGAGATATACTGACATAACAATAGGTAGACTGAAAGAGCCATAGTGGTTAGTCTAAACACTTTGTCTTCTTATCATAATATGATGTATTTCTATGTTAGGTGATAGAACATAGTGTGAACATACATGATTCTTAATCTTATGTTGTTTTCATAATCCATCACAGGTAGTATTTTTAAGTGAGTGCCATCCACCCACTTTCATCACAGACATGATGAATGAACATATCACAGTTAAACCATCAAGCCTCATTTCAGTGTTAAATTTTACAAGTTCTTTTTCAGACGGAATTGTTTCCAAGTTAAGAGTCGCTTAATGCGAAAGGATGTTTGGGCAGTGAGACTCTCAGCTGGTACAGAGAGAAGTGTGACGTGACCCACACAACGTGCTACTCCAGGAAACCCCTGTTTCCTGTTCTGGGGCGGCAGCAGCAGATACCCAGCCATCCTTCCCTCACCTGGTAGGCTCCCCTCACAGTGCCCAGCCCTGACATTGAAGTAGACAGTTCCCATCTAGTGGAATATCTCAAACATGTTGCTGTCCAGTCTTCTGAAGGTAGCTGGGTAGTGACTGACCCTTTGGAAATGTGCCTCCTCTATGATCTTAAAATACTGAGATAGGCAGTGTCTTGTGGGTACTGTGGGAAGGAGGAAAGGTAATGTGTAAAATAGAATTTCTTTGTGCCACATCACCTACTCTGATTCCATGTTTTTTCCTTCGGGATTCAGTATTTCCCAGAAGGCAACTCAAGTCCAACCAGCAATGTTACTGTAGAAGGTGGCTGTCATCCTGGAATGCACATATGACCCCGGTGATCTAAGTTATAGTCTATTGTGGTACAAGCAGTCCAGCGGCGGGCAGATGACTTTCCTTGTTTGTCAGGATTCTTAGAGTCAACAAAATGCCACAGAAGTTTGCTTGTCATTGAATTTTCAAAGACAGGAAATCCCATATCTTGTCATCTCAGCTTCATAGCTGGAGGACTCCCCAGTGTATTTCTCTGCACTGACGGTGTCTACAGTAAGAGGAGTGTTGGAGAGAGGTACCCAAACCCCAGGGCTCTTATTGATACATCCACCTGCTGTAGGGTCCAAAGCAAATTGCTGACCCACACAGGAAGTGGCTAAGGTTGTGGCAGCTCAGGTGTAGGGTTAGAGGGAAAACCTGACTCTAAGAAAATAACTCTCTAGGTAAGAATTATTGTGCATCAAAAACATCCTTACCCCTGAAAATTTGTGTTGAAAGTGTTTATTGATCACTAAAATAGTCACGATAAACAATTTGCCATTTTGTAATTATATTCAGCTAGAAGAACTGGCTAAAGAAATTTGTAAACATGCGACTCAAAAATCAGCTAAAATGTGTATGAGGTGTTGGATTTTCATATCAATTTTGTTCAGTAAATACGTACTGAGTATATATTGTGTTTCAGGCATTGTTTAGAATAAGGAAGGCTGTGAAATGTCTCTGTGGTTTTACTTTTTTGCTATATATTATGATGTTTTGTACTATTGAATTAATTCGTTTAATTAGGTTTGTTTACTGTGAGTCAACTGTACTTACGTGCATTTCCAAGGTGCCTACTCTGTGACATGTGTCTGTACTGTTGTTCATCCCATCTTATTAACACTGCTAGCATCAATGTCCTCAATTTGCATTCTGGAGGTTTACCTGCTTCCCAACAGTCTTATCCACAAGGTCAGTAGTTAGTGGCTTTTGGGGGACCCTGTGAAGTGGCAGACTGTGAATTATCCTCCTTGTTGGGTTCCTGCCTTTCACTTCAACACTCCTTCACAAGCATTTTTTTTGCCAACATGTGGCTCAGTTTGCACACTTCTGAGCCTTGCTTGTTTGATCAGTGTTTCACAATCCAAAGTCCTCATTCTCTCCATTTTCCTCCTTTCACCTCTAAACCTATTTCCCCAGTGCCTTCAGATTCTAGTGGTAATGGATGACGGATGTGTAGGGTAGAAATCTTAACAAGAACCTCTTACATTTTTTTTTTCATTAAAGAATTTTACCATTGTAACATAGATTTTTACCGTTTTAACCATTTGTAAGCGTACAATTCTATGGTACTAAATACATTTTCATTATTGTTCAACCAGCACCACCATTCATTTCCACAATTCCAGAATTTTCATTGTGACGAACTGAATGTTTGTATTCATTAAACAATAGCTCTCCATTACCCTATCCTTCCAGTCCTTGGGAACTACCATTCTGCTTTCTCTTTCCATGGGTTTGGCTAGTTCAGATACCTCATAGAAGTGGAATTATGCAGTATTGGTCATTTTGTGATATTTCGTTAGACATAATGTCCTCAGGGTTCATCCACCTTGCAGCCTGTGTCAGATTTTTTTTTTTCCTTTTTAAGGTTGAGTAATGTACCGGTGTCTGTACTTGCCACATATTGTTTATCCATATGCATCTGTGGATGGTCTTTGGGATCGCTTGCGCCTTTTGGTGGAAATGTGAATTTATAAGCAGCTCAGTATTTTGGGTTTATAGCCAAATTCTTTGAAGCTTTGAATATATACCAGAAGTGGGATTGCTGGATCATAAGGCGATTTTATTTGAACATTTTTCAGAAACATGTGTACTGGTTGATTGGAATAACTACACTCTAGACTGTGTTATCATAAGCAAGTTTCAAGGAACAGAGAAAGGGAGTGATCACTAGTCATGAAGGATGCTCTCGTATATTGGTGGGTCACAAAACCTTTGCTACCGTGCACTGCTTCAATCACATGTCTAATAATTGCTCTGAATGGAATGGTGAGGCCCCTACACAGATCTATTATAGCAGATTGGGTATCTATTATAACAGGGTTTCTTTCCTTTTTTGGTAAAAGAGCCAAATATGCAATCATTTAGTTCTTCTTTATCAGTTCCACTTGCATCAATAAAGAACCTGTTAAAGAACATCTTAAAATATTTGAAAGGCGTAGGGAGAAGTCATTTTGCCACCCTCTCGTGTTTCTCTCAAATTTTCTGTGACAGCGATCTATAGTGGCAAAAACAGGGAACAGGTTTTTGCTGTCATCGAGCACTGTGTTCAAAACTGTTAGCTCAGCCATGAACTTTGGTACTTTTGAGCCTCGTTTCATTGTTTGTAAAACAGGAGAGTGATATCTTCTTTAATATTTTGTTGTGACAATTTATCAATAATGTATCCAAGATGACTGACAAGTAGCAGATGACCAATTTATGAGGGTAATCTCAATAGGTACAGATAAAGCATTTTTATAAAATCCGTATCAATTCCTGATTGAACCCCACAGCAAATTAGAAAGTAAAGGGAATTTTCTCAACCTAAAAGAGGGGCTCTACAAAAAACCTACATCAAATGTCAGACTTGATGGTGAAAACCTAAATGCTTTCTCTTTAGTTTCAGAAGTAAGGGAAGAAGTTTGGCTCTCACCACTTGTATTTAATATTGAACTAGAAGTTCTAGCCAATTTAATAAGGAACATGGAAGAAGCAAAAGACATACAGTTTGGAAAGGAAGAAGTGAATTTATCTTTATTAGAATAATCATCTGAGCACAAAATGCAAGGGAATCTACAAAGAAGCTACTAGAAAAAATTGGTTTAACAAAGCCAAATATACACCTACCATATAATCCAGCTATTCTACTCCCTGTTATTGACCCAAGAGAAACGAAAGCATATGTCAATAAGAAATCATATACACAGGGCACCTGGGTGGCTCAGCCGGTTGAATGTCTGACTCTTGATTTCCGCTCAGGTCATTATCAGTTGTGATATGGAGCCCTGTGCTGGGCTCAGCATGCTGAGTGTGGAGCCTGCTTGGGATTCTCTCTCTCTACCTCTTTATGCTCCACACCACTGTGTTTTCATTCTCTCACTCTCTCTAAAAATAAATTAAAAGATAACATTAAAAAATCATATACACAAAGGTTCATAGCAGCTTTATTTGTAACAGCTTCCCTGGAGCTAATCTGAAGGCCAGCAGGTGAATAGACAAACTGTTTCATAGGCCTGTGATGGGATACTACACAGCAACAAAAAGCAAAAACCTCCTGACAGTTATAACCATGGAAGAATCTCAAAATAATTATGTGGAAGAATATTAAAATAATTGTGCTGAGAAGAAGCCAGACAAAAGAGTACATGTGATTCCACTCATACAGTATTATGAAATATGCCAACTGATTCATGACAGAAGTGTTGCCTGGAAGGCAGGAGGGAGAGGGTTGAAAGAAGGATTACAGAGACAAGAGGCAAATTTTGAGGTGATGCATATGTTCATTACCTCCATTGTGGTCATGGCTTCACAAATACACACGTATGTCAAATCCTATAGAATTGTTTTCTTTAAATTTGTACAGTTTATTTTTATGAAAATTATACATTAATAAAGCCATAAAGATGCAAATTTACTATGTATCTTCCCTCCATGTTGTGCAAGTCTTCTTGTGTGACCCCAGATGCAAAATATTTCCCCTGTAGGTTTTCACTGGCCTAAAATTATGCTTTGTAAAAACTTATGGATGATGACTTGCTGAATCCATGTGGTATACTGCTTATTTTGAAGCCAGCATCATCCCACCCTATCTGGCAATCTCCCTGTGTATCTGAATAGAGGTTTAATGCTGTTTGTCCCAAATTCCTTCTAGCAGAGTTTTGAGGCAGGTTCGGACAGTGTGATTCGGAAGGTGGAGGACGAGCAAAAGGACGTGTGAACACAAAAAGTATCCAGGACCGAATTTCTTACTTCCCTCTGCATCTGGGAAACCAGTACCATGTTGTCTCTGGACTCATGAAGCTCCTTGATGTGAATCCGTGGAGAGTGGCCTCCAGGGAACAGCCTGAGCTAAGCTTCCGTCTATGTGTCTAGAGATAAATGTTTCCAGGGCTTTAGAGAAGATGTGTCCCTCTCCAGAACTTTATCCTGATAATCCTCATTCCTTACCTTTGGGAGAAAAATAGTTGACTAATGGTTATCAAGAAAATGTGATAAATGCTAATGTATAGCATCTTTGAGGCTAAAACTTGTTAATAGTATAGGATTAGTAATTGTTGCCTAATTCACCTAATAGTTACCTTATACATATAAGACTCAACAAAGCAGTGAGAGAATGAGATAAGAATCTCAGATCATTTAATAGGAATTCGACAACTTCATTTATGACGTTTCTTCTGTCTAGAATTCACACTTTTTAACTTTTTAATGTTTTTGAAAATGAAGAATACTTGACTAAAATATTTGACTATAAAATAGTGTGACTTTTCTTCTGAAAAACTTTTATTAAGAAGACAGTATTCCTTACAACTGGTATTATTTTAGGACCAAGAAACACTGTATTTCAATTAAAGGCCATTTGTTCATTATTTCTGTTTAAGAAATACTTAGTGAGTGCTTAGAAAAGGACAGTAAGTGTTCTAAATATTGGGGTACAGTGCCGAAAAACACAGAATCACTCAGTAATGACTTGACTTCTTATTACTTTCTCTGTATTCAAACCCAACTGTTTTCTGGCAGTCAGTGGATTATAGGCTGGCCCACAGTGGATATGTGAAAACATAAAGTACTGTATTTAATGCTTTAGAGACTGTTATCCTCTCAGCTACAGAAACACGCTGGGATGTTCTGTTAAAGAACTTCCACATCAGGTAGTGTCCTAAGAAGAAAGTAGACCTGAGAGGTCAGGATTGCTGCTGTTCAGATTTCCATGTGCCACCTGAAGACTGCCATGTGCCTCATAAAGTCAGGGACAAAGACATCTTGCTGACTCTGGGAGGACCCTGGCCACCATGCATCCCGTTTCAGTCCCCATCCAGCAGGGGGTGCAGCTTCCTAACACAAACACCTTTCCTGAGAAATGTGGGCTTCCACTGATCTTTGCTCTGTCTCTCCAATGCTTCTTCCTGCTACGAATGAAGCACATTAGCTAGGTGACACTCTAGAGATGAACTCTTCTCCAGGCTTCGTGACTGTGGTACTCTTGATGCTTGGTAAGTAAAATGCCTCTTAAAATTTGGATTCTTTCTTCTGTTCTGTCAGCAAAACATGTAAGTATAAATTTATCCAGGAGATTTATGCCCAAGGTAACATAGGTCTCTTTTCTTTTTTCCCAGGACGAACCCATGGAGACTCAGTGACCCAGATGGAAGGCCCAGTGACCCTCTCTGAAGGGGAGCCCCTGACTATAAACTGTACTTATTCAACAGCAGTGTCCCCCACTCTTTTCTGGTATGTCCAGTATCCTGGAGAAGGTCCACAGCTCCTCCTGAAAGCCTTGAGGGACAAGGAGAAGGGAAGTCACAAAGGTTTTGAAGCCACCCTACAAAGCAAATCCAAAACCTTCCACTTGGAGAAATCCTCAGTGCAAGTGTCAGATTCGGCTGTGTACTACTGTGCCCTGAGTGACACAGTGACAGGGACTGCAGGGGGAGCTGAGCACAAACTCTGAGCAGAACAGGGCCTGGGATGCTCAGCGTCTCTGACTGATCCACTCTGGTTCCAGCACAGTATATGATGGTTTGCCCCTCAGTGTCTGCTTGATAACAAAAGTCATACAAATGGCTAGAGCATGGGAACAAGAAGGAACATTCCCCAAACCCAGCTGTTCATTAGTGCAATGAGAAATTCCAGTAGTTCCTAAGCCAGGACCTAAGTAATTTCAAGGTGAAACCACATAACATTGAAGTGGTGTCTTGCTCACCCTGCAGTGAAAGTCCAGCCCCACAAGCTGCTGAGGCCCCCCTGGTGGGTATTGCTGTGTCCAATGACACACTGAGAGAGCCAGGGTGTGCCCGAGAAGGTGGTGTCCATCCCATGTCTTCCTGACAGAGGATGGGCAGGAGAGGTGATGGGAGAGCTGCAGCCCAAAACCAGGTTTGAATAAAGAAGGGGAGGGAAGAAAGGAGGGGAACATATGGAAGTGAGCAATGAAAAGAGAGACTACTCTTGATCTTGGGATTGTAAGTTTGAATCCCATGTTGTACTTAGAGATTACCTAAAAATAAAATTAAAAAACAATTTGCATGCAAGTTTTGTGCTGATAGAAGTTTTCCAGTCATTTGGATAAACACTAATGCCTGTAATTGCTAGATCATACGGTAGGAGTTTGTACAGTTATATAAATAACTTCTACACTTGTGTTCCAACGTGGCTGAATTCCCATCAGCCATGGAACAGATTTCCTGTTGCCCCTTGTGGGTGTTACAATAAAAAACAAACAGACCAGCCTTGAGAATTCCCAGGGCAGACAAAACCAGTTTAGTTATACAAATAAAGCTTAATTTAGTTTATTTTGCAAGACTAACTAGACCTGCATCATTTTTGGCTGTGCCTCTGGAAATCATAAGCAAAACTTCAACAATAAACCTTTACCAATTACTACTTTGGTGAAATTCATTGGATTTACCTGGGTGATTTCTACGTTTTTGATACCTGCATTGGTGTTGTTAGTGTTTTGGATTTTGGCCATTCTAAAGGATGAAGCCTGTGGTGTCGAATTTAAAAAAAAAATTATTTGTATTGTGTAAAGAACACTTAACATAAGATATAGCTTCTTAAAATTTTAAGTGTACAAAACATGATTGTTGTTTATGGATACAATGTTGTACACCAAATCTCTATTCTCTCATCTTGCTCATTGATTAGCAACTTCCCATTACCCCTTCCCCAGAGCCCATGGCAACGTCTTCTTTGTTCACTCTTTAATTCTATGAACTTGACTATACCACATTTAAATGGAATCATACATTATTTGTCTTACTGTGACTGGCTTATCTCAGTCAGCTTAATGTCCTCAAGATTCATTCATGATGGGGCACCTGAATGGCTCAGTTGGTTCAGCATTCCCCTCTTGATTTCATCTCAGAACATGATCTCAGGGTCATGGGGTTGTGAGATCAGGCCGAGTCAGGCTCCATGCTGGGTGTGGGTCCTGCTTAATATTCTCTTTCCCTCTCCCCTGCTAGTGTGATCTTACTCATTGTCTCTCTCAAAAAAATAATTCATCCATGTTGTTGCATATTGCAGAATCCCCTCCCCCTTTTTAAGGCTGAACAGTACTCCATTTTATGTATATGCCACATTTTCTTTACCCATTTATCTGTTGTTGTGCATTCAAGTTGTTTCCATGTCTTGCTTATTGTGAACAGTGCTGCCGTGAACATAGGAGTGCCTAATTTCTCTTTGAGATCCTTTCAATTTCTTTGTGATAAATACTCAGAAGTGGGATTACTGGGTCATATGGTAGTGCTATTTTTAACTTTTTAAAGAACCTGTATCCTATTTTCCATGCTTATACCATTTTGCATTCCCACCAACAGTGTGCAAATGCTCCAATCTCTTATCATCCTCAACAACACCTGTATTTTGTGTTTTGGATAATAGCCATCAATTTTTTAAATGTATAAAGCCTGAATGATATCAAGGAATTTATTATAAATGTAGTGGCAAATACATTGACATAGTTATCATCAAAAAGGAACTAGAGAATTACACATGTTTCAAGTATGTGCTTTTTTTCTGCCACTTTTAAGTAGTGGCCAGTACCAATATTTTAAATACTGAAATACTTAATAGTATGGTCCTGTTCACCTAATTGCATGACTGTGTCAGATAATATTTCACTGGGGTTTTGATTTACGTTTTCCTGCTGACTAGTGACATTGAGTATTTTTTCACATACTTGTTGTCCATTTGAATGTCTTCTTTAAAGAAATGTCTATTCTAGTCCTTAGTCCATTCTGTTTTGGCTTATTAGTTTTTCTAAAAAATGTTTATTGTAGGAGTTTCCTATATTGTTTAGATATTAACTCCTTTTCATATATGTGGTTTGCAAATATTTTCTCCCATTCCTTAGGATGACTTTTGATGTTGTTGATTGTTGCCCTTGCTGTGCTGAGTTTTTCAGTTTGATGTAGTCCCCCTTGTTATTATTATTTTTTTTAATGTGTATTTATTTTTGAGAGAGAGAGACAGAGTATAAGTGGGAGAGGGGCAGAGTGAGAGGGAGAAAAAGAATCAGAAGCAGCTTCCAGGCTGTGAGCTGTCAGCACAGAGCCCGACACCAGGCTCGAACTCACAAGCCATAAGGTCATGACCTGAGCAGAAGTCAGATGCCCAACCAATTGAGCCACACAGGTGCCCACCCCCCCACCCCCGGCCGTTGATTTTTGCTTTTGTTCCCTGTGATTTTGGTGTCATATCATTGCCAAAATCACTTTTCTTCTATATTTTCTCTTCAGAAAAATAACTCTTAGTTTGTGACTTTTTCTGTTGTTTTGCTTTTTTCTGCTGTAATCTTTGTTATTTCCTTCTGCAGACTGTGGGCTTCCTTTATTCTGTTTTAGTTCCTTGAGCTGTAAATTAGTTTATTTATTGGGCATCTTTTATAGTTAATTATACCCCCATACTGAATTCCTTGGGTATGAGGGAACACTTTTATTTAGGAATGCACTACAGCTTGTATATGAAAGATCAACTGTTAAAATGTTTAAGATATTTTATATGTGTAGGTATGACTCCAAGATTGCTTTTTCTGGTACATTTCACTTAATAGGATACTGAAATTGACCCTTCTAGTAAATAAATATGAGGTGCATAAAAAAGACAGTTGAAGCTTCCCTTGATTCAAATTTGCCCTTGATTTCTTGTGCAGAGAACGATTATACACAATTTTGATGATGATGTCTCAACTTCTCTTAAAGTGGTTTAAGAGGAATTTGAAATGTGCATTTTTCAATAGTCCATAAAGCATTCCCAACTGTGAAAGAATGGAGATTGGAGGGACCACTGATGAAAATGTAAAAGCTATTATTCACACTTGACTTTTTCATCCTGTGCTCTATCAAGATATGGAATTTCCTTAATTTTACTTTCCTCCTTTTCTATAAATCTCAATTTCTTTTTGGTATTTCATCTCTCCTGATTTTCTTCTTGTTCTGTCTCATTTCTATTTTAATATTAATGTTTTTTTTCAAATTTTTAATGTTTATTTTTTTTTGAGAGAGAGAGAGAGGGAGAGGGAGAGAGTGCGAGTGGGGTTGAGGAGCACAGAGAGAGGGAGACACAGAATCTGAAGCAGGCTCCAGGCTCTGAGCTGTCACCACAGAACCGACGCGGGGCTCGAACTCACGGACTGCGAGATCATGACCCGAACCGAAGTTGGAGGCTTAACCGACTGAGCCACCCAGGCACCCCTTAATGTTTTTAAGGTCTGTCTTTTCTTTCTTAGATCGTACCTTTGTAGGAGTTAAGTTAGTTTGCTCGCTAGGTGTTCTCTTAGACATCTTGGGCTGCCTCTTTGGCAGAATGACATCCCTTGGGATATCTCTATTGGGTGCAGTGGGTTTAGTGAGTGAGGAGGGGGCTTTAGTCTTTGCACAACGGAGCAGCAGGAAAATGCCCTCCTATCCGCTCGCCTTTCTCTGTTGTTTCCTTTTAGGTTTGTCTCTTAAGCAACAGGGAGAAAGAGTTTTAATTTTGACTCAGTCCAATAATTTCTTTTTATCTATGGTCTGATTACTGATATATTTGGACTCATTTCTAATATTTTGGTTGTGCTCCATATGCTTTTGTTTCTTCCTTTTCTTTGCTAGACTATCTTCTGTTGCACTTGTAGAATTTTTTTTCCTGTTCTAATGACAAGTATACTTAACTTGTGTGAGTGTGTGTGTACATTTTTTATGTCTAATTTTATTCTATAGCATGTTTTCCTTGTATCTACTGATGCTTCTCCTTGGGTGTGCTTTTTTTCTTGCTGATTTCCTATATTTAGAAAAACCCAGTGCGTGGCTAGAGCAAACTGTACAGTATCTACATATCAGGACAGTAATTTCAGAAAGAGCTTATCGAATGAGCTGATAAACGACAGGTGCAATGCACCTTAAGAAAAACTAATAGCAAAAGAAAACCATGCAACACAATAACACAACTTTCTTCTGCCGGAAGTAATTTTCACCTACTAGCTTCATGGCTTTTTCCTTCATTCTTCCTAGTCTCTGTTCCTCCTAGAAAAACTTGTGCTCATGTGAGGAATGCTTAAAAAGGTTCATTTAGCATAGTATTTCATAGATTAAAAAAATTCATTTTAACTAGTAATCAATAGCAAAATGGATGCATAAATGGAAGTATATGCACAATATGGAATCTAATGGAACAGAAGGATGTATATGTGTTTGTGTAATAAGATCTACAAGATTTAGTAGTGAGTTTATAAAGCAAGCTACAGAAAGGTACACCTAAAATGTGTCTTTGTATTATAATAAAATATAAATAAATTAACTACATATGTCCTGGTGATTGAAATCTGGTAAAACACCTAGAAACATCAACTCCAAAGTGTACAAGATGAAGAAAGATTTAGGGTAACAAGGATGAAGTTTCAGAATAGGTAGTGGTAGTCAAAAAAAATTTTACTCTAAATATAATGTTTTATTATTCTTAATAATTCATATATTCACCAATTCCTCCTATTGTTAGAAGTAATAAAAAGTCTTAAAAGCCACCAGAAATGTTTATTCATAGTCTCTCTATTCTTGTCAGCAAAAGGGGGAAAGGAGAGAATGATCCCTTTCTTTAGAAGATTTTGTCCAACCACCCAAAGTTGAAGCATTTCTTCCTCCTCTGTGATCACATACTTTTTAGTGATCACATACTTTCTTCCTCCCTGTGATCACAGGGTTTTACTCTTTGACTCTATTACGGATAGTTATGTATATTTTTGTCTTCCCTGTGGACTGTAAACTAGTATGTTATCTACTTTTATTTATTCTTTTAAAATTAAATAATTAATTCCTATCTTTTAAATTCCAGGTAGTTAACATAAAGTGTTTTGTTAACTTCTGGTGTACAGTATAGTGATTCAAGACTTACCTACAGTTTCTAGGTGCTCACAAGGACAAGAGCACTCTTAATCCCCTTGACCTTGTTAACCCCTCCCTCAGCTCTCTCCTTTTAGGTAACCACAAGTTTGTTCTCTTTAATTAGGAGTCTATTTATTGACTTATTTCTCCTTCTGTCTTAATTTTTCCCTTTGCTTATTTCATTTGTTTCTTAAATTCCATGTGAATGAAAGCATATGGTATTTGTCTTTCTCTGACTGACCTGTACCCCTTAGCTAGCCCTCTCTAGCTCCATTTTTGTTGCGGCAAATGGTAAGATTTCATTGTTTTTTTTTATGGCAGAATGATATTCCATTACACTTTTATATCTTTTTTTTTTTTTACTTAAATTCAAGTTAGTTAACATATAGTAGAATACTGGTTTCAGAAGTAGAATTTAGTGATTCATCACTTACATATAACACCCAGTGCTCATCCCAACAAATGTCCTCCCTAATGCCCATCACCCACTTAGCCCATTCCTTCCACCCAAACCTCTCCAGCAGCCCTCAGCTTGTTCTCTGTATTTAAGAGTCTTTTATGGTTTGCTCCCTCTCTGTTTTTATGTTATTTTTCCTTCCCTTCCCCTGTGTTCATCTGTTTTCTTTCTTAAATTCCACAAACAAGTGAAATCATAGGGTATTTGTCTTTCTCTGACTGACTTATTTCGCTTAGCATAATACACTCTAGTTCCATCCATGTTGTTGCAAATGGCAAGATTTCATTCTTTTTGATCATTGAGTAATATTCCATTGTGTATATACATATATACCACATCTTCTTTTTCCATTCATCAGTCAATGGACATTGGGGCTCTTTCCAGAATTTGGCTACTTTTGATAGTGCTGCCATAAACATTGGGGTGCATGTGCCCCTTTGAGTCAGCATTTTTGCTTCCTTTGGATAAGTACCTAGTAGAGCAACTGCTCAGTCATAGGGTATTTCTATTTAAAAATTTTTGAGGAACCTCCATACTGTTTTCCAGAGTGGCTGGACCAGTTTGCATTCCTACCAATAGTGCAAAAGGGTTCCCCTTTCTCTGCATCCTCACCAATATCTGTTGTTTCCTGCATTGTATGTGCTTTTATATATTCTTAAGATATAGTAAATTACCCCATTGAAACTAAAATCCATAAATATTTATGGATTTATTTTGAACTAACGTAAATAAATCAAATAATTAGCAGGAATTGAAATTTACCAAATTATTTGCTGATGTTAATTTCCATGAAATTTCATAAAAGTAGTCTTTTATGCAGTTCTCTTCTTTTCTGACCATCTGTATTTCCTTCATCAGGAAGCATGGGATGAACGGGGCTGGGGATCTGTGTCTGTGGAGTTGCTTTGTTATAAAGTGATCTTGGATGACGGTTTCAGTCCACCAGGGGGCACTCTAGGTTTTATAAGAAACAGACTTTCTGATGGTACAAGGGTTGAACAGTTAAAGGGAGAACAGAAATCCTGTGAGCCAAATTATAGATAGCAAAGGTGGGGCGGGGGGAGGAGGGGAACAGTGTTTGTATAACGTTCATTTCAGGTTTTTAGTTCTGCCATTGCATATACACTTCAGATCTGGAGTCCATATCTCCATAAATGCATTATGAAGATAATTCTGGAGCACAGGTACCAGGATAGGAATTTTTTTGGGCATCGAAGTCATGGAAACTCAACAGAAAACATCCCATTACTTGTCTTCAATTTTTTAATTGTTATGAGTAAAATTCCCCACACCCACTGACAAAGAAAACTATTTCAATATGCCTAAATATCCTACTTTTTTATATATCTCACCTGACTGTGAAATGAACAAGAATGAAGAGAAGAAGAAAAGAGATAAAAATAAGGAACAAAAACAGAAGGAAAGGGAGATGACAGTATTTACTTTGACCAGCGACATGTGGCCTGGCCAGAATCAGCTGTGTGGGTGAAACAGGTGTCCACAAGTTGCACAAGAGACGTAGATAGGTGGAAATTACATCAGAGTGGACATTATGCAGACATCCATATTTTTTACTAACTGAATTCTGGTTGGAATAATTTTCTATTTCATCTGTCTTGGTTTCTATAACTCTCCTGATCTCAAGAAATTGTATTTACTCCTACAATACACAATGCATGCTATCAGATAGTTTTTCTTTATCAGTAGTTTTATACAACTGAATTTTCACATTGTCTGTCCAACTATACAGTTTGGGGAATGGAGTCATTCTTCAAGGTTGTGTAACTCACTGAGACACTGACTCTACCAGAAATATCATTCACCCTTTCTCAGTTACTAACCTACAAATTTCTTACATCAAATGTTTTAAGGAAAAAATTCCTTATAACTGCACATATTGGAAATATCGTCCCTACCTCCCTGCACCGTTGGCAAGCACAGTTTTGGACAGATTACTCTGCAGTCTCCCTGGGCCGCTGTGGGTGGAGTCTCAGTCCCGGGACTGACAGGGTTCAGGTGTGATTGGTGCTCAGTGATTCTGGAGGGATGTGGTGACTGTTGACAACACAACTTCTCTGGACCCAAGACTCTACACTTTTCAGAGTAGGGGTGAAGGCACGTCAGCGACCAGACAAGGAGTCATGAAGAGACAGCGGGGAGCCCTACTGGGGCTTCTGTGGATGCAGGTTTGCTGTGAGTGGGGGCGTCCCAGATGGGGGCGGGGGAGGTTCACAGCCCGCAGTGGAGGGGGTGCTGCACAGAGCTCCTGCAGGGTCTACACCCTCAGCGGGTGTTCCCAGGAATACTCTATGGGTTTGAAAACTGCCTCAGTGGTTCTTCAGTGACTTCTTTTGTGTTTGGTTTTGTCTTTCCAAGCAGGGGTGAGAGGGATGGACGTGGAGCAGACACCTGCAGCCCTGAGCCTCCAGGAGGGAGCCAGCTCTACCCTGAGGTGCAATTTTTCCAGCTCGGTGAACAACGTGCAGTGGTTCCGACAGAACCCCGGGGGCGGCGGCCTCACCCGGCTGTTTTACATAGTTTCAGGGATGAAGCAGGATGGGAGGTTGAACTGCACGGTGAACACTAAGGACCGGCACAGCAGCCTGCACATCAGGGCCTCCCAGCAGGAAGACTCAGCCACCTATCTGTGTGCGGTGCAGGCACAGTGCTCCCTGCTGCTCTGCAGCCTGTCCCCAAACTGCAGCTGGGCTCCCAGCCCAGGCTCCTCCACCAGGAAGCCTTCCTTGTGCAGCCGCATTTGCACAGCGTGCTTGGGACCATCTGGGGCTTTGCAGGCTCAAAGCTGGTGGCGGTAAACCTTGCCAATAAATTGTTTCAAAATTAAAGTTGTATGTGCACATTGCATAAAGCATATTGGAGGGATGTTAGTTCTTAAAATGTTTAGAATCTCTGATTTTGGAACTTGCTGCCACATGGGAAAGCAAAGATCCATAGGCTTTGAAATAGAAATTTAAGATAAAGATAAGAGCTTCAATGGAAAAGAATAACATTTTCATGTGAAGTTTTAACTGATTCAATATCTGATTATTAACACAGAAGATAATCTGAAATTAAAATTTCTCATAACTTAAGACATGGTAAGATATATAGACCAGCATTCTGAAAGCTAATGTGTTAGACATAAAAATATAACATAAGACAATTGGGATTGAGAGGACCCAGACAGGGTTAGAACATTTTGTTGAATTATTGCTGCTTATTGGATTTTTGAAAGGAGTTAGTAATGTTTTATTTTGAAATTCAGGTTTTAAAGCTGACTTTACATTTGCTGTTCAGACTCCTGTCATACAAACAACTCCTTGGTAAATTATCACATTCCTATCATAGATTAGTTTTCAACTCTTGTCTTTCCAATACTGCAGATGTTATTTTTGACTTGTTATAAAACAGTGCATGTTAAATATAGAAAATATGTAATAACCAAAGTTTGAAATTGATAATTGTGTACCCAGCTAATTTATTATTAATGTTTGTTTTGCTCTCTTCTTAAATTCTAATATAACTTGGATTCTGATTTTTTTCACTCAATGTTATATCCTGAATTGAGTCTTGTCCTCTAACACCTGCTTTTAAATAGCTCAGTGAGAGATTTTCAGAAGTCACTATATTTTTAACTTTCTTCTATCTTTTGCAAAATTTGGCAGTCCTCTTTCTATGTGTTCTGATTATTTTCTTAAAAAAATTTTTTTAAATGTTTATTTATTTTTGAGAGAGAGACAGAACATAAGTGGGGGAGGAGCAGAGAGAGAGGGAGACACAGAATCCAAAGCAGGCTCCAGGCTCTGAGCTGTCAGCACAGAGCCCGATGTAGGGCTCGAGCCCACTAACTGTGAGATCATGACCTGAGCCGAAGTCAGACGCTTAACCAACTGAGCCACCCAGGAACCCCTGATTATTCTTTTTGAGATAATGTGACCTGTGATTTCCTTGAGAGTCTAGTGATGGTATGTATTTTATGTGTATTTGAGGGAAATTAAAAGTAGAGGTGATTTATTCAAGAATATGACTGAGAATTAGACTCTTTTCAAAATTGTGTTAGTACGTTTTCACATCTACACTCATATAATTTAGAAGGGAAAGTTGTATCTTTCAATCATTATTATATAGCACAAACTTGTTTACATAGTTGATCATCAGTAGATGTTTATTAAAGAAAGGAAAGGTGAATTCTGCTATGTATTTAGAATTTTTTTAAGCTTGCGAGTAAATTAAATGTATAAGTTGACGTGTGAAGAATAAACACTTAACAGCCTATATTTGGTTATTGAAGAACATAGTATTTTTTTCTGTTGATCTATGTATTTTTCAATAAAGCTCAATTGTTTTAAGGAAAAAAAAAACTTCTTCCTAGACATTTAATTTTTATTGTTCCTTATGATTGGAATCCTTTTTCCTGGGATATGTGGGAAAAGTTTTCATATACATTTATATAAATGCACCTTACTTAAGTCTTCCTAGTGGATTGCAGAAGACATTTAGATTAGCGTTTATTATAGAGATAGCCGGCTACAAATTTCCCTGTCTCATCTCCATGTTTTGACTGAATTAGACAATCCTTGTGCAGGTTTTTTTTTTAAAGGTAATTCTTTTAGTGTTGAAGATTGAATCATTGTAAAGAAAGAATTTGCATAAATAATTATTTTCCTTATTCTTCCACCCCTGGTCAAAGGCAGGCTATTTTCTCTACTCTTTCCCCCACCCCTTGTGTTACATCAAAAATAAATAAACATTAAAAAAAATTAAAAAAAGGTAATTCTTTTAGTGTTGGAGATAGAATCAATATAAGGAAAGAATTTGCATAAATAATTATTTTCCTAATTCTCCCACCCCGGCTCAATGGCAGGCTAATTTTCAAGACATCTCATATTCTTCCTAAAGATGGATACAATTGGTGATTTGGTATGATGAGAATGATCCCTCTTGGCTGAGTTATGGTGGTCAGTTATAAGCTAACTGGTTTCTTGTTGTAGGGAAAGTCATTAGGTTAAATTAGGTTTAAAATATTTGAATAAGAAAGGTTGGTATTGTAGCCCAACGCCTCAATCAGCTTTTATTATTTGATTATTTGGTTATACTGTTGGCTCCTGTGCAGTAGAAGGAAGGCAACTCTTGATTGTTCCATTTCCTCCAAGCCTGATAAGGAGTCAGAGGGAAGCACAGCTTATATTTTACTGTTTTCTTCCTTCTTAAACCGAATTACAAGAGAGAGAAGGTGCAGTTACTATTAGCTCAACTGCTTTCTCAAACTTAAGTGAGAATGTATCCAACGTAAGAAAAAACACTAGCCAGAGTATGCAGAGTCAGTTCATAGCTTAGATCCAGACACATTCAGGCTTTAAAGCTTCATCATAGTTGGTAGATTTGTTGCCACTGTCTCTGGACAGCTTATCACAGGCTTTATCACAGAAATTCTTTCTTCTGTTGTTCTGAAGGCCAGAAGTTGAATTAATTTCATGGGGCTGATATCATGATGCCAACAAGGCTGTACCCCCTCTAGAGGCTCTAGGGAGAAACTATTCTTTGCGTCTTCTTGCTTTGGCTGCTGCCTGCATTTTTTGGCTTGTGACCACATCGCTCTAACCTCTGCTTCCATGGTTTCATTGATTTCTCCTGTCTGCAAACCTCCCTCCACTTCCTCTTAAAAGTATGCATGTGACTCCACTGGGCCCAGGATTCTCTCTCCATCTGAGGATCCTTATTAATCATACCTTCAAGGTTTTTATTTCTATTTTGTTTTTCTTTCTCTCCATTTTCACCTGATATTTATTTATTTATTTATTTATTTATTTACCATTATTTTGCCCCTTACAGTCGGCATGGTTGCTGCTGTCTTTTCTAAACTGAGGAAATAATATACGTATTAAGGGGCCAGTTGAAAAGTAGAAACCACATCAATTATTTTATTTTCTCAGTGTTTTAGATTTTTATTAAGGAAAATCTATAGAAAGTGGACCACTTTTATTTAGAGTCATATCTATGAATATTGAAATTTAACATGTGATATAGATTCATCTGAGCATTATACAATCATGATACAGAACGACTTCATTGCTCCAGTCAAATCCCTTGTTCTGTAACTTTCTAATCACACTGACTCCCATCCATAACTTTTTGCACACCTTGTTTGTTCTTTGATATTTTTATCTTAAAGGAATGTCATATGAATAGAACCAGACAATACATAGTCTTTTGGTAATGGCGTCTTAGTGAGAAGAAGCTCGTGCCATGGTCACCTGCATGATTTCTGCCTCTTCCTTACTCTCGGTGTTTCCTATCCCTGATTCTTTTTTTTTTTTTTTTTTTTGAGAAAAAAGAATCTTTTTATTTGTTCTTTTTTTTTTTTTTTGAGAGAGAGAGGTTGCAAGTGAGTGAGAGGCAGAGAGAGAGAGAGAGGGAGAGAGAGAGAGAGAGAGAGAGAGAGAGAGACTCCCATGAGGGCCAGAAAGAGAGAGAAAGGAGAGGGAGGAGAGAAAGAAAGAGAGAAGCAGAGATCACCCAAAGCAGGGCTCGAGCTCATCATAAGCTGGGCATGAGTTCATCCAATGTGGGACTCAAACTCATGAACAGTGAGATCATGACCTGAGCTGAAGTCAGATGCTTAACTGACTGAGCCACCCGGGCACCCTATCTCTGATTTTTTTTAACTTTTAGTTATTTTTATAAAAATAACTCATAATTTCAAGTGCTTAGACTCTTTTAGAGATTTAATTCATAGTCCTAGAAGAAAAACACTACAACCATTAATAATGGAATGGTTCAAGGGCGTGTTAGACCAACTCATATTTTCAAGTTGAGACATGTTATTTATACAAGTCTAATTATATCTATTCTAGTCTAAATTTTTCCACCATTTTAAGACATATTTTATTGATTAAAATTCGCTGTCCTCATACTAGTTGGGTATGTTTATTATTTGGCTTTTCTAGGAGTTGACATAATATAACACGTCCAACAAGTTTTTACCTTTGTTTCAATAACCGTGGCTTTGCAGAGCTGAGCTATAGCATCAGGATGGGTATTGTCTCAGGTAAAGGCTATACTCAAACAAGTTATTTTATTAGTAAGAGAACAAAGGTAATTCAGAAATTATAACATTTATCATTAAAGTGGGAATATATTTCTAAAAGGACAAAGACACAAAAGAATGAAAAGAAAAGTATGAGAATCAGTGGTGCCAACCATCAAAGAGAATTCTCTTCTAAATGGGCTTGGACGGAGTTGTCTGTTTCGTGCAATAATATGTTTGTTTCAAGTTTCTTGGGTCAGCACTCACTTCTGTGAATGGTCTGCTTCTGCTGATTCTCTCAAGAACCTCAGTTTAAGATTTCTGATATGAGCAACATTTTCCATTCTTGTCAATGAAGGATCCATAATGTCATAAGAGTTGGTAAATGTGTAACCAAGGATCCATTTCTTGTAGTTTATCTACTGAACTGGTAATAAATAATACCTAATAAGGTCATTTCACATGACTCCATGGACATCTTCCTCTGGGGTTTTGTTCAGATATGATTAAATGAAAGGCCAGAGAACAATCTGGGCCTGGGATGAAAGGAAAAGTGTGAAGGGTTTATTGATCGAGTTCTGTTTGTGAAGGTTGGACTATGTGTGGGTTGAGACAACTGAGCTACATGGGCTGCAGTGAGCAATTTATGGTAAGACAGCACAGGACTTCGTGAGGGAAGGATGCAGGGCCTGAGGGCTAAGGCTAACATGTACCAGGCCACACTAGTTCCAGGGTGTCTGCTATAGTAACCCATTTCAGTTTTTTTTTTTTAAGTTTATGTATTTATTTTGAGAGAGAGAGAGAGACAGAGGGTAAGCAAGCAGGCAGAGAGAGGGAGAGACAGAATCCCAAGCAGGCTCAGAGCTGTTAGCACAGAGCCCAAGGTGGGGGGTGGTGGAGGGGGCTTGAACTCACAAACTGTGAGATCATGACTTGAGCCAAGATCAAGAGTCAGATGATTAATGACTGAGCCACCCAGACACCCCCCCATTTCACTTTTAATATTCCATTTGTTGTTCCACTATAAGAGAAGGTTGGGGGTGGGGGTGATAGTAGAGGTGAATTTTCTGTGTGAGGGGAAACCTTACCTAATTGTCCCAGAGAAACTTGCTCTGCTTATAGAGAAATTAAAAGAAACGGCACAGGTAGTAAACACAAAGTCCACTTGATATTTAGCTCTTTTTTTGTGATTGCTGTGATTTTCTGATGGGAGAGTGCTCAATCCATGTCATAAATGAAATGCTGTAACTAGTACACACTCATGGCTCCTGGAGGGAATGCAATTGTGTAAGTTCCTTATGGAGATACTCAAATGCTTCCTTGGGACAGAATTCCAGACCATATTCCAGCTTTCCAGATTTTATGGGATTTTGTTGGTTCCAAGACACGAACAGGCACGAACAGCCCTATGTTGATCGTCCTAGAAAGTTTCCACAGCAGTGTTTGTTTCATGTTGCAACCAATATGTCCCTTCTGTGATGCGTGGTCTCTGCAGAGTTTTACAAGTGTTCAGTGCAGATCATTTGGCTCCAGCAGGCAGTTGTCCTAGGTTTGATATATCTTGTTCTCATGGATGCAACAAATCATCATTTTCAGTGATTCTTTACAAAATTGAGGCCACGGTTGCAACATCGAAAGTGGAATTACTGAACTTTTCCGTGGATTTGTCTTTATGTTCTGGCAGAAGCGTTTGCATAAGAACCTTGGTCAGAAAGGTGTGTTCAGTACGATGACCTCATTTTCCCCTAGCTTCTGCAGTGTCTTTTGTATTATGAGACATTGTTCATGACAAAAAATTTTTGAATAGCATGAAGACATCCAGTAATTCATGTATTTGCTGTCCCTTTCTAATAAGATGCATGAGAGGCTTAAGGAAAGTTAGAACATTCATCATCTTTATAGTATTTGGAAGCTGGGAACTGCATTAAAAATATATTGACTAACACTGACTAGGTAAGTTTTTGTAAATTGACATGCCCTAGAAATATCCACTTGAATTAATGTTTTTGCTAAGTGATCGGATTTTATAAAGGAGTCTGGAGTGGTAATTGCATGGCCAGTCTGGTATTGTTCCTTTCAGTGTTTAAGATATGATTATTAAAAATCTATTAATTCAGAAACTGGTCCAAGAGTGTCCAGAAGATTAATCCTGGACAAGGATACTTCTTGAACAACAGAAGCACAATCATGAGATTCCTTTCGTTGAGAAATGTTAGAGTTGAGTAGTAGGAGGAGAAATTAATAATATTTCACATTTACTCAGCCAGCTGGTAGAAAAATGTTAGGTGTTTCCAGAGAGTTATAGTCTATCACTTAGCAGGACAGTTGTACTGTATGTGGTTCCATGATATTTCATGGAGACTGCAGTACAAACTCTGAAGATGTAGCTGAAGCTATAAGGACTTTGAGACAAGGATGTTAAGCCTTGGCTACTGTATCAGGAGATCGACCCTAATAGACAATAGATATTTGCTATTTGCCATGATGTTGAGGAATATCCTGAGGGCACAACCTTCCTTTTTATAATTTTAGGGAGAGTGAGACCGGGCGTGTGGGAGGGGCAGAGGGAGAGAGAGACAGACAGAGACAGAGCGACAGAGAATCTCAAGCAGCCTCCACGGGGAGCCCAAAGTGGGGCTCAAACTTATGACTCTGGGATCTTGACATGATCCGAAATCAAGATCGCATGCTCAACAGACTGACCCAGTCAGGAACCCCATAACCTTACTTTTAATGCACACACACAGAGAACGTGTATTTACAATCAAATATCATATGACTAGCAATCCTGTGGAGGTGTATGCGGCCACCTATGTTTAGTCTCCTCAGAACTGAGAATAGAAGGTATCAAGTGCACTGTTGTTCAACTGAGGTAATAAAAAAATATAAGTTCAGAGGTTGTCTAACCTAATAACCAAACTCTGATGTCTATCCTGGGCTTTCTAAACAGAGCTGAGTTGTCAAAACTAAACAGTGAAGAGAAGGAGACTTCAGTGGCGGGATCTATTATCTGAGGGCTTCAGTCTAAACTCTTCAGCAAAGAGTGACTAGATTTTTCTGCTTTTGGCTCCAACAGGGAGACATGAACAGATACTGATAGAGAAGAGAAATACTGACATAACAACAGGTAGACTGAAAGAGCTACAGTGATTAGTCTAAACACTTTGCCTTCTTATCATAACGTGATTTATTTCTACGTTAGGTGATAAAACATAGAGTGTGCATACATGATTCTTAATCTTATGTTGTTTTCATAATCCATCACAGGTAGTATTTTTAAGTGAGTGCCATCCACCCACTTTCATCACAGATGTGATGAATGAACGTATCACAGTTAAACCATCAAGCTTCATTTCAGTGTTAAATTTTACAAGTTCTTTTTCAGACAGAATTGTTTCCAAGTTAAGAGTCGCTTAATGCGAAAGGATGTTTGGGCAGTGAGACTCTCAGCTGGTACAGGGAGAAGCGTGACGTGACCCACACAACGTGCTACCCCAGGAAACCCCTGTTTCCTGTTCTGGGGCGGCAGCAGCAGATACCCAGCCATCCTTCCCTCACCCTGGCAGGCTCCCCTCACAGTTCCCAGCCCTGAAATTGAAGTAGACAGTTCCCATCTAAGTGGAAGAACTCAAACATATTGCTGTCCAGCCTTCTGAGAGTGGTCATGGCCTCATTGTGGTAGGTAGGAATGGCCCCTGTAGAAACGTGCCTCCTCAATGACCTTAAAACTGGGGAGATAGGCACTGTGGTATGGGTACCTTGGGAGAGAGGGATAGTAGCGTGTAAAATACAATTTTCTTGTGCCACATCCCTTACTCTGAAACCTCTTATTCCTTGTTTTTACCTTCAGGATCCAATATTGCCCAGAAGGTAACTCAAGCCCCACCAGCAATGTTAATGCAGGAGAGGGGGGCTGTCATCCTGGAATGCACATGTGACCCAGGTGATCTAAGTTATAGTCTATTGTGGTACAAGCTGTCCAGCAGCAGGAAGATGGTTTTCCTTGTTCGTCAGGATTCTTATAGCCAACAAAATGCCACAGAAGGTCGTTACTCATTGAATTTCCAGAAGACAAGAAAATCCATCCATCTTGCCATCTCTGCTTCATAGCTAGAGGACTCCCCAGTGTATTTCTCTGCACTGACGGAGTCTACAGTGAGAAGCGTGTTGGAGGGAGGTACCCAAACCCCAGGGCTCTTGTTGATACATCCACATGCTATAGGGTCCAAGGCAGGGACTTGCTGACCCACACTGGAAGTGGCTAGGGCTGTGGCAGCTCAGGTGTAGGGTTAGAAGGAAACCTGACTCTAAGAAAGTATCTCTAGGTAAGTATTATGATGCATCAAAAACATCCTTATCCCTGAATCATTGCCTTATGTGTGATAATACAAAAAAAACATTTTTTTTTAAGGGAGAGAGAGAGAGAGCCCGAGCAGGGGAGGGGTGGGGAGAGAGAGACAGAGACAGAAAAGAGAGAGAATCTTAATCCGGCTCTAGGGCCAGGGTGGAGCTTGATGGGAGGCTCCATTTCAACACCCTGAGATCATGACCTGAACCAAAATCAAGAGTCGGATGCTTAACAGACTGAGCCTCCTAGGAATACTGGACATACACAAGTTTTGACCAAATATTGGAGAGAAAGAACTGCCACATCATGTCTTTGCCATTGGACTACTGTATTTTGCTAGTGAATTGGCTAAAAAACTTCCAAAAGTTTTGACTGAAAAATCGGTAAAAATTTGTTTGAACTGCCAGGTTTTCAGCTCAATTCATTCAATAGATATATTTATGGAGTATATATTATGTATGGGAGGACAAATTCTCTTCCACCCTCTTTGGCTTCCTGACTGTGTGTAACAATTAAAGTGACAGTAGACAGATTATACAGTAGTATACAAATTTTATTGAATTTTTTCACATTCATGGGAGCCTTCACAAGAAAATGAAGACGTGAAGAAGCGATTAGAGCAGGTAGCTTTATATCTTGTAGATGAAGAAACAATAAGTTTGTGAGGAATTGGCAAGACTATGCGGTTTGGACTAGCGGTAGTTCAACCAGGTTTGCTAGTCCTTACCTTCCTTAACTAGGAAAGTGAGGATTAGTTTAACACAGTTTATTTGCAGATTCTCTGGTACCATCTCTGGACTGGTAAGAGTCTGTCTCCAATAAAGAAGAGAATTTATTTTCTGCCTTTAGGCAGAAAAACAGCGGGGTTGAGGTGCTTTTCTGAGTTTACTGGTTCTTAATTGCCTTCATTTCAAAATAATTAAAAAAAAATTTTTAATGTTTATTTTTGAGAGAGAGAGAGAGAGAGAGAGAGAGAGAGAGAGAGAAGGAGGAGGGGCAGAGAGAAAAGGAGACACAGAATCAGAAACAGGCTCCAGGCTGTGAGCTGTCAGCACAGAGCCCAACAGGGGGCTCGAACTCATGAACTGCGAGATCATGACCTGAGCTGAAGTGGGACACTTAACCAACTGAGCCACCCAGGCACCTCAATTCAAAATAATTTTTATGTGATGGAGGCATATTTTGGGGTAATGTATCTGCTTTCCTGTAATCATGCCCCAGGCATTGTGTTCAATAAGGAAGGTTATGAAATCTCTCCATGTGTTTCCTCTTTTTATATATCATGCTGTTTAATACTATTTAATGACCTAGTCTAGGTTTGTTTGCTGTGAGTCAGTGGTACTTACGTTCACTTTCTGAAGTGTCTACTCTGTGGCAAACTTTGTGCCAGCACTCATTCCACCTTATTAACACCTCTGCACAAATGAGCTCAAATCCCATAGTGAATGTTTGAGTGAGTTCAAATCCCATAGTCCCATAGAAGACTGCCTCCCACCAGTCTTCTCCACAAATGATCAGTGATTAGTGGGTCTTTGAGGGTCATGTGGAAGTGTCTCCAACAGAGAAACAAGCCTCTTTATTTGTACGTAAATAAGGCATCCTGTTTTCCTACTATGAATCACCATCATGTATCATATGAAATTCCTCTTTTCATTGTTTCCACATGCTTTATTTAGTCTCATTGATCTATTGTCTCTTTCTATACCAACCTGAGAAGAGAGTTTTACAGAAACCTTTATTACTGGTGAGGGTCAATCACTCATCACTATTTCTGTTTTCCAAGTATTTTGGGGGGGGGTAATTTTTATAGTATCAATGTAATTTTTCAATATAAATGTCAAAAATTATGTCCTGTTTTACTTCTGCTCATTATCCCTCCATTAAAGAATCAAAGAAACAAAAATGAAAACAAGAAAGTTGGAATTGCACTTAACAACCACATTAACATTTAAAGTATCTGTTTCCTATTTTTTAATCCAAAAAATGCTATCTTTCTCAATTGATAAAGGACTTGTAATGTTTTTCATTCTATTTTGAAGTTTCTTACCTTTATCTTCAAATGAATTTCTCCCTCTAGATTCCTACATTTTCATCTGTGTATGATAATTATTTGAATTTTCTTCTTAACATTCATTTTTAGTTGGTGTTCCAAGTACAAAAAAGGCTATTTAAAAAATCGCCATGGTATATAGCTAAGAGTTTCTAACTTTCAAAGTATTGATGTTTTGTAGCGTATTCTTATTGTCTAGACCATGAATTTGATTTTTATAGAGATAGCCTAACCTTAATCCAACATCTATAAGATAGCACAGTAAAAGCCATTCACTCTTGAATAGAGATGCATATATTCAAATTAAGAAAGTACAAGTGGAGGCAGTATATTAACAGAATAATGCAGGTTGATTTTTAATAAAAGTTGTTACTTATTCATATATATATATATAATATACATGTATATATGTTTATATACATATACATATATATATATATATATACATATATATATATATATATATGTATATATATATATATATATATTTATCCAGAAAAGTCATGAGTGCCTACTCTGTACACATTTTCTGCCTAGAACATATTCCATTTAATGGCCTTATTACCATCTCTAGCATGGAAAAATTCAAATCTTAAAAGGTAGGCTTATCTAACCCTACCAGCCTTATCCGTAAAATGGTCAGTAATAGTGAGTACTAGGGGTATACTGTGATGGTGCCAAGTTTGAATTCTTTCTTTTCTCTGTTCTTGTCCTTTACCACACCTCAAAAGCATTTAAGGCCAAGTGGCTCATTTTGTGTGTCCGCAGGCCTGCTATGCTCAATGTTCTACAATCCAAACTCTTCATTCTTTCCTATTTCCTCCTCGGCATGTAACCCCATGTTCTCAGCGTCCTAACATTTGAATGGTAATGGTTGATAGGTGATCTTGTACCATGCCTCCCTCTTATATTTGCATTTGGAAAACAGATGTATAGAGTAGAAATCTTAATAATAAGCATGTGTTTAATTTTTATGAATTTTCAAAAGTTTATTTTTTGTGTTTTAGAGAGAGACAGAGAGAGAGAGAGCAAGCTTGCAAAAGCAGGTGAGAGAGGCAGAGGGAAAGAGAGACAGAATCTTAAGCAGACTCCATGCTCTCATGGAGCCCAATAGGAGGCTTGATCTCATGACCCTGGGATCATGACCTGAGCCAAAATCAGGTTGATCTGAGCTCAATGAACTGAGACACCCAGGAACCCCAATAAGCATTTTTTAAATCAAAAAATATTTTCATTGCGATGCACCTAACATTCCATTTACCATGTGAATAATTTTTAAGTGTACAGTTCAGTGATGTGAAGTGCATTCACATTTTTATACAGCCATCAGCACCATCCATCTCCAGGACACTTTTCATCTTGCAGAACGGAAACTCTTTACTCATTAAATAATGACTCCCTATTTCTCCTTTCCTCTCAGCCCCTGGAAACATTCTAGTTCTTGTCTCTATGGATTGGACTACTCTACATACCTCATGTGCATGGAGTCATACAGTATTTGACTTTTTGTGACTGGCTTATTTCATTTAGCATAATGGCCTCAGGGTTCATCTATGTCGTCCCATGTTGTCAGAATTTCTTTCTTTTGAAGGCTGAATAATATTCCATTGTATCTAATACCACATTTTGTTTACCCATTCATCTGCTGATAGGCAATTGAATTGCTTCCACTTGCTGGCTGTTGTGAATAATGTTGCTATAAATGTGGGCATGTAAAAATTTCAGTAATTGCAGTATATTCCCAAATGCTTTCAATTTTGGTTGGTCTGTGCCAAAATGGAATTGGTGGATCATACGATAATTTGATCTGTATTTTTTGAGGAACTGCTATAATGTTTTACCCAGAAGCTGCATTTTACATTCTCACCAACAGTAAACAAGGATTCCAGTTTTTCATATCTTTGTCATCACCTGTTATTTTTTTCTTTTAACTGTAGCCCTCCTTTCTACCGTAAGGTGGTATCTGATTGTGGTTTTGCATTCCCCTAATGAGTAGTGATGTTTAGCATCTTTTGAGGTACTAATTGGTCATTTGTATATCTTAGGGTTTACCTTTGTTTAAATTAGGTTGTTTGGTTTCTTGTTGTTGAGATGTAAGTGCTCCTTTCATATTTTGGATGTTAACCCCGTATCAGATATATGATTTGCAAATGCTTTCTTCAGTTTCACAGGTGGCCTGTTCATCCTGTTAATCGTATCCTCTGATGCACAGACATTTTAAATTTTGCTATAGTCCAATTGCATCTTCTGCTTTGGTGTAAAATCGTGAAATTGTTGCAAAATCCCATGTCATAAAGATCTTCCTTCACGTTTTTTTCTAAGAGTCTTTGGTTTCAGTTTCACATTTAGGCCCTTTATTCATTTTGTGTTGATTTTTGTATATGGTGTAAGGTTAGGGTCCCATTTATCTTTTTTGTGATGTGGATCTGAAATTTTCCCATCACCACTTGTTGAAAACACTGTCCTTTCACAATGACGTGGTCTTGGAACCCTTGTTGAAAGTCATCTGACCATGTATGCAAGGATTTATTTCTGCACTCCCTATTCTATTTCATTGGTCTATATGTCTGTCTTAATGCCAACACAACACTGTTTGGATTACTGTAGTTTTGTATCAAATGTTGCAGTCAAGAAGTGTAGGAACTTATTCTTCTTTTTCAGCGTTATTCTTCTTTTTCTAGACTGTTTTGACTATATGGGGTCCCTTGAGACGCCTTATGAATCTCTGGTGGATTTTTCTATTTCTGCAAAACGGACCTTTGGGATTTTGACAGGAATTGCATTAACTGTATAGATCATTTTCTGTAGTATTGACATATTAACAATATTAAGTCTTCCAATCCATGAACACAGATGTCTTCCCATTTCTTTGTGTCTTCTTTAATTACTCTTAGCAGTGTCTTATAATTTTCAGCATACATTCTTTAGTCCCTGTAGTTAATTTTATTCTCAAGCATTTTATTATTTTTGATGCTATTGTAAACGGAAATATTTTCTTTTTTTAAAATTATTATTAATGTTTATTTTTGAGAGAGGAAAAAGAGAGAGAGAGAGAGAGAGGGAGGGAGGGAGAGAGAGAACAAGTGAGGGAGTGGCAGAGAGAGAGGGACACAGAATCTGAAACAGGCTGCAGGCTCTGAGCTGTTAGCACAGAGCCCGACATGGGGCTCAAACCCACAAACCATGAGATCATGACTTGAACTGAAGTTGGACACTTAACTGACTGAGCCACCCAGGTGTCCCTTACATGGAAATGTTTTCTTAATTTCCTTTTGGATGATTTATTGTTAGTGGATGGAAGTGCAATGGAGTTTTGTGTGTTGGTTTTGTATCCTGCAATTGTGCTGGATTCATTTATTAGTTCTAAGGGGAATGTTCTTTAGAGTGGAATTTCAGGTGCTGAAACTGAGTTGAGAATAAGGAATTTGTTCCATGCATTCATGTAGGCCCCAAATCTTCAAGCATGCATAGGAATATTAACCTCATAATGGAATCACTTTATATCTTTAATACATCAGTGCCTTACAAAATGTAGTTTAAAAGAGACATCAAAGTATAACGTCTTTGTGAGAATAAATATTCTAATGTATGATGATGGTGTGCTGAATAAGATACAGAATTTGTAATTGCATGATGAGTTTTTAATGCACTGTTTAGCTAGTAATTGAGAATACTCAGCTAGAAGAAAACAAGGTCTGTCCTATTTGTATATATTTTTATTTGAGGATAGTTGACACACATTATGTTAGTTCCAGGCATACAACATAGTGATTTGACAAGTCTAAACATTTTGCTGTGTTCACAAGTGTAGCTAGCATCTGTTACCATACAAAACACTATTACAATATCATTGACTCTATTCCTTATGCTCTGCCTTTTATTATCATGACTTATTTATTCCCTAAGTGGAAGCCTGTATCTTCCACTCACATTCACACATTTTGCCCATTCCCCACCCCCTCCCCTCTAGCAACCATCAGTTTGTTGTTTGCATTTGTGAGTCTCCAGCAGCTTTATTTTTAACAGCCCCCAAATGGGACTAACCGAAATGTACATTAGTAGGTGAATAAATGACAGATTCTTTTATATCTCTGTAATAGAATGCTACTTAGCAACAAAAAGGAACAAACTTTTGATACTTACAACCATGGAAGAATTTCAGAATAACTATGCTGAGGAGAAGGCAGACAAAAGAGTACATGTGATTCTGCTTATGCAAAATTATAAATTATGTGAACTATTCATGACAGAAGTGTTGCCTGAAATGGGGGTGAGAGAGGGTTGAGAGACGGATTGCAAAGAGACATAAGGAAGCTTTTGAGGATGATTCATATGTTCATTACTTTGACTGTGGTGATGGCTTCACAAATATATATATACTTACATGTTAAATCTTATAAAATTGCTCACTTTAAATTGGTGCAGTTTATTTTTATGTCAGTTACAAATCAATAAAGCCATTAAAAATCCAAATTTAAGAGATCTCTGTCCTCAATGTTGTACAAGTCTTCTGGTGTCACTTAAAATGCGAAACACTTTTCCTCTAGGTTCTCATTGGCTTAAATTTTTTTTTTTTTTTTTGATAGTGTAGATAACGACTTTCTGCATCCACGTGCTATCCTGCTTATTTTCAAACCAGTGTCATCCCAGTCTATCCGGCATTCTCCCTGCCATACCTGTATAGAAGTTGATAGCTGCTTGTCCCAAATTCCTTCCTAGCATAGTTTTGAGGCCGGTTGTGACAATTTGACTTGGAAAGTGGAGAGGAAGGGAAGGGACACGTGAACCAAAACAATATCCACTCTTGAATTTCTTACTCCCCTCTGCATGTGGGAAACCACTACAATGTTGTCTCTGGACTCATGAAGCTCCTTGATGTGAATCCATGGAGAGTGGCCTTCAACAGAGAGTGTGAGCTAAGCTTCTGTCTCTGTGTTTAGAGATACATGTGTACAGAGCTACAGAAGATGTGTCCCTCTCCAGAACTTTATCTTGATAATCCTGATCCCTTACCTTGTGGGGAGAAATTATTTCATTCAAGGTTGGCAAGAAAATGTAACAAATGGATGGCAGTCAGAAGCATCTTTGAGCCTAAAACTTGTTAATAGTATAGGTTTAGTATTTGTTGCCTGTTTCACATTTAACAGCCACCTTATATTTACATCAACAAACAGTGAGAGAATGAGAATCTCAGATCATTCAATAGGGATTCAACAACTTCATTTATGACGTTTCTTCTGTCTAGAACTCATGTATTCACTTTTTACTGGTTTGGAAAACCGGGAATATTTGACTATTAAAATATTTGTTTACAAAATAGGGTGACTTTTCTTCTGAAAGCTTTTGTTAAGAAGATAGTAATCCTTACAATTGGTATTATTTTAGGACCAAGAAATACTATATTTCAGATAAAGGCCACATGTTCATTATTTCTGTTTAAGAAATATTTAGTAAGTATTGGGGTGCCTGGGTGGCTCAGTCGGTTAAACATCTGACTTTGGTTCAGGTCAGGATCTCGCAGTCCGTGAGTTCAAGCCCCGCGTCGGGCTCTGTGCTGACAGCTCAGAACCCGGAGCCTGCTTCGGATTCTGTGTCTCCCTCTCTCTGTCCCTCCCCTGCTCACACTCTATCTCTGTCTCTGTCTCTCTCTCTCAAAAATAAATAAACATTAAAAAAATATTTAGTGAATATTAAAAAAGGACAGCCACTGTTCTAACATTGGGGTACAGTGTTGAAAAACACAGAACCACTCAGTAATGACTTGACTTCTTATTACTTTCTCTGTATTCAATCCCAGCCATTTTCTGGCAGTCAGTTGATTATAGGCTGGCCCACAGTGGATACGTGAAAACATAAAGTACAGAATTAAAATGTGTTAGAAGGTTGTTATCTTCAGCTACAGAAATAATGCTCTGGGATGCTCTGTTAAAGAACTTCCACATTAGGTAGTGACCTAAGAACAAAATAGACCTGAGAGGTCAGGATTGCTGCTGTTCAGATTTCCAAGTGCCACCTGAAGACTGCCATGTGCCTCAAAAAGTCAGGGACAAAGACATCTTGCTGACTCTGGGAGGATTCTGGCCACCATGCATCCTGTTTCAGTCCCCATCCAGCAGGGGGTGCAGCTTCCTAACACAAACACCTTTCCTGAGAAATGTGGGTTTCCACTGATCATTGCTCTGTCTCTCCAATGCTTCTTCCTGCTAAGAATGAAGCACATTAGCTAGGTGACACTCTAGAGATGAACTCTTCTCCAGGCTTCGTGACTGTGGTACTCTTGTTGCTTGGTAAGTAAAATGCCTCTTAAAATTTGGATTCTTTCTTCTGTTCTGTCAGCAAAACATATAAGTATAAATTTATCCAGGACGTATATGTCCAAGGTAACACAGGTCTCTTTTCTTTTTTCCCAGGACAAACCCACGGAGACTCAGTGACCCAGATGGAAGGCCCAGTGACTCTCTCCGAAGGGGAGTACCTGACTATAAACTGTACTTATTCAACAACAGGGACCCCCACTCTTTTCTGGTATGTCCAGTATCCCAGAGAAGGTCCACAGCTCCTCCTGAAAGCCTTTAGGGACACGGAGAAGGGAAGTCACAAAGGTTTTGAAGCCACCTACAACAGGAAATCCAAAACCTTCCACTTGGAGAAATCCTCAGTGCAAGTGTCAGATTCGGCTGTGTACTACTGTGCCCTGATGGACACAGTGACAGAGTCTGCAGGGGGAGCTGAGCGCAAACTCTGAGCAGAACAGGGGCCTAGATGCTGAGCGTCTCTGACTGATCCACTCTGGTTCCAGCACAGTGTATGGTGGTTTGTTCCTCCGTGTCTGCTTGATACAAAAGTCATACAAATGGCTAAAGTATAGAAACCAGAAGGTGCTGAGGTCCAGCCCCAGCAGGTCCAGGGGTTCCCGAAGGATGAACGGCATTGGTGAAATAATAAATGGACACAGACAACAGCAGTGTGTTAGACTGGCTGCTTTATTGTGGCAAACGTGTCATTATATTTGTTAGCAATTTCCTGGTAGCGTGCATCATCTATGTTTCTCGGCATTACCTAATTCTAAAAATGTTCCTTTGTGTAAGCAACCATTAAGGAACATTATGCTTATTTTCCTGTTATGTTCCCTCCTGCCCTTTTGCTTATAGATTAATTTCTTCATATTACTTTCATTATGTATCTACGTTTATTTATAGTCTGTAAAACGTTTGCTTTGCTATTTGCATGAAGGGTCATCTAGCGCTCAACACCTCAAGTGGAACGTTTACAGGTACATGACTTCTTTTTTTTTAAATTTTTTTAATTTTTTTAAAAACTTTTTTTAAATGTTTATTGATTTTTGAGACAGAGAGACAGAGCATGAATGGGGGAGGGTCAGAGAGAGGGAGACACAGAATCTGAAGCAGGCTCCAGGCTCTGAGCTGTCAGCACAGAGCCCAACGTGGGGCTCGAACTCACGGACCGTGAGATCATGACTTGAGCTGAAGTCAGACGCTTAACCGACTGAGCCACCAAGGTGCCCCCGAAATAAAATACTTAGAAAAAATAATGGTTGTTTAAAAATACACATTTATGTCTTGATTTTCTCTAAAACTCTATTCAAGAGATGGTAAAAACATCCCACAGAGCAGAAACCCACAAAACCAAACAGAAACAGAAAAGAAGCTATCAGCAGACCGTGATGCCAACAAATTTTAGAGAATGAGCAGTATAGGCAGAAATGCAAACTTGTGTGAGAGACTTGATAAAGAAGAAAACGAGGCCCAGTGCAGAAATACCTCTGTGTATGCTGGGCCCTCCGGGAAGGCCGAGGGAAAAGAAACCCCACATATTTTTGAATATTTTGAGTAACTGAGGAGGAGGATGTTGCCTGTGTTGGTACATGCGTGTATGCCTGCATGCACACACGTGTGTGTGTGTGTGTACTGATCCTATTGGCGCATAGGGAAGGAAAATAAGTGGACCGTGAGAGAAAATTCATAAGGAACAGAACAGCCATGCACTCCACGGCCCTTTATAACAAGCAATGACCACTTTCTAAACTAGCAGAAAACTGGAAGTTGATTTTTGAGGAATTGAGAAGAGCACATAAAAAATTTCCTTCCAAATCTGTGTTATAAGCTTTCTGATTTTTGCTTATCAGTTATGCTTACTTTAACTTAAAATTTTTTTTCCCTTCCTCCCTCTAACCCTACTGTAACCACTGATCTTTTTACTGTCCCCATAGTTTTGTCTTTTTCAGAATGTCATATAGTAGGTATCAAACAGCATGCAGCCTTTTCAGATTGGCTTCTTGCACCTAGAAATACGCATTTAACTTTCCTCCCATCTTTTCATGGCTGATGGCTCATTTCTTTTTTTTTTTCATATTTCTTTAATAATTTCAAACAATGATTTTTAGAATTAGAGTAAATCCATATACTCGTGTATCTATGTTGCTAAATTGGATTGAACTTGGTCTATGATATTTTTACCTATGAAAATAAGTATTTCCTTCAGTGATAATGATAATTTCAGAATGTTTTGTGTTATGGACTGGATGTGTTCTGCCAAAATTCATACCTTGAAGCTCTAGCCCCCGGTGTGATGGTATTAGGAGATGTGGCCTTTGTGAGGTAATTAGATTTAGATAGGGTCATGAAAATGGGACTTCCATGATGGGATTAGTGTCCTTATAAAAAGAGGAAGAGATACGAGAGCTTCTTCTCACCACCAACTGAAGGGGTCCATCTATAAGCCCTAAGGAAGGAGTTCACCAGGAACTAATCTGCCAGCAATTTGATCTTGGACTTCCCAGCTTTCAGAACCGTGAGTAACAAATATCTGTTGTTTAAGCAACACAGTCTATGGTATTTTGTTACAGCAGTCCTAGATGACTAAGGCATTCTGATAAAACAAACTTTTTTCCAAATATTTCTTAAATAGTTTAAATTACTGTAAAGATATTTTAATTCATATACCACTGGCTGAAAAATCCTTTATTCTGTGGGAATCTTAAGGCTGACCTTTATTTCCTTAGACTTCTGTTTTTAAAGTTATTTAGACATTAGGTGACAGCTCATTTCTTTTTAGCACTAAGTTTCCATTGTTTGGACATACCATAGTGTATTTACCCATTCTTCTACTGAAGGACACCGTGGTTAGTCAAGCGAGCCAGTCATATTATATAGATAGCGAAGTTGGGGCGGGCAGAAGAGGAACAGTGTGTAAAGTTCATCTCAGGTTTTCAATTCTGCCATTCCATATAAACTTCAGCAGACATCTAGAGTCTATAGTTCTATAAATCCATGATGAAGATAATTCTTTGAGCACAGGTACCAGGATAGGAATATTTCTGGGCATTATAACCATGGAAACTGAACATAAAATATCCTATTATCTGCTTTCAATTTTTTGACTGTTATGATTAAAATTCCCTAGTCCAACTGATAAGAAAAATATTTGAATACCCCCACTATCCTACCTTTTCATATATCTTGGCTGAGAGTAGAGTGAACAAGAATGAAGAGAAGAGATAAAAATAAGGAACAAAAATATAGTGCGATATTTACTTTGATCGGCAACATAGGGCCTGGCCAGAATCAGCTGTGTGGGTGAGAGGGGGGCCAAAAATTGCACAGGAAAGGTACAGAGCTGGAAATTAAATCAGAGTGAACATTTTGTAGACATCCTATTTTTTACCAACTAAATTCTGGTTGGAATCATTTTCTATTTTGTCTTTCTTTGTTTCTAGAACTTTCCTGATATCAAGAAACTGTATTTACTTCTGTAATACACTAGTTTTTCTTTATCAGTATTTTTATACAACTGAATTTTTACATTGTCTGCCAAACTATTCAATTTGGGGAATGGAGCCACTCTTCAAGGATGTGTAATTCATTGAGAAACTGACTCTTCCAGAAATATCATTCATCCTTCCTCAGTCACAAACCCACAAATGTCTTAGATAACATGTTTTAAGAAAAAAAAAAAACCTTATACAGTCATGTATTGGAAATATCTCCCCTACCTCCTGCACTGTTGGCAAGCACAATTTTGGAGAGATTACTGTGCACAAAGATTACTGTGTATGTGCTCCTTCAAATCTGTATTTTTGTATTCTTTGGGGAAATACCTAACAGTGCAATTGCTGGATCATAGGGTAGTTCTAATTTTAGTTTCTTGAGAAACCTCCATACTGTTCTCCAGAGTGTCTGCACCAGTTTGCATTCCCACCAGCAGTGCAAAAGAGTCCCCCTTTCTCCACATCCTCGCCAGCATCAGTTGTTTCTTGTGTTGTTAATTTTAGCCATTCGGACAGGTGTGAGGTGTATCTCATCATAGTTTTCGTTTATATTTTCCTGATGATGAGTAATGTTGAGCATCTTTTCATGTGTCTGTTAGCCATCTGGGTTTCTTCTTTGGAAAAGTGTCTGTTCATGTCTTCTGCCCATTTCTTAAGTGAGTTATTTGTTTTTCGAGTGTTGAACTTGATAAGTTCTTCATAGATTTAGATAGTAACCCTTTATCAGATGTATCGTTTGCAATATCTTCTCCAATTCCAAGGGTGCCTTTTAGTTTTGTTGATTGTTTCCTTCACTGTGCAGGTTTTTATCTTGATGAAGTACCAATAGTTCACGTTTGCTTTTGTTTCCCTTGCCTTCGACGACATGTTAGTAAGAAGTTACTGTGGCTGAAGTCAAAGAGGTTGCTGCCTCCATTCTCCTCTAGGATTTTGATGGTTTCCTGTCTCAAATTTAGGTCTTTCATCCATTTTGAATTTATTTTTGTGTATGGTATAAGAAAGTGGTCCAGTTTCATTCTTCTGCATGTTGCCTTCCAGTTTTCCAACATCATATGTTGAAGAGACTGTCTTTTTTTTCAATTGGATATTCGTTCCTGCTTTGTTGAAGATGAATTAACCATATAGTTGTGGGTCCATTTCTGGGTATTCTGTTGTGTTCCATTGATCTGCGTGTTTGTTTTTGTACCAATACCATACTATCTTGATGACAACAGCTTTGTAAGATAGCCTGAAATCCAGAATTGCAATGCTTCCAGTTTTTTTTTTTTTTTTTTCAGGATTGCTTTGGCTATTCAGGGTCTTTCGTGGTTCCATACAAATTTTAGTATTGTTTGGTGTAGCTCTGCGAAAAATGCTGGTGGTATTTTGATGGAGATTGAATTCATCTTAAACATTTTAAGTGTTGTGTTGTAACTTGGATTCTGAGTCTGATATATTTTTTAAAAACTGATTTCTCAGTGAAACTCATTAGTCTACTTTTATATGACACCTCATTTCTAACAGACTCTAGGAAGAATACACCATCATAGGTTTGGGAAGGAAGAAATATATTGTGCAGAACTTTTCATACCTCAGAAAACAGAAGGAACACATAAACTAGTTCTTGGAGGGGCCTCCAGGGGACGATGCTGCACAAACTAGAGATCTTGTTGCTCAACATCATCTGCTCACGCCCTCCCCCCTGCAGCTGGCTGAGCTCTTTGCAGACAGAGACAGGGACAAGAATCATCCGTCAGAAAGCTCCAGGCTCATCTCAGCAGCTTTTGCATTTTTATCTCAGCAAGGAACCTGTCCAAATTTACTTTCTCCACCCTTCTTATGTCTGAGGGCTTGGTTTCCTCAGCCAGTTTCCTGTCTGCTCAGGGGGAGATTTTCCTGAGAAGAGCCCACTGCCTTTCTACTGCTCGGCCATGTTCCTGTTGCTTATCTCAACACTGGGGATATTTGCCCCGCGTGAGTAAAATTTCATATTAGTCTATAGTTGTACAGATTCAGCTGGAAATACTGACTTTTCATTGTGAAGTGTGCACTGCTTTCACTGATACAACACTGATTTTTCAGGAGACACCGGAGCCCAGTCAGTGACGCAGCCTGATGTCCATGTCACTGTCTCTGAAGGAGCCCCTCTGGAGCTGAGGTGCAACTATTCCTATAGTGGAACTCCTTATCTCTTCTGGTACATGCAGCACCCCAACCAAGGACTCCAGTTTCTACTGAAGTACTTTTCAGGGGACACCCTGGTTAAAGGCATCAAAGGTTTTGAGGCTGAATTTAAGAACCATGAAACCACCTTCCACCTGAGGAAATCCCGAGCCCTTGGCAGCGATGAGGCCAAGTACTTCTGTGCTGTGCGTGACACAGTGTCTGGGACTGCAGGGGGAGCTGAACACAAACCACCATGGTAGGGGAGTTTTTGGAGACTGATGGTCTCTTCCTGTGGTATTATCAGAGATCTCTTGCTGTATGATGCCAAATGAGGCAAATAGAACTGAGCAGACTCAGATATTTCTATATAATTCTACAACTCCATGTCTGATAAACTTAATTTAGCAGGTTTTTGGTCTTTGTAGAAACTACATGATAATAAATAGTATTACAGAATGATGGAGAAGATAGTGTTCTGATCATATAATACCAGGATGCTTAAAGACTGGCCTTGAGGTTGACTGCCTACGAGGTTAACTATATGAGTTTTCATTTATCATTTCTTCTGTCAGCCAACCCAGAAAACAAAACATGAACTCCTCATGTTCTTTCCCTGAAAAGTTTGCCTGCTTGTTTCTTTCATCATTCACAGATCATGTTCTTGGAATTTTTTTCCCCCTAGATCTTACTGTGTTGGTCAGAATGTGTCAGAATATTATCTTTGAGTGCCAATTCCTTTATTTAAGAGGGACTCTGAAAAATTTTAATGTATTTATTTACTTACTTACTTACTTAATTTTAGGGGGTGGGGCATGAACAGGAGAGGGGCAGAGAGATGGAGAGACAGAATGCTAAGCAGGCTCCATATTATCAGTGCAGAGCCCATTGCGGGGCTGGAACTTACAAAGCGTGAGATCATGACCTGAGTTGAAATCAAGAGTTGGACATTCAACCAACTGAGCCACCCAGGCACCCCTTCTTTTAGTAATTTAAATTCTACAAATCTTCACCAGAAATTTGTGGATATAATCTCTTTTGCTGCTTCCAGCTATGGACATTTTTTTTTCTTCTTGCTTTTTCTCCTGTTCTTGTTTGATTTCATAGTTGCAATATTAGAGTTTGAATCTTATATGTTAACAACATTATAATTAATGATGTAGTAATTTTAACAATGCCAAACTCTGCTAGAAATATTGATAGGAATTGCAGTGAATACTAGGTGTCACTGGACCCAGTATAAACTTATAACCCAGTATAAAATTGTTTTGTGTTAGGATGGAAAGAACTGTGTAAGAAGTTTTATGGCCCTTGTGTTCTTGAAGTCTTAGAGATAACAAATACTCTGCAGAAAGGGGAGAAAGATAAAGAGGAAGCTTTCTAGCTGCTTCTTGGTTTATTCTATAATGTGTGAAAAGTGCCCAGCAGCCCTCAAAATATAGAGAGACTAAATAGATCATCACTAATGATACATCAGAAGATCAATGGTAATTTTTAGGATGTGGTGATATGGTTATGTGTAATAAATGTGTTTGAGTGATTGCTGGAAGGGTACAAGGAAAGTAAACGCTGGTGTTGAAGACATAAAATCTGGAATAAGGAATTTGTATTCCTTTAATGTCCTTCTCCTTCCTTCCTTCCCTTTTTAATTTTGGACCATAATCTCTCTACCTCTATTTTCAGGTGACACTATCGTCAGCTCAAGTACATTGCCCAAAGGGACTGTGGTGGGAGCTTTATTCAGATTAGTAGGAGAAGGAGATTACTAATGTTTTTGATTCCGAACTCAAAGTGAGTTTGAAGAAAAATAGGATTTATATCAAGGAACCTGAGCAGTTGGGAGATCATACCCCCACCTTCCCAACCCTAACTCTACCTGAAAAATCAAAGTACCCTGTCCTTCTCTCTCCCTTTCTGCTTTTATTATTAGTTATTTATTTATATGATTATGTATTTTTTTATGTTTATTAATTTTTGAGAGAAAGAGACAGAGCATGAATGGGGGTGGGGCAGAAAGGGAGGGAGACACAGAATTCGAAGCAGGCTCCAGGCTCTGAGCTGTCAGCACAGAGCCCGATGTGGAGCTTGAACTCATGAGCCATGAGATCATGACCTGAGCCGAAGTTGGATGCTTAACCGACTGAGCCACCCAAGCGCCCCAGGTTACATATGATTTTTATGAGGAACTTTCTACAATAAAGAATTATATTAAGAATAATGTGGGAATCCTGAGTTATTTTATCAAACTAATAATTATGACTTTTCATGTAATTAGCCAGTCTTACCCCATACCTCACCACTCAGAAGTGGCTGGCCTAATTGAAAGACAGAATATCTTACTGAAGACTGAGTTACAATGCCAGTTGGGAGATACACCCTGACTGATGAGACTTTGTTAGTAGAAATTAACATGTGCTTCAAATCAGAGAAATTTATGTTACTTTATGCATTACTGTCTTTCACATAGCCAGAATCCATGGGCCCTGGAATCAAAACATAGATGTGGAAGTGGCTTCTCTTACTATTACAGCTAATAACCCACTATCAGACTTTGAGATTTCCATACTGGCAACTTTATGCTATGTGGATTTGGAGATCTTAGTCTTTAGGGAAGAATTCTTCTGCCAGGAGACAAAAAAAAATCTCTCTACTCAATGGATGATAAGTATAACTCCTGGATATTTTGAGCTTCTCAGTCATTGAATCATAAAGAAAAATATCTATTGGCTGGAGTGGTTGATCTTGATTAACAAGAAGATATTGGGTTGCATCTACACAATGGAAGCAAGAATACTATGTTTGGAGCCTGTTAGTACTTTCATGCTCAGTGGTGAAGTTTAATGGAAAACTATAGTTACCCAAACAAAACTGGTTGAGGGCAGGGGAAATATAAAGTAGAGATTGATTAAGGAAGCAATAGATGTCAGTTATAGCCTTGTGACCAATTACAGAAACAAAGTTGTAGTAGTTTTAAATTTATTTTTTTAATGTTTATTTATTTTTGAGACAGAGAGAGACAGAGCATGAACGGGGGAGGGGCAGAGAGAGAGGGAGACACAGAATCGGAAGCAGGCTCCAGGCTCTGAGCTGTCAGCACAGAGCCCGACGCAGGGCTCAAACTCACAGACCCTGAGATCGTGACCTGAGCCGAAGTCGGAAGCTCAACAGACTGAGCCACCCAGGCGCCCCAAAGTTGTAGTACTTTTAAAAAGTGAAGTATAGGGGCGCCTGGGTGGCGCAGTCGGTTAAGCGTCCGACTTCAGCCAGGTCACGATCTCGCGGTCCGTGAGTTCGAGCCCCGCGTCAGGCTCTGGGCTGATGGCTCGGAGCCTGGAGCCTGTTTCCGATTCTGTGTCTCCCTCTCTCTCTGCCCCTCCCCCGTTCATGCTCTGTCTCTCTCTGTCCCAAAAATAAATAAAAAACGTTGGAAAAAAAATTAAAAAAAAAAAAATAAAAAGTGAAGTATAATGAACATATAATGTTATATTAGTTTCATATATACAACATATGGATTCAACAATTCTATACATCATTCAAAGCTCACCATGTGAAGTATAGGCAAAGTCATAGTACTTTTGCATATTTTGTATTTTCTTGTTATATATGTATGCTTACTTGTATGTGCTAAATCTTTCCTGCTACTATCTTTCCCATTTTCATTTTATATACAACTTCTGGAAATTAACTTTACACTTTAGCTTATAGGTAACAGAATTTTTTAGAGGGGCTCTGAATCTGAAGAGTTATTAATATCATCAGTGATGGTGATGATATTGTATTCAGGCATCTCCTCATTTTGGGGAAAGGGTGAGAAGTTTTTTTCACTTGCCAAGAAGGATAGCAGTATCCTGAAGGAGGTAAAAATATTAAATTGTTTTGTTGTTACATGTGTTTCAAATATGTGTAGAAGTTTACATATAGAAGCTGAGTAGTCAAAGGGGTGGGAGATTTATTAACTCTCAGCTCCAAATTCATCTTTTGCTTGTTCTTAAAAATAGATTTGGTCCCTTCAAATATTTTCTTTGCCAGTTGGCACAACTTTAAAATTTTCAGTAGCAAGTGCAGGAAGAGAGGGATTTGCCTCCTTGTCTGCGTTCCCTCTGGCAAGCTCCTGCAGCCTGGGGGCGTCTCCAGTGACTAGCTCATGTCAGCACCTGCACCAGCTTCCTGCAGGGCAGTGTTCAGCAGCACCCAGGGGGACAGCAGCTTCCCTTAGCACCCCCATTTTTAGGTGGGTTTGTAGAAGAGTGCCTCCCATGAGATATGTCCTTGTGAACATCTTTTCCCAGCATTCCAAAGGATGGTTTTCTGGCAAGTTCTCAAGGGTGGATTTCCAGCAAGGTCCACTGTTATCGCACCATAGTGACTTCTCTGCCATCCAGTGAGCCACAAGTGTGTCTTCTCCAAGGTCTGAGTCTCAGCCCTGGAGTGGATGGGAACCTCTTCCTGCATATTGTATCCCTGAGCAGTGGCTACACTTTACATCCCCTATTCCTGTAGGAGTCCTCTTTCCTTCCTACTAGCCATTCCCTTTTTACTCCAATATTCCGTTGTAGTTAATAATTCTTTTAGGTTTCCCCTAGTCAATTTATTGTGCAGTTTGTCTCTCCTGAATGGACCACTTTTGTTCATTCACCAGGACACTCAAGCAGCTGGAGAGCATCCCCCATTTTCTCTTTCCCAACTCTGCCTGAGACGTCAAAGCAGATTCTACTTCTTTATTGTTTTATGTGATTATTATATAAATATGAGAAACTTCCCATGATAAAGGATTATATAAAGGGGATTTTGGAAATATTATATGAATCACTATTGAGTTATCAGTGAATTTAATTTCAATTTTTCCCATTTTGTCTATATTTGACCAAAAATTCATTATAGCACAGAGGCAAATTCTAATCAACTTTGGCAATATGTTATATTAACTAAAACAAATGATCATTCATTGACTAATGAGAATGTGTCTGGAGATGGTAATTCCTAGTCATATTCTTGCATTAACTCCCTTATCCATCCTTATTTCTGATTTTTTCTGTCTTTTAAATAGGATGGAAAGGCAAAGAGAATATTAAAACAATCTGAAGAAACAATACTCCATTCACATGAGCAAGATTTATTTTAACGGTTCTAGAACTTTAAATCCAGGAAATCATATGGTAGGGACTCTTTTGTACCTTGTTTCTTTCATTAAACAAGATTCACCCATGCTCTTGTGTGTATCAGTCGCTCATTACTTCCTCTTCCTAAGTATCTTACTATCTGAATATATCACACTTTGTTTATTCACATCTGTATCCACCACTGGCTGGACACTAGATCTGTTAAGGGTGAAATCTTTAATTCCATTCATAAAGTTTCAAAGTACAGACTACCTTCGATTTTTATATTCTGTTGGTGCAAGAGTAGAGTGTGTCTCTAAAACATTTTAGCCGAGACATGTATCTTAGATACCTTTATTTAAAGACTCATGTTGGGGTGCCTGGCTGGCTCAGTGGGTGGAGCATGTGACTCTTGATCTCAGGGTTGTAAGTTCAAGCCCCATGTTGGGTGTAGAGATTACTTAGACAAAAAGACCCAGGCATAACATTAATTTTGCTATTTAATATACCCCTAATTTGCCAATAAAAACCTAACATATGGTATGCTCTCTTATTTAGTAAAGTTTCACATATTGCTCAAGATGTGGATATCTGAATTTTAGTTTCCTGTGCCATGGCTTTCCATTACAATGTAAGCTGATCCCCCATCTGCAATTTGTTTTCCTGATGAGGGTCATTGCCTCTCCTTAGAGTTGAAACTTAATTCAAGTGGCACAAATATATGATATCTTACTGTCTGTGTTAAAAAGTTTTAAGGTAAATGGCACATCCTAATACTTTCATATATAGTTGACCCTTGAACCGCGTGGGGAAGAAGGAAATGTGTGACCACCAACCCCCTGCACAGCATCCCTGACTTTCCCTCTGCCTGGAGTCATTTTCACCTACTAGCTTCATGACACATTCATTCACTTTTTCATAATTTCAGCTCCTAGAGAAACATGTGCACATATGAATATACAAGAATGCTCAGAAGGGTTTATTGTTGTTGTGTATTTCATAGATTAAAAAAAATCAACCTCTTAATACTTCTTCAATAGAGGAAGGGATGTATAAATGGTGGTATATTCCTAACATGGAAATAATGCAACAGAAGGATATATGTGTGTTAATATAATAAGACCCCTAAGATTTATTACTGAGTTTAGTTTCTTTCTTCCCTTTTAAAGAGAGAGCAAGCTGGGCGAAGGGCAGATGGTGAGAAGAGAGAGAGAGAGAGAGAGAGAGAGTCTTAAGCAGATTCCAAGCTCAGCATGGAGCCCAAAATGGGGCTCGACCCCATGAGCCGAAATCAAGAGTTGGGTGCTCAACTGACTGAGCCACCCACACACCCCTATTATTGAGTTTATAAAGCAAGTTACAGAAAGGTATACACAGTATGTGTCATTTTGTATTAAAAACCTGTAAATAAAACTATATTATATATTTTCTATGGATTCTTATATTTGGGACATGTGTGTAAATCTACAGTAAAACACCTGGAATCATCAACTCCAAATTAGTGAATAATGAAAAGGTAAAAATTGAGAGTTGTAGTCATAGGGGATTTTAGTCTTTATGTAATGTTTCATTCATGCATTCATGAATTCCTCTTAAAATTAACAAGTAATAAGCTATCATAAAGGTTTATGTTTTCCTCTATGCTTCTCATCAAAAAGGCAGAAAAAAGAGAACAATCATCTTCTTCATAAACTTTGTCCAATCACCCCACATGCAAGTGTTTCTCCCTCCTCTGTGATAATAAAGCTTTTAGTTCATTCTCCTCTTAGGGTCCTACTCTTTGACTCTACTCTATTTATGTGTAATGGCCTTCCTGGTAGACTGTAACCTACTGTCTCATCTCTTTTACATATTCTTAACACCTGGTAAATTGCCTCATTTATGGTAAAACTTCAGCAAATGTTTATGCATTTATTCTGCACTAGGTAGAACAACTCAAATAGCACAAGATGAGAATTGCCAAATTGTCTTACGTTATTGTCTTCCATGAAATTCCATTTTATTTTATTTCATTATTTTTAAATTTTTTTAATGTTCATTTATTTTTGAGAGAGAGAGAGAGAGACAGACAGAGAGAGACAGACAGAGTGTGAGCAGAGAAGAGGCAGAGAGTGAAGGAGACACAGAATCTGAAGCAGGCTCCAGGCTCTGAGCTGTCAGCACAGAGCCTGATATGGGGCTCAAATCCACTAACTGTGAGATCATGACCTGAGCTGAACTCAGCTGCTTAACCCACTGAGCCACCCAGACGCCCCATGAAATTCCATTTTAAAAGTAGGATTTGGAGGCACCTGGGTGGCTCAGTCGGTTAAGCAGCCGACTTTGGCTCAGGTCATAATCTCACAGTTGGTGAGTTCGAACCTGGTGTGGGACTCTGTGGCTGACAGCTCAGAACCTGGAGCCTGCTTCGGATTCTGTCTTCCTCTCTCTCTCCCCACTTCCAGCTCATGCTCTCTCTCTCTCAAAAATAAATAAACATTAAAAAAATTTTTTTTTAAAGTAGGATTGGTTTACTTTTAATTCCCATTCAGTCTAAGCAGTTACTTTGTTTCCTGGTCATCTGCTTCATGAGGAAGCATGGAAGAATGGAGCTGGGGCCTGTGCCTGCTGAGTTGCCTGGTCTGAAGTGGTCTTTGTGAACTGTTTTGGTCCACTAGGGGGCACTCTAGGCTATAAAAGAAACAAAGATTTTTTTTTTTCCCCCAATAGTAAGAGAGTTGAACAATTATAAACAACAGAAAACATGTAAGCCAATGAAATTATAGATAGCAAAGGTGGGGGGAAATGGACAAACATACTTGTGTAAGGTTCATCTCAGATTTTCAGAGTTGCCATTCCATATAAACTGCAAAAAGTTGTAGGCTATTTCTCTGTCAACCACGGTGAGAATGATTGTCTGAGCACGGTAAGTAAATAAAAACATTTCTGGGTACTCATGAGGTAGCTTAACAGAAAACATCCCCTGACGTGTTTTCAATTTTTAAATTGTTATGAATAAAATCCCCCAGAACCACGGACCTAGAAATTATTTCAATACCCCAGATATCCTTCCTACCTTTTTATATATCTTGGGTGAGAATGGAGGAAAAAGAATGAAGAGAAGAAGAAAAAAAGAACAAAAAAATAAAGAACAAAAATAGAAGGAAAGGGGGATGACAGAATTTACTCTGACCAGTACTGTGTGGCCTGGCCAAAATAAGCTGTGTGGGTGAGCAGGGTGTCCAAGAGTTACACGGGAGAGGTAGAGAGGTGGAAATTAAATCAGGGTAGACATTATGCAGACACCCTATTTTTCACCAGCCAAATTCTGGTTGGAATCATTTTCCTCTTCTTCTTTTTTTAAATGCTTATTTATTGGGGCGCCTGGGTGGCTCAGTCGGTTGAGCGTCCGACTTCGGCTCAGGTCATGATCTCGCAGTTTGTGAGTTCCAGCCCCTCGCTGGGCTCTGTGCTGACAGCTCAGAGCCTGGAGCCTGCTTCGGGCTCTGTGTCTCCTTCTCTCTCTACCCCTCCCCCGCTCAGGCACTGTCTCTCTTTCTCTGTCAAAAATAAATAAACATTAAAAAAAATTTAAATACTTGGAAGAAATAAAAAAAAATTAAACGCTTATTTATTTAATTTGAGAGAAGGAGAGTGCAAACATTAGAGGGCTAGAGAGAGGGAGAGAGAGAATAGCAAGCAGGCTCCACACTCAGTGAAGAGCCTACCTTGGGTTTGAACACATGAATCACGAGATCATGACCTGACCCAAAATCAAGAGTCATACGGTTTACCACCAAGCCACCCAGGCGCCCTTGGAATCATTTTCTGTGCAGATGGTGACTATATGTCTTGGTTTCTAGAACTCTCCTGATTTCAAAAAATTATTTTTACTTCTGCAAAACAGAATGCATGCTATCAGATAGTTTTCCTTAGTCAGAATTTTCGCATCACTGAATTCTCACATCGTCTGTCTAACTATGCAATTTGGGAAATGGGGTCACTCTTCTCTATGATTTCCAAGGTTCTGTGTAACTCACTGAAACACTAACTCTTCTAGAAATATCATTCACCCTTCCTCAGTCACTAACCCACAAATTTCTCACATAACATGTTTTAAGAAAAAAAAAAAAAAAGCCCTTATAAGTGCATATATTGGAAATACTGTCCCTACCTCCCTGCAACGTTGGCAAGCACAGTTTTGGACAGATTACTCTGCAGTCTCCCTGGGCCTCTGTGGGTGGAGTCTCAGTCCCGGGACTGACAGGGTTCAGGTGTGATTGGTGCTCAGTGATTCTGGAGGGACATGGTGACTGTTGACAACACAACTTCTCTGGACCCAAGACTCTACACTCTTCAGAGTAGGGGTGAAGGCACGTCAGCGACCAGACAAGGAGTCATGAAGAGACAGCGGGGAGCCCTACTGGGGCTTCTGTGGATGCAGGTTTGCTGTGAGTGGGGGCGTCCCAGATGGGGGCGGGGGAGGTTCACAGCCCGCAGTGGAGGGGGAGCTGGCACAGAGCTCCTGCAGGGTCTACACCCTCAGCGGGTGTTCCCAGGAATACTCTATGGGTTTGAAAACTGCCTCAGTGGTTCTTCAGTGACTTCTTTTGTGTTTGGTTTTGTCTTTCCAAGCAGGGGTGAGAGGGATGGACGTGGAGCAGACACCTGCAGCCCTGAGCCTCCAGGAGGGAGCCAGCTCTACCCTGAGGTGCAATTTTTCCAGCTCGGTGACCAACGTGCAGTGGTTCCGACAGAACCCCGGGGGCGGCGGCCTCACCCGGCTGTTTTACATAGTTTCAGGGATGAAGCAGGATGGGAGGTTGAACTGCACGGTGAACACTAAGGACCGGCACAGCAGCCTGCACATCAGGGCCTCCCAGCAGGAAGACTCAGCCACCTATCTGTGTGCGGTGCAGGCACAGTGCTCCCTGCTGCTCTGCAGCCTGTCCCCAAACTGCAGCTGGGCTCCCAGCCCAGGCTCCTCCACCAGGAAGCCTTCCTTGTGCAGCCGCATTTGCACAGCGTGCTTGGGACCATCTGGGGCTTTGCAGGCTCAAAGCTGGTGGCGGTAAACCTTGCCAATAAATTATTTCAAAATGAAAGTGTGTATGTGCATATTGCCTAAAGCATATTGGAGGGATGTTAGTTCTTAAAATGTTTAGAATCTCTGGTTTTGGAACTTGCTGCCACATGGGAAAGCAAAGATCTGTAGGCTTCGAAATAGAAAGTTAAGATAAAGATAAGAGCCTCAATGGAAAAGAATAACAGTTTCATGAGAAGTGTCAACTGATTCAATAACCGCTCATTAACACAGAAGCTAATTTGAAATTCATTTTTCTTATAACTTAAGACACAATGAAATACATAGACAAGCATTCTGAATTGTATAGAAATCATGAAGCCAATTTTAGTTTCATAAACATGGTCCTAAAGTTACAGAAAATGTCAGAAAAACCAATTAAATGCTTCCGTATAAATTTAAATTTAAAATTAAATTCAGATTTACATGAAATTGAATGGTATGTAAAGTCATATATATAAAAATTGTTCCACTAGAAACATCAGTGCTAGATTTACTTTATATTTCATTAATTTATCAGATACCTATGCTAATTTTCTCATAGGATATGAAACAGTCTTTAAGATCTGTTGCACCAACAGAAATATTCTTCTCAAAATTAAAAATTATCAAGAGGTTAGAGTGGGAGAGAGCCAAAGCATAAGAGACTGTTAAAAACTGAGAACAAACTGAGGGTTGATGGGGGGTGGGAGGGAGGGGAGGGTGGGTGATGGGTATTAAGGAGGGCACCTTTTGGGATGAGCACTGGGTGTTGTATGGAAACCAATTTGACAATAAATTTCACATATTGGAAAAAAAATTATCAAAAATTTCATTTGCAGTATTACATTTACCAACAGCAGTGACATGTTTTCAATTATTTCGATTGAAACGAAGTTACTAAAAGTATAAATTTTGATAACCTAATAATTATTTTGGAGAAAGCAACCTAGAAAAATATTATTATAGTACACTACCAAAGTATTATTGGGTTTTTTTAGGGTTTGGTATGTTTAATAACTTGTATATGTTTATTATATTAATATTTTTATATATTAATATACATTTGATTTTTTTACAGCTTGTTTATTTTGAGAGAAAAAGGGGGGACAGAGGGAGAAAGAGAGAGAGAATCCCAAGCAGGCTCTATGCCCAGCACGGTGCCAATGAGGGGCTTGAGGCAAGCTCTGACCCTCGATGGTGAAATCATGACCTGAGCCCAAGTTGATAGTTGGATGCTTAATCTACTCAACCACTCAGGCTGACTTTTTTAAAGACAGTTTTATATTTTATTACATAGTTTAATTTTTTTTTCTTTTTAAACATGGGGCCACAAATTATCTGTTTCATTGCATACCACCAATTATATAGCCAGCTCTGCCTGGGAAGTTTGAACACCCAAGTTAAACTGGAATAAGGGAACTAGAAGCCAGAAAGCAATCAGGCTGTATGAGAAAGTATTTGTTGCTTTACATATGTTTGAGTAAGCTCATCCACCATGGAGCCAACCCCATCTCACTGCCTGTGGTAAATTTTATACAGAGTGAGTAAAGTTCCATTTTATTCCATTTTTTTTCCTAAGGATTGGGATCCTCCTTGAACCATCTTTGGTCTCCCAGAAGAAAAGAAAACCCAAAGAGGATCTTACCCTGAAGACTCTGTCTCTGCTTCTGAAGAGGCCCTAGAATTGGTTAGGAGCAACCTCAGACCCACAAGATCACATGTGGTTGTGGAAACGGGCTTGGGGTTCCATGATTCAGGCAATTTCTCCTCACACTCACATCAGTCCACACTGCTCACAGCCAGTCCTCAAAAGACTTGCTTTGTTATACAGTACAAAAGAAATTTAGAACTGGAAGAGCCCTTAGAAGGGCTTAGTCCACTTCAATTTACAAAACAAAGGCTGTACCCAAGATGGTACTATGGAACAATTAGGTTGTCAGTGAGCTGGGAGAGAAAGAAACTGAGTATCCTCACCTTCTCTTTGGCATTCTCCCCACTGCCTCCTTGCTGCAGGGCCATCCTGCTGGGTAAAGAGATTGTGTCTAATGCAAGCCCAGCCACTTCTATCTCTGCAGTTTGGGTCTGGGAGAGCCATGGTCCAATCAGTTTGATTGCCTGAATGGAGAGTTGCAACTTGTGTAAATATCTGACACTTTAGGCAGGAAAAAGAACTCAGGCTGAGCCACTGTTACTCTACCTGCAAACTTACTTACTCCTCACTGGTTTCTGGAGCTGAAAACCAAGGATGATTGTGTCAACTGAACACCTCCATGCATTTCTAAGGACTTTCCTAAAAATAGCAGATATATTTATATCCCAGGTGGACATCTCTTGAAGGCAAAATGTGAATATAGAGCATCACTAATACATTGTTATGAAATGTAATCACTGCATTGGGAGACTACGGGGGAATATCATCCTCATGCAGCTGGCCATCCATGAATGTATTAGAAAAAGCCTTGCTAGGTCTACACTTTTTGATGATGAGTCAGGCAACATTCAATGAAATAATCACGGGGCTATGAATTTTGCCCAAGAGATGATTATACTTGTGCTACAGCTCATATATAGGACATTATGCTAAATAGAGCATACTCATACAATGTGGGGGGCCGGGCCCCGGTGCCAGGCTGAGACCGGGTCGAGCAATGTTCCCTGTTGACTTAGCCAACCCGGTGGTTCCCCCTCCCATTCCCCCACTTTCAAGGGCATACGAAAGCCTTGTCAAGGCTGAGAAAGTTAATTCCTGAAGCCTGTGGTCTGCAGGTGTTGGCAGTAATGCTACCTCCCTTTTTCTACCCCGAGTCAGATAGAAACAAACATGGGAATTGTGTTTTGCTAGCAATCTTATCAACAAGGTCTTGTTGTGACCCGTCTAGAAAATGCACAAGAAACACAGAACTAACTGTTTTGGTTGGAAGCGATTATGTGAAACCTGTTTATTCTTAGAATGGCCTGACCCATAAGAGTCTGGATATAAAAGATTGTGTACACCAACAATAAAGCCGTCACTTGGGCCATCAGCCCAGGGGACACTCCTGTTCCCAAACTTTCTCTTCTCTCTTTTTTCTTGCATTCCCCTACCCTCAGGACCCTGACCTCGGTGTTTGTCGCGCCGGTCACAACAATACTGTAACGTTCAGTTCTGGATAACATAACTCAAAAGGGAAAATATTGACTTAAAGTATATGTCTCCAAGAAGAGAGAAATTCACCCAAAGAAGGTTTTGGGAATTCTATCCTATGGAGGAGGATGGATGAGTAAAATGAGGAAGAATCTTAGAATGGAGAAAATTTACATATGTAAAAACACACAATTTATATTTACAGACAAGTTCATATGTTGATTTTGATTCTTCATCAGAGTTGTCCCTAAATTTTTAAAGGTGTGAAATGTGATTCAGGATTTTTTTTTCTGCCTAATTTCAGAGGAGTAGTGAGTACAATCCTTAGGAAAAGGGCTTCCACTTAATGTAGGTGAGGCAGTCTTGATTTCCCTAGGATCCGTTCTCATGATGAGTAGTCTACTTGTACTACTCCCCTGGGCAGCCATGGCAATATTTAGGCTTCCCTAGATTGTCTTCATTACATTGTAATTGGAGAATATCAAACTATTAAAGTAGATGAGAAAGGATTTTTGCCAGAAAGGGATAATTCTGGAAATCTACAGGACTAAAGAACTTTATCAGTGTCTTTGGAACATTGTAGTGGAGTTTGGGAGAAAAATGGCAAAGTATGGAATCTGAGGACTGGCCAAGGCAGCAGAAATCTATGCTAGGAGAGTTGGCTTACACGTTAGAGGAAGCTCTACTAAGGATTTGAGTCACTTACTACATTTTGGACCTGGCACCGTTTTGATATCAGACAATAAAAGCATCTATAGTATAAATGGCGACATATTTTGGATCTGAAACCCGATATATTGTGAGAATTTCCATTCTTTCCCCCAATACTTCGCAGTATAAAATCCTTGTAGCAATAGGAATAGATTTCTGAGAGCATGTCAGATTTCCCATCACAAATAACCAAGTCAGAATGTTTCCTAACTCATGGACTTGTCCCCCTGCTCCTTTATCATTGACATTTTTATGACAGTCATATTAACTGACAAAGATTCCGCATTTTGACTGCTGGTAATGTCACTTCTCTGGAAATTGCCAGGTCACAGGCAAGACCAGCTCAGAAGAGCAGAGTCTGAGATAAGAGGCATTTGAGATACTTATTCTTTGGCTTACATGTTCCTTTTAGGAAGAGTTTTTCTCCATAACAGACAAATGGGGCTGGTAGATTGGGCAGAAAGGGAAGGTTTTCTATGTTCTTTGTTTAAGACAGTGAATCATGATTCCTTCCTCGTTTCAAACATGTACATGAGGCCCATCATTGAATAAACGGCAACAGGATCTACTCTTTTGAACTTAACAGTGACTCAGTAGTGTGCAGAGGTATAAATCTTAATGTTTACATTCTTCCTGTGCATCTAGTCTCTGGTCTAGGATGTAATTTGTTTGACGTATTGCTGCCATTATGCGTCTGAGTCCCTCAGAGGCTCGGTGTAGGGGAAGAAGGTTTTCCCCAGTGAGTTCAGTACAGACGTGACCACAGGAGGGTGCACCTGAGCTGCCGCAGACCAGGCGGAGGGTCCATGGTAGAGCATCTGCAGGAGCAGGTCTGGCAGAAGCACAGTCGTGCTTCTTATTGGCTGGTGGACACGTGGGAAACCACTCTGACTGATGCAGGAAAGAAGGGCGGGCCGGTACTAGAAGTAGCTGTGCTGGCTGGAGTTGGCAATTCTAAAAGTGATTGTAATTGTAATTGGGAGGAACCATGAGGACATCCGAGGGGGCTTTCATCACGCTCTTGTGGCTGCCACTGCACTGTGAGTTGAGTGTTTATGAGAAACAGAGTAATTAGTGGATAGTCTTGAGAAGTCAAGACCGGCTTTACTCAGGTTGCCTCCAGGTAGTGGAGAAAAGGGGAATTCTGAAGCGTAATAACGCGGGAACTGCTCTCCTTTCTCTGACCTTTTCTTTCTGCACAGGGCTCAGCCGAGGAGAGAATGTGGAGCAGAGTCCTTCCACCCTGAGTGTCCAGGAGGGAAACAGCTCTGTTATCGCCTGTAGTTACTCAGACAGTGCCTCAGTCTACTTCCCTTGGTATAAGCAAGAACTTGGAAAAGGTCCCCAGCTCATTATAGACATTCGTTCAAGTGTGGCCAAAAAAGAAGACCAAAGACTCACTGTTTTACTGAATAAGACGGCCAAGCATCTGTCCTTGCACATCGCAGCCGCCCAGCCTGCAGACTCAGCTGTCTACTTCTGTGCAGCAAGTGCACATTGCGTCCCAGACACCTGCTGCCTGCACCCAAACCTGTGACTGGGCAGTCCCTGTCCTTTGACACAGAACTTCAAGTAGATCGTTTGTGCTATTGTCTGCAGGCGGAAGCTAATGTGTTAGACATTAAAGCATAACTTAAGACAACTGGGATCGAGATGACCCAGACAGGGTTAGAACATTTTGTTGAATCATTGCTGCTTATTGGATTTTTGAAGGGAGTTAGTAAGGTTTTATTTTGCAATTCAGGTTTAAAGCTGATTTACATTTGCTGTTCAGACTCCTGACATACAAACAACTTCTTGGTAAATTGTCACATTCCTGTCATGCATTAGCTTTCAACTCTTATCTTTCCAGTACTGCAGATGTTGCTTTTGTTCTGTTATAAACCATTGTGTGCTAAATATAGAAAATATGTAAAAAGCAAAGTGTGAAATTGATAATTGTGTACCCAGCTAATTTATTATCAATGTTTCATTTACTCTCTTCTTAAATTCTAATGTAACTTGGATTCTGATTTTTTCCATTCAATGTTATATCCTGAATTGAGCATTCTCCTCTAACACCTGATTTTTAATAGCTCCGTGAGAGATTTTCACAAGTCACAGTAATATTTTTAATTTTTTTCCTCTTCTGTCTTTCTGGCAATATGTGGCAATCCTTTCTGTGTGTTCTGAATATTTTCTTCTTGAGAAAATGTGAGTTAGGATTTTCTTGAGAGCCCAGTGATGGTATGTATGTTATGTATATTTGAGGAAAATTAAAAGCAGAAGTGATTTGTCAAGAATTTGAATTGAGAATTAAGACTCTTTTCAAAACTTTGTTAGTATTTTTTCACATCTACAATCATATAATTTAGAAGGGAAAGTTGTATCTTTCAATCATTATTATACAGAACAAACTTTTTTTTACATAGTTGATCATCAATAGATGTTTATTAATGGAAGAAGGAAAAGGTGAATTCTGCTATATATTTAGAATTTTTATTTAAGCTTGTGAGTAAATTAAATTTATAAGTTGACTTGTGAAAAATAAACTCCTAAAAGTCTGTATTTGGTTATTGAAGAACATAGTATTTCCTTCTGTTTATCTATGTGTTTTTCAATAAAGCTCCATTGTTTTAAGGTAAAGAAACTTACTCCTAGACATTTAATTTTTATTGTTCCTTATGATTGGAATCTTTATTCCTGGGATATGTGGGCAAAATTATTATATATATTTATCATGCACCTCACCTAAGTATTCTTCGTGGATTGCAGAAGGCATTTAGATTAACATTTATTGTAGAGATAGCTTGCTACAAATTTCCCTATCTTAGCTTCATATTTTGACTGAGTTAAGCATTACTTGTGCAGCGTTTTTAAAAGGTAATTCTTTTAGTGGGGTGCCTGGGTGGCTCTGTTGGTTGGGCGACCAACTTCAGCTCAGGTCATGATCTCATGGTCTGTGGGTTTGAGCCCTGAGTTGGGCTCTGTGCTGACAGCTCAGAGCCTGGAGCCTGCTTCGGATTCTGTGTCTCCATATCTCTCTACTCTTCCTCCCCTTGTGTTATATAAAAAATAAATAAACATTAAAAAAAAATTTAAAAAGGGAATTCTTTTAGTGTTGAAAATAGAATCAATATAAGGAAAGAATTTGCATAAATAATTATTTTCCTAATTCTCCCACCCCTGCTCAATAGCAGGCTATTTTCAAGACATCTCATATTCTTCCTAAAGATGGATACAATTGGTGATTTGGTATGGTGAGAATGATCCCTCTTGGCTGAGTTATGGTGGTCAGTTATAAGCTAACTGGTTTGTTGTTGTAGGGAAAGTCATTAGGTTAAATTAGGTTTAAAATATCTGAATAAGAAAGGTCAGTATTGTAGCCCAACACCTCAGTCAGCTTAGATTATTTGATTATATGGTTATACACTAGCTCCTGTGCAGAAGGAAGGCGACTCTTGATTGGTCTATTTCCTCCAAGTCTGATAAGGAGTCAGAGGGAAGGGCAGTTTATATTTTACTGTTTTCTTTCTTCTTAAACCAAGTTAGAAGAGAGATGGTGCAGTTACTCTTAGTTCAACTGCTTTCTCATACTTAGGCGAGAATGTATTCAACAGAAGAAAACAAAAAGCTAGTCAGAGGGCAGAGTCAGTTCATAGCTTAGATCCAGATACATTCAGGCTTTAAAACTTCATTATGGATGGTGGATCTGTTACCACTGCCTCTGGACGATGTATATCACAGGCTTTATCACAGAAATTCTTTCTGCCATTGTTCTGAAGGCCAGAAGTTGAATTTATTTCACTGGGATGATATCATGATGCTAACAAGGCTGTACCCCCTCCAGACACTCTAGGGAGACATGAGTCCTTGTCTCTTACAGCTTTGGTTGCTACCTGCATTTTTGGCCTATGACTACTTCACTCTAACCTCTGCTTCCATGGTTTCATTGATGTCTCTTTTTCCTGTCTTCAAAACTCCCATTGCTTCCTCTTAAAACTATACATGTGACTATATTTAGGTCCACATAATCCAAGATTATCTCCTCATCTGAGGATCCTTAACTTAATCACATCTTTAAGGTTTTTGTTTATTTTTTTTTTCTCCTCCATTTTCCACCTGATGTTTGTTTGTTTGTTTATTTATTTATTTATTTATTTATTTATTTATTGTCCATTATTTTGCCTCTCACAGTTGGCATGGCTGGTGCTTTCTTTTCTAAGCTGAGGAAATAATATACATCTTAGGTAGAGTGCAGTCATAAAAATAGAAGTCACATCACTTATTTTCTTTTCTCAGTGTTTTAAAATTGTATTAAAGAAATTCTATAGAAAAATGGGCTATTTTTGGATACAGTTATATCTGTGACTATTAAATTTAATACATAGTATAGATTCATCTAACCACTATACAATCATGATGCAGAACGAGTTCATCACTTCACCCAAATCCCTTGTTCTGTAACTTTTTTTAAAATTTTTTTAAATGTTTATTTATTTTTGAGAGAGAGAGAGAAAGAGCAGGTGAGGGAGAGAGAGAGAGAGAGAGAGAGAGAGAGAGAGAGAGGGAGAAACACAGAATCCAAAGCAGGCTCCAGGTTCTGAGCTGTCAGCACAGAGCCTGAGGCAGGGCTGCAACCCAAGGTCTGCGAGATCGTGACCTGAGCCAAAGTCGGAAGCTTAACTGACTGAGTCACCCAGGCACCCCAGTTCTATAACTTTCTAATCACACTCTCTGCCATCCATAAATTTTTGTACACCTGTTTGTTGTTTTATATTTTTATCTTGTAAGAATGTCATATGAATGGGAGCGGACAATACATAATCTTTTGATAACTCTGCATCTTAGTGGGAGGAAGCTCATGCCACAGGCACCTGTATGGTCTCTGCCTCTCCCACAATCTCAGTTTTTCTTATCCCTGATTTTTTTAACTTTTAAGTTATTTTATAAAAATGATGAGCTATACGCATCATTTCAAGTGTTTAGACTCTTAAAGATTTGATTCATGTTTCTAGAAAAGAAACACTATAGCCATCAAAATGGAGTGGTTTAGTGGACTGTAGGACCAACTCATCTAGTCAGGTTGAGACATGTTCTTGACAGAAGTCTAGTTGTATCTAGTCTATTCTAAATTTTTCTAACATTTAAGACAAATTTTATTGATTAAAATTCCCTTTACTTGCACTAATTGGGGTATGTTTATTGTTTGGCTTTTCAAGGAGATGACACAAAGTAACATACACAACATTTTTTTTAATCTTTGTTGCACTAACAATGGCTTTGTATAGCTGAATTATAGCATCAGGATGGGTATTGTTTCAGGTAAAGGCTTTACTCAGACAAGTTATTTTACCAGTAAGAGAACAAAGTCATGTAATTCAAAAATTGTAACGTTTATCATTAAAGTGGGAATATATTTCTAAAAGGACAAAGAAACAAAAGAATAGAAAGAAGAGCATGAGAATGAGTGGTGCCAAACATCAAAGAGAATTCTCTTCTAATGGTCTTGGATAGAGTTGTCTGCTTTATACAGTAATATGTTTCAAGTTTCTTGGGTCGGCACTCACCTCTGTGACCTGTCTGCTTCTGCTGATTCTCTCAAGAACCTCAGCTTAAGATTCCTAATATGAGCAACATTTTGCATTGTTGTCAATGAGGGATCCATAATGTCATACTAGATGGTAAACGTGTAACCAAGGATCCATTTTATGTACTTTATCTGTTGAACTGGTAATAAATAGTACCTCATAAGGTCATTTCACATGTCTCCATGGATGTCTTTCTCTGGGATTTTGTTCAGAGCTGATTAAATGAAAGGCCAGATTATAATCTGGGATGAAAGGAAGAGTGTGAAGGGTTTATTGATCGAGTTCTGTTTGTGAAGGTTGGACTATGTGTGGGTTGAGACAACTGAGCTACATGGGCTGCAGTGAGCAGTTTATGGTAAGACAGCACAGGACTTCGTGAGGGAAGGATGCAGGGCCTGAGGGCTAAGGCTAACATGTACCAGGCCACACTAGTTCCAGGGTGTCTGCTATAGTAACCCATTTCAGTTTTTTTTTTAAGTTTATGTATTTATTTTGAGAGAGAGAGAGAGACAAAGGGTAAGCAAGCAGGCAGAGAGAGGGAGAGACAAAATCCCAAGGAGGCTTAGAGCACAGAGCCTGACAGGGGGCTCGAACTCACAAACTGTGCTCATGACCTGAGCCAAGATCAAGAGCCAAACACTTAACTGACTGAGCCACACTGGTACCCCAATTTTAGTTTTAATATTCAATTTGTTGTTCCACTATAAGAGAAGATTGGGGGTGGGGGTGATAGTAGAGGTGAATTTTCTGTGTGAGGGCAAACCTTACGTAAGGCTTGTCCCAGAGAAATTTGTTCTGCTATAGAGAAATTAATGGAAATGGCACAGGTAGTACACAAAGTCCACTTGATATTTAGCTCTTTGTTTGTGATTGCTGTGATTTTCTGATGGGAGAGTGCTCAATCCATGTCATAAATGAAATGCTGTAACTAGTACACACTCATGGCTCCTGGAGGGAATGCAATTGTGTAAGTTCCTTATGGAGAATGCTTCAAACGTTTCCTTGGGACGGAATTCCAGACCATATTCCAGCTTTCCAGATTTTATGGGATTTTGTTGGTTCCAAGACACGAACAGGCACGAACAGCCCCATGTTGATCGTCCTAGAGAGTTTCCGTAGCAGTGTTTGTTTCATGTTGCAACCAATTGTCCCTTCTGTGATGCATGGTCTCTGCAGATTTTTATAAATGGTCAGTGGAGATCATTTGGCTCCACCAGGCAGCTGTCCTAGGTTTGATATATCTTGTTCTCATGGAAGCAACAAATCATCACTTTCAGTGATTCTTTAAAAATTGAGGCCAAGTTTGCAACATCTAAAATGGAATTACTGGATTTGTCTTTATGTTCAGGCAGAAGTGCTTGCATAAGAACCTTGGTCAGAAAGGTGTGTTCAGTACGATGACCTCATTTTCCCCTAGCTTCTGCAGTGTCTCTTGTATTATGAGACATTGTTCATGGCAAAAAGTTTTTGAATAGCATGAAGACATCCAGTAATTCATGTATTTGCTGTCCCTTTTAATTGGATGCATGAGAGGGTTAAGGAAAGTTAGAAAGTTAAGGCACCTCATTGTGTTTATAGTGTTTGGAAGCTGTGAAGGACATTAAAGACATACTGACGGACACTGATTACATAAGTTTTTGTAAATTGATAGGCCCTAGAGATATTCACTAGTTCAGCCACTTGAATTAAAGTTCTTGCTATGTGATTGGATTTTATAAGGGAGTCTGGAGTAGCAATTGCATGACCAGTCTGGTGTCTCTTTCAATGTTTAAGATAAGATTATTAAAAATCTATTAATTCAGAAACTTGTCTGAGAGTGTCCAAAAGATTGATCCTGGACATGGACACTTCCTGAAAGTCAGAAGCACAATCATGAGGTTCCATTCATTGAGAAATGTATTAGAGTTTAAAAATAGGAGAAGTTAATATTTCACATTTACTCAGCCAGCTGGTAGAAAAATGTTAGGTGTTTTCAGAAAGTTATAGTCTATCACTTAGAGAGCAGGATAGTTGGTACTCTATTCGGTTCCATCATATTTCATGGCGACTGCAGTAAAAATTCTGGAGATGCTTCAAACAATGTAGCTGAAGCTACAATGATTTTGAGACAAGGATGTTAAGACTTTGCTACTGTGTCAGGAGACCAACAATAATAGGCGATGGATTTTTGTTCTCTGCCATGATGTTGAGGAATATCCCTAGGACACAACTTTCCTTTTTTTTTTTTTTTTTAATTTTATGGGGAGTTGCAGAAGGAGAGAGAGACAGAGAGAGACAGAGAGCCTCAAGCAGGTTCCATGGGGAGCCTGAAGCAGGGCTCAAGCCATGAAACTGGGATCTTGACCTGAGCTGAAATCAAGATCAAGTGTTCAATAGACTGAGCCAGCCAGGAGGCCCACAACCTTACTTTTAATGTATATACCCAGAGAATGTGTATTACAATCAAATATCATATGATCAGCAGTCTTGTTGAGGTGTATGGGGTCACCTAGGGTTTATTATCTTCAGAACTGAGCATAGAAACTATCTATTGACTGTGGTTCAACTGGGGTAATCAAAAATATACATCCAAAGGTTGGATAACCTTATGACCAAACTCTGGTTTCCACTGCACTTTCTGAACAGAGCTGAGCTGTCAAACTAAACAGTGAAGAGAAGAGACCTCAGTGACAGGATATATTGTCTGAAGGCTTCAGTCTAAACTCTTCAGCAAAGAGTGACTAGATTTTTCTGCTTTTGGCCCCAACAGGGAGACATGAACAGATACTGATAGAGAAGAGAAATACTGACATAACAACAGGTAGACTGAAAGAGCTACAGTGATGTGTCTAAACACTTTGCCTTCTTATCATAACGTGATTTATTTCTACGTTAGGTGATAAAACATAGAGTGTGCATACATGATTCTTAATCTTATGTTGTTTTCATAATCCATCACAGGTAGTATTTTTAAGTGAGTGCCATCCACCCACTTTCATCACAGATGCGATGAATGAACGTATCACAGTTAAACCATCAAGCCTCATTTCAGTGTTAAATTTTACAAGTTCTTTTTCAGACAGAATTGTTTCCAAGTTAAGAGTCGCTTAATGCGAAAGGATGTTTGGGCAGTGAGACTCTCAGCTGGTACAGAGAGAAGTGTGACGTGACCCACGCAACGTGCTACCCCAGGAAACCCCTGTTTACTGTTCTGGGCGGCAGCAGCAGATACCCAGCCATCCTTCCCTCACCTGGCAGGCTCCCCTCACTGTGCCCAGCTCTGACATTGAAGTAGACATTTACCATTTACCATGAGTGGAAGATCTCAAACATGCTTCTGTCCAGCCTTCTGAAGGTGGTCATGGCTTCAAGGTAGGGTCATGTGTCTAAGTGGGGATGGGCCCTGTGAAAACGTCCCTACCCAGTTAACTAAAAACGGGAGATAGGCAGTGTCTTGTGGGTACCTTGGGAGGGAGGCATAGTGGTATACAAAAGGATTTCTTTGTGCCAAATCGCTCTAAAACCTCTGATTCCATGTTTTTTTCCTTCAGGATCCAATATTGCCCCGAAGGGAACTCAAGCCCCACCAGCAATGTTAGTGCAGGACAAGGGGGCTGTCATCCTGGAATGCACATATGACCCCAGTGATCTAAGTTATAGTCTTTGTGATACAAACAGCCCAGCAGTGGGGAGATGATTTTCCTTATTCTTCAGGATTCTTAGAATGAACAAAATGCCACAGAAGTTTGCTATTCATTCAATTTCCAGAAGATAAGAAAATCCATCCATCTTGCCATCTCAGCTTCATAGCTAGAGGACTCCCCAGTGTATTTCTCTGCACTGACGGAGTCTACAGTGAGAAGCATGTTGGAGGGAGGTACCCAAACCCCAGGGCTCTTGTTGATACATCCCTCTGCTGTAGGGCCCAATGCAGGGAGTTGCCGTCCCATACAGGAAGTGGCTAGGGCTGTGGCAGCTCAGATGTAGGGTTAGAGGGAAAACCTGACTCTAAGAAAATACCTCCCTAGGTAAGACAGATCATGCATCAAAAACATCCTGATCCCTGAAAATTTGTATTGAAATTGTTCATTGAGGGGCACCTGAGTGGCTCAGTCAGAAACATCTGACTTGGGCTCAGGTCATGATCTCATGATTCGTGTGTTGAGCCCCACATCACGCTCTCTGCTGTAAGCACAGAACCTGCTTCAGATCCTCCAACTCCCTCTCTCACTGCCCCTCCCCCCCCTCACACACACACACACACACACACACACACTCTCTCTCTCCCTCTGTCAAAAATAAACATTAAAAAAAAGAAAGAAATTGTTTATTGATGACTACAAGAGCACCGTAAAGAGTTTGCCGTTTTGCCATTAGATTCAGCTAGAAGAACTGGCTAAAGAAATTTGGAAACATGTGACTCAAAAATCAGCTAAAATGTGTTTGAGTTGTTTTTTTTTTAAAGAGTTATAGATAATGACTTCCTCTTTATTTTCAAGCCAGCACCATCCACACCTATCTGGAATTCTCCCTATATATTTAAATAGAAATTTCATGCTGCTTGTCCCAAATTCCTTCCAGCACAGTTTTAAGGCAGGTTCTGACAATGTGATTTGCAAGGTGGAGGAGAAGCGAAGGGATGTGTGAACACAAAAGTTATCCAGGCCCGAGTTTCTTACTTCCCTCTGTATCTGGGAAACCATTCCCATGTTGCTCTGGGAAGCTGCTTGATGTGAATCTGTGGAGTGGCCCCAGCAAACAGCCTGAGCTAAACTTCCATCTATGTGTCTGGAGATAAATGTTTACAGGGCTACAGAAGATGTGTGCCTCTCCAAAACTTATCCTGATAATCCTGATTCCTTACCTTGTGAGGAAAAATTATTTGATTAAAGCTTGGCAGCAAACTCTAATAGAAAGCACCTTTGAGGCTAAAACTTGTTAATAGTATAGGATTAATAATTGTTGCCTAATTCACATAACAGTCACCTTATACATATAAGAGTCAACAAAACAGTGAGAGAATGAGATAAGAATCTCAGATCATTCCATAGGAATTCGACAACTTCATTTATGATGTTTCTTCTGTCTAGAATTCACACTTTTTTCCTTTTTAATGATTTTGAAAATGAGGAATACTTGGCGACTAAAATATTTGACTATAAAATAGTATGACTTTTCTACTGGAAAGCTTTTATTAAGAAGATTGTATTCCTTACAATTCATATTATTTTAGGACCAAGAAATACTGTATTTCAGTTAAAAGCTATTTGTTTATAAATTTTGTTTAAGATTATTTAGTGAGTGCTTAAAAAAGGACAGTGGGTATTCTAAATATTGGGTTACAATGCTGAAAAACACAGAAGCACTCAGTAATGAGTTGACTTCTTATAACTTTCTATATATTCAACCTCAACCCTTTTCTGGGGGTCAGTGGATTATAGGCTGGCCCACAGTGGATATGTGAAAACATAAAGTACAGAATTAAATGCTTTAGAGACTGTTATCCTCTCAGCTACAGAAACACTCTGGGATGTTCTGTTAAAGAACTTCCACATCAGGTAGCGTCCTAAGAAGAAAGTAGACCTGGGAGGTCAGGATTGCTGCTGTTCAGATTTCCAAGTGCCACCTGAAGACTGCCATGTGCCTCATAAAGTCAGGGACAAAGACATCTTGCTGACTCTGGGAGGACCCTGGCCACCATGCATCCCATTTCAGTCCCCGTCCAGCAGGGGGTGCAGCTTCCTAACACAAACACCTTTCCTGAGAAATGTGGGTTTCCACTGATCATTGCTCTGTCTCTCCAATGCTTCTTCCTGCTACGAATGAAGCACATTAGCTAGGTGACACTCTAGAGATGAACTCTTCTCCAGGCTTCGTGACTGTGGTACTCTTGATGCTTGGTAAGTAAAATGCCTCTTAGTATTTGGATTGTTTCATCTATTGTGACAGCAAAACCTATAACTATAATTTTATCCAGGAGATTTATGCCCAAGGTAACATAGGTCTCTTTTCTTTTTTCCCAGGACAAACCCACGGAGACTCAGTGACCCAGATGGAAGGCCCAGTGACCCTCTCCGAAGGGGAGCCCCTGACTATAAACTGTACTTATTCAGCGACAGGGTACCCCAATCTTTTCTGGTATGTCCAGTATCCTGGAGAAGGTCCACAGCTCCTCCTGAAAGCCTTGATGGACAAGGAGAAGGGAAGTCACAAAGGTTTTGAAGCCACCTACGACGCAAAATCCAAAACCTTCCACTTGGTGAAATCATTAGTGCAAGCGTCAGATTCAGCTATGTACTACTGTGCCCTGAGTGACACAGTGACAGGGACTGCAGGGGGAGCTGAGCACAAACTCTGAGCAGAACAGGAGCCCAGATGCTCAGCGTCTCTGACTGATCCTCTCTGGTTCCAGCACAGCGTATGGTGGTTTGCCCCTCAGTGTCTGCTTGATACAAAAGTCGTACAAATGGCTACAGCATGGGAACCAGAAGGAACATTCCCCAAACCCAGCTGTTCATTAGTGCAATATAAATGCGATAGTTCCTAAGCCAGGACCTAAGTAATTTCAAGGTGAAACCACATAACATTGAAGTGGTGTCTTGCTCACCCTGCAGTGAAAGTCCAGCCCCACAAGTTGCTGAGGCCCCCCTGGTGGGTATTGCTGTGTCCAATGACACACTGAGAGAGCCAGGGTGTGCCCGAGAAGGTGGTGTCCATCCCATGTCTTCCTGACAGAGGATGGGCAGGAGAGGTGATGGGAGAGCTGCAGCCCCAAACCAGGTTTGAATAAAGAAAGAAGGGGAGGGAAGAAAGGAGGGGAACATATGTAAGTGACAATGAAAAGAGAGGCAAGGGACCTGTGGCCTAGTTTCTTTTCTAGGAAATCAGATTGTAGACACAGGCTGATGTTCAAAATGAAGGGAGAGGGCAGACACATAATTGAGGAAATGACTCATGTCCAGGCCAGTTAAGTAGATCAGTTGGCTTTGGAACAGTAAGAACTCGAATGAGATGGTTTTCAGTGCTCAGGCAATATGGTGAGATTAAATGCTCTTGGACTGACTTTTTATAACAATATAGATACATAGGTCATACTGACAGAAAATCCTATAGATTTCTCTGATGTCTCTCCCAGAGGGAGGAAAATCATGGGTTTTGGAAATGATATGGGATGAGGAAAAATAGTGAAAATGACGATAGAAAAAGCAAACTCTGCATTGCCCTGCAAATATACTGCCAGACTTTGCAAATATTACAATCTTCTTTAAATATTCTCTCCTTATCAGCTGATTTTATGAGTGAGCCATGATCAGAATATTAATACATTTCCTAATATATTAGTTATATATTCGTGATTTAAATGAATTTTTTATGGGGCAGCTGGGTGGCTTGGTCAGTTAAGCATCTGGCTTCAGCTCAGGTCATGATCTTGTGGTTTGTGAGTTCGAGCCCCGTGTCAGGCTCTGTGCTGACAGTTCGGAGCCTGGAGCCTGCTTCAGATTCTGTGTCCACCTCTTTCTCTGCCCCTCCCCTGCTCACGCTGTCTCTCAAAAATAAATAAACATTAAAAAATTAAAAAAAATTATTTTTTTATTTAATTGGTTAAAATGTAAATTTTACAGTCAAACCTTGGTTTGCGAGCATAGCTTGCTCTGGAAACATGCTTGTAATCTAAAGCACTTGTATATCAAAGGAAATTTCCCCATAAGAAATCATGGAAACTTAGATGATTCATTCTACAACCCAAAAATATTCATTTAAAAATGATTACAGTACCGTAATATAATACAAAATAAAAAGAACATACTAATCATAAGGAAAAATAAACAGATTAACCTTGCACTTCCCTTTGAAAACCTTTGTGACCAGTGTGAGGAAGATAAGAGAGAAGAAGGTTAGTATGTAGGATGACTTTCACTATCACTAATGGAATCATTGCTATCTATTGGCTCAATGGAATCTTTTTTTCTAGCAACTTTAACAAGGAACCTATCCAATGACACTTGCTTTTGCCTCCTTTTGAGGATTTCGCAGAAATGTGACATTGCATTGTTGTTAAAAGGATTCATTGCTCGCACTGCTACAGCGTTATTCAGGTGGTGATTTTCTACAAAATTTTGCACTATTTCCACATTTTACACATCTCCCTAATGTCATTTGAAGTGAGGGATTCCTCCACCTTTTCCTCCTCCTCCTCCTCTATAGAGGAGATGCAGATGTAGACTTCTCATAAAACCTTGGAATTTTGGCCACTCGCATACCTTATTGGTACTTCTCCATGACTTCTTTCTCAACTTCCACTGTAATCATCTCCTTCTTCTTACCACCTTTCCTTTCAACCTTTTTCTGCATGGGGGCTACTATATACACTCGCATGGATGTTGACTACAGTACAGTGTTAATAAACTCTTGTCACATACTGTATTTAATGTAACTGGCAATAAGGCAGCAGAGGAAAGGGTCTATATCTGCAGGCAGCCTGACCTAGAATGAAGCACAGCATTCCTAAGCTCACTCTTTTTTTTTTTTTCCATTAAAGAGTTTTATTTTTTTTTGCATTTTATTTTATTTTATTTTATTTTTTCAAAACAAACACAAAAATTTTATTTAATGATTACTAAATAAAATGACTAATGCTAAGCACTCTGAATAATAACTAAAATGTACTGAGTTCTTTTTATGCACCTAAGCTCACTCTTGTATGGAAAAGCAAGAGTGTCCATACACTGTCCATAGGTGCTTTGAAATGACAAAAAATGTCCAAGTGCCAGTTGTGGGCACCTTCCAACATTCTGAAAAATCACTGATTTCTGCCAAACACCACAGCCTGAGGCTGAGCACCTGAGCATGGGAGACCATCACCCACAATTCCACAGCGAAAGAGAGAGAGAACCATTGGCTCAATTGTGATCATGTGATGTTCAGCATCAGGTACTACTCATATTGCAAGACATCACTCATTTATCAAGTTAAAATTTATTACAAATGTTTGCTCATCTTCCAAACACCTGCAGAACAAGGTGTTTGCAATCCAAGGTTTTACTATATTTTCAACTTCTATAAATATCAATGTATGCTAAAAGATACTTTAAGCAATTCAAAAGGTTATATACTACGTATTTTTCTCAGACATTTGGATAAACATGGTAGACTAAGGGTGCGTGGTTGGTGCAGGTGGTAGAGCATGTGACTCTTGATCTTGGGGTTATCAGTTCAAGCCCTTTGTTGGATGTAGAGATTACCTAAAAATATAATCGTTAGAAAAAACAATGGTAGATAAAAAATACAAAGTTATCTCTTGATTTCTCTAAAACTCTATTCAAATGATAGGAAAAACATCCTACAGAGCAGAAACCCACAAACCCAAATAGAAACAGAAAAGAAGCTATCAGCAGACAGTGAGGCCAACAAATATTAGAGAATGAGCAGTATATGGAGAAATGCAAACTTTCATGAAAGATTCGATAAAGAAGAAAACGACATCTGGTGTAGAAATACCTGTGTGTGCTGTGCCCTCTGGAAAGGCTGAGGGAAAAGAAACCCCACATATTTTTGAATATTTTGAATAACTGAGGAGGAGGATGTTGCCTACGTTGGTATATGTGTGTGTTTGCATACACACGCATGTGTATGTATACGTGTATTGAAGTTATTGGCACGTAGGGAAGGTACATAAGTGGATGGAGTGAGAAAATTCCTAGGTAATAGAATAGCCATGCACTCCACGGCCCTTTATAACAAGCAATGATCACTTTCTAAACTAGCAGAAAATTGGAAGTTGATTTCTGAGGAAAAGAGCATATGAAAAATTCCCACCCAAATACACCCAATCCAAATCCTGTGTATTATTAAAGTTTTTTATTTTTGCTTATCAGTTCAGCTTTCTTTTACTTACAAAAATTCTTCCCGTCCCCCTTCTAATCCTGACAACCACTGATGTTTCTACCATCTTCCAGAATTGTGATGCATCCAGCTTTGGTTTTCTTTTTCAGGATTGCTTTGGCTATTTGAGGTCTTTACTGGTTCCACACAAATTCTAGCATCATTTGTTCTAGCTCTCTGAAAGACGCTGGTGTTATTGTGATAGGGATTCCATTGAATATGTAGATTGCTTTGGGTGGTATCGACATTTTAACAATATTTCTTCTTCCAGTCCATGCGCATGGATTTTTTTCCCACTTTTTTGTGTCTTCTTCAATTTCTTTCATAAGCTTTCTATTGTTTTCAGTGTATAGATTTTTCACAACTTTGGTTAAGTTTATTCCTTTTTTTTTTTTTTATGGTTTTTGGTGCAGTTGTAAACAGGATCAATTCCTTGATTTCTCTTCCTGCTGCTTCATTATTGGTGTATAGGAGAATGCAACTGATTTCTGTGCATTGATTTTATATCCTGTAACTTTGCTGAATTCATGGATCAGTTCTAGCAGTTTTTTAGTGAAATCTTTTGAGTTTTCCAGATAGAGTATCATGTCATCTGAGAAGAGTGAATGTTTGACTTCCTCCTGGCTGATTTGGATGCCCTTTCTTTCTCTGTTTTGTCTGATTGCTGAGGTTAGGATTTCCAATACTATGTTGAATAATAGTGGTTAGAGTGGACATCCCTGTCATGTTCCTGACCTTAGGGGGAAAGGTTCTCAGTTTGTCCCCAGTGAAGATGATATTAGTGGTGGGTCTTTTGTATATGGCTTTTATGATCTTGAGGTGCGATCCTTCTATCCCTACTTTCTTGAGGGTTTTTGATCAAGAAAGATGCTCTATTTTGTCAAATGCTTTCTCTGCATCTATTGAGAGGATCATGTGGTTCTTGTCCTTTCTTTTACTGATGTGATGAATCACGTTAATTGTTTGCAGATATTGAACCAGCCCTGCATCCCAGGTATAAACCCCACTTGATTGTCATGAATAATTCTTTTAATGTATTGTTGGATATGCATGGCTAGTATCTTGTTGAGAATTTTTGCATCCATGTTCATCAGAGAAATTGTTCTATAGTTCTCCTTTTTAGTGGGGTCTCTGGTTTTGGAATCAAGATAATGCTGGCTTCATAGAAAGAGTTTGGAAGTTCTTCTTCCACTTCCATTTTTTGGAGCAGCTTAAATAATAGGTGTTAACTCTTCTTTAAATGTTTGGTAGAATTCCCTTGGAAAGCCATCTGGCCCTGGACTCTTGTTTTTTTGTGGGGGGATATTTTTGATTACTAATTCAATGACTTTATTGGTTATGGGTCTATTCAAATTCTCTATTTCTTCCTGTTTCAGTTTTGGTAGTTTATACATTTCTAGGAATTCATACATTTCTTCCAGATTGACCATTTTCTTGGCATATAATTGCTCATAATATTCTCTTATTATTGTTTGTATTTCTGTGGCATTGGTTGTGATCTCTCCTCTTTCATTCTTGATTTTATTTATTTGGGACCTTCCTTTTGTCTTTTCAAATAAACTGGCTACAGATTTATCAATTTTGTTAATTCTTTCAAAGAACCAACTCCTGGATCTGTCCTACTGTTTTTTATAATTTCGATATCATTGATATCTGCTCTAATCTTTATTGTTTCCCATCTTATGCTGGTTTTGGGTTTTATTTGCTGTTCTTTTTCCAACTCTTTAAGATGTAAGGTTAGGTTGTGTTTCTGAGACCTTTCTTCCTTCTTTAGAAAGGCCTGGATTACTATATATGTCCCTCTTATAACTGCCTTTGCTGTATCCCAGAGGTTTGTGGCTGTGGTCTTATCATTTTCTTTTTTTATTTATTTAAAAAATTTTTTAATGTTTATTTATTTTTGAGGGAGAGAGAGAGAGCAAGCTTGAGCAGAGAGAGGGGCTGAGAGAAAGGGAGACACAGAATCTGAAGCAGGTTCCAGGCTCTGAGCTGTCAGAACAGAGCCTGATGGGGCTCAAAGTCACAAGCTGTGATCTCCAGCTGTGAGATCATGACCTGAGCCAAAGTCAGACACTTAGCCAACTGAGCCAACCAGGCTCCCCTGTGGTATTATCATTTTCATTAGGTTCCATGTACTTTTTAATTTCCTCTTTAACTTCTTGGTTAACCCATTCATTCTTTAGTAGGATGTTCTTTCACCTCCAAGTATTTGTTGTCTTTCCAAATTTTTTTCTTTTTGTTGATTATGAGTTTCATAGCACTGTGCTCTGAAAATATGCACGGTATGATCTTGATCTTTTTTGTACTTGTTGAGGGCTAATTTGTGTCCCAGGATGTGATCTATTCTGGAGAATGTTCCTTGTGCAATTGAGAAGAATGTGTATTCTGTTGCTTTAGGGTGAAATGTACTGAATATGTCTGTTAGGTCCATCTGGTCCAGTATGTCATTCAAAGCCATTGTTTCCTTGTTGATTTTCTGCTTAGATGATCTGTCCATTGCTCTAAGTGGGATGTTGAAGTCCCTACTATTATGGTATTATCAATGAGTTTCTTTATGTTTGTGATTAATTGATTTATATATTTGGGTGTTACACATTAGGGGCATATGTTTACAATTGTTAGAACTTCTTGGTGGATAGACCCCTTAATTGTGATATAATACCCTTCTTCATCTCTTGTTACAGTCCTTATTTTAATGTCTAGGGCGTCTGATGTAAACATGACTACTCTGGCTTCCTTTTGGTGACCATTACCATGATAGATGGTTCTCCATCCCCTTACTTCCAATCTGAAGGTATCTTTGGGTCTAAAATGGGTCTCTTGTAAACAGCATATAGATGGATCTTGTTTTCTTATCCATTATGTTATCCTATGTCTTCTGATTGGGGCATTTAGTCCATTGACATTTAGAGTGAGTACTAAACGCTATGAATTTATTGCCACTGTGTTGCCTGTAGAGTTGGAGTTTCTGGTGGTGTTCTCTATTCCTTTCTAGTCTTTGTTGTTTTTGGTATTTATTTATTTATTTTTCATGTTTTCTCCCCTCAGAGAGTCCTCCTCAAAATTTCTTGCAGGGCTGGTTTAGTGGTCACAAACTCCTTTAATTTTTGTTTGTCTGGGAAACTGTTTGTCTCTCCTATTTTGAATGACTGCCTTGCTGGATAAAGAATTCTTGGCTGTAGGGACACATTGGTGGCTCAGTTGGTTAAGTGCCTGACTTTGGCTTAGGTCATGATCTCACAGTTCATGAGTTTGAGCCCTGTGTAAGGCTCTGTGCTGACAGCTCAAACTTGGAGACTGCTTCAGATTCTGTGTCTCCCTCTCTCTCTGCCCCTTGCCCACTCACATTCTTTCTTTCTCTCTCAAAAATAAATAAACATTAAAATTAAAAAAGAAAAAAAAAAGAATCCTTGGCTGCATATTTTTCTGATTCAACACATTGACTATATCCTGCCACTCCTTTCTGGCCTGCCAAGTCTCTGTGGATAGGTCTGCTGTGACCCTGATCTGTCTTCCCTTGTATGTTAAGGATTTTTTTTTTCCCTTGCTGCTTTCATAATTCTTTCCTTGTCTTTGTATTTTGTGAATTTGACCATGATATGCCTTATTGGTGGTCAGTTTTGTTGAATCTACTGGGATTTCTCTGTGCTTCCTGGATTTTGATGCCTGTGTCTTTCCCCAGGTTAAGAAAGGTTTCTGCCATGATTTGCTCACAAAACCCTTCTACCCCTTTTTTTCTCCCTTCATCTTCTGGGTCCCCTATGATTTGGATGTTATTACTTTGTAATGAGTCACTGAGTTCTCTAATTCTTATATATCATGCTTTTTTGCCTCAGTTTCCCTCTTTTTTTTTTTTTGCTTCATTTATTCTCCATAATTTTGTCTTCTGTATTGCAGATTTGCTGCCCTGCCTTATCCTTCTTTGCCATGGTGTCATCCATTTGAAATTGCATCTCCGTTATAGCATTTTTAATTTTGTCTTGACTAGATTGTACTCCTTTTATCTCTGCAGAAAGGGATTCTATGCTTTTTTCAACCCCAGCTAGTATTCTTATTATCATGATTCTAAATTCTAGTTCAGACATCTTGGTGATATCTGTGTTTATTAAGTCACTGGTTGTCATTTCTTTCTGTTCTTTCTTTTGGAGTGAATTCCTTCATTTTGTCATTTTGGAGAAAGACAAAGAATTAATAAAATAAAAAATTAAAATTAAAAAATTAAAAACAACACAAAAAAAATCAAACAAAAGGAAACTAGATCCTAGGTATGTTTTGGTCTGGCTGTTGAAAGAAGCTTTATATAATGGAGAAAAAAGGAAAAGAAAAAATAAGAAAAATTAAAAAAATTTAAAGATGTATACAATACAATAAAATGAAATGAAGAAAGCAAAATAGAATAAAAAATTTACAAAAAAATAAAAAACATAGGAAAAAAGTTAAACAAATTTTTAAAATATATTTTATTGTCAAATTGGCTAACATATAGTGTGTAAAGTGCGCTCTTGTTTTTTGGGGTAGATTCTCGTGGTTCATTGCTTATATATAACACCCAGTGCTCATCCCAATAGGTGCCCTCCTCAGTGCCCATCACCCATTTTCCCCTCTCCCCCAAACCCCCATCAACCCTGTTTGTTCTCTGTATTTAAGAGTCTTTTATGGTTTGCCTCCCTCCCTCTCTGTTTGTAAATATTTTTTCCCCTTCCCTCCCCCCAAGGTCTTCTGTTAAATTTCTCAAGATCCACATATGAGTGAAAACATATGATATGTGTCTTTCTCTGACTGATTTATTTCATTCAGCATAATACCTTCCAGTTCCATCCACATTGCTGCAAATGGCATAATCTCATTCTTTCTCATTGCCAAGTAGTATTCCATTGTATATGTGTGTGTGTGTGTGTGTATGTATGTATGTGTGTGTGCGTGTGTATACAAAAAATTAAAAAATATAATAAAAGTTAAATTGCTTTAAAAAGCAGAAAATAAGAATAAACTCTTTCTCTTTCTGTATCCAAGAAAAAGCAAAATAACAAAAGCAAAAAACAAAACAAAAAAACCCAAATAGAAGGACCAATGAACAGAATGAAATCTGAATAACATCCAGTTTCCCTAGAAGTCTAACTATGAAACACTTTATAGTCCATACACTAAGCCTGTGGATAGATTTGTGGTGGTTCTCTAGGGCTTGAGCTTAGTTGGTGTGGTTGGATGGGGTTAACGTAATGGCTGGGTTCTCCACTAGGTGGTGGTGCTTAGCTTACTGGGGTGGATTGCTGTGGCTCGCATGCGCATATATGCACATGCGTGGGAGAGGTGGAAATGGTGTCACCCATCTTCCAGTCTATGGCACTGGAACTTTGCTCTCACCGACCATCAATCAAGTACCCTTCCTTTGTCTCTGGCTTCCATCCACTCCCTTCTTCTACACTGTTCATGTCCAAGCCAGCAGTCTGCCAGGTTGCACCTCTCTCCTGAATTATGTCTCATATGGGGCTGTGTTTACAATCCCCTCACTTCTGAGAGCCCTGCAGCTTGGACCTGCTCTGACCCTCTGGGGGAGGGTTTCCAGGAGCAATGGCTGGTTGCTGGCTTTGCCTAGGGAATGTTTGTGTGGTTGCACTGTTGCAGAGGTTCAGAGATTGTGGCTGGGTGCATGTTTGCCCCAGAAAAAAGTTCATGTGATCACACAGGAGTAGAGGTTCAGAGATTATGGGAAAGCACAACACACAGCCGGTGCCAGGTTTCACCACACCCTGGCACTTTGGTTCCAATATCAGCAAACATGGCTGTTCTCTGGTGTCCGATGGGACCTTTGCCTGTGGGGAGGTCCTATAGCCTCTACCAAATGTCCTCCAAGCAGGGGAACTTCTACTCCCTGTGTAGCCCATGGATCCCTCGGACCTTGCTGCCTGCTCCAGGGGATTCGCTTTTCCCACCAGAGTACCACCAGGTGTTGAGCTATGGACTTTCTGACACTGCTCTCCCCTGTTTATAGAGTCCTATTGGTATTGAAACCATCTCCTTTCTCCTTTCTTCCTTTCTTGTTCAGTCACTTTGGGTGTTTCCACTCTTTTTCTTTCTCTCCAGCTGCTTCCAGGGGGAGTGCTTTTCCTGTACTCTCCCCACTTTCTCTGTCCTCTCTCTGCAAAAACAGTTCCCTACCCTCTGTGGCTTCTGTCTCTCCAAGTTTACCTGTCTGTGCTGTGTACTTGCCAAGTTCTGTGGCTCAAGTTATGCAGATTGTTGTGTTAATCCTCAGATCAATTTTCTAGGTGTGCAATATGGTTTGGTGCTGATCTAGCTGCATTTCAGGGACAAGAAAAGCTGAGAAGTTCCATGCTGCTCTGCCATCTTGGCCCCTCTCTTCTATGGGTTTATTTAAAAAATTTTAAAGTTTATTTATTTATTTTGAGAGAGAGAGAGAGAGAGCAAGAGAGTGCATGGACAGGGGAGTGGCAGAGACAGAGGGAGAAAGAGAATCCCAAGCAGGCTCTGTGCTGTCAGCACAGAGCCCGAGATGGAGCTCAAACTCACAAACCATGAGATCATGACCTGAGCTGAAACCAAGAGCCCAGCAGTTAACCAACTGAGCCATCCAGATGCCCCTGTAGATTTATTTTGAACTAAGTTAAAGAAATCAAGTAAACAGCACAGGTTGAGATTTATCAAAATATTTTCTGATATCAATTTCCATGAAATTCCATTTTAAATGTGGGATTTGGTTCATTTTTAATCCCCATTCAATCTGAGCAGTTACCTTCTATTTTGACCATCTGCATTTCCTTCATCAGGAAGCATGGAATGAATGGGGCTGGGGGGCTCTGTGTCTGCTGAGTTGCTTGGTATAAAGTGGTCTTTGCTGACTGTTTCAGTCCTCTGGGGGCACTCTAGGCTTTGTAAGAAACAAAGACTTTGTGATGGTCCAAGAGTTGAACAGTTGAAGAGAGAACAGAAGTCATGTGACCCAGTCAAATTATAAATAGCAAAGGTTGGGGGGGAAGGGGGACATTGTTTGCCTCAAATTCATCTCAGGTTTCCAGTTCTGCCATTCCACATAAACTTCAAAAAGGTGGAACCCATATCTCCATAAATACCCTGTGAGGATGACTCTCTGAGCACAAGTACCAGGATAAGGATATTTCTGGGCATTGTGACTGTGGAAGCTCAGTGGAAAACATCCTATTACCTGTTTCCCATGGTTATCAATAAAATCGCACAAACCCACTGACCTAGAAATTATTTCAATACCCCAGACAGCCTACCTTTTCATTTATCTCTGCTCAGAGTGGAAAGAATGAGAATGAAGAGAAGAGAAAAAAATAAGGAAGAAAAATGGAAGAAAAGGGAGGCTACAATATTTACTTTGACCAGTAGCATGTAGACCAGCGAAAATCAGCTGTGTGGGTGAGCAGGATGTCCACCGGTTGCACAAGACAGGCGGAGAGGTGTATATTAAATCAGAGTGGACATTATACAAACATCTTATTATTCACCAACTAAATTCTGCTTGGAATCATTTTCTGTGCAGATGGTGACTGTCCATCGTGGTTTCTAGAACTCTCTTGATTTCAAGAAATTATATTTACTTCCACAATACATGCTATCATATAATTTCCCTTTATTAGTATTTTTATATAATTGAATTCTCACATTGTCTATTAAACCATGCAATTTGGGGGATGGGATTACTCTTCCCTGTGATTTTTCAAGGTTCTGTGTAACCCATTGAGACACTGACTTATACAGAAATATTATCCACTTTCCTCTAATCCACAAATTTCTTACAAAAAGTATTTTCAGAGAAAAAAAAAAAACTCCTATAACTTCACATATTGGAAATATCGTCCCTACCTCCCTGCTCTGTTGGCAAGCACAGTTTTGGACAGATTGCTCTGCAGTCTCCCGGGCCGCTGTGGGTGGAGTCTCAGTCCCAGGACTGACAGGGTTCAGGTGTGATTGGTGCTCAGTGATTCTGGAGGGACGTGGTGATTGTTGACAACACAACTTCTCTGGACCCAAGACTCTACACTCTTCAAAGCAGGGGTGAAGGCACGTCAGCGACTAGACAAGGAGTCATGAAGAGACAGCGGGGAGCCCTGCTGGGGCTTCTGTGGGTGCAGGTTTGCTGTGAGTGGGGGCGTCCCAGATGGGGGCGGGGGAGGTTCACAGCCCGCAGTGGAGGGGGAGCTGCACAGAGCTCCTGCAGGGTCTACACCCTCAGCGGGTGTTCCCGGGAATACTCTATGGGTTTGAAAACTGCCTCAGTGGCTCTGCAGTGACTTCTTTTGTGTTTGGTTTTGTCTTTCCAAGCAGGGGTGAGAGGGATGGACGTGGAGCAGACACCTGCAGCCCTGAGCCTCCAGGAGGGAGCCAGCTCTACCCTGAGGTGCAATTTTTCCAGCTCGGTGAACAACGTGCAGTGGTTCCGACAGAACCCCGGGGGCGGCAGCCTCACCTGGCTGTTTTACATCGCTTCAGGGATGAAGCAGGATGGGAGGTTGAACTGCACGGTGAACACTAAGGACCGGCACAGCAGCCTGCACATCAGGGCCTCCCAGCAGGAAGACTCAGCCACCTACCTGTGTGCTGTGGAGGCACAGTGCTCCCTGCTGCTCTGCAGCCTGTCCCCAAACTGCAGCTGGGCTCGTGGCCCCAGCTCTTCATGGGGCAGGCACTTATTTGCCCACACAGGAGTTTTTGCACATTTTCATACTTATGTTACAGTACTTTTTCCCCTCCTAAAAGTATACCCATCAGGGCTGTCACTTCACTTTTGCTTTTCTTGCCCTTTTTCTTCCCAGAAAGCCCTTTCCAGGTAAAAAGCTCTACCACGGAACCATTGGAGTAGTTGACGGAGATGCCAATATCCAATGCCCTGTTAAAACATATCTCCTGGCAGCTAGCATATAAATTATATGTAAATTACTCAGAGAGAACAGGCTTGAAAACATATATGATCATCAACGAACAGAAAGAGATGACTAAGTTTTTCAGTTACCTGCACATGGTTTTTTTTCAAAGAAAATAAAACAGAACGTGTGTAATGTTTTTTAAAGTTTGTATTCGGCTTTTACACTCCTAGAAATACAAATATAATAAAACAATTTTTATTGAAGTTCAACCACTCTACTTAACTTATTACAATTATTTTCTATTTCGGTAAGATAATGCCCTGTAATAATTACTTTTATTTTATGCATGAATAAAGTGAGGATTTGAAAGCAAAAGTGACTTGGTTGATGTCATATTATTCCTAAATTAGAGCATCTGAGGTGACATGAGAGCTTATCTGCTAGCTACCTGATGTAGAAGAGTCTTCAGAATCACAAAAGGATTTCTAATGATCAATTTTTACAATGTGTTTATATATGTCGTTGACAAAAGTACCCAATTGCCATTTCTAAATAGCACCTTGGGTGGAAGAGCTCATGGAAATTTTCCTTCTGTTCCATTGAAATCCATTGCTTTTCCTTGTGTTTTGAGTGAATGTATTACTCATGATTTTGTAGCATCATTCACCATTAGGGAAATGAAGTATAAATCTTCCCGAACTACTCTAAAAGAAACTCTTCTCTGTTGTAGGCAGAGACAAAGACTTCTGACTCCAAACTCAAAGTTCAAACCTGCATGTGGAATAATTAAAACACAAACTGAATTCCAGCTTGCACTGTTTTTTATGTTGATGAAAGGGCGTTGCTAGGAAGGACCGGGACCTTGACAATTATGGTGGAGATAAATGGGCAGACTCCCAGAAACTGGGTGCAGAGCCAGCTTCTACAGCATGTCACCTGTGCAATTCCACAGCACTTTGACTCTCAGAAGGAGCCCTGGCCTTGTTTTAATGCTCTGCCATCACTGTCTTGAAATTAAAATAATTTTATCTTTGTACTGGTGTTTTGTAAGTGCAGCCCCGTTAAGCCCCGTTAGAGGGTGGAACATATGCACGAGGAGAGGAGGTCCACGGGCAGCAGGACACAGCGTGCGAACACATGCAGGCTCAGGTTCTCGGTCACAGCAGGCTGTGTGTGAGCTGGGCAGTGGGCGGGACCACCTGGTGCACCTGTGCCTGCTTTGGACTACCTGCGGCTTTGACATGTTGTAAAAGGGTATAGTAAATTTTGTTGGTAAATTACTACAAAATGGAAGTGTATACATGGCCATTTCATAAAACAGTTTGGCAGTTTCTTACACAACTAAACATACTCTTACCATATGACCCAGCAATGGCCTTCCTGAGTATCTACCCAAAGAGTTTGAAAACTTATGTCCACACGCTAGCCTGTATACAGGTGTTTTATAGAGGTTTTATCCATAATGGCCAAAATTTGGAAGTAGCATCACGTCTTTGAATAGGCAAATGGGTAAATGGTGGTATATCCAACCAATGGAATATGTTCAGTGCTAAAAATTATAAAAATATAATTTAGAACTATCAAGCCATGAAGAGATAGGGGAAACTTATATGCATTTTAGTAAGTGAAAGAAGCCAATCTGAAAAGGCTACATATGTTATGATTCCAACTACATGACATTCTGGAAAAGGCAAAACTGTGGAGACAGTAAAAAGATTGTGGTTTCCCAGCTAATATCATCCTCAATGGGGAAAAACTGAGAGCTTTTTCCCTGAGATCAGGAACACGACAGGGATGCCCACTCTCACCGCTGTTGTTTAACATAGTGTTGGAAGTTCTAACATCAGCAATCAGACAACAAAAGGAAATCAAAGGCATCAAAATTGGCAAAGATGAAGTCAAGCTTTCGCTTTTTGCAGATGACATGATACTATACATGGAAAATCCGATAGACTCCACCAAAAGTCTGCTAGAACTGATACATGAATTCAGCAAATTTGCAGGATACAAAATCAATGTACAGAAATCAGTTGCATTCTTATACACTAACAATGAAGCAACAGAAAGACAAATAAAGAAACTGATCCCATTCACAATTACACCAAGAAGCATAAAATACCTAGGAATAAATCTAACCAAAGATGTAAAAGATCTGTATGCTGAAAACTATAGAAAGCTTATGAAGGAAATTGAAGAAGATATAAAGAAATGGAAAGATATTCCCTGCTCATGGATTGGAAGAATAAATATTGTCAAAATGTCAATACTACCCAAAGTTATCTACACATTCAGTGCAATCCCAATCAAAATTGCACCAGCATTCATCTCAAAACTAGAACAAGCAATCCTAAAATTCATATGGAACCACAAAAGGCCCCGAATAGCCAAAGTAATTTGAAGAAGAAGACCAAAGCAGGAGGCATCACAATCCCAGACTTTAGCCTCTACTACAAAGCTGTCATCATCAAGACAGCATGGTATTGGCACAAAAACAGACACATAGACCAATGGAATAGAATAGAAACCCCAGAACTAGACCCACAAACGTATGGCCAACTCATCTTTGACAAAGCGGGAAAGAACATCCAATGGAAAAAAGACAGTCTCTTTAACAAATGGTGCTGGGAGAACTGGACAGCAACATGCAGAAGGTTGAAACTAGACCACTTTCTCACACTATTCACAAAAATAAACTCAAAATGGATAAAGGACCTGAATGTGAGACAGGAAACCATCAAAACCCTAGAGGAGAAAGCGGGAAAAGACCTCTCTGACCTCAGCCGTAGCAATTTCTTACTTGACACATCCCCAAAGGCAAGGGAATTAAAAGCAAAAATGAACTACTGGGACCTTATGAAGATAAAAAGCTTCTGCACAGCAAAGGAAACAACCAACAAAACTAAAAGGCAACCAACGGAATGGGAAAAGATATTTGCAAATGACATATCGGACAAAGGGCTAGTATCCAAAATCTATAAAGAGCTCACCAAACTCCACACCCGATAAACAAATAACCCAGTGAAGAAATGGGCAGAAAACATGACTAGACACTTCTCTAAAGAAGACATCTGGATGGCCAACAGGCACATGAAAAGATGCTCAACGTCGCTCCTTATCAGGGAAATACAAATCAAAACCACACTCAGATATCACCTCATGCCAGTCAGAGTGGCCAAAATGAACAAATCAGGAGACTATAGATGCTGGAGAGGATGTGGAGAAACGGGAACCCTCTTGCACTGTTGGTGGGAATGCAAATTGGTGCAGCCACTCTGGAAAACAGTGTGGAGGTTCCTCAGAAAATTAAAAATAGACCTACCCTATGACCCAGCAATAGCACTGCTAGGCATTTACCCAAGGGATACAGGAGTACTGAGGCATAGGGGCACTTGTACCCCAATGTTTATAGCAGCACTCTCAACAATAGCCAAATTATGGAAAGAGCCTAAATGTCCATCAACTGATGAATGGATAAAGAAATTGTGGTTTATATACACAATGGAGTACTGCAGGGCAATGAGAAAGAACGAAATATGGCCCTTTGTAGCAACATGGATGGAACTGGAGAGTGTGATGCTAAGTGAAATAAGCCATACAGAGAAAGACAGATACCATATGTTTTCACTCTTATGTGGATCCTGAGAAACTTAACAGAAACCCATGGGGGAGGGGAAGGAAAAAAAAAAGAGGTTAGAGTGGGAGAGAGCCAAAGCATAAGAGACTGTTAAAAACTGAGAACAAACTGAGGGTTGATGGGGGGTGGGAGGGAGGGGAGGGTGGGTGATGGGTATTGAGGAGGGCACCTTTTGGGATGAGCACTGGGTGTTGTATGGAAACCAATTTGACAATAAATTTCATATATTGAAAAAAAAAAGATTGTGGTTTCCAAGGGTTAAGAGAAGCAGGAGGGGTGAGCAGAGCACAAAGAATATTTAGTGTAGTGAACCTACTCACTATGATACTACAGTGGTGGATACATGCCATTGTACATTTGTTCAAAACCATAAAATGTGTAACACCAAGAGTGAACCCCTGGTAAACTGAAGACTTTGGGTGATACAATGTGTCAACATAGGTTCATCCATTGTGAAAGGTACACCACTGCCACGGGGAAGTTGATAATGGGAGAGGCCGTGCGTGTGTGGGGGCAGAAGGGTAATAGAAACCTCAGTACATGCTTCCTAAGTTTTCAGTGAACCCTAAAATAGCTGAAAAAAATGAAAACCTTTAAAAAATTAAATTCAGAGACATGAAATGAAGAGTTAAAGCATTTTAGAAAAATGGTTCTACTAGAAACATTACCTAATGAGCCTCCTTTTGGAATAAAGATCTCAATCGCTTCTCAGCCTTTTGGCTAAGATCAAGTGTGAATGAAGATCTCAAATTTTCCTTTTGAATCAATCTTAAAAATTATATAAGCAGCCCTGGCTGGAAATTTTGAACCTCCAAACTAAACCTTCAAGGAGAAAGCCAGAATCCAGAAAGTAGTTAGGCTGTTTTAAAAAGTGCTTCTTGGGGCGCCTGGGTGGCTCAGTCGGTTGAGCGTCTGACTGCGGCTCAGGTCATGATCTCACAGTTCGTGAGTTCGAGCCCTCCATCAGGCTCTGTGCTGACCGCTTGCTCAGAGCCTGGAGCCTGCTTCAGATTCTGTGTCTCCTACTCTCTCTGCCCCTCCCCCGTTCATGCTTTGTCTCACTGTTTCTCAAAAATAAATGTAAAAAAAAAAAAATTTAAAAAAAAGTGCTTCTTGCTTTCCATGTTAGTAAGCTCATCCACCTCCTCCAGCCTCTCTCAGTTGCAGAGATTTTCTTTTCTTCATGTGATATATATGTATGATATGTAATAGATTTATATAAGAAATAGGTCTCCAGAAGAACATCTTGCTTACCCATGGAGCCACCTGGATCTCACTGCTTATGATGGTCTTTACACTCAGTGAATAAAGTCCCATTTGATTCCATTTTTGTATGGATTTAGTTCCCCTTGATTCATTATTGATCTCATGGAAGAAATGAAAACCCAGATAGGATCTCATCCTGGGGACTGTGTCTCTGCTTCTGAAGAGGTCCCAGTGTTGGTTAGGAGAAACCTCAGACCTATGAGATCACATATGGTTGTGGAAATAATCTTGGGGTTCCACAATGCATGCAATTTAACCCCACACTCACACAAGTCCACACTGCTCTCAGCCAGTCCTCAATAAATATTTGCTGTGTTATATAGTATGAAACAAATTTAAAGCTGGAAGAGCCCCTTCGAAATGGTTTTTTAGTCCACTTCATTTTACGAAACAGAGGCTGTATCCAAGGGTACAGTATGGAACAATTAGGTGGTCAAAGAGCTGGGAGAGAAAGAAACCAGTTTGCTCATTTCCTTCCCCTGCCTCCTTGCTGCATGATCATTCTCCTGGGTAAAGAGAAAGTATCTAATGCAAGTCCAGCCACTTAGATCTCTGCAGTTTGGGTCTGTGAAAGCCGTGGTCCAACAGTCTGATCGCCTGAATGGAGAGCTGTAATTTGTGTAAATATCTGACACCGTGGGGAGGAAAGGAGACTAAGGCTGAGCCACTGTTGTTCTACCTGCAAGCTCATCCTCCACTCACTGGTTTCTGGAGAAGGGAACTGAAGGTGATAGTGTCATCTGAACACCTACATGCATTTCTAAGGACTTTCCCCCAAGTAGCAAATATATTTATTATCCCAGGTGGGTATGCCTTGAAGTCAGGATGAGTATAATGAGCATAACTCACACATTGTCTACCAAAAAAGATCACTGGATTTGGAAGACTTCTGGAGCTGGGAGTCCATGAAGGTGTTTGATGAAGGTTTTCTAGGCCAACACTCTGACAAGAAGTAAAGCAATATTCTCTGAAATAATCATGGAGTTGGGAATTTTGTCCAAGAGATGGCTGTATCTATCTGTGTTATAGTCAATACATGGAAGAACATTATTCGTATGAATGCTCACATTCAGAACATCACATTCAGTTCTGTGTGTCAAACCTCAAAAGTGCCTATATTGACCTCAGTGTCTAGATCCGAGAAAAGGGAAATTTGACCAGGGAAGATTTGAGAATTCTCATTTTATGGGGAATGGGTGAGAGAATGAAAGATTCCCCAAATCAAGAAGTTTTACACACATAAAAGCACATTTTATATATACCCATATATTTACATATTGAGTTGGTGTTCTTCACCATAGCTGTCTTTAAACCTGAAGGATGGGAGATATGGAAGGAAGATTAGCTTTATTCTTTTCATTTCAGAGGATCAGTGAGTATGAATCATAGAAAGGAGCTTCCACTTTTGGAAATGAAGTGGTTTTAGTTTCCCAGAAACCATTTCTTCTGATCAATTCTTTAGGGCCTGTTTCCTTTTGGTACTATTCCCTGAGCACATGCAAGATTTAGACTTCCGTGGATTTATTCTCACAGAGGTCATCAGAAAATTCCAAGACATTCAAGTTGATGAGAAAAGGTTTAGACAGAGGGAAATAATTCTGGAAACTCATAGGTCCAGAGAACTTTATCAATGAATTTGGGGAGAGAACACTGTAGAGGAGTTTAGGAGAAAAATAACAGAGTATGGAATGTGAACCAGTGATGACCAGGAAGGGGAAGGATGACACAATAGTTGGCTAATACTTTAGAAGGAATTCTACTGAGTCCATGAGTCGGTAATTGCATTTTAAGACATGCCATCTATCTTGATTTGAGAAAATGAAATCAGTTCAAGGATAAAGTCATATGTGGTTATATTTTCTGAGCGTGCAGCTTGATGTTTGCTCAGCACGTCTAGTCTGTCTTTCAATACTTTGCAGAATATAAGACACATAACATTCAAATAGATTTCTTAATAGCATGTCAGATTTCTTTATGCAAATTAATCTAATCTTTGGTCAAACTGTTTCCTATAGTTGAAATATTAATAAGTAAGTGATGGAAGTTATCTCCCTGCTCCCTTATGATTGAAATTTGGTCTTCTACTTTTTGTCACAGTCATCTTACTGAGGGAAGATTCCACATCTGACTGTTGGTACTGTCAGTCCTCTGGGAATAGCAAGGTCATGGGCCAGACAGCTCGGACAAGCAGAGACTGAGATAAAAGTTATCTTATTTGAAATATCAAATGATATTCTCTCTTTTACTCTAATCTTTGGCTTGCATGTTCCTTTTAGGAAAGTTTTTCTCCATGACAGACAAATGAGGCTGGTAGATTTGGCAGAAAGGGAAGGTTTTCTATGTTCTTTGTTTAAGACAGTGAATCATGATTCCTTCCTCGTTTTCAAACATGTACATGAGGCCCATCATTGAATAAACAGCAACAGGATCTACTCTTTTGAACTTAGCAGTGACTCAGTAGTGTGCAGAGGTATAAATCTTAATGTTTACATTCTTCCTGTGCATCTAGTCTCTGGTCTAGGATGTAATTTGTTTGATGTATTGCTGCCATTAATGCGTCTGAGTCCCTCAGAGGCACGGGGTAGGGGAAGAAAGTTTTCACCAGTGAGTTCAGTATAGATGTGACCACAGGAGGGTGCACCTGAGCTGCCGCAGACCAGGCGGAGGGTCCATGGTAGAGCATCTGCAGGAGCAGGTCTGGCAGAAGCACAGTCGTCTTCTTATTGGCTGGTGGACACGTGGGAAACCACTCTGACTGATGCAGGAAAGAAGGGCGGCCGGTACTAGAAGTAGCTGTGCTGGCTGGAGGTGGCAATTCTGAAAGTGATTGTAATTGTAATTGGGAGGAACCATGAAGACATCCGAGGGGGCTTTCATCACGCTCTTGTGGCTGCCACTGCACTGTGAGTTGAGTGTTTATGAGAAACAGAGTAATTAGTGGATAGTCTTGAGAAGTCAAGACTGACTTTACTCAGGTTGCCTCCAGGTAGTGGAGAAAAGGGGAATTCTGAAGCGTAATAACGCGGGAACTGCTCTCCTTTCTCTGACCTTTTCTTTCTGCACAGGGCTCAGCAGAGGAGAGAATGTGGAGCAGAGTCCATCCACCCTGAGTGTCCAGGAGGGAAACAGCTCTGTTATCACCTGTAGTTACTCAGACAGTGCCTCAAACTACTTCCCTTGGTATAAGCAAGAACTTGGAAAAGGTCCTCAGCTCATTATAGACATTCGTTCAAGTGTGGCCAAAAAAGAAGACCAAAGACTCACTGTTTTACTGAATAAGACGGCCAAGCATCTGTCCCTGCACATCGCAGCCACCCAGCCTGCAGACTCAGCTGTCTACTTCTGTGCAGCAAGTGCACACTGCGTCCCAGACAGCTGCTGCCTGCACCCAAACCTGTGACTGGGCAGTCCCTGTCCTTTGACACAGAACTTCAAGTAGATCGTTTGTGCTATTGTTTGTCTGCAGGCAGAAGCTAATGTGTTAGACATTAAAGCATAACTTAAGACAACTGGGATCGAGATGACCCAGACAGGGTTAAAACATTTTCTTGGATGATTGCTGCTCAATGGAATTCTTGAAGGGAGTTAGTAAAGTTTTATTTTGAAATTCAGACTTTAAATGTGAGTTTACATATGGTATTCAGATGCCTTTCTTATAAATAACCCCTTAGTACTACTATTTCAGTCCTTACTATGGGTGAGATGGGCATTTAAATGTTGTGTTTCAAAGCAGCATTTATTATTTTTCTGATTTTATTATTTTTCTGATTGACATTACATGTCAAATATAGAAATACATAAAGTGAAAAATATGAAAGTCATACTTCTATAATCAGATATTATTGCTAATATTCATTTTAGTGTTAAAAAATTGTATTCTGATTAGGAACATGATTTTTTCACTTAATATAATTTGATTTGAGCATTCCTTCCATCATGTTTTCACCTCTAAAATCTACTTTATTTTATTTTTAATGTTTTATTTAACATCTGCTTTACAATAGCTCTGTGAAATATTTTAATTAAGTACAGTTTCATACTAATTTTCTTCCTCTGTATTTGGGGCAAAATTTGACAGCCATATATGTGATTTGATCACTTTCTCTTTCAGAAAATGTGGCATGGGTTTTCCTTTAGAGCCCAGTGATGGTGTCTATTATTTGTGTGTTTGAGAGAAATTAAGATAGGGAATGACTTGACAATATGAACTTAAGATAAAACTCAGAAATCTATTCTCATTTACAAAATTCTCTAAGTATCTCTTCACAATTACTCTCCCATAGAATTTAGAAGACAGAATTTTGTATTTCATTCACTGCTGTATTCGCAGTACCTAGCACAAACTTTTTCACATAATAGGCTATCCGTAGATGTTTTTTTTTTTTTAATTTTTTTTTTAAATTTATTTCTGACAGAGAGAGAGAGACAGAGCATGAGCGGGGGAGGGGCAGAGAGAGAGGGAGACACAGAATCTGAAACAGGCTCCAGGCTCCGAGCTGTCAGCCCAGAGCCTGACGCGGGGCTCGAACTCACGAACTGTGAGATCATGACCTGAGCCGAAGTAGGATGCTCAGCCGACTGAGCCACCCAGGCGCCCCAGTAGATGTTTTTTAAAGAAAGAAGGAAAGATGAATTCTGCTACTTAAACATACTTTTAATCAAATTTTTTATGATGGAATTAAATGTATAAATTGATTGTGAAAAATAAAAGTCCTTAATGTGTATATCTGATTATTTGTTTCAGAGCGTTCTGTTTCTTTCCATTTATATGTCTTCCTTTCTTAATAAAGCTCTGTGGTTTTAAGATAATTAAATGTATTCTTGGACTTGTAATTTTGTGTTATCATTATAATTAAAACCGTTCTTTCTGAGGCATATGGGAAACATTTTATATGCACTTATTAGCCGCCTCGTTAGTGCAGTGCACACAAAGGCATTTGGACTAATGGTTAATGTAGAGACAACTTGTTCCAAACCTCCCTGAGTCAACTTCACATTTGATTGAATTAAACATTACTAACCACAGTCTTTTTTTTTTTAGGGAGAGAGAGGGTGCAAGTGAGCAAGGGGCAGAGAGAGAGGGTACAAGTTGAGGGGGGGGTGTGTAGAGAGAAAGAAGGAGAGGGAGGGAGAGAGAGAGAGAAGCAGGGCTCACCCAGGACTTGTGTTTTACCAAGAAGCGGGGCCCGAGCTCACCTGATGTGGGACTCGTTATCAAGCTTAGTGCAAATATTCTGCAACCAAATTGGAATTATTAAACTTTTCCATGGATTGGTCTTTATGTTTTTTAAGAGGTGCTCGGGGCACCTGGGTGGCTCAGTCGGTTACGTGTCCGACTTCGGCTTAGGTCATGATCTCATGGTCCGTGAGTTCGAGCCCCACGTCAGGCTCTGTGCTGACAGCTCAGAGCCTGGAGCCTGTTTCAGATCCTGTCTCCCTCTCTCTCTGACCCTTCCCTGTTCATGCTCTATCTCTCTCTGTCTCAAAAATAAATAAACATTAAAAAATTAAAAAAAAAAAGAGGTGCTCACATAAGGACCTTAGTTGGAAACGTATGTGTAGCGTGATGGCCTGCTCGGGCATTTTTCCCTAGCTTCTACAGTGTCTTTTGTATCGTGATCTTTCGTCATTATGATAAAATTTCTTTTTAACATGAAGACATCAATAATTCATGTATTTGCTGTTCCTTTCTTATAAGATACATGAGCTATGTGAAAGGGTCAATAAAAGAAAGTTAAGGAATCTCACTGTCTTTATAGTGTTTGGAAGGTGTGAATACTTTAAAAGCATATTGACTGATACTGACTACATAATTTTTTTTGGAAATTGACATGCCCAAAAGATATCCATTAGTTCAGCCACTTGAATTAATGTTGCTTCTGCTAAGTGATTGAATTTTATAAAGGATTCTGGAGTGGTAATTGCATGACCAGTCTGGTATTGTCTCTTTCAATGTTTAAGATAAGATTATTAAAAATCTATTAATTCAGAATCTGGTCTCAGAGTGTCTGACAGATTTACCCTGGATATGGACACTTCTTGAATGACACAAGTGCAATCATGAGACTCCCTTCATTGAGAAATGTGTTAGAGTTGAGTAATAGGAGGAGAAATTAATAATATTTCACATTTACTCTGCCAGCTGGTAGAAAAACATTAGGTGTTTATAGAGAGTTATAGTCTATCACTTAGAGAGCCTGACAGTTGTACTCTATGTGGTTCTATCATATTTCATGGAGACTGCAGTACAAATTCTGAAGATGCTTCAACCAATTTAGCTGAAGCTATAATGATTTTGAGACAAGGATGTTAAGTCTTTGCTGCTGTATCAGGAAGTCAACAGTAAGAGGCAATGGATCTTTGCTGTTTGCCATGATGTTGAAAAATATCCTTAGGACACAACCTTACTTTTAATCTGTGCACACAGAGAAAGTCTTATCACAATCAATCATCATATGGTCAATAGTCTTGTGGAGGTGTATGGTGTCACCTAGGGTATATTCTTTTCAGAACTGAGCATACAAAGTACAGGGGCTTACTGTGGTTCAACTGAGGTAATGGGAAAAATATAAATTTAAACATTTGATAATTAATGAACAAACTCTGATGTCTATTCTGGCCTTTCTGAAACAGAGCTGAGCTGTTAAAACTAAACAATGTAAGAAGGAGACCTCGGTGACAGGATCTATTATCTGAGGGCTTCAGTCTAAACCTTTCAGCAAAAAGTGATTAGATTTTTCAGCCTTTGGCCCCAAGAAAGGCATCTGAACAGACATTGACAGTGAGGAAGAATACTGGCATACTAATAGGTAGATTGAAAGAGCTACAGTTAGTCTAAACATTTTGCCTTCTTATCATAAAGTGATTTATTTCTATCTTACGTGAAATAACATAGTGTGAGCATACATGATTCTTACACCTTTTTTCATGATTCTTATATCTTATGCTGTTTCCATAATACATTACATGTAGTATTTTTAAAAATATAGACTACTTCATGAATTTTCACATCATTCTTGCACACAGGCCACGCTACTTTTCTCTGTATTATTCTAATTTTAGTATATGTGTTCCCAAAGTGACCCTTAGTTGTCATATTTTTTAAGTAAGTGCCTCCCACCCACTTTCATCACAGATGCGATGAATGAACATATTATAGTTAAACCATCAATCCTCATTTCAATATAAAATTTTACTCATTCATTTTCAGATGTGACTGTTTACACATTAGAGTCACTGAATGCAAAAAGAAGTCTGGATAATGAGACTCTCAGCTGGTACAGAGAGAAGTGTGACATGACCCACACAACTTGCTACAGGAAACCTCTATTTCCTGTTCTGGGGCAACAGCAGCACATACCCAGCCATCCTTCCCTCACCCTGGCAGGCTCCCCTCACGGTGCCGAGCTCTGAAATTGAAGAAGACATTTCCCATCTAGTGGAAAAACTCAAACATGTTTCTGTCCAGCCTTCTGAAGGTGGTAATGGCTTCAATGTGGCTGGGTAAGGATGGCCCCCATTGTAATGTTCCTCCTGTATGACCTAAAAACAGGGGACATAAGTGGTGTCTTGTGGGTACCTTGGAAGGGAGGGATAATAGTGTGTAAAACACAATTTCCTTGTGCCAGATGACTTATTCTGAAACTCTGATCCCATGTTTTTTTCTTCAGGATCCAGTATTTCCCAAAAGGTAACTCAAGCCCCACCAGCGATGTTAGTACAGGAGAAGGAGGCTGTCATCCTGGAATGCACATATGACACCAGCGATCCAAATTATAGTCTATTGTGGTACAAGCAGCCCAGCCGCGGGGAGATGATTTTCCTTGTTCGTCAGGATTCTCACAACCAACAAAATGCCACAGAAGGTCGCTACTCATTGAATTTCCAGAAGGCAAGAAAATCCATCCATCTTGTCATCTCAGCTTCACAGCTGGAGGACTCTGCAGTGTATTTCTGTGCACTCGGGAGCCCACAGTGAGAGGCATGCTGGAGGGAGGTGTACCCAAACCCCAGAGCTCTTGTTGATACATCCACCTGTTGTAGGGATCAAGGCAGGGAAGTCCATCCTACACAGGAAGTGGCTAAGGCTGGGGCAGCTCAGATGGAGGGTTAGAGGGAAAACCTGACTCTAAGAAAATACCTCTCTAGATAAGAATTATCATTCATCAAAAACATCCTTACCCCTGAAAATTTGTGTTGAAAGGGTTTATTGAAAACTAGAAAAGCCACGATAAACAATTTGCCATTTTGCAATTAGATTCAGCTGTGAGAATTAGCTAAGTAAATTCGGAAACATTTGACTCAAAAATCAGTAAAAATGTGTGTGAATTGTTGGATTTTCAGGTGAATTTTATTCAGTAAGTATATCTTGAATATATATTATGTTGCAGCCATTATTTAGAATAAGGAAGGCCATGGAATGTTTCTGTGGTTTTCCTTTTTTTGTTTTATGTCACGCTGGTTTATTCTGCTTAATGACATGGTTTAATTAGGTTTGTTTACTGTGAGTCAACTGTACTTACATGTATTTTCCAAGGTGCCTACTCTGCGACATATGTCTGTACTATTGCTCATCCCATCTTTTTAACACACCTAGCATTTATGTCCTCGATTTGCATTCTGGAGGTTTACCTGCTTCCCAACAGTGTTATCTGCAAATGATCATGATTAGTGGCTCTTAGGGGGGACCCTGTGAAGTAGCAGGGTGTGAATTGTCCTCTTTGTCTGTTCCCACCCTTTACTTCAAAACTTTTTCAAAGGCATTTTTCCCAGCACATGGCTCAGACTGCACACTTCTGAGCCCTCTTTGTTTGATCAATGTTCCACAGTCCAACACCACTCCTTCTCTCCATTTTCCTCCTTCCACCTCTAACCTCATTTCCCCAGTGCCTTCACATTCGAATGGTAATGGATGGTTGATAATTGGTCTTGCATTGTAACACTCTTTTATATTTGTGTGGAAAGCAGATGGGTAGGGTAGAAATCTTAACAAGAATCTCTTTAAAAAATTTTAACTAAAAAATTTTACCATTGTAACATACATTTATACCAGTTTAACAATTTTTAAGTGTACAATTCAGTGGTATGAAATACATTTACATTGTTGTTCAACAAGCACCACTATCCATTTCCAGAAATCTTTTCATCTTGAAAAATGAATATTTGTACTCATTAAACAATAGCTCCATCCCTACAGTCCTTGGGAACTACCATTCTACTTTCTCTTTCCATGAGTTTGACTATTTTGGACACCTCCTAGAAGTGGAATTATGCAGTATTGGTCATGATGTGACTTTCATTTTACATAATGTCTTCAAGGTTCACCCATGTTGCAACATGTGTCAGAATTTCTATCCTTTTTCAGGTTGAGTAATATTTCAGTGTATGTCATACCACATTTTCTTTATCCATATCCATCTTTTGCTGCACCTTTGGGTCTTCCAAAGCAAAACTTTCCTTTTGGTGGAAACAGGAATTTATAAATGTCTCAATGTTTGGGGTTTATAGTGAAATTCTTCCAATTTTTGAAGTATACCAGAAGTGGAATTTCTGGATCATAAGGCAATTTTATTTGAACTTTTTTGAGAGATGGTGTGTCTGGGTGGCTCAGTCAGTTTGAGTGTCTGACTTCGTCTCAGGTCATGATCTCACAGTTGGTGAGTTCGAGCCCCACATTGGGCTCTTTGCTGTCAGTGCGGAGCCTGCTTTGGATCCTCTGTCCCCATCTCTCTCTGCACCCACCCCCCACATGGTCTCTCTCTCAAAAATAAAAAAAAAAAAAAACATTTAAAATAAAAAAATAAAAAAATTTAGAAACATTTATACTGGTTAATTGGATCAACTATGCCCTTAGATGCATTATCACAAGCAAGTTTCAAGGATCAGAGAGAGAGTAATCACTAGTCATGAATGAAACTCCAGTATCCCAGTGGTTCACAAAACTCTAGAAGAGTTTGTCATGCCTACTACGGTGCATTGATTAAAGCAGGTATCTAATAATTGCTCTGAATGGAATGGTGAGGCCCCTATACAGGAGTCAGCTCCTGAACACCAGTTTGAGTATCCTTTATAAAAGATTTTCTTTCCTCTTTTGGTAAAAGAGCCAAACCTGCAATTATTTAATTTGCTTTATTAGTTTCACTTGCCTAAATAACTTATTAAAGACTGTCTTAAAATATTCGAAAGGTTTGGGAAGAAGTCATTTTGCCACCCTCTAGGCTCTCAGATTTCTCTGAAAACAATGTATAGTGGCAAAAACACCGAACAGGTTTTTGCTAGACTTCTGTGTTCAAAACTGTTAGCTCTGCCATGAACTTTCTTGATACTTTTGAACTTCATTCCATTATTTACAAAATGGGAGAGTAATATTTTCCTTAATATTTTGTCGTGACAATTTATCAATAACGTATCCTAAGAGATTGACAAGCTTTTTTTATGAGGGTAATCTCATTAAATACAGAAAAAGCATTTGACCAAATTTAGATCCATTCCTGATTGAAACTCCCGGTGAATTGGGAACTGATGGGAATTTCCTCAACTTAAAAAAGGGGTTCAACAAGATACCTCCATCACATGTTATACTTGATGGTGAAAGCCAAATGCTTTCTCCTTGTTTTGGAAATAAGGGAAAAAGTTTGGCTCTCACCACTTGTATTTAATATTGAATTAGAGGTTCGCAAATGTAATAAGGCATGTGGAAGAAACAAAAGACATACAGTTTGGAAAGGAAGAAGTGAACTTATCTTCATTAACAGACAGCATAACTGAGCAGAAAATGCAAGGGAATCTACAAAAAAAACTACAAGAACAAATTGGTTTAACAAAGTCAAATATACACTTACCATATGACCAGCCATTCTACTCCCAGATATTGACCCAAGAGAAATGAAAGCATATGTCAATAAAAAAATCTTTTAGGAGGAGGAACCAAGATGGTGGAACAGCATGGAAGTTTTTTTGTGTGTCTCACATCCGTGAAATACAGCCAGACCAACACTAAACCATCCTACACACTTAGAAAACTGATTGGAGGATTAACACAACAATCTGCACAACCTGAACCACAGAAGTCAGCAGGTATGTGGCGCGTAGTGGTGAACTCAGGGAGAGAGAAGCTGCGGAAGGTAGGGAACTGCTTTTGCGGGCGGAGAGAGGACGGAGACTGGGGATGGGGGGAGAATATGGGAAAATCACCCCTCCCCAAAAACAGCTGGAGAGAAAGTGGAAAATTGGAAATAGCTGCAGGGTATTAAACTAAACTAAAAAGGGAGAAAGGAGAAAGGAGAAAGGAGAGGGTTTAAATGCCATTAAGACTGTAAACAAGGGGAGCTCAAAGGCTGAAACTCCGCAGCTCCCTACCTGGTGGCGCTCTGGTGGGAAGGGCGAATCCTCAGGAACAGAGTGGGGTCGGGGAGGTTCTCGCGGTCCACACAGGGAAAAGCGGTTCCACTGCTGGAAAGACGTTTGGTAGAGACGGTTAAAGCCACCTGGTCCCAGCAGAGCTCAGAAAACGGCCACATTCGCTGGTGCTGGAAAAAGGTCGTTACAGGTGAAGCCTGGTACCAGATGTGTGTTGGGATTTTCCATAATCCCTGAAAAGCTGCTGCTACACTATCTCATGAACTTTTTCTGGGGAGGGCTGGCACCTGGCCACAGTCTCGGGGCACCGGCAGCAGCAGGGTCCAGCAAGCATTCCTGGGTGAAGCCGGCATTCGGCCACTGTTCGGTGAGACCCTCCCGCAGAGGGGCAGAACGGGTCAAAGCCACAGTCCGTCAGAAATAAGGGGCCAGGGAAAAGAGCCGCATCTGAGACAAAACTCAGGAGAGAGGTACTGCCTGGGGCCTGGTCACGGAGAGTGAAAAAGTGGGGAGTGGATGGGAGCTGAAGACGGAGGACCGGTGCACGAATGCTGATCCGGGAGAACAGACTGGGTGGCGGGGTGGCGCCATTTTTCACCGCTCCAGCGCATGCGCATGCGCATACGCACCGATGTCGACTGCAACAATCCACCCCAGTAGGATAGCAGCGCCATCTAGTGGAGAGCAGAGCTATTACACCGAGCCCTGCCCAACTGGGCCAAATTGGCTCAAGAACACAAACCTCACCGCGACTTAATCTATGGACTATAAAGAGCTACATGGACTGACCTCTAGGGGAAAACGAAGCAATTTCAGTCCTACTTCAATCTGTTAGCAGGTTCATCTATTCAATTTTCTTTCTTTTTTTTTTTCTTTTTTCTTTTTCTCTTTTACAATTCTTTTCTTTTTCTTGAATACAGAAAGAGAAAAAATTCATTTTTATTAAAAATATTTTTCTCTAATTTTTATTACTATATTTTTTACTTTTGTGTAAATTTTTTTCAAATTCTTCGATCATTCTATTTTAGTCTACATCAGTGTATTCACCTTTTCAAATTTTCAAACAATTTCCTTTTTTTCTTTTTCTTTTTTCTTTTTCATTTCTTTTCTTTTTCTTGAATGCAGAAAGAGAAAAATTTAATTTATGCTTTCAATTTCTATTAAAATATTTTTATTTAATTTTTATTACTATATTTTTTGCTTTAATGTAATTTTTTTCAAATTCTGTTTTACTTCCATCATTTTATTTCAGTCTACTACAGTGTATTCACTTTTTCAAATTTTCAAACGATTTCTTTTTTCTTTCTTTTTCTTTTTTAATATTTTTCTCTTTTTCATTTCTTTTCTTTTTTCTTAAATACAGAAAAAGAAAAAAATCATATTTATTTTTAATTTTTATTAATATATTTTAATTTTTTCTACTATATTCTTTACTTTTGTGTATATTTTTTCAAATTCTATTTACCCCATCATCTCATTTTAGTCTACTTCAGTGTATTCATTTTTCAAATTCTCAAACGATTTCCTTTTTTTCTCCCCCCCTCTTTTTTTCCTCTAATCTTCCAAACCACTTTCAACACCCAGACCAAAACACACCTAGGATCTAGCATCATTTATTCGACTTGTGTGTGTGTGTGTGTGTGTGTGTGTGTGTGTTTAATTTTTAATTTTAATATTTTTTAAATTTTAATTTTCCTTTTAATTTCAATTTTTCTACCTCATTAATTCCTTTTCTCCCTTCAAAATGACAAAACAAAGGATTTCACCCCAAAAGAAAGAGCATGAAGAAACGACAGTCAGGGATTTAACCAACACAGATAGAAGCAAGATGTCTGAGCCAAAATTCAGAATCACGATAATAAGAATACTAGCTGCAGTTGAAAATAGATTAGAATCCCTTTCTTCAGAGATAAAAGAAGTAAAAAATAGCCAGAATGAAATTAAAAATGCTATAACTGGGATGCAATCAGGATGGATGCTGTGGTGGCAAGATAGATGAGGCACAACAGAGAATCAGTGATATAGAGAACAAACTTATAGAGAATAATGAAGCAGAAAAAAAGAGGTAGATGAAGGCAAAAGAGCACGATTTAAGAATTAGAGAAATCAGGGACTCATTAAAAAGGAACAACATCACAATCATAGGGGTCCCAGAAGAGGAAGAGAGAGAAATAGGGGTAGAAGGGTTATGTGAGCAAATCATAGTGGAAAACTTTCTAACCTGGGAAAAGACACAGACATCAAAACCAGGAAGCACAGAGGACTTCCATTAGATTCAACAAAAACCGACCACCAACAAGGCATATCATAGTCAAATTCACAAAATACTCAGGCAAGGAGAGTCATGAAAGAACCAAGGGAAAAAAAAAGTCCCTAACCTACAAGGGAAGACAGATCATGTTTGCAGCAGACCTTTCCACAGAAACTTGGCAGGCCAGAAAGGAGTGGCAGGATATACACAATGTGCTGAATCAGAAAAAAATGCAGCCACGAATTCTTTATCCAGCAAGGCTGTCATTCAAAATAGAAGGAGAGATAAAAAGTTTCCCAGACAAACATAAATTAAAGGAGTTCATGACCACTAACCAGCCCTGCAAGAAATTTTAAGGGGACTCTCTGAGGGGAGAAAAGATAAAAAAAAAAAAAAAAAAAAAAGACCAAAAGCAACAAAGACTAGAAAGGATCAGAGAACACCACCAGAAACTCCAACTCTACAAGCAACATAATGGTAATAAATTCATATCTTTTAGTACTTGCTCTAAACGTCAGTGGACTCAACGATCGAATCAAAAGGCACAGGGTAACAGAGTGCATAAGAAAACACGATCCATCAATATGCTGTCTACAGGAGACCCACTTTAGACCTAAAGACACCTTCAGATTGAAAATAAGGGGATGGGAACCATCTATCATGCTAATAGTCAACAAAAGAAAGCCAGAGAAGCCATACTTATATCAGACAATCTAGATTTAAAATAAAGACTGTATCAAGAGATGTAGAAGGGCATTATATCATGATCAAGGAGTCTATCCACCAAGAAGACCTAATAATTGTAAACATTTATGCTCCAATGTGAGAGCACCCAAATATATAAAATCGATTAATCACAAACATAAAGAAACTCATCGATAGTAGTACCATAATAGTAGGAGACTTCAACACCCCACTCACAACAATGGACAGATCATCTAATAAAAAATCAACAAGGAAACAATGGCTTTGATGACACGTTGGATCAGATGGACTTAACAGATATATTCAGAACATTTCAACCTGAAGCAGCAGAATATACATTCTTCTCCAGTGCACATGGAACGTTCTCCAGATTAGACCATATACTGGGACACAAATCAGCCCTAAGTAAGTACAAAAGGATCAAGATCATAAATACATATTTTCAGACCACAATGCTATGAAACTCGAAATCAACCACAAGAAAAATTTGGAAAGGAAACAAATACTTGGAGACTGAAGAACATCCTGCTAAAGAATGAATGGGCTAACCAAGCAGTTAAAGAGGAAATTAAAAAGCATACGGAAGTCAATGAAAATGATAACACCACAACTCAAAACCTCTGGGATGCAGCAAAGGTAGTCATAAGAGGAAAGTATACAGCAATCCAGGCCTTCCTAAAGAAGGAATAAAGATCTCAGATACACATCCTAACCTTACACCTTAAGGAGCTGGAAAAAGAACAGCAAATAAAACCCAAAACCAGCAGAAGACAGGAAATAAGAAAGATTAGAGCAGAAATTAATGCTATTGAAACAAAAAAATGCAGTAGAACAGATCAATGAAACCAGAACCTGGTTCTTTGAAAGAATTAACAAAATTGATAAACCACTAGCCAGTTTGGTCAAAAGGAAAAAGGAAAAGACTCAAATAAATAAAATCAAGAATGAAAGAGGAGAGATCACAACCAACACAACAGAAACAAAAACAATAATAAGGGAATATTATGAGCAATTATATGCCAATAAAACGGGCAATCTGGAAGAAATGCACAAATTCCCAGAAACATATACACTACCAAAACTGAAACAGGAAGAAATAGAAATAGAAAATTTGAACAGACCCATAACCAGTAAAGAAATAAAATTATTAATCAAAAATCTCCAAAAAAACAAGAGTCAGGGCCAGATGGCTTTCCAGGGGAATTCTACCAAACATTTAAGGAAGAGTTAACACCTATTCTCTTGAAGCTGTTCCAAAAAATAGAAATGCAAGGAAAACTTCCAAACTCTTTCTGTGAAGCCAGCATTACCTTGATTCCAAAACCAGACAGAGACCCCACTAAAAAGGAGAACCATAGACCAATTTCCCTGATGAACATGGATACAAAAATCTTCAACAAGATATTAGCCAACCAGATCCAACAACACATTAAAAAAAATATTCACCACGACCAAGTGGGATTTATACCTGGGATGCAGGGCTGGTTCAATATCCGCAAAACAATTAACATGATTCGTCACATGAATAAAAGAAAGGACAAGAACCACCTGATCCTCTCAATAGATGCAGAAAAAGCATTGGACAAAATACAGAATCCTTTCTTGATAAAACCCTCAAGAAAGTAGGGATACAAGGAGCATACCTCAAGATCATAAAAGCCGTATATGAACGACCCAACGCTAATGTCATCCTCAATGGGGAAAAACTGAGAGTTTTCCCCCTAAGGTCAGGAACAAGACAGGGATGTCCACCCTCGCCACTGTTATTCAACATAGTATTGGAAGTCTTAGCCTCTGCAATCAGACAACACAAAGAAATAAAAGGCATCCAAATCAGTGAGGAAGAGGTCAAACTTTCACTCTTTGCAGATGCTACAAGGAAAACCCTAAAGATCCCACTGAAAAACTGCTAGAATTGATTCATGAATTCAGCAAAGTTGGAGGATATAAAATCAATGCACAGAAATTGGTGGCATTCCTATACATCAACAATGAAGCAACAGAAAGAGAAATCAAGGAATCGATCCCATTTACAGTTGTACAAACAACCATAAAATAGCTAGGAATAAATCTAACCAAAGAGGTGAGATATCTATACACTGAAAACTATAGAAAGCTTATGAAAGAAATTCAAGAAGACACAAAGAAATGGAAAAAGATTCCATGCTCCTGGATAGGAAGAACAAATATTGTTAAAATGTCGATACTACCCAAAGCAATCTACATATTCAATGCAATCCCTATCAAAATAACACCAGCATTCTTCACAGAGTTAGAACAAATAATCCTAAAATTTGCATGGAACCAGAAAAGATCCCAAATAGCCAAAGCAATCTTGAGAAAGAAAACCAAAGCAGGAGGCATCACAATCCCAGAATTCAAGCTATACTACAAAGGTGTAATCATCAAGACAGTATGGTACAGGCACAAGAACAGACACTCAGATCAATGGAACAGAATAGAGAACCCAGAAATCGACCTGCAAACATATGGCCAACCAATCTTTGACAAAGCAGGAAAGAATATCCAATGGAATAAAGACAGTCTCTTCAGCATGGTGTGGGAAAACTGGACAGCGACATGCAGAAGAATGAACCTGGACCACTTTCTTACACCAGACACAAAAATAAACTCAAAATGGATGAAAGACCTCAATGTAAGACAGGAAGCCATCAAAATCCTCGAGGAGAAAGCAGGCAAAAACCTCTTTGACCTTGGCCACAGCAAGTTGTTACTCAACACGCCTCCGGAGGCAAGGGAAACAAAAGCAAAAATGAACTACTGGGACCTCATCAAAATAAAAAGCTTCTGCACAGTGAAGGAAACAATCAGCAAAACTAAAAGGCAACCAACAGAATGGGAGAAGACATTTGCAAATGACATATCCAATAAAGGGTTGGTATCCAAAATCTATAAAGAACTTATCAAACTCAACACCCAAAAAACAAAGAATCTAGTGAAGAAATTGGCAAAAGACATGAATAGATACTTCTCCAAAGAAGACATCCAGATGGCCAACTGACACATGAAAAAGTGCTCCACATCACTCATCATCAGGGAAATACAAATCAAAACCACAATAAGATGCCACTTTACACCTGTCAGAATGGCTAACATTAACAGCTCAGACAACAACAGATGTTGGCGAGGATATGGAGAAACAGGATCTCTTTTGCATTGTTGGTGGGAATGCAAGCTGGTGCAGCCACTCTGGAAAACAGTATGGAGGTTCATCAAAAAACTAAAAATAGGTTTTTTTTTATGACTATGACTCAGTTTTTTATGACTCAGCAATTGCACTACTAGGCATTTATCCAAGGGATACAGGTGTGCTGTTTCAAAGGGACACTCCCTTGTTTATAGCCGCACTATCAACAAAAGCCAAAGTACGGAAAGAGCCCAAATGTCCATCAATGGAGGAATGGCTAAAGAAGATGTGGTATATATATACAATGGAGTACTACTCGGCAATCAAATGAATGAAATCTTGCCATTTGTAACTACATGAATGGAACTGGAGGGTATTATGCTAAGTAAAATTAGTCAGAGAAAGACAAAAATCATATGACTTCCCTCATATGAGGACTTTAAGAGACAAAACAGATGAACATAAGGGAAGGGAAACAAAAATAATATAAAAACAGGGAGGGGGACAAACAGAAGTGACTCATAAATATGGAGAACAAACTGAAGGTTACTGAAGGGGTTGTGGGAGGGGGGATGGGCTAAATGGTTCAGATTTCCTCCTGAAATCATTGTTGCACTATATGCTAACCAATTTGGATGTAAATTTTAAAAAATAAAATATAAAATTAAAAAAAATTCTTTTACACAAATGTTCATAGCAGCTTTATTTGTAATAGCCCCACTGGGGCTAATCTTATGGTCATCAGCAGGTGAATAGACAAATTGTTTTATAGGCTTATGATGGGATACTACACAGCAACAAAAAGCAACAAACTCTTGATAATTATAACCATGGGAGAATCTCAAGATAATTATGCTGAGAAGAAGCCAGACAAAAGAGTACATGTGATTCCATCATACAAAATTATAAAATATGCCAACTAACTCATGACAGAAGTGTTGCCTGGAGGCAGGAGGGAGAGGATTGAAAGAAGGATTACAAAGGTTCATGAGGCAACTTTTGAGGTGATGCATATGTTCATTACCTCGATTGTGGTCATGGCTTCACAAATACATATGTTTGCCAAATCTTATAGAATCGTTTACTTTAAATTTGTACAGTTTATTTTTATGAAAATTACACCTTAATAAAGCCATAAAGATGCAAATTTACTATGTATCTTCCCTCCATGTTGTGCAAGTCTTCTTGTGTGACCCCAAATACAAAATATTTCTCCTGTAGGTTTTCATTGGCCTAAAACTATGGTTTTTAAAAAAGTTATGGATGATGGCTTTCTGAATCCATGTGGTATACTGCTTATTTTGAAGCCAGCATCATCCCGACCTATTTGGCAATCTTCCTCTATATCTGAATAGAGGAATTAATGCTGCTTGTCCTGAACCCCTTCTAGCAGAGTTTTGAGGCAGGTTCTGACAATGTGATTTGGAAGGTGGAGGAGAAGAAAAGGGATGTGTGAACACAAAAAGTATCCAGGCCTGAATTTCTTACTTCCCTCTGCATCTGGGAAAACATTCCCATGTAGTCTCTGGACTCATGAAGCTCCTTGATGTGAATCCGTGGAGAGTGGGCTCCAGAGAACAGCCTGAGCTAAGCTTCCGTCTATGTGTCTAGAGATAAAAGTTTACAGAGTTACAGATGTGTCCATCTACAAAACTTTATCCTGATAATCCTGATTCCTTACCTTGTGGGGAAAAAATATTTGATTAAAGCTTGGCAACAAAATGTGACAAATAGATGGTATTAGAAACCATCCTTGGGGCACCTGCATGGCTCAGTTGGTTGAGCGTCTGACTCTTGATTTCAGTTCAGGTTGTGATCCCAGGGTTGTGGAATAGAGTCCCATATCAGAGTCTGCTTAAGATTCTCTTTCTCTACTTCTGCCCCTCTCCCCCACTCACACACTCTCTCTAAAATAATAATAGAAAAGCATCCTTCAGGTTAAACCCTCTTAAGAGTATAGCATTAGTATTTGTTGCCTAATTCACATAAAAGAGTCACCTTACACATATAAGAGTCAACAAAACAGTGAGGGAATAAGATAAGAACCTCAGAGCATTCTGTAGGGATTCAACAACTTCATTTATGATGTTTCTTCTGTGTAGAACTCATATTTTTCACTTTTTAATGATTTAGAAAATCAATTATATTTGACTACTAAAATATTTGACTATAAAATAGTGTGACTTTTCTTTTGAAAGGCTTTTATTGAAAAGATAGTATTTTACATTGGTAATATTTTAGGACCAAGTAAACACTGTGTTTTAATTAAACTCCACATGTTAATTATTTTTGTTTAAGAAATATTCAGTAAGTGCTTAAAAAAGAACAGTGTTCTAAATATTGGGGTACATTGCTGAAAAACACATAATAACTCAGTAACTTCACTTCTTATTACTTTCTCTGTATTCAACCCCAACTATTTTCTGGGAGTCAGTAGATTTTAGACTGGCTCACAATGGATACGTGAAAACATAAAGTACTGTATTTAATGCTTTAGAGACTGTTATCCTCTCAGCTACAGAAACGTGCTGGGATGTTTTGTTAAAGAACTTCCACATCAGGTAGTGTCCTAAGAAGAAAGTAGACCTGGGAGGTCAGGATTGCTGCTGTTCAGATTTCCAAGTGCCACCTGAAGACTGCCATGTGCCTCATAAAGTCAGGGACAAAGACATCTTGCTGACTCTGGGAGGACCCTGGCCACCATGCATCCTGTTTCAGTCCCCATCCAGCAGGGGGTGCAGCTTCCTAACACAAACACCTTTCCTGAGAAATGTGGGCTTCCACTGATCATTGCTCTGTCTCTCCAATGCTTCTTCCTGCTAAGAATGAAGCACATATTATCTAGGTGACACTCTAGAGATGAACTCTTCTCCAGGCTTCGTGACTGTGGTACTCTTGATGCTTGGTAAGTAAAATGCCTCTTAGTATTTGGATTGTTTCATCTATTGTGACAGCAAAACCTATAACTATAATTTTATCCAGGAGATTTATGCCCAAGGTGACACAGGTCTCTTTTCTTTTTCCCCAGGACGAACCCATGGAGATGGAGACTCAGTGACCCAGATGCAAGGCCCAGTGACCATTCCTGAAAGGAAGTCCTTGACTATAAACTGTACTTATTCAACAACATGGACCCCCACTCTGTTCTGGTATGTCCAATATCCCAGAGAAAGTCCACAGCTCCTCCTGAAAGCCTTGAGGGACAAGGAGACGGGAAGTCACAAAGGTTTTGAAGCCACCTACGACAGCAAATCCAAATCCTTCCACTTGGAGAAGTCCTCAGTGCAAGCGTCAGATTCGGCTGTGTACTACTGTGCCGTGAGTGACACAGTGACAGGGACTGCAGGGGGAGCTGAGCACAAACTCTGAGCAGAACAGGAGCCCAGATGCTCAGCGTCTCTGACTGATCCTCTCTGGTTCCAGCACAGCGTATGGTGGTTTGCCCCTCAGTGTCTGCTTGATACAAAAGTCGTACAAATGGCTACAGCATGGGAACCAGAAGGAACATTCCCCAAACCCAGCTGTTCATTAGTGCAATATAAATGCAATAGTTCCTAAGCCAGGACCTAAGTAATTTCAAGGTGAAACCACATAACATTGAAGTGGTGTCTTGCTCACCCTGCAGTGAAAGTCCAGCCCCACAAGTTGCTGAGGCCCCCCTGGTAGGTATTGCTGTGTCCAATGACACACTGAGAGAGCCAGGGTGTGCCCGAGAAGGTGGTGTCTGTCCCAAGTCTTCCTGACAGAGGATGGGCTGGAGAGGTGATGGGAGAGCTGCAGCCCCAAACCAGGTTTGAATAGAGAAAGAAGGGGAGGGAAGAAAGGAGGGGAACATATGTAAGTGAGCAATGAAAAAAGAGACAAAGGACTTTTGTCCTGGTTTCTTTTCTAGTAAGACAGATGGTAGACACAGGCTGATATTCAAAATGAAGGGAGGGGGCAGACACATAATTGAGGAAATGATGCACCTAAATCATGACCTGTGTCCTTCCTTTTATTCTTGGCCAATACGCAGATCCGTTGTCTCTCTAACAAGAAGGCCTTGAGTGAGGGGTGGTTTTGTAGGGCCAATGAAAGATGCAGCATACATATTCCTCTCTGTACCCTTTGAAGCCCTATTAAAAAGAGAGTAAAGAGATTGTGAAATATATGAACCCCCAAAGAGAACGGAAAAAGCAGATGACAGCAGATAGTAATGTCAGAAAAATTTTCAAGGGTGAGCAACATATGGAGCTGTGCAAACTCGCTCAGCTGGCCGAATAAAGAAGAAACCGAGGAGGCAGAGCGGTGAAACGACTTAGTGTGTGCTGTTCCCTCAGCAGAGGGTTAGGAAAAAGAAGCACCTATTGTATTTTAGTAGTTGAGATAGTGTCATGTGTGTGTGTGTGTGTGTGTGTGTGTGTGTGTGTGTGTGTTTGGGGGAAGTTTGGAGGATACTAGGAGGACTGAATAGAAAATATGTAAGTAGTGGGCAGCCCACGTTCTTTACCTGAGCCTATCTAGCAAGCAAGGATCGCTTCTCAAACCCTGCAGATGAATGGAAGTTAGTCATTATGAACTGAGGAAGAGCACCTCAAAAAGGAAGCCAAAACAATTAAAATAGAAAAATATCATAATTAATTATTCACTTCAGGGAAAAGAAAACATTGTTCAATAAAGGAACATACTCCGGGCACCTGGGTGGCTCAGTCAGTTAAGTGTCCGACTCCTGATTTTGACTCAGGTCATGATCTCATGGTTCATGAGTTCGGGTCCTGCATGGGGCTCTGCACTGACCCTGCAAAGCCTGCTTGAGACTCTCTCTCTCCCCCTCCCCTGCTCATGCTCTCTCTTTCAAAATATATAAATGAACTTAAAAAGATTTAAAGAAAGAAAGGGACATACTCATATTAGTCTATAGGTTTCACTCAAATTGTCTTCTAGGTAAATTTTAGTAAGATATACCACTAATAGCGGTGATTGGGCAGAATACCTATTTCCCCCACACCTTGTGTATAACTGAGGTTTTTGAGCTTTGCTTGTCAGTTACATTTCTTTTATTATTAACAGTTTCTTTAATTATGAAGGAGATGGAGCTTCATTTCATATATTTCAAAGCTGATTACATGTTTTCTCTATAAATTCTCTGTCTATCTCCATCCATTTCCTACTAGGTTACTGTCTTTTAAATATACAGATTTGAAGGAACATTGTCTGTTTAGAAAATTGTAATATGGGTGTCATATACATGCATCTTTTTAAAATGTTTATTATTATCCTTTGACTGCATGGGCTTTTTTATTTTTTTGCCATTCAGAATTTTTAAAATAGTATGTAGTAAGTGTAACAAAAAATTTTTATGGATTCTGAGTCATGTGTCCTGCTTAAAAATCCATAGCATTCTAAAATGATAACATTTTATCTCATATTTTCTTTAGCTTCTCTCAAATTGCTTTTCTCTTTAAATCTTTAATTTAGATGTGTGTGTGTGTGTGTGTGTGTGTGTGTGTGTGTTTATGTGTGTGTGTATGCATGTGAAGTGAAGTGAGCTTCAAGGCTTTCTATTTTCCTTAATTTTTGTTTGTTTGTTTATTTTGAGGCAACTACCAAGGCTCAACATCTATTCTTGAATTAATTTTTCTTCATTGATTTTAAATATTCTCTGTCTTTTCCCCAGTTTAAAATTTTTCCTTATTAAGGTGTTTAACCTAGCCATTGTGTTTTCATCCAAAATTATACTTTAATATTATTGGTGCTTCATGCCAATAGTTTACTGGATTGTAAAGAATATGTATGTCCACTCAACCTTTAGCCCATTCTAGAAATAAATACATAGAAAATGATATGGAAGAAATGCCATTGGAGGAGGGAGAGATAAGCCCAGCCCATGACTTGACAAGATCTGCCTGTTTTCCTGACTCTGTCAGTTGTTTTGGATTGAGAGGATCCATAGAAAGTAGCTGACGCCATGCTCATGAATGGTCCACATGAGAATGTGAAGTCAACAGCCAACTTCGGAGAACAAGGGCAACTTTGTACCTTCTGTGTTCTTTAAGAGGAGGAATTAAATAATCAAGACTTGCCTTTGGAGTTCAGAAGAGTCCCAGCTGCCCGAAATGTCTTGAAATCCGCTGTTGCCTCAATGTTTTGGATCCTGTCATTGCTTTGGAGGAAATTTCCTGACTTTTCTTCTGTTACCACATACACTTCTTGATGAAGTTTATGAAAATCCATTGTAGTGGCCATCATTGCCTCTCTTGCGGGTGCTGTAGAAAATGGACTATATTTCAAACATAATGCCCCTAATTTAAGCAGCATGGGTATGGACTGGTCTGTTGTCTGAGATTCTCACTACCTCTCCTGCTATCCTCTCCTCTCTTCCCTCAGCCCCTTCCCTCCTGAGTTTGCTGGACTTATTCTGTGTTTTACTTCTTCCCTGAAGTGCGTGTCTCGAAGGGATCAACCATTTCTTGGGACCACAATATCTTCACCATCAATACTTAAAAATAGTTTTAGTGTGAACCACAACAAATGTTCACAAAACTACATAAAAGTTACAGACAGACCACCTATATTATTTAGGTGTATACAAATTTAAGACTGATTTAAAAAAATTTTTTTTAATGTTTACTTTTGAGAGAGAGAGAGAGAGTGAGAGAGACAGAGCACAAGTTGGGGAGGAGCAGAGAGAGAGGGAGACACAGAATCCGAAGCAGACTCTAGACTCTGAGCTGTTCGCAAAGAGCCTGACAAGGGGCTCAAACTCACGAACTGTGAAAGCATCACCTGAGCTGAAGTCAGATGCTCTACTGACTGAGCCACCCAGGCGCCTCAAGACTGCATTTTTTTAAATATAAAATCTCTTCATTATTTAAAAAAAATACTCTTTATATTACTCAGGATTGTCTAGAGAGACAGAATCAATAACATCAATAGGGTGTGTGTGTGTGTGTGTGTGTGCGCGTGTGTGTGTACAGAGAGAAACAGACACAGAGAGACAGAGAGTTTAGGAATTGGCTCATGCAATTGTGGAAACTGTCAAGTCCAAATTCTGTAGGGCAGATGGGCAGACTGGAGATGCAGGGAAGTGTTGATATTGCAGCCTGTGTCCAAAGGCAGTCTGGAGGCAGAATTCTTTCTACCTCCAGGACCTCAATATTTTTCTCTTAAGATCTTCAACTGATAGGATGAAGCCCACTCACATTATGGAGAGTAATCTGCTTTACTCAGTCTACTGACTTAAACATTAATCTCCCCTTAAAAAATGCCTTCACAGGAGGGTGCCTGGGTAGCTCAGTTGGTTAAGCATCTGACTTCAATTGGTTAAGCATCTGACTTCGGCTCAGGTCGTGATCTCACAGTTCCTGAGTTTGAGCCCCAAGTTGGGCTCTGTGTGGACAGCTCAGAGTCTGGAGACTGTTTCAGATTCTATGTGTTCCTCTCTCTCTGCCCCTCTGCTGCTCTCACTCTGTCTCTGTCTGTCTCTCTCTCTCAAGCATAAACATTTTTTTTTAAATGCCTTCACAGTGACTTCTAGACTGATGTTTGGCCAAATATCTGGGTACCATGGCCTAGCCAAGTAAACATATAAAATTAACCATTGCTCCTTCTTTACCTCCAAAAATTCTATTCTGAAAGCCTAGTTTGTTTTATATGGGTATAACAATGCCAGGTTTCTTTTGGTAAGGGTTTGCATGGTATATTTCTTTCCATCTTTTGCATTCAACGCTCTGTGAACTGTATCTCAAACTTGCAATAAAGCCTCATATATCCACACTCTCAACTGTTCATTGAGAAAATAGAAGCAAAAGAAGAGAATTTTCCCAAGCTTCTAAACTTACTACTTACCAGCATCTGTGCTCAAATATCCTGTCTTTTCTCTCATTAGATTGTAATTCCACGAGAGCAGAGACTTTGCTTATTCTCAACACATACCACCATACCTGGCAGACAATAGGCCTACAAAAATGTGTTGAATTACAAATGAATAATAAAATATGCCACTATCAGCACTAGAACAAAAAATTATTGTTAATTCAATCGATAAAACTTTGTTATGTGCCTATTTCTACAAACTGAGGATGTAGTAGAGAACAGAACAGATACCCTATGTGTTTATATTTTAGTTGCGTGCTAAATCCAAACTATTCCCTACTGTAAGTGCTCTATCTGCATCATCTCTTTTGTTTAAATTGCTTCCAGCTTTATTGGTGTAGAATTGACAAATAAAAACTGTCTACATCTAAGGTGTACCACATAATGTTTTGATATATGTATACATTATGAAATGATGAACAAAGCTAATTAACATATCAATTACCTGACATAGTTGCCATTTTGTGTGTGTGTGTGATAAAAACACTTAAGATCTACTCTCAGCAAATTTCAAGTATGCAGTACTATTAACTATAGTCATCATCCTGTATATTAGTGCTTCAGAACTTTTTCGTCTGGCATAACAAACTTTGCACCCTTCAACAAACACGTCTCCATGTTTCCCACACCCAAGCCACCTTGACACCACTATTTCACTCTCTGCTTCAATGAGTTTAACTTTTTAAGATTCCTCCTACTGTTTGATTCATGTCTTTCTGTTTTGGCTTATTTCATTTACTATATGTCCTTCAGGTCCATCTACGTTGTCACAAATGGCACGATTCCATCTGCTGGTGGACACTTGGGTTGTTTCCATACCTTGGCTATTGTGAATAGTGCTGCAGTGAACATGGGGGTGCAGATATCTTTTTGAGATACTGATTTCATTTCTTTGGGATATATATCCAGAAGTGGAACTGCTGGATCCTATGGTAGTTCTATTTTTATGTTTTTGGGGGACCTCCATACTGGTTTCCATAGAGGCGGCACTAATTTAAATTTTCACCAACAGTGCACAAGGGTCCCCTGTTTTCTGCATCCTCTCCAGTGCTTGTTATCTCCTGGCAATAGCCCTTGTAACAGGTGTGAGGTAATGTCTCATTATGGTTGTGATTTGCATTTCCCTGATGATTGGTTGTGCTGAGCACCTTTTTATATGCCTGTTGGCCATGTGTATGTCTTCTTTGGAGACATTGCTATTTAGGTTCTTTGCCCATTTTTAAATTGGGTTATTTGGGGTTTTTTGCTGTTGAGTTGTTTGAATGGCTTATATATTTTGGATGTTGGTCTCTTATCTGAGATGTGGTTTGCAAATATTTCCTACAATTCCATATGTTATTTTTTTGCTCAGTTGATTTTTTTTCTTTTCTTTTCTTTCTTTTTTTTTTTTTCTTGCTATGCAGCTTTTTAGTTTGATGCAATCACACTTGTTTATTTTTGCTTTTCTTGTCTGTGCCTTTTGGGTCATATCCAAAAAATTAGCTAGCTGTCTGAGAGGATCAAGCCCTGTCAGTTTTTCAGTGCTCTGTATGAGGTGAGAGAGAAACTGGCTTCATGGAGGGTGCTTTGAATTATTGGGCATAAGGCCTCCTTCACTTCCTTTGCCTCCTTGTGGGGGTAAAACCTTGGCTCAATTCTGCACCTATTCTCAATCTTGCAAGCAGTACCAGCTGTAGAATGATGTGTTTATTTTTACTTTTGATCCTGCCTGTCCCAAGAGGTTGGGGTCTGCCTGGTGTTCAGCACTGGGATGAGGCAAGATAGAACTCAGCCCCACAGAGGGGGCTCTGAGAGGCTAGAAAGCCCAGTTCATACTCCATTCTCACTCCCCACCCTCCAAACACCTACCTCACCATGGAGGAAATCACGGGCCATGGCAATCTTCTTGGTACTGAGCCAACTTGATTTGGTGGAGGGACTGATGTGGGTAAAGTGAAATTGTTCTTCTTACCTGTATCAGTACAACTGTTCTCAGTTCGTGCTCCTCTGGGGTGCTTTTAATTCTTAGCCGGATTCTGAATTTGTCTTCAAGGTACCGATGTCATTGTTAAATTGGTGTTTCTGTGTAGGAAGAGATAGCCTGCACCATGTCTTCTAAATCTTTCAAAATTGCCACCTAAGTGTATTTTCAGATGAAAAAGCTGAGGTTTAACTCTTCCATCTGGTATCACTACTATTCAGTACTAGTCTACTGTGCTTAAACAGGCATATCATGGCTTATATCCTATACCATATTACAAATGGTGAGGAGAAAAGCTAGCAAGAAGGTTAATCAGAGCTTTCGAGCAACTGTAGCTACAGCCCCAAGAGGCAGTGTTTTCAGTGGCCCTGCCTGTAGGTATGACTGTGTTTGGGACGGGCATGTGGTCTCTGATTGGCTGATCACACCCCCTGAGAATCCTTTGTTTAGCGTTAAAAAATGTTGAATAGACAGCCAGCTTTTGGGAGCAGCCCTGTGCAGAAGAAAGATGGAGAAGCATCTGAGGACCTCCTTGGTGGTTTTGTGGCTTCATTTTTGTTGTAAGTTAATCCAGAGTTTTAGCCAGGTTGACACAGGAAGTTCAGGGAACATTTTCTTAGGATTTTCAGCAACAGTGTATTGCACTGCAGTAGGAGAAGGGAGGAGAATGGGGCCATTTTATATTTTACCTGGGCTTCATTATGGAGAGAAGGAAGGGATGCAAATTAGGAAGCATTGAGAATGGACCATCTATTTCTTAAATCTCACTTTGTTTTCTGAACAGGGGTGAGTGGCAAAAACCAAGTGGAACAGCATCCTCCATCCCAGATCATCCAGGAGGGAGAGAACTGCACATTTCATTGCAACTATACAGTGAGCCCCTTTAGCCATTTAAAATGGTACAAGCAGGGCACCGGGAGAAGTCCTGCTTTCCTGATAATCATGACTTACGATGACAGCAAAAACCCAAGTGGCAGGTACACAGGGACTCTGGATGCAACCTCCAAGCACAGCTCCTTGCACATCACAGCCGCCCAGCTCAGCGACTCAGCTGTCTACATCTGTGTGGTGAGCGCACGGTGTTCCCCAGGCACTTGCAGCCAGTACACAAACCTGCACCTGCAGGTTGTTGAGGACGCTTAGCAGGTGACGTACTAGCATTGTTTTGTTTGTTTGTTTGTTTGTTTTCTTTTTTTTATGTTGTATATACTTTCACTAGTGAGCTGGTACTTCTTTCTTACACATGACTGAGTTTGAGCTGAAGCCAGGATGTCTACACAGCACAAAGTTACCCTCATTCAACACATAAAGTTAACTGCCACATCTGGCTATTCCCAAAGGTAAGACTGCCATGTTGCCTTACTTCTGTTGAAGTAAATGATGATTTTGTCTTAAAGGGAGAAATTGGCTCTGTCTGGGGTCCAGCGACCAGTTCCTACTGTCAACGAAGTGGAAAAGCAACAAGTTGATGGGGCTGATCACAGTATTTGACTAGCTTCCTTCCCCCTGACAGATTTTTATTCCTCATTTAATGGCTATTCAAGTTCTCAGGATGCATTCTGTGGGGAGAGATCTGCTTTACCAATTTATCTGTGCTTCACATCAAGGCACCTTTCCAGATGCGGCACAGACTCATTTATTGTCATCCACGGCTGCTCCTTTGGAGAACATCGCTGCTCAGACTATTATGCCAGCATGAGGCTGGCAGGCACAGTCACTCGAAGGCAACAGGCCAGCTGTCCCAGACTCTTCAGCTAATAGTATCCTAGAAAAGAAACGTAAGGGACAAAATGTCTACATGCTATAGGGTAGTCTTAGATTGCCCAAATTAGCTGTGATGATCTTTTTTGAGACGCTTACAGAAATTTAAATATGGTTTGAGTGTTGGATGAGATAACTATTAATTTTATTTGAAAAGCATATGTTAACTGAGAAAAACAAGAAGGACGTATGAGACATTAAAAATGACAATCTCTTTGAGTGGTAAGAATACGCCACTTGACCTGAGCGAAAACTGAGAGTAGCACTGTTAACCGACTGAGCTACCCAGGTGCCCCACCAATTTCTTGCTTCTAGTGTATTTTAATGTAATTTATAAGATGGATCCACACAAGCTTTATGGAGCAGGGCTCAGATACCAGATCATTAGAAGGAGCTACAGTGTCCATAACCAGATTCCTATCTAGGGGCTCATTTAGTAGATTTTTGCACTGAGAAGAGAAAAGAACCTCTCTAGGTCTTCCTTGGGGGAGGGATGGGTTTTCGTTATTCAGTGTGTAACTTGTACATGACAGATGCTGAAGAATTTTATAAAAGAAAAAAGGAAAGACAACAACCTGGGGAGAAACAATAGGGGTAGCTCTCCAACTAATCAGCACTTGGTCTTGACATGGTGTGCTTTCATGTTATCTCTTCACAGATCAGGAGTAGCTGAGTGAATATGTGCACAAGGAATGCATCTAATTTTTGGTTGGCTGAGGAGTCCTCAGCTTCCTGTAACAACAGAAGTATAAATATGTACTTGTGGAGGGGGAGGGGGGTACTGGGCGCCCTAGTTGGCTAAGCATCCAACTCTTGGTTTTGGCTCAAGTCATGATCTCACAGTTTGTGGGTTTGAGCCCTGCACTGGGCTCCACGCTGACAGTGCAGAGCTTACTTGCACTCTCTCTTCTCTCTCTCTGCCCCTCCCCTACTCTCTCTCTGTCAAAAATAAATACATAAACTTAAAAAAAAATAAATATGTACTTGGATAAGTTGTTTGGCTTGGTAGTGTCTGAGAGCTCTCAGACTCCAAACTGAGAGTCACTCATGAGTCCAATGAATAGGAAAATGGAGAAGTCTGTGAGATTTTCATTTGTTATTTTCTTCTGGCAGCTGCACTATAAGTTGATGGGCTTTGGAGATATGAATAAAAAGAGCAGATCCTAGTAATCTTTGCCATAAATCTGGAAGTTATGGAAGGGTGGTTTAGAGCTACCTTGCTCACCTAGGGCAATTATGAAAAAACAATCTATTCTTTCAAAAAATAATCAGCCATTAATAAATCTTTGTCTGTGGTTCCATTTAAACAGAGTCGAACAGCTCACATACAATAGGAACAGAGTCCTTCATTCCTGGGTATCCAGGAGAGAGCACACACCATTTAAATTGTACATTTCCATTGCTTCAAGCAGGATTCTGAGAAAGGGTTTGTGTTTTCAACTTTAATTCAATCAAGCCAGAAAGAGCATGCAGACAAAAGTTCTAAAGAACTGCTTGGAGGGGCGCCTAGGTGGTTCAGTCAGTTAAGTGTACGACTTCCGTTCAGGTCATGATCTCAGGGTTTCTGAGTTTGAGCCCCGCGTCAGGCTCTGTGCTGTCAGTGCAGAGTCTGCTTCAGATACTCTGTCCCCTTCTCTCTGCTCCTCCCCTGCTTGTTCTCTCTCTCTTTCATAAATAAATAAACATTAAGAAAAAAAAAAGAACTGCTTGGAAAAGAGAAGTTATCTAGAGTTTTGCATATCCCAGCCTGTCATTCTGGAAATGCGGCTATCTACTTTTGTGTTTCACAGCCGAGTGTTCCCCAAGCACCTGTAGCCTGTCCCACGAACCCAGCAGCTGGGCTTCTTGACAGATGTGGGTGGGAGTGAAGGTGTTTCCTTTTCTCCTTTTTTTTTTAATGTTTATGTATTTTTGAGAGAGACAGAGAGACAAAGTGAGAGTTGGGGAGGTGCAGAGAGAGAAGGAGACACAGAATCCAAAGCAGGCTCCAGGCTCTGAGCTGTCAGCACAGAGCCTGATGCTGGGCTCAAACCCATGGACCGAGAGACCATGACCTGAGCCAAAGTCAAACGCTCAACCGACTGAGCCACCCAGGCACCCCAGGTGTTTTCTTTATTTACAGAAGGAATCTTCTATATAGTTTTTGCCTCCAAACAGAAGTGAAGGATAATATACCACCTCCCCTATGTGATGAATTTGAATTTATATTGACTTAAATTTCCTTTGGTTGCTTTTGAAGTCTCATTCCTCACTGCAGATTACACTGATCCTAGACCTGCTTACCCACAGAATCCCTTCCACTGCTGCACCCTTCACTGGGGGAAGGCAGACCCCTCTGTGGCTTAGGCTGTCGGTCCTTGAGGCAAATTTTCACGAAGTTGTACCCTCACTAGCCCCATTTTACTCCTTTGTTTATAATCTTCATGACAGTTTCTATATTTATGTACCATTTATACCCTTATTTAATAATTTAATATTAAATTGAATTTCATATTAAACAGATGTTAAAAATAACTACGTAAAAAAAGTATCCTTGTTTTAACTCACACCATCTGTGAAACTGTATATTTGATGTGCTGGTTGTATTTTTTCTATTGCAGATTAAAGCAACATGATATATGTAACAATTAAAAATGCACTTCCTAACATACCTCTGGTATCAATCACACTTTAGGAAATACGGATTCAGCCATGCCCTTTATTTAATGCATGGAAGAATTAGGATCTATAGGCATTGCATGACTTACGCAAAGCATGACTTATAGCAAAATGGAAGCTAGAGGTAGAACCCAGATATTCTGACCCCTTATAAATTACTTCTTCCACTAAAGATGCAAAGTAGGGTCTAGAGTTTGAAAGAATGAGTTAAGTGCTTTAAATTTAAATGAAATGTAAAAATTTATTACTTATTATATATGCTAAGTTTTTTTATACATGTTAATTTTAGGTTAGGAGATAGAAACACCCCCTCCAAAATAGAACACTCCCATAATATCATGAGGTAGAACTAATGACTATTATTATTTTTCAATTGTTTTTGTGTGTGCACACATACAGCCATATTTTTCTATAAAAGGGACTTATAATGTACGTGATACCTATTAATATATTTCTTTTCCTCAACGTTATATTGTAGGTATTTCCACCAGGAAAAAAATATATATTTAAAAAATCTCTACACCCAGCATGGGGCTTGAACTTACAACCCCAAGATCAAGAGTTGCATGCTCTACTGACTGAGCCAGCCAGGTGCCCTCAAGAAACGTATATTGAGGACATAATTTTAAGTAACTGCTAGGTTTCCATTATATAGATGTATTTTTTAAATTAATCACTTCTCTTCCATTTAAAAAAATTTAACTTAATTTACTTTTAATTCCAGTATAGTTAACATACAGTGTTTTATTAGTTTCAGGTGTACAATATAGTGATTCAACAATTTCATACGACACTCTTATGCTCATCACAAGCACACTCCTTAATCCCCATCACCTATTTCACCATAAAGTAATCACCTTTTGGTATTATTTCCAACTATCCAGTATAATAGGCATTTTTTTTTTTTTTAGAGAGAGAGAGAGAGAGAGAGAGAGGAAGCGCAAGTGAGGGAGAGGGGCAGAGGGAGAGAATCTCAAGCAGGCTCCATGCTCAGCATAGAGCTCGACACAGGGCTCCATCCCACGACCCAGGGATCATGACCTGAGCCAAAATCAAGTGGCTCAACTGACTGAGCCACTCAGGCGCCCCGAAACAGTGTTTTTGTGAACATCATTAAATCTGTAGCTTTAATGGAAATGGAATGGCTTGGATAAGGGAAAAGACATGACACCAAATGCCTGATTCCCCTGAAGAATTTTTTTTTACCAAGCTGTGACTTCAACAGGAGCATATGAGGCTGCTGATTTTCCAACAGTTTACCAGATATGGATATTATTATTTTAAAGTAGTTTCCATTTTACTAAGTGAGCATTTTCAGTGTTGTAATTTTCTTTCAACCTGTGAGTTTACACATTTTGTCATTAAAAAAACACAGTAAGATTTGGAAACACTGGGGTACATTACACAGAATAAGAGTAAATATCCTTTTATAAAATAAGACATGTGATACAGAGTTTGAAAAACACTCTTCTGGTCCAAACTACCTTCCAACTGGTCTCTTTTCTCCTGAGGCAGTGTATTTCCCACATCTTCACTGCTCAAAATGTCGACCAGCAGTATTGGGACTTGTGCAGAAGCTCAGGCCCCACCTTAGACTGACTGAATTTGAATCTGCATTTTAACAAGATCTCCAGGTGATTCCATCACGGAGAAGTTTGAGAAGCACCAGTCTAACTGGGAGCCCGAGTGATTGTTTAAAGTGTAAGCTGCCTCTACCTGCCTGAAATGCTTCAGTGGTTTTCTATTGCTCCTACAGTAAAATACAAACTCCAGATTGTGATATACAAGGTCTGGCATGAACTTCTCAGCTCTTCTCTCCCTGGCTCTCTGTGCTGCAACAACGCTGATCTCTTGGTTTTCTGAACTTGCCATGTCCTTTCCCACATTTGGTCTTGCTCTTTCATTCGTCTGAAATGCTCTTCAGCAAGAAATGCTCTTCACCAAATCTCAGCAAGCTTGACTCATTTTCACCTTTCAGGTTTGAGCTCAAATACCACTACTGTAGAAAAAGCCTTCTGACTTCTGCTGGTCTCTCTGACTAGTACAGCCACCCACAGACCTCCTTTTAACTCTATTACAACACCCTGGTTATTTCCCTTGTGGTAGTAAGCTCAGCATGCAGTTATTATTGTTGACTTATGTGTCAATGTGTTTGTTGCCTTTACTTCCAATTAGAATACAAGCTCTGTGAGGTCAGAGGTATTATTATTATTATTATTATTATTATTATTTGTTCATGGCTTTGTCCTTGGCACACAGAACAGTGACTGACCCATAGTAATCAGTTGTATGAGGCAAAAGAAAACTCAGGGAAGTCACTGTTTTATCGTTCTACTGAATGAATGAATGAATGAATGAATGAATGTTTTGGCCCTTCTCTCTCTCTCCCTTTTTCCTTCTCATCCTTCCCCTAGCAATTCTCAACTTTGTGCATATTCTTTTTGCTTGGTTATGTGATACAGTTTAGTTCTCTCTGGCCCTTATCCCCAGACTCAGATCCTGGCCTTTCTTTGCTCAGTGGGGACTGTCAACTAATTATGTCTACTCAAGGTCTCAGCTTGTCTCCACTCAACTTACCTTATTTTATCAGGTATAATCTAGATGAGCTGGGTCAACCTGAAGGCTAATGACCCCACAGTGAAATATCTAAAAGATATATACAAAAGGCTTTGGAAAGTAGAAGAGTAACTTCAATTCAAATAAACATGAGCACATATCAAAGTTTTATTTCAAATTACTGCAAGAGAAAATCTCCTCAGGAAACAAATTCAAATAATTAGGTTTGTTAGAGACATTTCGTAGGAGACTAGATGTTTTAAAAAGTCTGATTAAAGATCATTAGTATGGGCAGAGGACTGGTTCATAGTTATTCTACTTTTGACTGTCTGTGTACTGGCTATTAGGTTCCTCATATTATTAATAATCATTTGAGTGTGTAACACTAATTTCCCAGAAGGAGTTTTTATTTCATTAAAGTATATCAGAAAATTGCTCTAACATTTTATCAGAAGTGATAATAAGTCCCATATGGGGCTACACAACACATCCTTCAAAAAAGTTCCTTTCTAGACTAGTTTGGGGAAACTTATCTTTACCAAAGGAATTCAAGGCTTTACTATAGTATTTGTAAATGTGGGAGAGAGGGGGTTTATCAGGACTTGGATCTTACCCTTCCTACAAGCTAATAAGCTTACTGTTTCTTTGATGCTGTCATTGAAGACATGGGACTCCTAGGTCAGAGACAAAGAACTTTATCTGTGCCAAGCAAGAACATTTGCATATTTGCTTAAGTTGCCTTTGCCCTTAATTCTCACAGGGTGAGATACTGGGTGCACAAGGATGCTATGCATGTAGTGGGTTTGTGTCATAGCTAAGGAACACCAACGTTGGGGAATTTACTGCTTTTTTAGCAAGCAGCAAGCAAGCTTGTTCTTTGTCTCAGAGAAAACATGACCTCATTGCTCAAGGTTGTTGTGCCAAGCACAGTCCTAAAAAATGAGTCACGTTGAGTGGTCACAGCCTTACGTTACTGGCACACCCAGCAAGATATGGAGAAGTATGAAAGACTCAGTGGATTGTCTTTCAACAGTCACCACTCCAAGGCCCTATGCTGTGTATTTCTAGAAATGTTTCTCATGATTATGCCAGTCCATCAGCCATCCTTATTTATCTGACTAAATCCATTCAATTAGTTTTAAATAGCAGTTAATTAAAGCTGCTATTAGCAGAACTCTAAGCAGCAGGATGACACTAATTTGCAGCATTAACCTCAATCATGCCTCCTAGGATCCCAGATTTAGTCAACTGTGAATAAGTCCCAGGATATAGACAACTAGGATGTAGTACAATACTCTTTATGGTCTATGCAGGGGAATTTAGACTGACGTACTGACCTTTGAGTTCTGGAGAAGCCAGGAACCTGGAAATGCCAATAGATGCAGACTAAAAAGTCCAAGAAAAGCCTTCTCTCTCTACTCAAAGGACCAGGAAGAGAACAATATAGAAAGAGAGAAATACTTAAGATAATAACCAGTCTACTCCAGCTAAACACCACAGAAAGTTACATAGCAACCAACCCAACGCTTAAGAAAAAGGTAACTCAAACTTGATAAGAGAGCTCTGTGTCATCTGAACTCATCCTTGCTCCAACTTCTCATCACTGGCTCCATGACAGTCTTTAGATGGCAGCCTGCATTCCCAGTGTGGGTTCCTGCTGGTGGAGGGAGCAGGGCAGACCTTGTTATCAAAGAATAGTGCTTAGCTGCTTTGTCCTGTCAGGTGGCTCCCTAAAAGAACTGTTTCAAAGGCTTGCCTGTATTTCATACAACTCAGCACTCCCTCAGGGCAGAGAAGTCATTACACAGAGGAAATTCTTTAAGGGGGAAAAATCACTAGAAGAATTTAAATCAGATTTGAGCAGGTAAAAGAAAGAATCCACAAACTTAAAGACAGGTCAAATGAAATTACCCTGTCTGAGAGCAAAAAGAAAAAAGAATAAAGAAAAATGAACAGAGCCTGAGAGACCATGAGACATTGTAAAATGTACCAACATAAGTATAATAGAAGTCTCAGAGGGAAGAGAGAGAAAGGGGCAGGAAGAATATTTAAAGAAAAAATGACCAAAAACTTTTCAAATCTGATGGAACATGAATCTATACATCTAAGAATCTCAATAAACACCAAGTAGGATAAAGGTAAAAAAAAAAAAAATCCACATTGAAACACATACTAATTAAACTATTGAAAGACAAAGGCAAATTGAGAATCTTGAAAGCTGTAAGAGAGAAGGGATCAATTACATGCAAATGATCCTAATCAGATTAACATTCAAGTTCTTGTAGAAACAATGGAAGGCAGAAGGCAGTCGGATGATATATTCAAAGTGCTGTTGCCGCACCTGAGTGACTCAGTCAGTTAAGCCTCTGACTCTTGATTTTGCCTCAGGTCATCATCTCACAGTTTGTGAATTCAAACCCTGCATCTGGCTTTGTGCTGAAAGCACAGAGCCTGCTTGGGATTCTGTCTCTCCCCTCTCTCTCTGCCCCTCTGCTGTTTGTGCTCTCCCTCTCTCTCTCTTAAAATAAATAAATAAACACTAAAAATAAATAGTTAAAAAAAAAATAAAGTGCTGAAAGAAAAACCTGTCACCCCACAATTTCGCACAGGGCAAAAAACTACCTTTCAAAAATAAAGGAGAAATTAAGACATCCCCAGATGAACAAAAGCTGAGGTGTTCATCACTTGCAGGTCTGCCCTACAAGAAATTCTTTTTTTTTTTAAATTTTTTAACATTTATTTATTATTGAAAGACAGAGAGAGACTCTGGAGCATGAGCATGGGAGGGACAGAGAGGAGGAGGCACAGAATCTGAAGCAGGCTCCAGGCTCTGAGCTGTCAGCACAGAGTCCGACACGGGGCTCGAACTCACAAACCAAGAGATCATGACCTGAGCCAAAGTCAGATGCTCAACTGACTGAGCACCCAGGCACCCCAATACCCTACAAGAAATTCTAAAGGGAGCCCTTCAGTCTGAAATGAAATGGCACTAGACAGTAACTTGGAGCCATACCCCCCCCCCCAAAAAAAAAATGAACCCTGGTAAAGGCAACTACATAAACAAATATAAAGCCAGTATTTTTTGTTTGTATCTCCTCTTGTTTCCTATATGATTTAAAAATCAAATGCATAAACAGCACAGTTATGCTAATGAGAACACAATGGGTAAAGATGTGTGTGTTTCCACATATATAAAGATCTCCTTTATTGTTGTTTTTAATAGTAGAGCTCATATATTTCAAATGGACACAAAATTACTAGCATCTGCAATATCAGGAGATAAATTTCCTTTGAATGGGAGCCTGCTTTGCAGTACTTTAGGTTCACAAGACATATCTAAAAAATGTACTGCTGTAAAAAATGAAGACTACTTAAATCAAATGAGGGAAGGGACTGTGGATTTTCTTTTTGATTGATCACCTTAACATTGTCCTTCAATCATCTGAAGGAGTTCCATTTTTCTTTAGACATCATTAGGCACGGAAGCTTTGCAGACAGGACAGCACTGCGGCTGTATGGATTCTGTCATTTTGCCAGCACTGACATGACTTTGTATCCACCACAGTATTAGGTCTGTTAACCAGTTATATTAATTTTTGTTACAAATCTTTAAAAAAGGCAGGGTCTTTCCTTTTTTTTTTTTTATGTTTTGTTATTTATTTTTGAGAGAGAGAGACAGAATGCAAGTGGGAGAGAGAGAGACACACAGAATCCAAAGCAGGCTCCAGGCTCTGAGCTGTTAGTACAGAACCTGATGCTTGAACTCACGGGCTGAGAGATCATGACCTGAGATGAAGTCGGTGCTTAACCAACCGAGCCACCCAGGTGCCCCAGGGCAGGGTCCTTCTTATAAAGACTGTACCTTAGGCCTACGTTCTATTTTTTGAGGCTTTAAATTTGGTGTTCATAAATTTCCTAAGACTGGTGCTTGCCATTTTATGCTGCTGTCACATTTTTTTTAGTGTTTATTTATTTTGAGAGAAAGAGAGAGAGAACAGCAGAATGGCAGAGAGCAAGGCAAAGAGAGAATCCTAAGCAGGCTCAACACTGTCAGCATGGAGCTCGATGTGGGGTTCAAACCCACGAACCATGAGATCATGACCTGAGCTGAAATCAAGAGTTGGACGCTTAACTGACTAAGTCACTCAGGCGCCCTCCCCTTTGGGTTTTACCTTTACTGAGAAATGGCTGTGTGGTTTCTGTTTAATGTAATGTGCTCTTAGAGAAAGGCATTTTATTATATTCTTTATAAAGTTTATTTATTTTGAGAGAGACAGGGACAGTGTGAGTGGGAAAGGGGCAGAGGGAGAGGGAGAGAGAGAAATGTGGGGCTCAAACTCACAAAACTGTGAACTTATGACCTGACCCCAAACCAAGAGTCAGACGCTTAACCGACTAAGCCACGCAGGTGCCCCAAAAGGGTTTTTAATATTAGCATCGTCCTTCTCTCTCTGTTTCCTACACAGTTGGCAGTGGGAATGGGAAGGGACTGACCGGTGCCTCTTGGCTGGATATTGATTACATGGCTCTTGAACGGAAAAGGGCCCCTGCACTGCGGACCCCTAGCCACCAGCTTCTGCAAGGATACGAGGCAGAAGGGACAGCTGTTGTCTGTGCTCATTTCTCTATAGCCCCAATTAAGCTTCTGGCATAGCCTGCCCTCTGATAAATGTGGTTTCGCTGGCGAGGGTAGGATGGAGAGACAGAGAGAGCAAGAGCAGATCCATAACTTGTGGAGATTAATCACTAGATCCTGGGGCTTTCTGCAAGAAAAGGGAATAAGAGAAATTAGACAAAAGGGTAGGTACACACTAGATGTTATTCACAGTCTAGATACTGAAGGCGGCCCCATCCCTTTTGTTGTTGTAGCAGTAGTGGTGATAGCCTAAATAAGCACTGTTTTGACACACACGTGCACTGGTGCAAAAACGGCATGAAGAATCCCAGTTTCTCTAGCCCTCGGCCTTGTTAAAAAATATTGCCCCAGTTTTGAGCTGGAAACGTGTTTATTTGGTCAGATTTTAGGCTGTTCGGCCTCGAAAGGATTCTTTTGAGTTAGAATCAATTTCTTTCAAAATTGGAGGTGAGGGAATGAGATAGGCAGTGTCTGGCCTGATGTGGAGAAGAGCTACACCATTTGAAACTCTCCTTGAATCCACAAGAACCTCACCTGACTTCTAAAACAGAATACTCTGTGACTGCTTTTTCAGTGCAGGAAGGTGGTTGTTTTCTGTAAGTGCCTTTGCTCAGACAAGTGTTGCCATTTGATGTAAAACACGTACACATACACATCTCCCTCTCCCCACGCACGCTGACTTGGGCCATATGATTCTTAAATTTTTAACTTTATTACAGTGGCAGATTTTTACGGTTACCAGTTCATAGAACAAGGGTCTATATTTTGGACATCTTTTGGATCACTATCATGAGTCCACAAGATGGCAGTGTTTTCTCAGGGACTGAGGAAAGCTCTCAAATTTTCGTGTGTGTGTGTGTGTGTGTGTGTGTCTGTGTGTGTGTGTGTGTGTGTATGAGAGAGAGAGAGAGAGAGAGACAGACAGAAGGAGACAAGAGGTGGGGTTTGGTGGTGTAGCAGGGGCAGTGAAAAAGACTCTTTTCTTCCAATTGGTAGAATGAATTTCTTCTATGATTCCTAAAGCAGAACAACTAGAAATGTCTAAGTTAGACTCATTTTTTTTTTTTTAGGGCTTAAAATTTGAGTCCTCAGTGAACCAGGGGAAGAAAGAATAATGGAGGGCTCAAGAGTTTTCCTAGTGATCCTGTGGCTTCAGTTAACCTGTGAGTTTTGGGCATCTCTATGGGAATATAAAGTACAATATTTGGAGTTATCATGTATTCTGGGCCTGTAGGTAGAAACATGAATGTTTCTACCTCAGGGAGGGTAGAGGTGGAGGGCCTGTGAAAAATCATTTAAATTCTGAAGACTAAGCATCCACTACCCAATGGATCTTCTTTGACTGACTGCTGTCTTTTTGCACAGGGATGAGGAGAAGTCACCAGAATGAAGTGAAGCAGAGTCCTGTACCTCTGACTGTTCTGGAGGGACTCACTGCCTTTCTCAACTGCAGTTACAGTGACAGTGCTTCCCAGTACTTCGTGTGGTACAGACAGTATTCTGGGAAGGGCCCCGAGTTTCTGATGCACATGTACTCCAATGGTGAAAAAGAAGAAGGAAGATTTATAGGGCTGCTCAATAAAGCAAGCCGATATCTCTCCCTGTTCATCAGAGATTCCCAGCTCAGCGACTCAGCTACCTACTTCTGTGCAGTGAGCACACAGTGCTCCCCTGGCACCTGCTGTCTGTACCCAAACCCGCTAGGGCCCCAGCAATGCCTGATGTAGAGCCTAGGCTGCAGGGTAAAGAAATTCTGTTTGCTGTCTAGATGCAAATGGGAATTAAGAGCATTAGCCATAACCATAGAATGTCCCAGACACACAGGCAGGACAAGGAAGCCCAGAATGGCTTCAGATTTCATGAGAAGGATCTCTGAGCAAGTACCTAAAAGGATTCTAGACACTGAGGAGTTTTGTTATGGTGATTAAAGGCCTGCATGGATTAATTATCAAAAATATATGGTATTGAAGGGGACACCTGGGTGGCTCAGTTGATTAAGTGTCCGACTTGGGCTCAGGTCATGATCTCACGGTTCATGAGTTCGAGCCCCGCATCAGGCTCTGTACTGACAGCTCAGAGCCTGGAGCCTGCTTCCAATTCTGTGTCTCCTTCTCTGTCTGTTCCTTCCCCCTCCTCTCAAAAATAAAATAAACATTAAAAAAAACAAATAATATGGTATTGAAGATGTCTTAGAACATGTTGGGAGGAAAGTTGATAACACCAAAAATCATATGAAGACCTCCCTCCCCTGACTCCTTGGCACTTTGGAATTGTCCTACAACTTATGTCCAAGTCCAGGAAAAAATCTGTGGCCTGATAGAAATAAGGCTTTGTGACAGATGTTACAATTACAGGGGAAAAGTGTAAAAGTCACATTTATCATAAAGCTGAAGATGTGATCTTTTAGACAGGGCATTGTTTATGTAGTCCAAAAGGTGGGAAGACCCAGAAATGGCCAGTTAAGATTGCTGTTCACATACTCACTGGCTAAGAGGATGCAACAGAGTCAGAATTTGTTTCAACTTCTCAATCTTTGGACTGAAGACTCATCACAAATATTTCTGAGTCATGGAAGACAGATTTGAAGAGCACTGAGAAAGAGCAGGAAGTTGTGTTGGAATCAAGATATTCGAATTCTAGTTTCGCCTGTATCACGTGCCTTCTGATGTCATGGCGCCCTGGAAAGAACTTGCTCTGTGGTGTCAGTTTGAGTATCTTTTATGTTATCAATGGGCCATTTGATCTTAGGCCCATATTACATATATTTCTACCATACATATTTCAGGATTAAATGAGATTATATATATAATATGTTATATATAATATATATATATTTATGTGTCAGAAACATAGTAATATATATTACTAGATATATTACTAATCATAATATATATGATTATTACTACATATAATATATAATTATTATGTATGTGTATATTACTATGCTTCTCACATGTAAACGCAGTAGCTGGACAGAGCATATAGAGGGAGACGAACATAGCTAATCCACACATTGACTTTCAGTGACCTTCAGGGGACATTAACTTTGTCCCCTGTGTTCTGTCCCTCCTGCCCCCATCATGCTCTTTTTCAGCTCAGAGCATCTTCAGGGTCCTAAGAAGTAAATTTCCTTTTCAAAAAAAAATTTTTTTTAATGTTTATTTATTTTTGAGAGGCACAGAGAGAGAGAGAGAGAGGAGGAGGGGCAGATAGAGGGAGACACAGAATCCGAAGCAGGCTCCAGGCTCTGAGCTATCAGCACAGAGCCTGATGCGGGGCTCGAACTCATGAACCGCGAGATCATGACCTGAGCCCAAGTCGGACACTTAATCGACTGAGCCACCCAGGCGCCCCAGAAGTAAATTTCCTTCACTCACATTTCTGCTGACATCTTCTCATGGTTCATTCTGGGGTGTTCTTTTCTCCTGTCTGCCTCCCTCATCACTGTGATTACATCTATTTTCCCTCTTATGGGATTATTGACAGCTTTTGTCTTTTTCTTATTTTCCCATTATGGATCTAAGTTCATCCTGTTTGTTTCTAAATTCATTTCAGTGGCAATTTGGGGGAGAAGGGAGGAGAGTATATACAGTTATCAGATATTTCGAATCAGAAGCACACCCCAGCCAGATTTAAAATTTCAATGTGATTTGGTCTCATGTGTGAAAGAAATCTATAGGCAGGGTCAAGAAGTAAATCAGAAGACAGAGGCTTCTGATTTCAGGCTGGTGCAGGTCAACAGAGTATTCAGAAAGGAGTGAGTTGTCCTTCTGACATTCTGAAAAGGGCTCTGTTGACCAGATTCTCATTTCACCTGAGATGTGTCTCCCTAGTTTCTTCAGTTTTAAAGTTTCAGTGGTCTAAAATAAGTTGAGTAGGGAAGTCTTCTCCTTTCAGAGTCTCGTCTTACTATTAGAGCATAGAACACACTTCCCCTGTTTGATAGGTCCTGTCCCAGCTGTGTGGGACTGTGTTGCTTTGCTATGGCCAGTGTTCCTGACACTTTACTTCCATGGCTTCTATACGCTCCTTCCCTGCAGGACGTTCCTCTCGTTTCCAGTCTGCTGGCTGCACTCCATCCAGCTTTATTGAGTTCAAATGGATTCACTTTTTCCCCTCTCTCTTTAATTCCTTCCAGAATCACTTACTTATATGTCATATTTTCCTTACATTTATAATTCTGCTCACTTCTCTGCAAATGCTCCTTTGTTAATGTTCTTTCCAGGGTGAGGTAGCCTTAATTTGGCATACTATGTCAGTCTATTCTGACCATTGACAATTGGAACAGAACTCTCACTTTCTCCGCTTAAATAATGTGGTGCCCTAGCTATTTTCTTATAGCCTAAACAAATATCAAACGTATTCACCAAGGAGTCTTCTTCAGACTTTCTCCTTGACAAAGAAAATTATCGCCTTTACTAGTTGGCCTTGATTAGATAATGCCACCGGTTCCAGGATGATTTTACCTATAAGTCTCTGGTCTAATTTTTTTTTTCCTTTCAGTACCAAATAAAGGAATCATCTCTTTCCCCCACTCTGATGCTCACAGCCAGCAGCACGAGGCCATATGAAGCTCAGCTCAGCTGACACAATTGATTTTAGTCTTTCCGCCTAATGAATGGCTTTAAAAAGTAATGTAAAGTCTCTTGATTGTATTCCAAAGTCTAAAATATTGTCTTCTATGACTAATTTCTCAGTGAAGGAAATGACTCTTCTATTTTAACAAAGCTCCCATTTCTCCCTTACGATTAACACCATGTACCTCAGAAGGTGACATCATCACAGATTCAGGGAGGAAGAAACGTTTTCTTTTGAAGTTTTGGTGGTCATGTCTCTGAGATGAGAACAGAAGACAGCTAGCTCTCTCGGACTTTTGGTCCTGCCCCTGGAGGCAGTGGGTGATGTCACACAAATGAGGCACTTGTTGTGGTTGTAGGTCCTCACCAGCTACTCAGCCCCTCCTCCCTGCAGCTGGCCGATGGACCCTCACTGATGTCTGTGCAAAGAGGAGACTGTGACAAGAGGCTAGGGGAAAAAAAAGGGAGGAAGACTCCTTCTAACAGTTTTTGAAACTTGTCAAAGCAAGGGACCTGTACGGCCCAACCTCCCCACTCCTCTTGCTCTGAAAGCCCACAGTGTCTCCACTGCTCAGCCATGCTCCTCCTGCCCATCTCAGGGCTTGATGTGATTTTTGCCCCAAGTGAGTAACATTCCCTTTCCTTCTTTGCACAAAAGTGACGGGATGCAGAATGAAGACTCCTTCTCTTAATAGGTAGGTCTGTCCTGGTGTCACTGACTCAGCATTGATGTTTCAGGAGGAATGGGAGCCCAGTCAGTGACTCAGCCTGATGCCCAGGTGTTGGTCTCTGAAGGAGCCCGTCTGGAGCTGAAGTGCAACTATTCCTCTAGTGCAACGCCTTACGTCTTCTGGTACGTGCAGTACCCCAACCAAGGACTCCAGCTTCTCCTCAAGTACATATCAGGGGACACCCTGGTTAAAGGCATCAATGGTTTCAAGGCTGAATTTAAGAAGAGTGAAACCTCTTTCCACCTGAGGAAATCCCCAGCCCTTGGTAGTGACGCGGCCAAGTACTTCTGCTCTGTGAGCGACACGGTGCCTGGGTCCACAGGGGGAGCTGAACACAAACCTTGGGACTTTTCATGACTCAAGAACCCAAGAGAGAGTCTTCAGGGAAGTCTGTTTTTCTGTGAGGGCAAATACTGCAGAACAGGCTGGGCTCTGGGGAGTGCTTGCCGCCTGAATCGTTGCTTCAACAGCAATGCTGTGCCACATTCAGATAGACTTTGTTCCAGATGGAAGTCTTCTGATGAATTTCTCCAGGAGGGACGCCTCCCACTCATTCCCTACTCCGCTCTCACTCAGAGTACATCATAAAGTGCCAGAGTTCTGAAGTGAAAAAGGCAAGAGCCTTTTTTATTTAAACAAATCATTTCTAGCTAACATTGCCTCAGGTGTTGATCTACATGTGGAAAGCTGAAGTATAGTAAAACCTTGGTTTGTGAGGATAATTTGTTCTGGAAACATGCTTGTAATCCAAAACACTTGTATATCAAAGCAAATTTCCCCATAAGAAATAATGGAAACTCAGATGATTTGTTCCACAACCCAAAAATATCATATAAAAATGAACACAATACTGTAATATAATACAAAATAATAAAGAAAATTCAAAATTTAAAGAAAAATAAACAAACTAACCAGCACTTACCTTTGAAAACCTTCGTGGCTGGTGTGAGGGAGACCAGAGAGAGGAGGGTTAGTGTGTAGGATGATTTGCACTATCACTAACGGAATCACTGCTATCTATTGGCTCAGTGGAATCTTTTTCTTTTCTTGCAAATTTAACAAGGAACCTATCCAACGACACTTGCTTTTGCCTCCTTTTGAGGACTTCACAGAAATGTGACATTGCATCGTCGTTAAACAGACTGCTCGCACTGCAACAGTCTTATTCAGGTGGCGATTTTCTACAAAATTTTGCACTGTTTCCAACTTTTTACACATCTCCCTAATCTCATTTGAAGTGAGGGATTCCTCTGCCTTTTTCTCCTTCTCCTTCACATGAGATGCAAAAAGAAGACTTCTTATAAAATCTTGCAATTTTGGCCACTTGCATACCTCATTTATACTTCTTGGTGATTTCCTTCGTAACTTCCAGTGTAATCATCTCCTTCTTCTTACTGCCTTTCTTTTCAACCTTTTTCTGCATGGGGGTCATTGTATACCATCGCACGGATGGCGACCACAGTACTAATTATTAAACTCTTGTCATATACTGTGTTTGATGTAACTAGCAATGAGGCAGCAGAGGAAAGGGTCTCTATCTGCAGGCAGCCTGACCTAGAATGAAGTGCAGCATTCCTAAGCTCACTCTTGTATGGAAAAGTGCTACTTTTCCTACTGCCCATAGGTGCTTTGAAGTAACAACAACAACAAAAATACACCAGTTGTGGGCACCTTCCAACCTTCTGAAAAATCACTGATTTCTGCCAAACATCACAGCCTGAGACCGAGCATCCGAGCATGGGAGATGATGACCCAGAATCCTGCGGCGAGAGAGAGAGAGAGAGAGAGAGAGCGAGAGCAAGAGAGAGAGAGAGAACCATTGGCTCAGTTGTGATCATGTGACGTTTGGTGTCACATACTACTCATATTGCAAGACATCATTTACTTATAAAGTTAAAACTTATTAGAAATGTTTGCTCGTCTTGCAGAACACGCACAGAACAAGTGACTTGCAATCCAAGTTTTTACTGTACTTGGTTATAATGTTAGCTGACAAGCTGTGCCACATATATTCTCAACTAGGGCAAATGTACAGCATAGGCTCTTAATCAATGCACTATAGAGTCTCAACATGGATTTGAAGCTTAACTTCTAGCACATATATAATATCCGAGATATTTTATAACACTGAGATATTTTATAGTAAATTAGACATCATGATATCTAAATTTCCAATCTGTGTTACACAGAACCAGTGAACCTATTTTAGGTCATTCTTTTTTTTTTAATTTTTTTTTTTTATGTTTTCATTTTATTTCTTAGAGAGACAGAGTGAAAGCGGGGGAGGGGCAGAGAGATGGGGAGACACAGAATCTCAAGCAGGCTCTGGGCTCTGAGCTGTCAGCACAGAGTCTGATGCGGGGCTCGAACTCACGAACCGTGAGATCATGACCTGAGCCGCGACTGAATTCTATGTATGCCCAAATGACTGAGCCACCCAGCCACCCCAAGATTTTATTTCTAAGTAACCTCTACACCCAACATGGGGTTCAAACATACAACCCTGAGATTAAGAGTCACATGCTCCACCAACCCAACCAGCCAGGTGCTCCATCTCTCCCCTCTTTTATTTTCATCTGGGAGGTATCTCTATTCCACTTCCAAGGTAATATCTCTACTTCATCTCTTGAAAACATTTCTTTCTATCTTTTCTGGGAAAAGGACAAAATAATCATGTTCTTATTAAATCTTTGTCTAACTGTCTTCTGTTACAAGAAATATCTCCTTATTTTTGGGTTCACTTTGTACTTTTTTTGTGATGCTATTTGGATATGAATACTCACTCTTTCATGTTTGTCTTTCCTGCTGTACCACAATGTCTTCTGAGTAGTGAAAATGTTTTATTCATTTTTTTAATTTCCTAAGACTTAGCACAAGATCTAGTTTATTATAGAAGACCTTCAATAAATTGCTGTGGACTTCCTCTGAAATAGATTGGAGAAATTACATACAAACTTTGGCACAAAGGTTTGGCACAATTTGACAAAATATTTTAAGATAGTAACCTTCATTAAATGGCATTTTGACAAAGAAACCAGTTTACTTAAAAAAATCCTCATCCAAACCTGGCAGTTCTTTTGCTCCTGCTAATCTGTGGATGGTCGTCAGGAAAGAATGGAATGAGGGCTCTGGGGTTCTGGTGACTGTGGATGAGCTGGTTGGTGTGATGGTTTTCGACCAGTAGGGGGTACTCTAGGCTTTGCTCTAAGCGAGCAACTCTTTCTCCACTGCTGAAAGTTAGTGAAAATTTGAATGAGGGCTAGCAGCAGTTAGGGGAGCATCTGGATGAGTCATATCCTATAAGAACAGGGAGAGCTGCTGTGAGGAGTGTGACAGAAATGACTCGCAAGCAGAAATGAGCATCAGCTAGAGCAATGGGAAAGCTGGAAGCTCCAGGAGAAAACCTCTGCATTGCCTATTTACAGTTTTGGTGTTTATGATTAAAAATGCTAAAGTATGAACCTTTACTTTCACTTCAAAATTATTCTAATGATTTCTACCTTCTATTATATCTCTTCTGAGATTAGAAAAACAGGGAAAAAGGAGATGAGAAGGTGAAATGGTAGAAACGTAATGAACATAGGTAGAGAGGGGAAAAGGGAGTGAAGAGAAGAGAGACTGGGGAGAAAGAAATTGGACATCGTTATTTGAATTTCAAAATGTGGCCTATACTTCATAGTCACAGAGATCAGCCAGGTGTTCCTGCAAGTATATGGGGAAAGCATTGGATAGGAGAAGAAGGGAGATAGAAACAAGGTCAGGGTGGCCATGATATACACGTTCTGTTTCTTTCCATCAACCCAAGTCTTGTTGGAGACATTGTATTTGTTCATCATGACCACAAGTCTGAGACTTACAGAATTCTCCTAATTACATTTAATTATATTTACTCCTTTACAGGGATTGAATAAATAAACAATGCATTCAATGGTGTATCCTTTCTTTGATAGAGCTCTCTTATAAGTGAATTCTCAATCACTTTTCAAACTACACGTCCTGACTGTTGGCTAAGGAAACTGGGTCACTGACCCTGATAATTTTTTCAGGCTATACTGGACCCAGATGAGGCCTTAATTTCTCTCTGAGGTTTCCTTTGCCTTTCTTTACTCCCCTCTTGACATGTCTGGTTACTGGGGCAGTATATGTGGAGGCAATCCTATGAGAATGAAGAGCCTAGATGTTTCTGTGCTGATGGTCAGCAATGTAGCAGATGGCAAGGCACTGATACAGCAGTAATGTCAATACCCTGCTGAAAAACTAAAAGGAAAAAAACTTTTTTCTCTCTGATCTCCTTGTACTCCTCTCCATTAAGGACAGATGGGAGTCAGCCTACCTGTTACTTTCTTTTCAGCTATTTGGGCTCTAAAGGAAAGGCTTTAAGAGAATAGTTTCCTTCTTAGAGGTCTACTGATCTCTGTAGGTCAACCTCTCTTAACCCATAGTTTTCTGCTCTTCATCCTGGAGTTCCCTGATACCTGATTCCAGATTTATATGTGACCCCAAATAGGGTTGCTCGCTTGAGCTCTCTTGGTGTAGCCTGCCTGGCCACCACAGAGGCTCCTTGTCTAAGCACAGGCGAACAAGGACATTTGCAATCTACCATCTTTCTAGAATTGCCTTCTTTCTAGGCCAAATGGTTGTTCCTTTGTTAACGGCCAGTTAAAAAAAAAAAAAAAAAAAAACTTGTAGAACTAAAATTCTAAAGGGCCATTTTGTGGTCTGGAGAAGGTCAGAATCAATGATGCCGGATGGAAAATAACTTGATCTGGTAATGTTTAAACATTTCATTAGCATACTTGTAGAGAAGTTTAAATTTCTATGAAATGTAATTTATCTCTTATGCTTTCTGACTGTCACGCTTAAACAATCTATGATCATCCTAAATTTGTACAAAATAACTTATCTTTTATTTTAAAATATTGAATATTATTTCACTTGGAATTTATTTTGTAACAGACATTAAAGTAGACATCCATATTTATTTATTAATTTCTAAATCACTCTCCATTTCTGAAGGCACATTTAATTTTTTAATTTATCTTTTCCTCATTTTTATTATAACTAAATTTCCATAAGTAATTTGTACGTTTGAACTTTCTATTCCATTCCATTGATCTCTCTATCTGGACTTTTATAGTAACATGCTTTTTCAATTAACATAGCATTATACTTTGTCTTATTAACTGTGGAGGAAAATCCCTCTTCATTCTGTTTTAGAATTTCAAGGCTTCCTGAAGACCGAGATTACCTGTTGTATCCAATTTGGCCGCTAGAGGAAGATGTTACATAAATTGAACTTGGTAGAAAGCCAGAAAGCAACCAGCTCTTTGAGGAAGAGCTTTTGCTTTACACACTGGTAAACTCACAGTTCTGTCAACGTCCGTGTAGCGGAATTGTTTCCAGAAAAGAGCCTCCTGTTTCTCGACAGCTCAGACATGATGGCCATCCTTCTCTCTATATTTGTGACGATATTCATACTCAGTGAGTACAGTCCCTTTTTATTCTCTTTCTGTAGTCTTCTGATTTTGAATCAGTTGAAAGAAATATTCTCCTCAGTCTACAAGACTCTCTCTGATCCTGAATTGGTGTTACAGGAGGAACAAGAGCCCAGACAGTGACCCAGCCTGAGGACCACCTCTCTGTCTTCAAAGGGGACCCAGTGCAGGTCAAGTGCAATTATTCATATTCTGGGAGTCCTGTGCTATTCTGGTATGTCCAGTACCCCAAACAAGGCCTCCAGTTACTCCTGAAACACATCTCAGGCGGGAGTGTCAAAGGTTTCACGGCCAGTCTCAACCAGGGTGAGATGTCTTTCCATCTGAAGAAACCATCAGCTCAAGAGGAAGACTCAGCCATGTATTACTGTGTTCTGGGTGACACAGTAACTGGTTTCATAACAGAAGCAGAGCACAAACCCTTTAGGAGTTACAGAAAATATTTCTGTGTAAGTTCTCTATATCACCATAGGGGGGCGTTCTCTCTCTGGACATTGACATTGAGTTTACCTCTTAGATATAATATCGTCAGTTGTCAGTTAGCTATAGATTAACCTCAAAAATTTGTCCAAGGAAATTCCCATTACCTACTCTAATTAGTTTTAAAGATGTAAGTGTATTTATTCTGTCTAGTAGTACCTGGAAAAAATACTTTTGAAATAAAGATTATGTAACAGAGCATAAAAAAACATTTTTTTCTTGGTCTACATCCACTCTCCAGTGGTTAGGTTTCACCTCTTCTCTGCTGCCCCATTCCATCCACATGTGTTCATCACCATGTACCTAAGCACAGCTCTTTAAAAGTAACTATATCATTTCATGACTTGTGATTGCTGACCCTACTACATAACGCCTTTCCTCTCATGCACTTCACGGACTCCTACTATCTCAACCAGGGTCTAATCAGAAGGAAAAACACCCACAGTAATCTGAACAAGGAAAATTTAATACAAATATTTATCAATTGATAATAGAGAATGAACTACCAATGAATAAAAAGAACTCTAAAGAACATAGAAATAAGATATGTAGAGGGAAGTTCTTATCTTAGGACTAAGCCAGAGTTCCCAAGTAAGTGACATATTGTAATACATACTCCCCAGGAATTCATGTCTCATTGGGGAATGCATGGCTGTAGCCTGCTGGATGGTGGAGAATTTTGCTAAGGTGCCAGAGAAAAAGGCTGGCAAGCAGGAAAACACCGACCAGGGTCCCAACAAAATTTATAGGAAGCTGGCTGCTGAATTTGCTTGGGGCACTCGTGAAACTTGCCAGAAAGCCCAATGGGGGCTGTGGCTGAACCTTGCTGCAGGTGAATGTCGCTGGGTGTCCCACAGGCTGGCCAAGAACTGCAGGAACAAGAAATGTGAAGACATACCAGCACCAAGAAGAGAAGCTTCTTCCTCCTGCAGGGCCCTTCCGGGGGGCTTGATGTAGCTTGATATCATGCCAGCAGGTGAAGGAGAGAAGGTCACAGGATCCGGGGCCAGTATTACAATTGGGGCACTGAAGGGGAATTTGGCAATAAGAGAGAAAGGCAATAAGTTGATAATTGACACACTTTATCCCTCTGGTTACTGATCTTTCATACGTACCTCTGCACACACATTTGAACTTCCAACAACGAAATGACTATATTTCCATCTAACAAGCTAAAGCTGTCCTTGAACAAGAGAAGTTCTTACCCTTTCCCCAAAATGAGGAGACCTATACTTACTATATATCTCTTGCTACATTAATCATTTCTAAAATTCAGAGGAAATGCCACTGAATATGCTGTTATATACAGACTAAATCATAAAGTTAACATTTGACAATTTATATATATGAAATAATGATGAGAAGAGAGAAAAAGAAAATGGCAGCATATACAAAAGGACACACATGTATAAAGAACAAAGAGAACATATAGAAAGCTACTACATTGTTTGATTCCAGATTTGTTCATGAGGCCACAGCTGACACAGACAACTCTTTTTTGTTACTACCCATTTTTTAAATGTTTATTTATTTAGTTTGAGAGAGAGAGAGAGAAAGCGAGCAGGGGAGGGGCAAAGAGAGATGGTGAGAGAATCCCAAGCAGGCTCTGCACTGTCAGCGCAGAGCTCAATGCCAGGCTCAAACTCACGAATCATGAGATCACGACCCGAACTGAAATCAAGAGTCAGACACTTAACTGACTGAACCACCCAGATGCCCCATGTTACTACCCATTTTATATTTCTCCTGGCCTCAGACATAATGTCACTGGTTTGTGGTTATTTTCCTTGTGGAGTGACCCAAACCTTCATTCTCAAAGGGTCTGAGTCCTCAACAATCCTTCCTTTTCATTTGTTGCTGTAGTTTTCCATTAACACTTACAATGAAATGTTTCCCTATCACTAACTAACCTCACAGTTCTCCCCAGAGGACAGTGATGTCTCTGTTCCCTTTTTCTGCTTCTCCATAGACTTTTTATGTATACAGCCAAATAGATACAAATAATAAGAGAACTAGACTCTTGTGAGGCAGTGGATAAGTCCCTTAATTTCTTAGATCCAGGGGTCATCTTTTTAACCACTAGTCAAAAATTTCCTCACAAATTCTTTCAAAACTATGTAGCAGAGAGAAGACAGACTAATATGTAAACTTCTTAAATAACATCAGTTCCTTGCTCAAAAGCTTTAATATTTCTTTATCTCATAGTGACAAAGAGGGTAGTCACCCAACACAAACCTTCTAGAAGTACCTCCTAGCACTCCCCATTTTCCAGCCCACAACCTCTTCCTTTCTTCCTTTCTTCCCTTCCTTCTTTATATTTTTTCTTTCCCCTCTTCCCCCTGTCTCTATCTCACACACAAAAGATCTTAAAGTCCATCCTTGAAAACATTTATCTAACACTCTCCCATTCCTTTTGACTGCTCAGCATGAGGACCCATTTTCTTGTAACAACAATAATTTTTTAGTCCTCAGTAAGCATCAGGCTGTGCTCTAAAGAGCATTTTATTATCTCATCAAGAATTTTCAAAACTCTAAAAAGGTAGTATTATTACTCACCATCCAGTTATATTTTATAGTCAGGAGAATATAGACACACATGATATAAACAGCTACTGAATGGGCAGATCTAAATTTGACCTCAATGGCCTGACTGCCAAGTTTGTTCTCTTCTTGTACACTACTGCCTCTTGCCATAGAAACAGAAATATCAGATATTCATTGTTATGAGATGAATGGTCTCCCCACCCCAATTTGCATGTTGAAGCTCTAATCCCCAGTACCTCAAAATGTGACTGTATTTGAATCAAAACCACACTCAGATATCACCTCACGCCAGTCAGAGTGGCCAAAATGAACAAATCAGGAGACTATAGATGCTGGAGAGGATGTAGAGAAACGGGAACCCTCTTGCACTGTTGGTGGGAATGCAAATTGGTGCAGCCACTCTGGAAAACAGTGTGGAGGTTCCTCAGAAAATTAAAAATAGACCTACCCTATGACCCATCAATAGCACTGCTAGGAATTTACCCAAGGGATACAGGAGTACTGATGCATAGGGGCACTTGTACCCCAATGTTTATAGCAGCACTCTCAACAATAGCCAAATTATGGAAAGAGCCGAAATGTCCATCAACTGATGAATGGATAAAGAAATTGTGGTTTATATACACAATGGAGTACTACATAGCAATGAGAAAGAATGAAATATGGCCCTTTGTAGCAACGTGGATGGAACTAGAGAGTGTGATGCTAAGTGAAATAAGCCATACAGAGAAAGACAGATACTGTATGTTTTCACTCTTATGTGGATCCTGAGAAACTTAACAGAAACCCATGGGGGAGGGGAAGGGAAAAAAAAAAAGAGGTTAGAGTGGGAGAGAGCCAAAGCATAAGAGACTGTTAAAAATTGAGAACAAACTGAGGGTTGATGGGGGGTGGGAGGGAGGGGAGGGTGGGTGATGGGTATTGAGGAGGGCACCTTTTGGGATGAGCAGTGGGTGTTGTATGGAAACCAATTTGACAATAAACTTCATATATTGAAAAAAAACTGACTGTATTTGGAGATAGCCTTGTTAAAGAGGCAATTAAGTTAAAGTGGGATCGTTACAGCAGGTCCTAATCCAATATGACTGGTGTCCTTACGAGGAGAGGTTAGGTTCAGACAACACACACACACACAGAGGGAGGAAGATATGAGGACATGCTGGCAAGGTGGGCATCATTGCTTTGTAATTTTTTCTGAATGGCATTCTTTATGTTTTCAGAGCACATTCTATTGCAAGATGATGTTGCTACCACAAGATGGCAGTACTCTTCCTCAGACTCTGTTCCTTTGAGATCAGTCGGTAGGTACTGAAAGCAAAGGACTGGGCTTGCCTCTGATTGGCTCGGTGAGACTCTGGGTTCCTGAGGGAATAGATAAATATACCCCATAAAAAAGCTAACTCTTTTGCTTGAGGATCCTGGCTGCACTTCAGGCCCCAGAGCCGAGTCTTCTGTGATCCCAGTAAGGAAGAAGAATGGAGAAACTCCTGGAAGTGTCTTTGATGATTCTATGGCTTCAACTGGCCAGTGAGTTGGGGCTCTTGGTAATAGAAACAGGGGTGACCACAGTGGTGGGAACAGAGTGAGCAAAGTTCAGAGCCCTCAAGACTGAGGGACAAAGTCTTCTTGTTAAGTTGAAAATGTACCAGAAAGTCAGGGAAGGAAATTTAAACAGCAGAGAGTGAACATACAGTGACTAATGTCTGGCGTTTGGCTTTCTGTTTCTGCCTAGGGGTGAACAGCCAACAGGAACAGGATCATCAGACCCTAAGTATCCAGGAGGGTGAAAACGCCACCATGAACTGCAGTTATAAAACTACTATAAACTATTTACAGTGGTATAAACAAGACTCGGGTAGAGGCCTTGTCCTACTGATTTTAATACGTTTAAATGAAAGAGAGAAAACCAGTGGAAGACTACGAGTCACGCTGAACACCTCCCTCAAAAGCAGTTCATTGTCCATCACGGCTTCCCAGACGGCAGACACTGCCACATACTTCTGTGCAACGGACGCACAGTGTTCACCAAGCACCTGCAGCCTCTCCACAAACGCCCCCAGAGCTGCCTCTTAGCAGCCCTATAGTGGGTAGCATTAGTGGTTATGTCTTCCCAAGAAGGAGAGTCTACAAAGAGCAGGCAAGATGCAAGGTGAACCCTCTCACATTCATGATTTTCTGGGGGGAAACATTTTGTACCAGGGCAAAGGGTATGAAGTTTAGAATGAGAAACTGAAATGCCAGGTTCAGATCTGCCAATCCAGGCTATATGGCTTTGGGCACATCATTGGCATAGCAGCCTTCAATTTCCTTTACTTGAAAAGAAGGATTTGGATAGATGAGCCCAAAAGACCCTTCAAGTTCCAATTTTATTAGGGAAAAAGCTAAGCACTGCACACTTGTGGAGGATGAGGAAGGACTTCTCAGTATTAGAAGGTCTTATATGGGCAACCTCCTGGTGACCTACATGGGTGTTTGAGATGCGTGAGATGATTTTTACATTCCTCTAATTTCTGCAGAGAAAAGAGAATCAGAAAGGATCTTAGAACTCTTTCAGCCAAACTTTTCATTTTAAAGCTGAGGACTGATAGAGACAAAGATCCAAATCTCATTCTGCCATTTATTAGTTGTGTGATTTCCAAGCTTCAATCTCTCCATTAATAAAATGAGAACATATAAGAAAGTCATAATTTTTCCCCATCCAAGTGAGAGATGTATGTTCAGGCTCTGAAATTTTGTTTTTTAAAAAGTATCAAATACACAGTAGCTTTTCATTCATTTATATCTTGTTCCTAGAAAGGTAAAGAAATGTTGAATATAGTTTTCAAGTACAATTCAAGTACATGAACATACAGTGTTGTATTAGTTTCAGGTGTACAATATAGTAATTCAGTGATTCTATGCATAACTTAGTGCTTATCATGATAAGGGTACTCTTAATCCCCTCCACCTATCTCCTCCATTACCCCACCCACCTGCTCTCTGGTAACCATCAGTTTGTTCTCTATAGTTAAATATGGTTTTATTTGATTATCTATTTTTTCTTCATTTGTTTTCTTTTGAAAATTCCAAGTATGAGTGAAATCATATGGTATTTGCCTTTCTCTGACTGACTTATTTCACTTAGCACAATACCCTCTAGATCCATCCATGGTATTGCAAATGGCAAGATTTCATTCTTTTTTATGGCTGAGTAATATTCCATTGTGTATATTTATATCTCTATCTATAGGTACACATCTATATCACATCTTCTTTATCCACTCATCAATTGATGGACACTTGGGCTGCTTCTATATTTTAGCTATTGTAAATAATGCTACTGTAAACATAAGGTGCATGTATCTTTTCAGATTAGTGTTTTCTTTTCCTTTGGGTGAATACCCAGTAGTGGAATTATGGGATCATATGGTATGAATGTAGTTTTCTTAATGAAGTTTGATACTGCTGAAAATGTGTTTGTGGGGACTATTGGGACATTTGTACTTATATACATGTTTGGTGAAAAAGGTGGGGGATGGTAGGGGAAAAGTTATACAAGGCAGTGGTTCTCAAATGCCACACCTTAAACTACCAACACCACCTGTATCAGAATCATCTAGAGCACCTCTGAAGATCTGCATTATTGGCTCTATCCCAGCTTACTCACTCAATCTGAAAAAACAATGAATTTGTATTTTTAATGAACATGATCTGGATTAGTTTAGGGATTGTTTACAGAAAATTCAAATTATCATCTTTTTAACAGGATGGAATTTATTGCCTCTTATAGAAAGAAGCTCTAGTATATGAAGGGTTGGTATGCTAGCTTCATCATGTTGTGAAGGACCGAGGGTCTTTGTAGCTCACTGTCTCTCATCCTTAAGGTGTCACTGTTGGTTTTATACTTTAAAGAAACTGTTAGAAATCTGTCCACTCTATACATCTTCCACGCAGAAACAAAGAGAAAGTCAATTGGGTAAATGGGCACATGATGGCTGAGTCAGCGTTTTCCAGAAACTACAGCCAATGGCTTCGACTTGCATTTCATTTACCTCAGTGTTATTTAATGTCTCAACCTCTCTCCCACCTGCAAACGAGGCTGAGATATTGGGGCTATTTTTTATCTTAACATGTTGCCACCCTTGTTAAAATTGGGATTCTATTAGTAAGAAAGAGGAGACAATGGGCATCATGTTGGGACCTAGCAGTTTCTGCCACACCCTCACCTTAGGGTATATTAGAACTCACATGCTTTTAAACTATTCACTATTATTTATTTTTGAAATACCAAATCCAATCTATCTCCCAGGTCTGTTGAATTTGGCTCCTCAAAGTCTTCCAGAAGACATCACAATGCCCACAACCCAGTTTACAGCCCCAATCCTAATTGAAAATCCACCTTAGGGGTGACTCGGTGACTCAGTCAGTTAAGTGTCTGACTCTCGCTTTGATCTCAGATGGCTCCTGGGTTTGAGCTCCCACTGGGCTCTGAGCTGATGGCATGGAGCCTGCTCTGCTCTCTCCTCTCTCTCTCTGCCCCTCCCCTACTTTCTCTTTCTCTCTCTCTCAAAATAAGTAAACAAACTTAAAAAAAAAATCCACCTTAATCCCCTGCTCCTCTGCTTCTGGCACATTTGACATTTGACCTCATGACTCAATGTAGTCCTTTGTACTATCTTGTCAGAGTGAAAATTTGACCGTGTCAATCACCTGGAACCCCATTTGCTCCTAGAATAAAGAAAAATTCTTTATTCTTGACAAGACCTACAAAACCTTGCATAACTTAGGATCTTGCTACCTCTCCAGCCTCATTCCACAATATGCTCTCATCTCTCTCCCTTCCTTTCATACTCTCTTTTTCTGTCTGTCTCTGTCTTCACGAATACTTGTCTTATTTAAGTCCCATAAAAGCACTTTGTTTCTCCTCTATGACCCTTTCAAAGCAATTTTGGGTGATATTCTTATTCTTTTTACCTTTCTTAAAATTCTTTTCCCTCCCTTCAAAAGAGTAAAAGCTAGCACATGCCTGCTCTTTCTTGTACATCTACCGAAGGGTCATTACCTGAGGAAAGCTCAATGTGTACTTTCAGAATCACAGTCCTCTGACTTTACAGACTTGCAGTTTTTCCTTTATTTCTTTGATTAGTTGATTAAAAGCCATTTCCACTACTACTCCATGAAGTCCTTAACAGCAGGGGCCATAGCTGTGTTCTCACTCCTGAATCTGCAGCACCAAAACATCTTAGGCATCAAGGTCATCAACTCTCCTTCGTCCTCCTTTCTATCCATTAACTTATTTAATATTCTTCCTTTATTTTAAGCCTCCTCAAAGATAATATTGATAATATTGCAGTGAAGGCACAAATAAGAACGTGTGGCTGAGTGTTTCAGACTGTAATCCATGGATCTTTGGAAGTTTATGGGTAAATGCCTGGTATGTAGCAGGGGTTGGCATAGCCCATGGGTCAAAGCTTTGTAAATGAAGTTTTATTGGAAAAACAGCCATGCCCACTTATGTATGCATTGGCTATGGCTGTTTGTACTAGAACAGCAAAGTTGAGCTGAGATAGGACTTCAAAGCCTAAAGTAGTTACTATTTGGCCCTTTACAGGAAAAAGTTTGCCAACCCCTGGGAGATAGGAGTTACATGAGAATTTTTAGATTTGGAGATCTCTGTTTGATGAAAACAAAACAATAATGGCATATTTCTAATAATCTGTGTGACCAACTTAGAATACTCCCCTTGGTTTTGATACTTTTGTGCTCTTTATGTCACTTGCACTACATGAAAGACAAATGGACTAATGGCATTCTACGAATAAAGGCACCACAGTTGTTTAAATGGAGAAAACTATTTAGGAAAGTTTGGTTATGATATGGCACATGGTACTGCAGACAGGCCCAACTCCCAAGAACCTGTTCCCACAGTTACCGCAATGTTTCCATTGGAAGAGGGTGTATCAGTCACATTTCTTGTTTACATGTATCAACACACAATACAGTAGATGTAAGAGTAGCAGTAAATGCAAATATTTTTTTTTCAGCGCTGATTTTTTTGGGGTGTTTTATTACATTCAGTCATTTTACATTGGTAAAATGGCAGGTTAAACGGATATTTTGAATAGAAAAGTAAATATACTAGTAATATCTAAACATAATAATTTAGACAATAGTATATTAAGCTCCAGATCATTTCAATCAAGTAAGTTATTGAACTACACAATCTATAGTATTCTTTTAATCAGCCTCCAGCAACCCTTTAGTTTTGGGCAAATATGATCCTTCACATTCTTTTAATTTGAATTTGATCAAGTGTATATTTTGCTTGCATTTTTTTTTTGTTTGGTGTTGTAATCGTGAGACCTAGGAGCCTAAAACATTTGTATTTAATTTCATTTTGCTTTATATTAAGCCATCCTAATATTAAAAAAATAGTATAAGAGTGGTTCCTTATATGAAGAGCTGTACCTTACTCAACGTTGAGAAATACTGAGAACCTGTTTTTCAGGTCTGGGGTCTGACTCTGGAAGAAGCTGATCACACCAGAGGCCTGAGTCATATGCCCTCATAGAGACTATACTTCATAGTAAAATGTATCTACCGAACATATCCACACATTCATTTATTCGTTCGTTCTTCAGATATTTTTTGAGCATCTCCTAATGGCCTGTATAGTTTGAGAAACTGGCTGCTGAGACTAATAAGATTAAGTTCGTGACCTCAGGAGCACCAAGTCTAGTTTGAAAAAAAAAAAAAACGCAAATGATTCTAATCTGGTGCAGTAATGACAGTGTAGATATGTGTGCAAGGTATAGTGGGAAAAGAAGGGGGCACTAAGAGTGCCCTAGCAGATCCAGGGGAGTCCTTTCCCAGGGAGATGGTGTATAAATTGGTTCTTTTAAAAAAAACTTAAAATCCATTTTAAAAAATTCATTTTTGAGGGAGAGAGAGAGAGACAGAGGGGGAGACACAGAATCTGAAGCAGGCTCCAGGCTCTGAGCTGTCAGCCTGCCACGGGGCTCAAACCCACAGACCATGAGATCATGACCTGAGTCGAAGTCAGATGCTTAACCTACTGAGCTACCCACCCCTCCCTGTGAACTGGTTCTTAAAGAATGAATAGAAGTTACTTACGCAAAGGTAGGAGAGAGAAGGGAGGACATTCTCAGCAGAGAATCCCTTGGTTCGAGGGGAACAGCGGAGGAATATGTCAAGCAAACATCTCAAATCATGCTCTTTTATATGCTTTCAGGATACCCTAAACCTAGCTTAATACTCAGCAAGAACAGACGTTAGATGCTGGGATTAGGGAGATTTAAGGAGCCATATTGCCCTGTGTCTTAAAGAGGGTGACAGAGGATTACCCACTGTCTCAGCCTCAGGCACCACCTTGAAGTCTACAAAAAGTGTTTGGTGTTTGCTTCCTGGAGGCCTACCCCTCACCCCAGACACCTATTTCCCTTCTATGCCTGCAGCTCAAACTCCATTCCAGGGTAAATACCAGTTCAGCTGTAAAGCAGCCTGCAGGGTCAGAGAGGAACCACAGGGAGGCGCTGCTTCCTTCAGTTAGTCGTTTGACACAAATTCATCACACATTCGTCATGTGTTTCTGAGCACGTATATCTTTCTTTAGAGCCTGTGATATGACCTTGCAGGGCCGTTTGGCTTGCTTAACACGGGAGTCAAGATTTCCTAGGCGATTCCACCAAAGGATCAAGAAACTGGAGGAACAACCCTCTCAGCTTTGGGTGTATTCCCAAATGAAACCTTCCACTGCTTCTCCACAGGCCATGCTGTCTGCTTCCTACTTAGGACTTTCAATCTTGCTGATATTGAGTAAGTAACATTTATTCAAAATTCCTAAGATGTTCTAGTCCTTGATTATAGGATGACTTTTAACCCCTGCCAAACTGGAGACTATCCTTACATTATCAATATAACAAAGTCTTTAACTTTTTTTTTTTTTTTCCAGGAGGGATCAATGGAGACTCAGTGACCCAGACAGAAGGTTCTGTTACCCTCTTTGAGGGGACACCTTTGACCCTGAATTGCACTTACCAAAGTAGCTACACAGTTTTTGTTTTCTGGTATGTCCAGTACCAAAACAAAGCTCCTCAATTGCTCCTGAAAGGCTTATCAGAAAACCAGAGGGCAGAGCATCACGGTTTTCACGCCAGTCTTGTTAAGAGTGACAGCTCCTTCCACCTGCAGAAACGCTCTGTGAGAATGTCAGACTCTGCTGTGTACTACTGCGTCCTAGGAGGCACAGCGAGATCGCCTGCAGGGGGAGCCGAGCACAAACCCAGAGGGGCGCAGGAGGGCCCTGGATGTGAGCAGCCTGGGAGGGGAGAATGATGATTTCTCTCTAGTTAGAGTCTTGTGCTGGGCGCGGCCCCCAGGGAACAGATACCTGATGCCTCCGCCCTCAGGCACCCCGAGTTTTACTTCGAGCTAGGAATGGAAGGAGGCAATGTAGGTGAAAACTTAGATTATAATTATGCCTATACATAGAATCCTATAGTCAATGGCCTTTTGTGTCTGGTTTCTTTCACACAGCATCACCTTTTCAAGGTGTATCCATGTATCAGTACTTTAGTACTTCTGTGGCTGCGCAATAATCCATTGTATGGATACCCTATATTTTCTTTGTCCATTCATCAGTTGATGGGCATTTTGGTTGTTTCCACTTTTTGTGAAAACACTCATGTACAGAAGCTCTGCTCTTTCAAACTTGAATATATTTTAAGTTAGAGATTTCTGGGTATTTTTTCGTTTTGTTTTTTGCTTTATTTGGGACTAACGTTTCTTTGTGGATATGCAATTGAGTAAATATGAGAAAATGCTCCTTACAAATAATGACTTATACTAAAGTAAGATATTATTCTAAGCTATATATATATATTCATTCAAGAAAATTTGGCACCTACTCATATGTGCCAGTCATTTTAATAAGTATTGGGAATATATTTTAGGTAACAGAGTCTCCTCCTTTAGGATTTTATAACATAGTGCATTAAAATACCACACAGGTCTTAAAATTATGCTTTTTTTTTAACAAATCATTTTATTCATTTACTGAACTGTGTTTGTTCCTAAATATTTGTGGTGCTTACAGCTCTGCTTTTTGGGTTTTTGTTGGTGGTGGTGTTGTTGCTGTTGTTGTTTTTTAGGGCAAGAGTGACTGAGGGAGAGAGACACAAAGAGAGAGAGAGAGAGAGAGAGAGAGAGAGAGAGAGAGAGAGGAATCTTAAGCAGGCTCCACACTTAGTGCAGAGCCTGACATGGGGCTCAATCTCATGACCCTGGGATCATGACCTGAGCCAAAATCAAGAGTCGGTCACTCAGCCAACTGAGCTGCCCAAGCGCCTCTATGGTGCTTACAGTTTTATGGGCACTGGGCTAAGCACTTTAAAATCCCCCTCCTAGATACTACCAAATTCTCATTTGACAGATGACGAAATTGAGGTTTAGTGATGTTAAGTGACTTATTCAAGGTTACATAACCAGCTGGGAGCAGAAGTTGGCCAGACCCAAATGTGACGTGTGACCAATATTTTAACAACTATTTGGTTGAACGTTCTAGAAATCTGTCTTCTTTTCTTCCCAGAATTCAACTGTAATCTTAGATTTCATAATTGTTGATGTTTTCATTTGAAGAAGAACCCAATGCAATATTAAAAGCTGCAGTTTACTCATTTGGCAACCACAGAAGTCTATATATATATATCTACATAAGCCAAAAAACCCAGTCACCATCTTTTATGTTCTTGAACCCTGAAGTTGCTCATATGCTCTCTGATTGAATACAGCTCTCATATTTGAAGAGCCACAGCTGAGCCCCAGTGGCTGTTATCAGGAGACATACAGGTACTTGCCATGGAAATGGGGATTATATTTTCCAAATACAAACAAAAATTCTTCATATCGCAAATATGTCTACTCACTGAGAGTGCAGGACACAACATTTTTGGTTTTGCTACAGCATATATCTCATTAAAACAAACTCTTTTCGTGTATTTAGTAAATACCAGTATAATGTCAATATGATGTGGAAGTTTTATTTATTCTCATGGATTTTTCTAAGCACCTTAATAATAATTTCAAATCAAAGAACTATTGGGGACAAATTTCTCACTATAAAAAAAGCCTCAGCTCTACTTTAGTGTTAGCCGAGTTTGTTTTAGTGGCTTCAAGAATTTCTAGGGTTTTCAAAGTAAAGCTACCTGATGAAACTGAGAGTGAGGATAAAAAGATCATGCGGCTGTCTTTGCCTCTCCTGCTGATTTATGAAGAATAATGGCATTAAAAATATTGGTGAACCTGATCTTACCGGCAGCACATGTTCTCGTGGACCTATATCTAGAGAGGCAAAACACAAGTTCCAATATTTAAGGCTTCAAAGAATTTCCTGAGTGTGATGAAAAGGGCAAGTGCTAACAGGTACTGCACTCTGCTGGTATTTTTTAAATGGGATTTCTATTGTTTTTGGTAATGCTTTGGCTAGAGTTGTACTTTTTAGGGTTTTCCCTATTTCCACCGTAATTAATGTGTGTGGTTTGGAAAAGCAGGAGGTATTTCAGAAGTATGTGTATTGAGTCACAACGGAAATTCCTATACTTAGGGACTGAGTAGAACTTTCTGGACAGTAGCTCCTATGTCTACTCAGGGGTAGGCAGGGCCACTTTATCCCCCTACCTAAACAATTTCAGGTATATTTCCTCGCATTTGCTGACACCCAAAGAAGAAATGCTCTCAGACATGAGCAATAGTCACACCAGCCTTCAAACTGATTTGGTTTCAACCTTGAGTGCTACTGGAATGAACAGCCAGAAAACTTCCACATGTCAAGATAAAAGCTAACAAGGAAATGGCATTTTTCTCCTCTGAGCAAATATGCAGCTAACAGATAAGGTGTGAGGCACTAAATCTCTACAGGTTATGGTGGGGTTTTTTTCTCCTCTTATTTTAAGAGTATGTAAATACCTTTTGATATACCTAAAATATGACTGGTGGATGAATTTTCCCTGAGATGAGGTCATTGTTAGCAAAGAGGATGGTCTCATCCTATATCCAGTTAAAATGCAAGCTTTCTTGGGAGTGGGATGAGCTTTCTAATCTGCTCCAAGAAACTAGGAGAAAGTATCACCCACTCCCAAAGCACGAGACACCCTTTTACTCCTCTGCTCATCAACAGGAATATGGATGCTACTTTGGTCACTGACCCGTTGTTGCAATTGCACAGGGCATCTCCTCTGCATCTCTGTGGCTGGCAACCTGGCTATACCTCCTGTGATCATATTTTCTGGAAGGAAAATGTGGAGCACAGCAGGTGAGAAAGAGATCTATTTTGCTGCTGGGAGATGTGGCCTAGGCACTGAGTCATTGTTATTTCATAATTTCTCAGCACGATTATTAAAATGTAGAGTGGTCCTGGAGAATATATAGTCACCATTCTTACCTTACGAGGCCTAGCTCTCCTACCAAACACAATAGATGTAATCCCTTCTCTAAGCTTTCCATTCACTCTTTAACCCTTCCTGGCTCTTGCCACTTGATACCTTGTATTGTGGTCCTGAAAATTCATACCTATAACAACACCAGAAAACAGAATGGGTAAAATGAAGAAGACTGACGACACCAAGTGTCTGTAAGAACGTGGGGCAACGTTCTCAGGTACCACCAGAGGCAATGTAAATTGGTGAATTGAAAACATTTGGCAATAGCTACTAAAGCTGAGCATGTGCATAACCTAAGGTCCAGCAATTATACTTGTAGGTATATACCCCCGCCCAAAATGTGACCCCTGCGCAGTCACAAGGAATGTACAAGAGTAAGAACATGTATAGCATCAGTAATTGTAATACCCTAAAGCTAGAAAGCAACCCAAATATCCATCTTCAATTTCAAGGATAGATTCTGATAACAGACTACACAGCAAGAGAATGAATAAACTTGCCATATTCTCTGTATAGAAGGAATCCCACAAATATGACTGAGTGAAATATGGCAGACACAAAAGGAGTTCAAAAATAAATAAGACTAATCTATGAAATCCTAAGTTGAGAGAGAGTAGAGATAGTGGTTATCTTTACGAGTAGATAGTGGCGGGAGACTGAACAAGGGAGATTTCTGGGATGTTGATAATGCTCTATTTCTCAGTGAAGGTGCTAGTAATATGGGTGAGTTCACTTTGAGAGAATTCACCAAGCTCTACACTTAATTTTTATAAATTTATGTGTATCATACCTTAATAAGCTTTTAAAAGTTATACATTTACCCCATTAACTGAATTCTGAGAACACAACTCACATTCAATCTATTTTCATATCCCCATTGTCCCTCACACTGTGCCCTCATTTAACAGAGTCTTCATAAATATTTGATCAATAAAGGACTTAGTTATTTCTGATACATAGTTGCAATATTCTCTTCTCCCAGTTCCAGGAATACAACATGCTACCAGGTGGCCTTAAACGTCCTTCTAGTGCTTTCTTCTCTCTACAACTGCCCTAAGGTGAGACCCTCGGCGTCTCACATCTGGTTTTCTGTAACAGCCTTTTAACTAGCCTCCTTACTACCAACGTCTCCTCCCTGGATCCTACTCCATATCCCAGCGAATAATTTCTTTAAAACAAAACAAAACAAAAACAGCATCGATCACATCAATCCACTATTTAACAAACTTCAGTGACCACCCTTTGTTTATGGTAATAAGGTTAAAGCTCTTTTTGTGGATCTCAGTGGCCTCTACAGTTTTCTCAGGAACTTTCTGCTTCGGTAGATTAAGTCTGACTCAAGAATGAAGTTGGGGGGGCACCTGGGTGGCTCAGTTGGTTAAGTGCCCAGCTTCGGCTCAGGTCATGATCTCACAGTTTGTGAGTTCGAGCCCCGTATCGGGCTCTGTGCTGACAGCGCAGAGCCTGGAGCCTGCTTCACATTCTGTGTCTCCCTCTCTCTCTGCCCCTTCCCTGCTCATGCTGTGTCTCTCTGTCTCAAAAATAAATAAACATTAAAAAAAAAATTTTAAGAATGAAGTTGGGGAGGACTCGCTGTCCTCCTTAAATAGCCCTGCCTACAGCCCGTTGCTCCCATAATCACCTCGACCTGAGTACTTACCGTCATTTCTCCTCCCAATCCTAGAGACCATCTCAGACCATTCCTCCTGAAGAATGTCCTGGTCATTCCAGCCCACAGTGATCTCTCCTTTTCTGTGAAAAGCCCCGCCACTAATTATTGCCTTTGATAAGTTACCTAACATTTTTAAAAGTATTTCAGTTGTACCACCTAATTTTGCAATGCACTTTCATATGCATTATCCCATTTACTCCTCATCATCATGTGAGCAAGCCAAGATACAGAGAGTTAATCTCACTTCATAGATGAAAACCCCAAAGGTTCAGAGAGGTGAGGTGACTTAAACCAGTGCACTTGGCAAAGGGTACAGCCCAGGCTCATCCAAGCTTTCTACACAGAATTAATTATCTGGCTATGAGGAATGGCTATATTACCACCCCCCAAAAGATTATACATTTTTAAAATGTGCTTCCACTTTGTATCCCTCAAGTACTGGACAAGGTGTTTAGGGCACTCTGCAAAGCTAAGTTATTTTATTTCTACATTGTCCCCACTCAGCTCAAGGACTGATAAAAGCATATTACTTTGGCTCTATGAGACTCCTGTAGTAAAAGCTGAAGAAACACATCACTTCACCTCCAAACTATTTACCTTGGGGAGTAGGGAGAAAAGAGCCCTTCCAAGGCCAAGGCGGCCTTAATTTTACCTTCATACCCTAGCCTCAAAATTGAAAAATAAAAGACAAAAAGAAAAAAAGGTTCAAAGGAAGCAAGCAGAGGCAGTGGCAATGAGCTTCAAGAACCTCCATTTAATTAATCACAGTAAAATAAATTTCAATTTTATCACATTCCAGAGATCATTTCTCAAATAACTCAAATGGCAGGCAAAATGGAGAACTTTTTGATTCTGAAACTCAGTGTATAAGATTTAAGATATATCAATAAAGAACTTAATTTTATTTATTCCAAGGCTAGATAATACTAAATCTTTCTTGAAGCCAAGTCAGAGAACTAATGTGATGAAATGAGAAAGGAGAAAGTTCTAGGCGAATGTCTGGACACCCAACCCTGAAGGTAAATACTGCCTTCTTCCCTAACATTTTGGACTCCTTCACACTGGGTGTTAGATACCTGAGCAGTGCAGGTTAAACATCTCGATAAACAGGTCTAAGAAAGGGAGAGGGAGATGGAACAGCAAAAATAAATCTAAACACTAGAAATAAGATATTCAAACAGGGTTTATTTGCTCAATGATAAATGCCTCAGCTATCTATTTCCTGTCTGATTCCTAATTCCACCTGCCTGGGCCTGGGCTACAGGGAGTACAGGCAGGAAATGGAATTTGCTCCACTTATCTGATCCTTGCCAACTGAAAGCAATTTGAGATAGAAATCATATCTTGTTTTGGTTTATGTGCTTTTTACAGAGTTTTGCACATCATAGATAACTGTAGATTTCCAGAATGAATGCTTGAGCTTAGGGATTCCTGAACATGCACAGTAGTTTAAGGGCAGCTAGGTAATGTGCTTAGCTGGAGAACCTTGCCAGCCTATCTCTACTCAAGACCCTAATTTTAATAAGAGTTAAAACAAAGTTCATTGCAATAGGTGGGAAAATCTATTCAAGGTGAATTTGTGTCATCAGAAGATGATTCTTGTGTTCAGCTGATTTGGTCATAGCAATTGTCATTGTATCGAAGACACTATCCTTCAGAGCCTACATAAGAAAATGTCACAGCTGTCTGTAATAACAAATCCCAACGCTTTAAAATTATAACGTTTTGACTTCTTACTATAACACAATCTTACTTTGCATAAAGTAAACCCAATCTACACAAATAGAGAAATAACAAGCTATGGAAATGACCCTTTTACATCTGTGCTGTTTCACCAGCACAAATAATTACAAAGGAAACTAGACAAACAAGCCAACTGACACGGAACCCTTAGCTGAGATTCCTGAATTCTCTAATAAAACAATACAACAGGAGGCAGCTAAATACCACCAACATGCCTCTGGAATGAAGAGAACCTGGCTAAGAATGTTAAGCATCTAAATCTGGCTTTCTAGAAGAAAATACTTAGCTGGATTAAAACAATGATGTGACAAGAAATAGAAGGAAGGTATTTCAGGAACCAAGTTACATAAATAAGTGTGCCCTCGTAAGGGGTGAGGCTGTTGTCATTCAAGTATGGTCCAGATACCCCTAAGGAGACCATTTCAAGGAGGGGATACAAAGACTTTTGAATTTTATTTGGATTATGTTTCTGTTAGGATCTGATCCTGACTCATTCCCCTCAACCTCCTTACTCAGGGTAAGTTCTCTACTGTGCTCTAAATTTCCTAGTGTTGTGGGATCCTGTGAGCCCTGTCCATCAGCCTGTATCCACTTTGTATGCTTGCATTAAGTACATCGTTTATGGTTGTGTTTCTAGATCTGCCTGTCTTAATCTTCTTAGTCCGTTCTGATAGAGGCAACTTCTCTCTAATCCCCTTCACCAAGTTCAGAAACTGAAATTTTAAATGTCATTAACTTAAGCCTCTCCAGTTATATATACCATAAATCATATATATATACACTTATATTTATATATAAGTGTTATATATAAATATAACCTGTTTAATATATAAAACATATATGTGTATATATATTATGTATATATATATATGTTGTATATGCATGTATACATGTGTATGTGTGTGTCTTGTGCTTTAAAAATATTCTCCAAAAATATGTTACATATATATATATATAATATACAAGTAGAAATATCATTTAAGCAATAATGAATTATACAATTGTAAGATGCTATTATTCCCATTTATTAATGAATCTATTTAAGAAATGCTATACAGAGGCAGTTTGCTAGGTTCTGGGGCTATTACAAAGTACACGAGCCTTTTCTTTGGTGAGCTAAGAGTCTTGTGCTTTAAAGATACTCTCCAAAAATTGGGGCACCTGGCTGGTTCTGTTTGTGGAACATGTGACTCTTGATCTCAGGGTCATGAGTTCAAGCCCCCACACTGGGTGTGGAACTCACTTAAAAAAATTTATCTTCCAAATCTGCACAAATCCAAACAAAAAAAAAGAACTTCATTATTTTACTATCACATCGCTCTCACATTGTTATAAAAAATATGAATTGTATTATGGAATAATAACAATATTTCCTAGTTATTAAACTTTCTAAACACTAACACATACCAGGCACGTGCCCTTATATTTTTCTGTTATAGTACTGCTTTACGGCAAGTACTACTATTATTCCCATGAAAACTGAGATTTGGAGAGGCCGTTGATGGTTAATATTAGATTAGAAATTTGATCCCTCTGATTTAAAAAAAAGTAAAACTTGTTATTAATGTAAAATACATATGTGAATCTCTGCTTCCAATTAGCTTAAAACAAATAACTGTCAGAAAGTTGAGGATGCAAAGAAACCTAAATGAACTAAATTCCAGAAAGTGGCAACTTTCATCACTGCTGAAATAGTGGAAGAAGAAGGAATCTTTTATAGAGAGGGACAAGAGGAAATTAGTCAAATGTTTAAGGAACCTCTAAGGGCCGTGTGGTGGCTGCTAAGACATATTAGAATTCTGAAGAGCCCCAGCTACTGCTAAGTGTACACCCATCCACCAATCCTTCTCCATGGGTCTTCACAGGGTTCATAGGTAGCATGCTGAAGCCGTGGGAAAAAGCTGAGAGTGGGGAGAAAATCCTCTGAGACATTTTGGGCTTTTATATAGTATAGATCAAGAGCTCTCTGAAGACTGAAACAGGCAGCAGGGGAGAAAGAATTTGCTCAGGGAGCAAAAAGCCAAGTCCAGGGCTGGGAATCAGTAAGAAGTCCCTAGGGGCACCTGGGTGGCTCAGTCAGTTAAGCATCTGACTTCAGGCCATGACTGAGCGCAGCATCGAGCTCTGCACTGTCAGTGCAGCGCGTGCCTAGGATTCTCTCTCTCTCTCCCCCTCTCTCTCTGCCCCTCCCCATCTCAAAATAAGTAAACAAACAAACAAACAAACAAAAAGAACTCCCTGGTGACTCAAAAGCAGGCCCCCAGACTATAAAGCAAGAGAGAGACTTCCAATAGGTGAGAAAGGAAAGCATGAAGAGATATCTGGAATTTTTCCAGCGTGCTGATACCAAACCCTTTGATGGAAAGTCCTGACCTTACCCTGAATGAAACTAATGCTGCAACAAATACCAAACCTGAAGCTACAAAAGTTTTCAAACATAAGTTGGATTCTATTTTCTTTAAGACTCTGACCCATAAATCAGATTGATTCAGACTCTACCCCTACCACACATACACCTTAACAGCAGGAAGAAGAAGGGCATGAATTTGGGGGGAGAAATTTTATTTATTTCAGTTTCTATTTCTAGTTTATATAAATCATCTGGAATATAATAAAATATTATGAGATACCCAAAGAAGCAGCAAATAAACATATAAACAAACAATAATGTGACCCATGGTCAAAAAGATAACAGTTAATAGAAGCAGACACAAAAAGACGACCCAGGTGTTGGAATTGTCAGACATGTACTACATAATACTATGGTAAAAATGCCAAAGGACTTAACAGAAAATGTAAACAATATGCATGCCGAGATGTAGAAGTTTAGGAGAGATTATATATATAATCTCTGAAGCTGAAGGCAGGTCAGTAGAATTATCTCAACTTCATAAAAGGTAAAATGGTAAGAATAAACAAACAGAACAAGTTTTTGAGATCTGAGGGACAATAACAAATGGTCTAACATATTAATGATTGAAAATTTCCATAAGGAAGGGGGAAAATGGATATATATATATATATATACATATATATACATATATGGTGTATATATACACACACACACACGCACATATATCTATATATACACACAAAAAGAGATAATGGCTGAGAACTTTCACATTTGAAGAAAATTCTTAATGGACAGATTAAACAAGTTCAGAGAATCCCAAGGATGATAAACACAAAGGAGGCCCCATCTAGGCACATCACAGTCAAAATTCTGAAAAAAAAAAAAAAAATTAAATAAAGATCAGCTTTTAAAAAGTGGTCCAAGGAAAGGGCTCCTGGGTGGCTTAGTCAGTTAAGTATCCAACTCTAGATTTTGGTTTGGGTCACAATCTCAGAGTTTGTAAATTCAAGCCTTACATCAGTCTCCACACTGGCAGTGTGGAGCCTGCTTGGGATTCTTCCTCTCTCCCTCTCTCTGCCCCTCCCCAGAGTGCTCTCTCTCTCTCTCTCTGTCAAAGTAAATACATAAACTTAATTTAAAAAATTTTTAAAAGCAGTCAAAGGAAAAAGATAGCCACATTACATGCACGCAGGAATAAAAATACAAATGATAACTGACTTACTACCAAAAACAGTAGTAAAAAGAAGACAATAAAACACTTTCAAAGTACTGAAAGAACAAAAATATGACCACCTAGAATTCCATCACTTGCCAAAATACCCTTAAATAAAAGCAGTATAAATAGATTTTCTTTAAAAAATTTTTTGTAATGTTTATTTACTTTTTTTTTTGAGAGAGGAAGAGAGGCAAAGCACGAGTGGGTAAGGGGCAGAGAGAGAGGGAGACACAGAATCCAAAGCAGGTTCCAGGCTCTGAGCTGTCGGCACAGAACCCGACGCAGGGCTTGAATTCACAAGCCGTAAGATCATGACCTGAGCTTAAGTCAGACACTTAACCATGTCTGACCCACCCAGGTGCCCCTAAATATATTTTCAAAGAGACAAAATCAAAGATTATTTGTCTCCACCTGACTTGCAGTACAAGAGATGCTGAAAGACTTCATGCTATCAGGAAATAATATCACATGGAAACTCAGATTCACAAAAAGACACAAAGAATACCAGAAAGGGTAGATGCCTGAGAGGACGTTTTTAAATTTTGTTAGTAATTTTAATAACTTCACTTACTTTAAAAAGCCACTGTTTCTTTAAGGCAACATAAAAACAATGTGTTGTGGTATTACAGCATATCCAGATGCAATAAAAAACATTTTCTTCATAAAGGGAAATAATATTATTTGAAATCAGGCTAGGATAAATTAAGATGCTTAATTTAATTTCAGATGCTACTACTAAAAATAGCCCAAAACAGTAGAGAATATCTTTGAGACCTCAGAGTAGGAAGAGACTTCGTGACATGGTACAAAATATACTAACCATAAAAGAAAATTAATAAATAGGACATGAGCAACATTTAAGATTTCTACTCATCAAAAAACAATTTTAAGAAAACCAATAAGCAATCTTGGGGCACCTGGGTGGCTCACTTGGTTAACTGTCCAACTTTGGCTCAAGTCATGAACCCACATTTCCTGAGTTCGAGCCTGGAGCCTGCTTCAGATTCTGTGTCTCCCTCTTTCTCTGCCCCTCCCTTGCTCATGCTCTGTCTCTCTCAAAAATAAACATTAAAAAAAGAAAGAAAGAAAATCAATAAGCAATCTAAAGTCTAGGCAGAAGTATGCTAGAAAGAAATATTTGGAAAAGGATTGTTTCCAGAAAATATAAAGAACTCTCATAAGCCAACAATAGAAAGATAAAACAATAATAAAATACTTAAATAGGAAGACTAATAAGTATATAAAATACACTCAACACTATTAATCATTAGGGAGATGCTAATTACATTCACATTCCGATGTCATTCACCTCCACTAGAAGGCCTACAAACAAATCAGGTAACAGCCTCAAATATCGGCAAATACATGGAGCAAGTGGACCTTCCGTGCCCTGCTGGTAAAGGGGAAACTGGTGCCATCACTTTGGGAAACTGCTGTGGCCTACCAAGTCCATGAATAGGTATTTACCGAAGAGAAATGAAAATACAGACCCACAAATGACACACAAACATGTTCGTAGCAGGTTTACTCATATTTACCACCAACTGGAAACGACCCAAAATATCCACAAATGGGAGAGTATGTAAATAATTAATGGTATATAGGGAATATTACTCTGCAATCAAAAGGAACGAACCACCAACCAATATGTACAATAATAGGATGGATCTCTAAAATCTCTGGTAACTGACAGAAGCCAGACCCTTCCTGCCAAATGCAGTGTGATTCCATTAGTATGAAATTCAAGAACAGAAAAAAACTAAGCTTGGTTAAAAGTAGAAAGTGGTTCCCTCTGGGGAGGAAGGTTTGACTGGAGAGGGTCACAAGGGGACTTCCTGGGGTTAGGTAAATGTTCTTGATTTTGTTTGGGTGGTGATTACACAAGTACATAAAATACTTAAACTCACTGAAATGAACATATAGGGACCATGCATTGTATTGCAGATAAATTATACTTCAATAAAAAGGAACCAAAATAAATGAAATAACTTACAGGTAGAGAATGTGGACCTGAATAATTACAGAGCTAGATGAACTGCCACATATTGGAGCCAGCACCCACGTTGAAAAACAGGACATTACCCCTGTGCCAGGCCACTCTTGGACCTGCTTCCTGTGTCTACCACCCCCAGTAATCACTATGCTGACATCAACTCACAGAATAGTTTTCTCTGCTTTTGTACTGTATGTAAAAGGAATCATTTAGCATGTACTGTCGTAGCTGGTTTCTTTTAGACAATCTTACCTTTGTGAGATTTATTCGTATAATTATGTGTAGCTGCGTGGACCTTGATTCTGAGAGCTGTATGGTATTCCATTTTGTTTAATCATTTCTTTTGTGTATATTTAGCCTCTCAGCATATTAATGTCCCGCTAGTCTTTGTTGCTTCCTGGTCTCGAGTGGTTGTCAGAAGGGTTGGAATTGGGCTGTGATCACAGCAGACTACAGCTGTTCCGTAGCAATTAAAAAGTATAAATAAATTTCTGCAACACCTACAGAAAGCTGGACGAATTAATTTTCTCTGTATATTTTATTTTATTGTGGTTCACTTTTTTATTGAGGTATCATTTTTTCTACAATGAAATGCAAGATTTTACATGTTCCGTTCAGTGTGTCTTGAAATTATCCTTCACCTCAGAAGTCCCCTCGTGCCTCTTTCCAGTCAAATCCCTCCTCTTAGAGACAACATTTTTTTGATAGTTGAACCATCCTGGACTTCTAAAAAATTCTGTTTTCTCATTATATAACATGGACGTTAGATGCCACTAAATTGATATATTCACTTAGGGATGAGAAAATAAATAGGCAATTAAAAGCTGCAGTCAACTGAATCACAGTCATAAATCAGCACATTGATGCCAAGCGAATCAGGCACCAACTTCCGTGTTGCTAAGTCATGAAGCTATTGAGGGACTGAGTCCAGTGAGAGCCTCTGAGCCACAGCTGCTGCAACACAGAGAAGTGATATTTGCAATTTTTGAAAGGCTACACTTTTGATATAAGAAAATAAGAATGTATGACCTGGTCAATTTGGCCTTATTATGACTGGAGGGGGCAATATTCAAAAGCAAGATCTTTCTTTTTTTTTCTTTTAAAAAAATGTTTATTTATTTTTGAGAGAGAGAGAAAGAGAGAGAGAGAGAGGAAGGGAGAGAGAGAGAGAGAGAACAAGTGGGAGAGGGGCAGAAAGAGGGAGACAGAATCTGAAGCAGGCTCCAGGCTCTGAGCTGTCACCACCAACCCTGAGATCATGACCTGAGCCGAAGTCAAGATGAAATCAGATGCTTAACCGATTGAGCCACCCAGGCACCTCCAAAGCAAGAGTTTTCTAACAGACTTACTATTGATTGCTATTAGGCATGTGCAGTTAGCCAAATTTTGTCAATCAGGAAACTTGCTGTGGTAGCATTAAACAGACAAAGAGCTTTATCCAATGGAAAATTCCTCAGAAACCAATGCCTTGCAGTGTAAGAAGAAAAGTTATGATGACTGAGAATGAATAGTTTTATCTTCTTGTCCAGAAGAAAAATCTGTGAGTATATTTCACTGTAGATTTTGGCTGGGGACAAAAAGAAGCATACACTGCGCAAAAAGATGGATGACTATTTGCTCTCAGAAGTCACCATAATCATAATAAATTGTATTTCTTTTCAGATTTACCAGTCCATCGTAGATGCATTGGCTGAATATGGCAAATGGTTCTACCATCAGTGTCCTACAATTCAGCTTAACTCCTATACATATCATTGTTGTGAATTAAATTAGAAAAAGACTTAATAGGCAAGTTAGACTCTCCCACCATGTCAACAAAGCCACAGCGCAACACAAGCAAACTGATAGCAAACTACATTTCCTGTTCTGGCACGGTAGCATCTTACAGCTTAGTCACTGTGTGTGTGTGTGTGTGTGTGTGTGTGTGTGTGTGTGTGTGTCCGCCCTCTGAGGCACAGGGCTTGCATTTAGACCTGAATTTGAGATGGAACACGGCACATTTCACTCACAGGAAGAGCCTCCAACATGCTGCTCCCCAGCCTGCTGAGAATAGTCACAGCCTCCATCTGCCTTGGTAGGGCTAGTAAAGACAGCCACAAGCACAGACAGGCTGTGCCGAGTCCCAAGTTCAGCGGTAGACGCAGGTTATTATTGTCTGCTGGGGTTTAGGAGAGTAGAATAATGGGCAGGGGAATCAGAACTCTCAGTCCTACCTGAGTTCCCTAAGACCCGAGGGCCACTACCAGGAGAATCAGCCTAATTCTCTCTTCTCTTTTTGCAGGAGCCAGCATGGCACAGAAGGTAACTCAAGCCCAACCTGCAATTTCTATGCCAGAGAAGGAGGCTGTGACCTTGGATTGTGTATACGAAGCCAGTGGTTATACTTATTATCTATTCTGGTACAAACAACCACCAAGTGGGGAAATGATTCTCCTTATTTATCAGGAGTCCTACAGTGACCAGAATGCAACGGAGGGGCGGTATTCTCTGAACTTCCAGAAACCAGACAGATCCATCAGCCTCACCATCACAGGATTACAACTCAGGGACTCAGCAGTGTATTTCTGTGCTCTGAGAGACACCACAGTGATGCGGCACCTGTGGGAGCCCCACAAAAACCTCAGATCTCAAGCATCCCCCAGCTATGGACACCAGGGAGAGCGGCAGTGTGGAAGGAAGAAGCGGGGGGCTGTGCCTGAGGCAGTGGGGGTTTTCAGGTGGATGCTTCACTCTAAGGAAAATGCTATTTCTCTGGCTCAGAGAACATATCAAACAGTGTCATTCATCAAAAGCATCTTTATCTTCAATTCTTTACCTCGCAGTAGACATTTCACAAAAGATTTTTTTTAAGTGGTTTGTGATGATTACATTAAAGTGGGAGACCCAAAATCTAAACGGCTTCCCTGTGTTGACCTGTAGTGCCAAAGTTGCTTCAGCCTGTAGCGTCAAAGCCCAGATCTGTCCTGGTGTCAAAGGGACTCTTAGGAAGCTTCCTTTGAAGGATTTAGTATCTTCCAGAGACTGAAGCTACGTCTGCTGCTCTGTCATGTATGGCCCTCCCGTATGTCCCCTTCTGGTCACTACCTGCTCTTCTGGGGAAACCACAATCCCATAGATAGATTTGTTTTGCCTGTTTGCCTGTTCATTTGCAGTGTTGCATAAATATTCTTTTTTTTTTTTAGGTGTATTTATTTATTTTGAGAGAGAGAGAGAGAGAGAGAGAGAGAGAGAGAGAGCACAAACAGGGGAGAGGCAGAAAGAGAGGGAGAGAGAGAGGATCCCAGGCAGGCTCAAACCCATGACCCATGGGATCATGACCTGAGCTGAAATAAAGAGTCAGTCGCTCAACCTGCTGAGACACCCAGGTGCCCTGCATGAATATTCTTATACATGTTCTTTGGTGAATGTAATTATACACTGCTGTTGTGCTTATCCATTGGAATTTCTGGATTAAAGAGTATAGATCGATCTGGCTTGAATTCCTCCACTCGTTAAGCCCTCAAAAAGACTACTAATGACCTCTGTGTTGTAGAGCAACAGAAATTTTCAGGTATCCCCATAGCTGACCTCTCAGAAACTTTCGACACATGAGTTGTGACCACTTACTCTTAAAGCTCTCTTTTCCTTTCCCCTGATGAGCCACCTTGACTCCTGTGCACACTCTCATCTCCCTTCCAGTCACTAGCTGTTGGAAGTCCTCGAGGGTTAGCTAGCCCTGGGCCAAGCCCTCTCTGTAGCCTCACACTGAAGAGAAAGTTCTCAGACACTTAGACTGAGTGGACACGCAGGACTGCCTCTGGCAGCAAAACAGCAGTAGCAGCAAACGGCACATAGTCTTTGTTTCATGTTCACCAGGCATAAACATCAAAGAATGTTAAAGCATGGGAGGAATACACAAGGAGCCTCCAGACACAGACCAAACACACATCTGGTGTTTATGGGAAAGCCTGTAGGGAAGATGTACGGTTTCAAGGGCTGCTAAACAGTTACAGTGGGTCTGTTCCCTAACAGGCTCCTGGGAGATCATGGGGTTCTGTTCTCATAGTGCTATCACATTCAATAGTCTTGAGAACAGAAGTTCACTGACATTTCAACGATGACTCCATTCACTTTCCTAGGGCTTACAATACCTTCTCTAGAAATAACTCCACACCTCTCCTTATGTTTTCCCTCCTCTCTATATGACATTTTATTCATGCCTATATGACTCACATAGTTATATCTCTGTGCCAGGCCTCACGATCTACTTTCTCTGACTTTTTTTTTCTTTCAAGATTTTATTTAAATTCAAGTTAGTTGACATACACTTTTCTTACTTCTACTCAATTAAAAAAGTATGTCACCTGGTGGCCATGTACATACACAGGTAAAAATAACACAATAGTCAGCATTCTGTACATAAACATAGCAAAGTGAGAGAAATTGTCATGCAACCTAGCGTGATTTCTAATTCCTCCGAACTCCGTGATGCTCATTGCAGACTCTCTGAGCAGACTGGAAATACCACAACACCACAGACTCACTCCTGTGATCTCCAGCTCCTTAGAGAATTTCTCAGTTTTCTCAGGTAGCTTTATCTCATATATCTCATGTGTCTGGGTAATAGGCCAAGGAAAGTTTAAAAGTTGGGTTTTATGTATGTTTTGTGAGCATCCCCAAGCACGTGTTGTTGTTTCTCTATACATGTTCTTGTGTATTCAGGGCTTTTTCCAAAGACCAAGACAAAAAGAAACATTGTAACTAATATACTTCTACGTATTGACATCTGTATCTATATTTATGTATAAATTTTTAAAAAATGCCTGATATGTCTATAACTGCAAGCTCCACAGGGTCAGGAAACCTGTATGTATTATTCATTACACAGTATTTGGCACACAGTGGTTGCACATTATTTGTTGATTGAAGAATACATTGATAACATCAACAGATACTGAACTTCAATCCTTTGGATGTTGTAAGATAAGTATGGATCAATTATTTCTTGTATTTGCCCTTTCCTCATGACCATGAGAATACTCTTTCTGTTTGCATGTGCCATAGATTCCTTTTCTGTTTCTACAGATTTTCCTCGTATGGTGCTATTTCCAGGTTTGCGATTTAGATGGTCTCTATCTTGTTGGTATAGATGGAGGCATCTTCATCACCTGAGTGAGACTATAAGAAGGTTTATGTCTGATTCAGTTTCTTGTGAATTTGGATGTCCCTCATGTATGTATGCTGATTCCTCTTGGTTTCAGCTACTGATGACATCCCTCTGTTTTATCTCTTTTCTGGTTTGATCTCCAGGATTTTTGTCTTAGGATTTGAGCCTCAAGTATTTACTGTGGCTGGAGATATGAATCCTGTAAAGTTAGGGGTGATAATGGCAGAGCGCAAGGCCATCCAGGTTGAAAGAAAATCACAGTTAACTGAGTTCTCTGTACCCCCATACTTCTCCACTTAATACTAATTTCTGAAACACAAATTAAATGACCTTTATACAGTAGATGTTCTCCATACACTAGATGCTGCCCCTGTGTATAGCTGGATACGGTCAAACTATCCATTGCCTTGTGTCTTTACCATTGTCATTGATCGCACTGCTTTATTGTATATCTTTTCCTTCAAGTCCAGTGACTTATTTGGTTTACTTAGCTTTTGGGTAGATATTCCTATTGTTGGAAGTCCTAGCCTGAGACAACGAAAATGAGCCTGTTTTTCTAATTTCCTGATTCTAGTTCCAAGGCCTGAATTATTTCAGTCAAGAATCCTTTAAAGCTCCTGTATTCTTAGCCCTTAAGAAAACTTTTAAGGAAGTATTATCATCAATTGTAATATTTATCTTTTCAGAATCCCCCATGAGAGCAAAATCAAGACTCTGTCCCTAGGATGGTAGGAAGAAGCAACACTATGTCCTTGAGGAACTGAGCTATTTGGCCTTGGAAACATGTCTGTGGGAACAGGTAGAAAAAAGCATGTAGTTTTAGCAAAATAACAAGAAGAGGAATTGTTCATTCTCCGGACAGTTTGTACAGAATATTCTTTTCTTTAAGAAACATGTGCTCAATTACCAGGAAAGAAGTTATAAACAAGGAGGGCATATCTCACTTTTAGTTCAATTTAAAGTTCAGATTTAAAGATGGTGGATGGGAATTTTTCTCAGAGAATTTTAAAGTTTAAAAGAATGTGAACGTTAGGAAATATTACAGTTATCCTTTGTCATAACATAGATGTAATCACTTTGTAAATCTATACTAGAAAACATTTCTGAGACTGATGAGTTGAGAAGATTTTGGTTTGGGTACCATGTTTTTAAATTTACTTTTTAGGTAGAGAAATCATAGTAAGTATAAAAATTTGCAGGCTCACTCCTCTGTAAGAAGTCTTCAGCTTACATTTTGGTTGTGCTGTTTTGAGCTAGTTACCTGATTACAGCAAAAAGGTAAAGCTTAAGACAAAGATAATACACATTCCTCTTTTTAAAAAAAATCTTTAAAGACAATTATAAAAAATTAACATGAGGGGTGCCTGGGTGGCTCAGTCGGTTAAGCATCCGACTTCAGCTCAGGTCACGATCTCACGGTCCGTGAGTTCGAGCCCCGCGTCAAGCTCTGGGCTGATAGCTCAGAGCCTGGAGCCTGCTTCCGATTCTGTGTCTCCTTCTCTCTCTGTCCCTCCCCTATTCATGCTCTGTCTCTCTCTGTCTCAAAAATAAATAAATAAATAAAAAGTTAAAAAAAAATTAAAAAAAAAATAAATTAACATAAATTGTGGACTTAAACACAAAAAGTAAAACTATAAACCTTTTAAAAGAAAACATAGGAGAAAATCTTCATAACCTGGAGCTAAATTTGACACTAAAGTTCTTAGATTTGACACTAAAAGCATTGCACAAGTGCGTGCACGTGCACGCGCACGCGCGCGCGCACACACACACACACACACACACACACACTGGACTACTTCAAAATTAAAAACTTGCCCTCTGCAAAAGACCCTGTTAAGAAAATGAAAAGATAAGCTTATCTTTCAAATAAGCACATGAAAAGATGTTCAATGTGATTATTCATCAGACAAATGCAAATTAAAACCACAATGAAGGGCACCTAGGTGGTTCAGTCAGTTGAGCTTCCAACTCTTGATCTTGGCTCAGGTCACGATCTTACAGTTTGTGAGATCAAGCCTCATGCTGTGCTCTGCACTGACTGTGTGGGCCTGCTTGGGATTCTCCCACTCCCTTTCTCTCTACCATTCCCCTCTCTTAAAATAAATAAATAAGCATTAAACAAATAAAACCACAATGAAATATCATTACACACCTATCACAATGGCTAAAATAAAAATTAGTGATAATACCACATGCTGACAAACCTGTGGAGAAACTGGATCATTTACAAATCACAAGTGGGGATGTAAAATGGTAAAGCACTCTGGAAAATAGTTTGGTAGTTTCTTAAAAACTAGATATGCCTTACCATATGATCCAGCAATTGCATACTTGGGCACTTACCCTAGAGAAATGAAAGTTTATATTCACACAAAAACCTGTATGTGAATATTCATAGCAGCTTTATTCCTAACAGACAAAGTCTGGAAAGAACCCAAAAGTGCTTCAATGAGTGACTGCTTAAGCAAACTGTGGCACATCCATACCATGGATTACTACTCAGAAATAAAAAAGAACCAACAGATTATATATATATATCCAATAATTTGGAGAGATTTTATGCTTTTGTACTCATGTGGAATGAAAAAAAAATCTCAATATGCTCTGACTATACAATTCTATTTACACAGCATTATTGAAATAAAATAGTAGATATGAAGAACAGATTAGTGATTGTCAGAGCTTAATGATGTCATGCTACAAAGGGGTAGCATGAGGAAGCTTTGGTTTTGCATCTTAATTGTGACAGAGGATCTATACATATAATACACATGAATTCATGTCTCTGTACATATATAAAATTGCACAGTACACACACACACACACACACACACACACACAAGTACAAACAATACTGTGGAAATCTAAGTAGGCTCTGTGGATTGTACCAATGTTAGTTTCCTGATTTAGGTATCATTGGAGTAGACTGGGTAAAGAGTATGTGTGACCTCCCTTTTTTTTTTTTTTTTTTTTGAAGCTTCCATGAATCTATAATCATTTCAAATTAAAAATATTTTTAAAATTGAACTCATCAAAGTTAAAATTCTCATCAAACTCACAACTGAGTTGTCTCCTTTGGCTCTGTTACACATCACCAATTCAGCTCCTCCGTTCTCGTAGTTCCTTTCCTGCACAGAGCTCCTGCACTAATCTTGCAGTTACCTTTCTCACCTTCTTTCTGAGATACACACACTCAATGACAGAGAAAAACTGCCTGTGAAATATGATTTATAGCAGTCAGAGTTTGCTAAATGTGGCTAGAATAAATCATATCAGTAGATAATAAATAGTATACAAGTTAGCACAATGATTTTTAGATCACTGAGAAATTACCTAATTCTCAAAGAGAAAGCCAAAAAGCAATGAACGTTGTACTGTTAGTACTACAAATTCTGGGTAGCTTATATTTTCTGGTTACTAAGTAAGAGAATGGATGGAGTAACAACATAAAAGCTGTGCATCTGAGAGTTGATGCTTTTTTTTCTGGGTTGTAGCTAACAGAGAGCAAAGCATGCTGTTTGGACAAGTCTGAGGATAACTCACACAAATGGTGGTAACTCACCAAGGTAAACACATCTTCAATGACAAAATCCAATGGAGTGTCATAGAATCAAACAAATTAGGCAATACTAGTTTTGCCATAGATACCTTAGTCCAGTGTTAGTAATTTCAATATCAGTATTGAAATATTATTAGCTACTCTCTAAATTCAATAGCTCTTATTTTTGTATGTAATATGAGACTGTCTATAATATGTTACTTTGAAACTTTTACATATTTATTTGTGAAATTTGAAACAAGACATGCTATTTCTAAAATTCAAGTGAAGACAAATATGCAGAAAATCAGAAACAATTTGGAAACAGAAGAATAATGGGATTGTGGTGACTGTCAAAGCTGTATCACACATCAAATAATGTTACAAAGCTGGAATAATTAAAAATAGTACTAGCAAATGTAGAACAAGAGAGACTATGGACGAGAAGAGAGAAGACAGAAATAGAAGCAAATTCTGAATGGGGAATTACTATACCACAAAGGTAATTTGTATCAAGTAGAAGACAATGGATCAGCAGATAATGTTGGGGCAATTGACCAGCCATTTGAAAAAAAAACCTGACCCCTAACCTTACTCCCTAGATCAAAGTAATCCCAAGAGGTAGCCTGAAAATATTAAAATTTAAACATAATAGAAAATTTCAGGACTTTTAAAAAACAATTTTGGCATGAATCAAGACTTTCTAAGTGTGACTCAAATTTCAAATTTCAGGCAAAATAATAAGTAAGCAATAAATAAGAGCACATCAAAGCAAACATTTCTACATGGGAAAAACACCATTAAAAAGCCAAATGCAAATGCCAAAATGGAATAAAAAGATTCAAAAACAGGGAAAATGTAACTTTAAAATATAGAGCTTTTTAAAATCAGTAAGTAGATTAACTTGCCAAAGGAAAATTGCACCAATAATAGCTAATATTAATCAACTATTTGCTATGTTCTAGCTGTTAGGGTCAGGCGTAAGGTAGGGTAAAGATAGGAGTCAGAGGCTAAAAAATTTTAGCAGTCAAAGGCTATATTTGGGAACTAAGGTCTCGGGGGAGGTTCCCTGACTCAGGGAGAGAGAGAGAGAGAGGAGTCAGGGAAGTCGCCCCCAGGTGTGGTGGGGTTTTTAAGTTCCGGGTTTAGGTCCAGGTGGGCCTTTTTTGTGTCGGGTCATGCTGTCACTCAGTGATTGGTTGACCTCCAGTTCTGGCGCGCTGCTCGGGGCTTTTCGTTGGGTTGCCCTGGCAAGATGGCCATCCCCGCTACTGTGGTTCCAAGGACATCCTAACATTCTAACCTCTTATTGGTGATAATGGGCGATGGATCTGATCTGGCTGCTTCCTACGGGTGTAAGGGCGATGTCATGGTATGTGGGGTCTGAGGTTGGAATGTGGGAATATGGCTGGACCACCTGGGAAACTTCATGAATTCGTTTTTGTACAAAACGGAGAAAACAAGGTAAGAGCATAAGTATTATACAGATAGCAACTAGTGGGGTGACTGGTGAGGAGCCAAGTTAGGAGGGGTGATTGCCACCAGGAGGTTAGGGGGTGTGAGGATCTTGGGCGGGCGGATAGAGTTTTTTGGATTTCCTTTAGGTGTTCTATATTGGTTTCAACTAAGCCTGATTCATTGAGGTAGTAGCAACATTCCTCCCTCGGGAACAGGCATGTTCCCCCTTTTTCTGCTGTCGGGAGATCTAGGGCTCGTCGGTTTTGTAGAGTGACCTGTGCTAGGGCGTTGATCTGCCTTTGTAAGGCGGATAGGGAGGTAGCTGAGGCTTCTAATTTATTGAGGATGTCTCGGCCCAACAGGGGGACGGGGCAGGAGGGGATGACTAGGAAGGAGTGGGAGAAGTGGAAGACATCCAGGCAGCAGGTGAGTACCGGTGTGCATGGGAGAACGGAGGGGGTGCCATTTATGCCCATGACCGAAACGGAGGACGGCGTGGTGGGGCCAGAATAGCTCGGCAGGACGGAATAGGTAGCCCCCGTGTCCAAAAGAAAGGAGATGGACTTATCCGCTACCTGGAGTTTTACCCTGGGCTCAGCGTGGGTCACCGGAGTTACTGAGTCTGGGCCTCGTCAGTCGTCATCCTCCATCTCCAGCAGTTGGAAGGCAGAGTCCAATCGGGGTGAAGCCTCGCCACGTGGGGGCCTTGCGAGTCTGTCGTCCCCTGGGAGAGGACAATTGGATTTCCAATGGCCCATTTGCTGGCACAATGGGCATGGACTGGTAGGCTTTTGGGGATGGGGACACTGACGAGACCAATGGCCTTCTTGGCCACATTTAAAGCATGGCCCCGGAGGGGGCCGTGGTCTGGAGGGCTTTATTGTGGCTGGCCTCAGGGCAGCTACCAAGGCTTGGGTCTGTAATTGTACCTTTTGTTGGAGACCGGCCTGTCGCCGTTGTTCTTGAGCTTCCTCTCGGCCATTAAAAACTTTAAAAGCCATCTTTACCAGGTCGGCCATAGGGGTTTGAGGACCATCTTCGGCCTTTTTTAGTTTTTTTTGAGTATCAGGGGCTGATTGGGAAATAAAGTAGGTGGCCAATACTGTGGCCCCGGCGGGGGTGGTAGGGTCTAGTCTGGTATACTGGGTAAGTGCCTCTGTGAGCCGGCTAAGGAAGGCTGCGGGGTTTTCATCAGGGTCCTGTATTATTTCTTGAAGTTTGTTAAAATTTACTGATTTGGTTGAGGTTGCCCTCATGCCTGCTAGTAGGCACTGGATCATCTGGTCCCGGCGCCGGTGACCATTGCCTGCAAGTTGGTAGTTCCAGTTGGGGTCGGCCGCCAGGACAGCATCGGCCCCTACAGGCATAGTGGGGTCGGTCATGTGGGTTTGGTCTGCATGTTCCCTGGCTGAGGCCTGGATGTGCTCCCTCTCCTCAGGGGTGAGGGTAGAGGTGAGGATTACATGGATGTCGTGCCATGTGAGACTGTAGGCTTGGGCAAGGTATTGGAATTCCTTAGTGTATTGGGTGGGGTCAGCCGAGAATGACCCTAGCCGCTTTTCAATGGCGGATAAGTCTTGGAGGGAGAAGGGGACGTGAACTCGAACTAGGCCTTCAGGTCCTGCCACCTAGGAGAAGGTAAGATGGCCGCTGGGGTCTGTTCGCTGGGAGGGGCCTGAGCACGAGTTCGGGATGATATGGGAGGCAAGGGCAGAACGGCTGGGGGTTGGGAGTACGGAGGGGGGCAAAGACCGGTGGGTGGCGTGGCTAGATCCTCTAAGGGGTTGGAGATCGGGGAAGTTGGTGAGGTGGGGTCGTTGGGGGGTTGTGGGCGGACAAGGAGCACGCATGCAGAGGGGCAGGAGGAACATAGGTTGGGGCGAGACCTGAGATCCCAAAAGGCCATGACGTAGGGTATTTCTCCCCATTTTCCCAGCCGATAGCAGAAATTGTCCAGATTGGTTAAGATTTGGTATTGTAAAGACCCCTCGGGAGGCCATTGAGGATCATTATCTAATTTGTACTGAGGCTAGACTACAGTGCAAAGGCGGATGAGTCGGTTACAACGAAGTTCGCCTTGTAAGCCTAGGAGCCAGCAGTTTTTTAACAGACATTGGGCGGGGGATAAGAGATCGAGGAGGTTTAGACTCGTTACTTGCCATTGGCATGGCAGGGCGAGGCGTCCCTCGGGCTGCAATAAGGGCCTATTGGCGTGCGGGCCTTGAGGCGTGCGGAGGAATGGAGACTGACTTGGAGACGTCTCTCGTGGGTGTCAGCCGTGGTTGGAGGAGGGAAGGAGGGGTCTCTCCTACTTACCGGCTCCTGTAGGCGCTTGAGAGTAGGGTAGTTGGCCTCTGGCTTGGCAAGGAGGGAGCTCAGCCAAGGAGGCGAGCTACTGCCTCCCCGGGGTTTCAGCACCAAATGTTAGGGTCAGGCGTAAGGCGGGGTAAAGAGAGGAGTCAGAAGCTAAAAAATTTTAGCAGTCAAAGGCTTTATTTGGGAACTAAGGTCTCGGGCGAGGTTCCGTGACTCAGAGAGAGAGAGGAGTCAGGGAACTTGCCCCCAGGTGTGGTGGGGTGGGGTTTTTAAGCTGCAGCGGTTCCGGGTTTAGGTCCAGGTGGGCCTTTTTCGCGTCAGGTCGTGCTGTCGCTCGGTGATTGGTTGACCTCCAATTCGTTCTGGCACGCTGCTCGGGGCTTTTCGTTGGGTTGCCCTAGCAAGATGGCCATCCCCTCTACTGTGGTTCCAAGGACATCCTAACACTAGCCATTATTTGATTTTATATGTTTATAACTGTATAAACATATATGTAATCTATTTATATCAATGCATATGATACAGCAATTCTAGAAGGTATGACTATTGTTCCTCCGTTACTCAGTTGAGAAAACTAAGTAACAGAGTCAGTAAGAAACGTGTTCAAAATCTCACAGCAAATAAACCATAGACCTGGCGTTTGATTCCTGTTGTTCTGACTTCAGAAGGAACAAATTTTGAATAGAGTTTTCAAAGTCAGACATGCGAACAGATTTTAAAATAATTTTGAAAATCCCAGTTTCACTAATAATAGAGCAATTAAAGATGGTACTCTGAATTAGCATTTTTCACTTATTAAATTAAGAAAGATAAAACAGTTTAGTTATATAATGTGCTGGCAAGGGAATGGAGAAACAGATGCTGATACATTGTAACTATGTAAATTACTACTGCTTATTTAAAGGCATCTTGGCAATACTTACTAAATGAAAGATGCATGGATTTTTTTTCGTAGCTTTTATAACTTTCAATAATTTTTATTGATATACTGGATCATGTTGGCAAACCTCTTTGAGGAAATTCATTTCAGCAAAATCTGTGACAGTAAAAGACTGGAAATCATCTAGACTTGCAAAAATACAAAACTGCTTAAGTAAAATATGATTTGTCTGTGCAAGGGTATGCTACGTAGCCATTTTGCATGGGAGAAAATGCTGGAAGCCGAGCTATCCAACCAGCCTGATGGCAGGGCCCGGGCGGTGGATGGATCAGGACTGCAGGGCAGCCCACGGACAGTGAAGCTTCTTGTACTCCCGCTTTTATGTAATTTGGCCTTAATAATAAGTACCTGGGGAGTTGTCTGTTGGGGAATTGCCCTCGACAGTTCCCCTGGGAAAAGAACCATTGGGGAAAGAAATAAGGTTCTGCAAGGAAATTGTGCAGCCCTACATTTAGCCTTTGCCACCCCCTATGAAGACTCCTCTACCTAAAGGAAGGATAGAGTCAAATGTTTCCCAGCCAAGGAAGGAACAAATGGATTTGAAAGCTCCACTCTGGTAACTAAGGAGTGTATCTATGGGCACAGGTCACTCCAACCCCTAGGCCCACTTGGACCCCAGGAGGCATTCCAGATGATGATTGAACCTAGTCGGTTAAGGTACAGAATGGTTCATTAGTTCCTAGGTGCATTGTCTCTCTGAGAATGTATAAGGTATGGGTTTCTAAGGCCCTCTTGGCCCCCTCCTGGAACCTCAGACAGAGGCGAACACTTTTGTTCTTCAAACCACGAATGGTTCAGGGAAACAACTAAGAGGTCATGTCCCTGCAACTGTTCCACTTGAGGTGTTGAGAGATAAATGACCTTTCATGAAAACAGCAAAGCAGATGCTTTATAGATTGTAGATAAATGTAGATACATAATGAAAACAATGAGAGAAATTAATCACTAAGCAAAGCGCAGGAGGGAACATTACAAGAAAACAATCGTGTTATTCCTTAATGGGTGATTACACAAAGGAACAATTTTAGAATTAGGTAATGCCAGAAAACACAGATGACGCACACTATGAGGAAATTGCTAGCAAATATAATGCCATGTTTGCCACAATAAAGCGGGCAGTCCAACACACTCCTGTTGTCTGTGTCCATTTTTATTTTTGTTTTAGTTTATTTTCACTTTTTCGCCCACGCTGTTCATCCTTCGGGAACCCCTGGACCTGCTGGACTGGACTCTGGCAGGAAAATAAACAAAGCAGGGCATGGAGTGTATAGGTTTCTCTAAAAATAGTGAATGCATGTGTATCATAGGAAGAGCCACCTGTATGGATGAACTGTGGTACTGAAAGATAAGTGAGGAAGGAAGACTTACTTTTACTGTATGTTATTTACTTATATACAATGTGCTGTACATAAATAATAGTTACTCTCTCCCAACACACACGCAGTGACTTTCTGATCCCTTTGAGGTCTAGAAGTGGAGAGGTCTTTTTTCCCCATGTTACGCTTTTCCTTCCCACCCTCCAAAGATCTGTCATGTTTGTGACCGTGAATTTTGGTCACACCTGGTCCCTGTAGCTAGGCATAAAATTATTTGAAGACATGGATTTCTTATATTCCCTATTTCCATTCAGTGGGGTTTCCAGATGAAGCTACACCCTATTTGATCTCCCTCTTTTCGAGCTCTAGTCCTTTTAAAGTGTCACCTGCTGAGTTTCTTGTGTATGTTAAAGAGAAACACAATCTGTTACATGTAGGACCAACTCTTTTATAACCTCTGGTACCAGTTTAGCTTTAAAGGCCATTCAAGAAACAACGAAACAATTAAAAGTGTAAATAAGAGGAGCGTCTTGAGTGGTTCAGTTGGTTAAGCCACTGGATTCTTGGTTTCAGCTCAGGTCACGTTCTCATCGTTCCTGAGTTCAAGCCCTGAGTTGGGCTCCGTGTTGACGGCCTGGAGCCTGCTCGGGATTCTCTCTCACCCTCTCTCTCTGTCCCTCCCCAACTCTTGCGCGCCCACGCACACGCTCTCTCTCTCACTTTCAAAATAAATGAAAATAAACATTAAAAAATCTTTTAAAAGTGTAAATAAGAGATGGCTTTTCTGACTATAACTTTGAACCTCATAGACACTATGCCCGTTGAATATAATCTTTCCGTCAATCTTTTCTTTGTAGGGCAGTATGAGGCGGGTACTGTGAGATTGTGTCTGTGACCAGGAGGTGGCGGTGGTTCCATTCTTCTCATTTCCTGAATTCTTGAAACTTGAAAGGCATGAAACTGAGTTTTGATTGGCTAAGCCACCAAGAGAAAGGCTCTCTCCTGCATCAGAGAACAAGAGCGAAGACCCAGAGACAGCACCTCAGAGAAGGTTTGGAATCGTTACGGATTGTACCAAGACTCAGATAGATGTCAGGATGGGGAACGTGCTGGAGTGTGCATTCATAGTTTTGTGGCTTCAGCTTGGCTGTAAGTTGGAGGGCAAGAGGCGAGAACCACAGGGACACGTTTATCCAAAGCCGGGGGGAAGGGATAGGGGTTCAGTCTCAGCTCACACAGGTGTCTTGTCGGAATTTTTCAAAACTACTGTACCAAAGTCATTGCATCGCTTCTGATTTTGTTTTCCTGAACAGGGTTGCATGGAGAAGACCGGGTGAAGCAGAGCCCTCAGACCTTGAGACTTCGGGAGGGAGACAATGTCAGCCTCAACTGCAGTTACACGGTCAGCTTGTTTACAGGGCTCCAGTGGCTTAGGCAGAATCCTGGGAAAGGCCCTGAACTCCTCTTCCTCCTGTATTCAGTTAATGAGGAAAAGCAGAAAGAAAGATTAAAAGCCACAGTATTAAAGCAGGGAAGTTCTCTGCACATCACAGCCTCTAAACCTGAAGATTCAGCCACTTACCTCTGTACTGTGGAGACACTGTGCTCCCAGGCACCTGCAGCCTGAACCAGAAACCTGCAGTTGAGCTCTGGACATCAACAACATCTCTGTTGTTTTTCTTCCTCGAAGAAGTACCTACTTAGAATTCACAGCCTTTCCAAGTGGTCCTATTTGTTCCAAGAGAACAAAATCTCTTGATGTAGCCAGGTGGCACAGATGACTATTCATTCTGTCCTGGTGTCCTGGACAGTCCCCTTTGTGTGTTCCTGGGTCTGTCTGCTCTTTATAACAGCCTGAAGCTTCCCTCACATGGATACAGAAAGGACAGCTGTGATATGGATGGCCTTGGTTTCCAGTCTTGGGTCACTTGAAAAGAACCTGCCCAGGAATACACACTCTTCCCCCAAATTAAAAAAAAAAAAAAGTTTTATATTCTCTTATAATAATTTGGTCAATCTCTATTAGCGAATCTTTTCCTTTTAGTTTCTTTAAGTTTATTTATTGAGAGATAGAGAGAGAGTGAGAGAGGGAAAGTGCATGTGTATGAGCAGGGGAGGGGCAGAGAGAAGGAGAGAGAATCCCAAACAGGCTCCTCAATGGCAGCACTGGGTCCCACGTGGAGCTCAAACTCCAGGACCCTGAGATCATGAGCCAAAATCAAAAGTCAGGCATTCAACTGACTGAACCACCCAGGCGCCCCATATCTTTCCCATTTTAATATAGTTTTCTTGAAGGCCACATCTCCACCAGCCACATTTCTACATTTCTCTTCTCCTTAATAACCAACTTAATGGAAAGAATTGTTCGTACTGACTACGTCTATTTCCTCAATGCCAATTCTTTACCTCCACTTGAATCTGGCCTCTGTTAGCATCACTCCAAGAGAAACTCTTGCTTTCATGTCCAAGGCTTTGGCATTGATAAAACCAGTGGTTGGTTTCCAGTCCTCATCTTGTCTGAAATTCTCAGCAGTCTCTCTTCCCTTATCTTTAAAAATAAGTGTTATTTTTTTAAACAAAATCATACTTCATATATGTACGAAATCAAAAGCACTCCTCCACATACTTCAGTCCTGCCTCCTCGATGGACCTTTTAATTCTCAAGGGCTGGTACTGACATTTACTTCAATATTTTAAAATGCTGTTACTTTGTTCTCTCTCTCTCTCTCTCTCTCTCTCTCTCTCTCTCTGTAATTGAGTTGTAACATATATAATAAAGTGCACAAAACTCCAACCTATAGCTCATGGAGACTTTACACTTGTTTATATCTATGTAATACCATCCAGATCTACATATCAAACATTGCTGTTACTCCAGAAGATTTTCACCTGCCCTTTGCAAATTTGACAGCTCTTCTTCCTACTCTCTGCCCTGGGTAACCACTATTCTGATTTCTGTCATCTATTCCTGAACTTCACATGACTCGAATCATACAGCATCATGCAGTATATGTTCTCAAATCTGGTTTCCTTCACTCAACATAATGTCTTTGCAATTCATTGATGTTGCCCTGCGTGCCCAGTTGTTTGTTCTTTTTTATTGATGGGTAGATTCTTTTTATGAATATACAACGATGTATTTATCCATTCTCCTTGAAATAGACATTCGGGTTGTTTGGACTGTTTATACTTTGGTGCCATTATGAAAAAGTCTGCTAGAAATATTCATTTATTTTTTTAATTTTTAAGTTTTCTTTGTTTTAGAGAGAGAAATAGAGTGAGTGGGGGAGAGGGCAGAAGGAGAATCTTAAGCAGGCTCCATGTTCAGCCTGCAGCCCGATGTGGGACTCGATCCCATGACCCTGGGATTGTGACCTGAGCCAAAATCAATACTCGGATGCTCAACCTACTGAGCCACCCATGCACCCCTAGAAATACTCATTTAAATGTCTTTTGGTGGACATATGAACTTATTATTTTTGTGTAATTCCACTGGAATGGACTTAGTGGGTCATAGAGTAGGCACATAATTAGCTTTAGTGTTGGCAAACATTTTTCCAAAGGATTGAAGCAACTTAAAATCTTATGAGTGAAGTATGAAGTATGAAAGTTCTAGGTTCTCCATATTCTCACCAAGAACTGGTATGAGTTTTCTTTATATGTTTAATTTAAGTCATTCTGGTGATATTTAGTGATATCTCATAAAAATGTGGTTTTAATTTGCTTTTCCTGAAGAATGATGCTAAGCACTTTTTATGTGCTCATTGGCCATCTGGATGTTCTTTTCTGTCCAGTATCTATTCAAGTCTTTTGCTCATTTGTATGTTTATTATCCATGTACATGCATTCTTTATATAGTCTGGCTATGAGCTCCTGTCAAAATTATATACCTTGGATTCTCTCCTAATGCACTGCTTGATTATTCACTTTCATAATGATGTCCTTTAATGTACAGAAATTCCTAATTTCAATAAAGTCCAGCTAATCATTTTTTCCTATATTGGTTAGTATTTTTTTGTGTGTGCCCTGTTGAAAAATTTTTGCCTATTTCAAGGCATGGACATTTTTTTAAGTTTATTTATTTATTTTGAGAGACAGAGAGAGAGAGAGACAGAGAGAGAGAGAGACAGAGAGAGAGAGAGAGAGAGAGAGAGAGAGAGAAGGAGTGGGGGAGGGGCAGAGACAAAGGGAGACAGAGGAGCTGAGGTGGGTTCTGTGCTGACACCAGAGAGCCTGATGTGGGGCTCAAACTCACGAACTGTGAGATCATGATCCTAGCTGAAGTCAGAGGCTTAACCGACTGAGCCACCCAGGTGCCCCTGGACATGTTTTTTTCATTTAGGTACCTATTCCAACTCAAATCAATATTTGTAATAATATGCAATAGGTGTCAATGTTCCTATTGGTTCATAACCATTAAGTGAAAAGATCATCCTTTCTCTTAATAGAACTGCAGTCACATTTTTGCCACATATCAAGTGACCATACATGTTTAGGTCTATTCCTGCACTGTCTATCATCATTCCACCTATATGATAATGTGTTTATTAGTGTAGTTTTATGGGAAGATTTGAAGCTCTTCAAAACAAAAGATGTGTTTTCCCATCATCTTTGTTCTTCTCCACATTATTTTATCTATTCTGGGTCCTTTGCAATTCCACACAAACTTTAGAATCAATTCCTGTATTCTAACTCCTTTTCAATTTCCACAAAATTTCTGTTGCAATTTTGGTTGGTATTGCATTAAATTCTATGAGATCAATTTGGGGAGAATTGATATCTTAGCCATATTGAGTTTCATGTCATAAATATAGATTATCAATTTATTTTGGTCAACTTCAATTTCTCTAAGCAATGGTTTTAATTTTTAATGCCGTGATCTTGTACTTCCTATGTCAGATTTACACTCAGGTATAAGATATTCCATGCAATTTAAAAAATTTTATTTTCCAATTGTTGCTAATGTATAGAAATACAGCTGGTTTTTATGCATTGACCTTAGATTCACTGAACTTGCTAAATGAAGTAGTTAATTCTAATCATTTCTGAATTTGTTTGGATTTTCTACATCCATAATCATGCTGCCTCCAAGAAGAAAGTTTTCTTTCTTTCTTTCTTTCTCTTTCTTTCTTTCTTTCTTTCAGTCTTTATTATTTACTTTCCTTGCCTTATTTGCCAGCCTTAGGGGCAGGGCTGGCTTCCTGGGAATACTTAGATCTGTTTATTATTACTGGTAGGCAAAGATTTAAAAATGCAAGGGACATAAACAGAATGAGTGAAGTTTGGGGGCCTGCCTTTTAAGTTAGACCAATGATGGGGTGCCTAGGTGGCCCAGTCGCTTGAATGATTGACTCTTGATTTTGGCTCAGGTCATGATCCCAGGGTCATGAGATTGAGCCCCATATCCCACTCCACAGTGAGTATGGAGCCTGCTTAGGATTTTCTCTCTCTCTCTTCCCCTCTCCCCAATTCACACACTCTCTCTCCCTCTCTCTCTCTCTAAAAATAAAATTAAAATTAAAAAATTGAAAAAGTAAGCTAGAGCAATGACTAATGTCCTTCTCATAAATGGACTCTGAATGACAGAATTAGCTCCTTTGTGCGGAGGGGATGAGGGAAGGCCCAGAAACAAGGGAGGCAGAAGTGGAAGCTTCCTGATCTAGGGAGAGAGACAGAAGTGTTCTTTTATCCACATCACCTGGTTTTGTTCAATTTTAGCCTGATGTATTTATAGCTTTCCAGTTTGCCCAACGTATTCAGGTAAAGAAATCAGGAAAGTACGACGGGATTCTTGTTTCAACCTGCCCTCATTTTGTCATCCTCATTGTCACCAGCGTCTTAATTATCACTTATTGAATGCTTAACATATGCCAAGTCCATTGCCTAGCACTCTACTTACTCATTTAATAATCCAAAACCCATGAAGTAAAATGAATGCACCCTTGGATGAAGAAACTGAGGCTTAGGTATGTTTAAAGATGAAGAAATTTCTGATATAAAGTAAATATTTCAGGCCTCATAAAATGCGATGAAAAAATAACAAAGTAAAAGCTCCACTGTTGACCAACTGGACAGTACTTCTCAAATCTTCTGTACATTTAAGAATCACACGGAGACTCTATTTCAAAAATGCAGATCTGGAGGCACGTGGGTGGCTCGGTTGAGCAGCCGACTCTTGATTTCGGCCCAGGTCATGATCTTTCAGTTCATGCAGATCTGATTCTGATCAATAGATTTGGAGTAAATAGGTCTGGCATGAGGTTGGGGGCCACTTTTTTTAGGGAGTCACGGATGTTTTGGGTTCAAATGACTGGAGATCTTGCTTTGAAAAACACTGCAGTTGGGTGACTGCTGGATTTCAGGAGGATGGGTGATGCAGACCTGCAAGTATTGGGGGTTAACATAGAGGAGAGGTGCTTAGGGAACATCGAACCCCACCTTGGAATGCCTGAATGCAGCTAACACCTTATTTCTGATGAAGCCATATCCTATTTTAGTTAGCAGATCATCTCTTTTTTAATGATAAAAAAAGTAGTAACTTTTTGCAACAACAAAAGGAAATTCACCCATGGTTTGAAAAGCAGCAGAGAAGAGTTAAGAGATAGACAAGCCTTTGGTTGTAGACTTAACCAGAAAAAAAGGCCACAACTTATTCCATTCTCCATCATGGATAAAAGTTTATTCATTCTTTCTTTTTAACTAAAAATTAAAATCCTTCTATATCTTTTTTTTTTTAATTTTTTTTTAACGTTTATTTATTTTTGAGACAGAGAGAGACAGAGCATGAACAGGGGAGGGGCAGAGAGAGAGGGAGACACAGAATCTGAAACAGGCTCCAGGCTCTGAGCGGTCAGCACAAAGCCAGACGCGGGGCTCGAACTCACAGACGGTGAGATCATGACCTGAGCTGAAGTCGGACGCTTAACCGACCGAGCCACCCAGGCGCCCCAAAATCCTTCTATATCTTAAAGGCCATAATTCCTTAATATTTTCTCCTTTGTTCCAAAATTTAAATATATTTTATTTATTCTAATCATTTTACTCTCTCAGGATTCTTTACAACATTGTAACTTCATATTGAAGAAAGCTGGTTACAACACTGATAAAGACATGCTTATTACCAAACACAGCACAATAGTTCTCTAATGTCTGCCTTTAGAGTTCTCCTAATAATTTCCAGTAGAGACCACAAAATGACTCATAATCATTTCATGACCATGTTTAATCTTCTGCTATATCCTCTTAGCCTGGCTTTCCTTTCTGATATTCATGGTGAATTTTGGTTGGTGTGGGGCCTATTATTTAATTTTGTCCCTGAAACTTACCTAATAGTAATGGAACATTCTTACTATTCCTAATATTATTGGAATATATAATATATATTTATATATTTATAATCTATAGGTTAAATATTATATATTTATATAAAATATAATTATAGGACTATATGAGTATATCTTTTCATGTTGTCTTTTGAAGAATGAGAAATCTTTATTTGGAGTCACCTATAGAATTAAATATCCTTTTTCCAGTTAGAGGAATGTAGGGCATTCTCCATTGTCACGAATTTGGCAACTAGGACCCAAAACTAAGGACCAAGGGGGGGGGGCACCCAGGTGACTCAGTCGCTTAAGCATCTGACTTCAGCTTAGGTCATGATTTCATGGCTCATGAGTTCCAGCCCCACATTGGGCTCTGTGCTGACAGCTCAGAGCCTGGAACCTGCTTTGGGTTCTATGTCTCCCTCTCTCTCTGCCCCTCCCCCACTCGCGCTCTGTCTCTCTCTCTTCTTCTCAAAAATAAATAAACATTAAAAAAATTAAACAACAACAACAACTAAGGACCAAGAAGCATTGGGGCGCGTGGGTGGCTCAGTCAGTTAAGCGTCCGACTTCGACTCAGGTCATGATCTCACGGTTTGTGAGTTTGAGCCCCGCGTCGGGCTCTGTGCTGACAGCTCAGAGCCTGGAGTTTGCTTCAGATTCTGTGTCTCCCCCTCTCTCTGCCCCTCCCCTGCTCAGGCTCTGTGTCTCTCTGTCTCTCAATAATAAACATTAAAAATATTAAATTAAAAAAAAAGCACTATGCATCCACCACCATTTTCTATTAAGAAAGGCTTGCAGCCATACACTCCCTCTAGGATTTAAGAAGAAGAAAGCGAACAGTCTGTGTACCCTCCAACCCCCAATCTTTCCCCACTTAGCTGATGTGAAGAATGGGAAGAGCCAAGACGAGAAAAAGTGTTCCCCTTTCCCCAAAAGTCACTTGAAGAGTCAAGATCCCCGCCTAAAATGACTATTAAAAACAAAGTCACCTGGAAAAAAAAAAAACAAAAAGGAAAATTGCATGACATTCTGTGTTTGGATATCTGCTTCTGAAGCAGATTGTGATCTATTTTTACACCTGCCTAAATAGAAGATAAGGAAATTGGAGAAAGATGGTGGACTGAGGAGGAGCGTCAATGGGGCTGCCTGAGTTTCTCCATTAGGCACAGTAAGGAGGAGTGAGTGTTCTCCTGAGCAAGTAACACTGCTGAAGGCAGCAGGGCCTGAGCTGTCCTGCCAGTGCTCCAGCCAGGAGAGAAGAGAGAGCGAGAGGCTACTGAGAGTGCCTCTGAGTGGGGACCCTCAGGGAGGGGAGAGCCCAGCCTTGAGGAGGCCCCTCGGGGTTCCCTGGTGCTCTCCATCCAGATGCCTGCCCGCCCCCCATGGAGGGCATCTGGAAAAAGCAGGAGGAAGTGAACAGAGCAGGCCAAGCTGACCTTCTGGTAGCCAGGGGTCAAAACTCAAGTTCAGAGAGCAAAGGAGAGATGACAATGGAAGATATAAACAAGGCTGCACTTTGATTTGTTTAATAACTGAAAATGGCCCAGATGCTTTGCTGGGTTCTTTCCATGATGTCTTTAAGGGAATAAGATCCAGCGTCCCTCCAAAGCACCCGTCCAGATTTAAGCCTCTTTGCTAGTCTTTGATACTCTTTCCTCTCCCCTTATTAAAATGTTTGCTCCACCTAGAAAATGTTGATTTTGTCTCAGTAGGTAAACTTGTGTTATATCATCGTATCATCCCCTAAATCTACAGTTGATGCCAGATCCTTTCACATGCCTATAGGGCTGAAACTGTTGCAATTAAGTGGCAAGAAAGGCATCTTTATTTTCTTTTTCCAGCTGTATGTCCTGTTCTTGACGTGATGAGCCAGTCACCCCACTGCCTGAATGGAGGAAAGATCATGTCGTTTTTTAAAAATGAAAAAAGGCAAAAACTCTGTTAATATTGCAAAAATCGTCCTGTCCCACATGGAGATCATTCTGAAACCACAAATGACCAAAATTGAAGTTCTTCTGTGACGTCATAAGCACATCTAAGCAATCCTCGTCCACGTCTGTAAAGTAACTTTACTAGAGCAGATTGGTGGACTTGCCCGGCATGGGAAGAAGGCCTTCATGTCTTTAGTCACAAGAGGAGGATGTTCCATTGTCAATAACATCCCTGATCAGTTGGGGCAGAAAGCGGTTGGTTAACATTCAGTACTGAGGCTCTGCAAAAACTGCGACAAATGATATATTTTATTCTCTTCATTAGAAGCAGAACAGTCTGTGCATAGCCTCCAACATTCAGCGATTCCTGGCTTTGTCCCAATCCATTATAAAACGTTTTCTTTCCACTCAAAATAGGATGACAGAGGAGGACGGGAAAGTGGCTGTGCCATTTTCAAGCCTAAATAATCTATTTTTGACCATTTTTTATAGTGATAGAGAAAAGTAGAATTTATTTATTTATTTGGTGGGAAGGAAATTATCTTACTCAATCTGTTTCATTCAATTCTCTTAAATTTGAGAAGATAGCAGGAAGTTATCAAGGTCATTCTCTCCTTTCTTACAGAGCCTTTATTCTTTTTTCTTCTTCCTGTTCTTCTCTGAGGTCAACTCTGTCAGTGACCAGAGACATACACACAGAACGGGGGGGTTTGAGCAGGGTTTGTGGAATATAAAGATGGGTGCCATTCCATGTGTCTTGTTTTGTTTATACCAACATGTGAAGTCTCTAAATGCCGCCCCCGGCCCCTACAGATACATGGTCCCTGGAAGTATTTGAGGAGACTAGAGAATCAGAAAAGTTGGCTTCTAGATTAGGATCTGATCTTACACCTGCCCAGTCACTTTGAGCATGTCACTTTCTGCATCAGAGTCTAATTTACTCATTCTTGTCATTTAGATGAACTTTCTCAGTCCTCTCATAACTATTTTTTACTTGGTGGCTTTCTGAATGTAAAGAAAAATCTTTGAGCTCCCCACCTCATCAGATCAGTGGTAAAATATATTCTTTCTCTTGGAGTGTGAAAACGCAGTAAGAAAAGCATTCTGGGTTGATGCTGTCCTTACAGTTCTTATTTTCCTCTTTCTGACTCATCCTTTTAGAGTTGAAAATTCATAACTACTTCTCAAGGGAAACCCTGGGTGAGAGTGGATGCCTGTGTCATGTTTTCACCCTTATTCCAGGGACATAACTAAACCAGGGAAGTGTATCAACCAAGCTACTTTCTCACTGGCTGACCAATGGTCTGGGATTCCTCAGTGTGACACCTGCTAAGTGTCTGTCCTTCTATCTCCCCCAGTCCAGGTTCCAATACAGAGGCTGAATTCTAGGCCCTGGACTCTTATGTCTGCTTGAAGTTTGGGGGTGATGGAGGTGTCTATGTTACAGATCCTGAACTTAGGAAAGAATGGTCTTTGAAACCAAGGAATTAGAAGAGGGGCCTGCCGCCTTCACTTGTCTTCCTGTCCTTCACTCAACCATACTTAGAGCAGGAGTCAGATCACATCTGTATACTCTGCAAGGAAGTCACATCCTTAGTATGAGGGGCTATGTCATATCGAGTATATCAGTTTGCTAGGACGGTCATAACAAGGACCACAGATGACCTACACAACAGAGATGTGTTGCTTCACAGTTCTGGAGGCTAGAAGTCTGAAAGCAAGGTGTCTACTGGGTTGGTTCCTTCTGAGGCCTGTTGGGAAAGGGTCCATTTTAGATCTCTCTTCATGGCTTGTAGATGGCCACCTTCTCTCTGTGTCTCTTCACGTTTATTTTTCCCCTATGAAGTCTTCGCGTACGATTTCCCCTTTTCTAAAAATACCAGCCGTATTGGGTTAGAGCTTATCTTGATGACCTTATTCTAATTTGGTTACCTCTGAAAAGACCCTAAGTAAAATCACATGTTGAGGTTCTGTGGATTAAGACTTCAACATATGAATTTTGACACAATTCAACCCATAACCCTCTGTGATCACATAAGAGCTTTCTTTGCTGTAAAGAATTTCTTATATTCAGTGAGCCCAAAGGAAAATGGGAGAAAGCAATGGCATCCTGGCTCCTGGCAAGTGAGTCTAGATAATTCCTGCCACATTTTGCTCTTTCTGTAGGATGGAAAGGAGAGAAAGTTGAAGTAGAGAATGGGGTTCATAGAGGAAACTTCTAAGAGGTACCATACCTGGACCTTAAAAGTCTGCCTTGGGGGTGTGGAGACAATCTTATGTTTTTCCACTCCTAGGGATTGTGTAATGTTATGACCACGGAGCCCAACTCCTTGGAAAGTTCTGAAAGACAAGAAGTAAGCATACTCTGCTCCCACCCCACCATTAGAGGAAAGGAGTACATCATCTGATATTTACAATTTTAGAACCAAGGCCCATAGTATCTGATTTCAGTTTTAAAGAACAATGTGACTAATAAAGTAGCTTTACCACCCATCCCTGTGGACAGAAATTCCAGTCCCCTGAACCTGCACCAGGTTACCCTGGAAAATACCACTGTGGATTACTGCATTGTGAGAGATGCACAGTGAGACAGAATGCTGTATACCTGTTTCTCTGGCAGGGGAGGGGAGATAACCTCTATTTAAAGAGGACATTACACATAAAACATGAGCTTCGTGGAGGAAAATGGAAAAGAAAAGAAGAAGGAAAGGAGAAAAAATAAGGAAAAAGAAGGGTTCTGGGTTCCCTCAATTTTCCAACTGTAGCATATGCATTTCAGAAATGAATGAATTTTGAAAGTTTGCTAGAAAGAAACAATTAGTATATTTATTTCAATGTTTTCCTTATTGTTCTAGACGGCTGTTATGTTCTCTATTTTTATGATTAAATAAGTTATAAATGAAGATTTAATAGTTTAAAATATTAAAGCAACTTGGGTGCCTGGGTGGCTCAGTTGGTTAAGCCTCTGACTTGGTTTCAGCTCAGGTCACAATCTTGTGGTTTTCAAGTTTGAGCCCCACATGGGGCTTTGCGCTGACAGCACGGAGCCTGCTTGGGATTCTCTCTCCCTCTCACTCTGCCCTTCCCCTGCTCATGCTCTCTCTCTCTCTCTCTCTCTCTCTAAAAATAAATAAATAAACTAAAAAAATATTAAAGCAACTTTATGCATTTAGAATAGAAAGTGACCCTCCTTGATTTGTCCCTCACAAGTTCTCAATTACTGTGAACATTTTGTGAGCACATTTCAACTGCTTTGACTCATTTAAATACATATTCATAATAAACATACTGCTTAAAGACATAAATGGGACCACACTTAGATGTAAAATACTCTCATTTGACTGAACGTCAGAGAATTCTCTGCAAGTCAGAAAATTTAAGTTTAATCCCTTTCCGTAACTGTATAGTATCCTAATATAGATGTGCCATAATGTATTGACTAGTTGTAGTGAAGGATATTTAAATTTTTCTACTTTTTTGCTGCTGCATACAACTTTATACATATGTTTTTAAGGGTGATTCTGGAAAAGAATTCTCAGGCAGGTGGAATTTCTGGGATCCAGTAATAGGTAAATAACCCTTGTAAACCTTAATTAGTTTACAGTTCTGCTATGAGAGATGAGCACCCATATCCTGACATTATCACACACACGAAATATTAATATTATTCATCATTCTTAAGTCTTTGCCATCTGATGGGTGAGAAAGGATATAAAAGGATTTTTCAAGAAAGTGTGAGTTAAGGGCAACCAGCACTTCTGGACTAAAGTGGCAAGAGGAAGCAGCAGTTATAGGAATCTGAAGAAAGCAGCTACAACTATATAGTAAAAACTTAGATTTCTTCTTTTCTGGTATAAGCATTTATACTCTACACTTTTCTCTATGCGTGGATTTTGCTGCAGTCGGTGCATTTGATATTTAAAACATTGTTGTCATTCAGGAAGAGGAGGAGAAATGACTATTTCTCTGGCAATGCTGGGGTGGCTCCTGAGATGGCACTGTTTCCATTTCCACCTCCTACTCTTGGCAGATCTGTGCGTGTGAGTGTGTGTGTGCGTGCGGGTGAGTGTGTGTGTGTGTGAGCATATGACTTGTCTCTGATTGGCTGGGCTCACCCTGTTTCCTACAGATGCTTGAACATATAAGGTAGCAAAGCAGATTCTTTATCTTTTGAGCCCTTGTCAGTATTACAGACCCAAGAACGAGTTCTCAGTGGCTCTAAGTGACAGAAGGAATGGACAAATCCTTGAGTTTGCTCATCCTTTGGTTACAACTGGACTGTGAGTGAAAGGGATTTGGAAATGGGCAAAGAACAGACAGATCCTGAGCCGTTTCTCCTCAGGGAAGAGAAAGAAAGATAGGGGGCTGTACCGGTGTGATGTTCTATGTAGACTGAAAAAGTAAATTGGGAAGTAATTTCCCAGGAATGGTTAGCCGCCAACCCGTCCCTCTCTCTGTGTTCTCTTTCTGAACAGGGGTGAGCAGTAAACAGGAGGTGATGCAGAGTCCGGAAGCTCTGAATGTCCAAGAGGGAGACAGCGTGGTTCTCAACTGCAGTTACACTGGTAGCACTTTTTATTCCCTTCAGTGGTTTAGGCAGGACCCTGGCAAAGGACTCACAGTTCTGTTGTTGATTCAGTCAGCTCAGAGAGAAGAAACAAGTGGAAGAATTAAAGCCTCGCTGGATAAACCGTCAAAACACAGTGCTTTATACATTGCAGCTTCTCAGCCCAGCGACTCGGCCACCTACCTCTGTGCTATAAGAGACACAGTGCACAACAGGCTCCTGGCACCAATACCCAAACTCTGCAGCTGGGGCTCCACCCACGTGCCCTATCTTGAAGCTGAGGAATCTTTCTCCATCGAGGGGCTTTCTAAATTGACTCTTTTCCCAGATAGAAGCAATTAACTATGCAAAACCTGATCTATATATGTACACACACATATGTATGTGTATATATGCACATCTATGCGTATGTATACATATATATGCGCATATACTTATCTGCACATATGTATCTGAAGTTACATTTGATCTTTAGATTTTTATCAACTTCAACTTCAATAATAGCTTTGTTGAGATTAATTCACAGGCCAAACAATTCATTCTTTTAAAATGAATAATGAAGTGGCATCTAGTACGTCCACTATGTTGTACAACCACCACCTCTATCTAGTTTCAAAACCTTGTCATCACCCGGAAAGGAAACCACATACCCATTAAGCAGTTGCTTACCATTCTCCCCTCCCCCAACCCCTGGTCACCTGCAGTCTGTCTCTAAGGGTTTATTTATTCTGTTCATTTCACATAAATGGAATTGTACAGCCCTTTATACATGGCTTCTTTCACTTAGCACCGTGTTCTGGAAGTCCATCCAACACGGGACCAACTGGAAAAAGGCAGATATTCGCCCCTAACCAATCACATAGGATGCCCTATCTTTAGTTAACCTGTTCATGTCTTCTTCATTTTTTTTCCTTGTTTTGCTAGAAGGTTGTCAGTTTTGCTGATCTTTTTAAAGAACCAGCTCTTTGTTTTATTGATTTTTTTTTTTTTACTGTTTTTCCATTTTCAATTTCACTGATTTTTGCCTTTATTATTTCCTTCCTTATGCTTGTTTTGGATTAGTTTTTCTCTTTTTCTGGGTTTTTGAGGTGAGTGCTTAGGTGGTTGATTTGAGACTTTTATTCTTTTCTAATATTTGCATTTAGTGCTATCAGTTTCCCTCTTGGCACTACTTGGGCCACGTCCCACAGATTTTGATGTGCTGTAGTTTCATTTTCATTCAATTTAGTATACACTTGATTTTCTTTGAGACATTCTCTGTGACCCTTAGATTATTAAGAAGTGTGTTGTAGGGCCCCTGGGTGGCTCAGTCAGTTAAGCGTCCAACTCTTGATTTCAGCTCAGGTCATGATTTTGCAATTTGTGAGATCAAGCCCTGACTCCAGCTCTACGTTGATGTTTGGAGCCTGCTTGGGATTCTCTCTCTCCCTCTTTCTCTGCTCCTCCCACGCACAGGCTCATGCTCTTTCACTCTCTCTCTCTCTCTCTCTCTCTCTCTCAAAATAAATAAATAAACATTAAAGTAAAAGAAGTATGCTGTTTAGTTACCAAGTATTCGGAAATTTTCCTATTATCTTTCTATTATTTATTTACAGTTTTATTTCACTGTGGTCAGAGAACATGCTCTTTATGATTTTAATTCTTCTACATCATGTTTGTTGAGGTTTGCTTTATGGCTCAAGATACAGTCTTACTTGGTATGTACTTCATGGGCACTTGAAACCAATGTGTATTCTGCCATCATTGGCTAGGGTGTTGATGGGTAGAGCTGGCTACTAGATATGGCTGGTTGTGGTGTTGTTGAGTTCTTCTACATGCTTGCTGATTTTCTGGCTAGTTGTTCTCTCACTTGTGGAGAGAGGGTATTAAAGTCTCTAACTACAATTGTAGATTTGTCTATTTCTCCCTTTGGTCCTATCCGTTTTTGTTCCACTCATTCTTCAGCTCTGTTGGTTGGTGCATACACATTTAGGACTGCTATGTCCTCTTGGAAATTTATCCTTTTTATCAGTATGTAAGGCTCCTCTCTGTTTCTGGTAATTTTCTTTGTTCAGAAGTCCATCAACTTTATCTGGTACCAATGTAGCCATTTTTCCTTTGATTAATGTTCACATGATATATCTTTCTATCCTTTTACTTTCTTTTTTTTTTTGGGTGTGGGTATGTGATTTGCAGTTTTATTTTATTTTTTTTCAATATATGAAATTTATTGTCAAATTGGTTCCATACAACACCCAGTGCTCATCCCAAAAGGTGCCCTCCTCAATACCCATCACCCACACTCCCCTCCCTCCCACCCCCCATCAACCCTCAGTTTATTCTCAGTTTTTAAGAGTCTCTTATGCTTTGGCTCTCTCCCACTCTAACCTCTTTTTTTTTTTCCTTCCCCTTCCCCATGGATTTCTGTTAAGTTTCTCAGGATCCACATAAGAGTGAAAACATATGGTATCTGTCTTTCTCTGTATGGCTTATTTCACTTAGCATCACACTCTCCAGTTCCATCCACGTTGCTACAAAAGGCCATATTTCGTTCTTTCTCATTGCCCTGTAGTACTCCATTGTGTATATAAACCACAATTTCTTTATCCATTCATCAGTTGATGGACATTTTGGCTCTTTCCATAATTTGGCTATTGTTGAGAGTGCTGCTATAAACATTGGGGTACAAGTGCCCCTATGCCTCAGTACTCCTGTATCCCTTGAGTAAATTCCTAGCAGCGCTATTGCTGGGTCATAGGGTAGGTCTATTTTTAATTTTCTGAGGAACCTCCACACTGTTTTCCAGAGTGGCTGCACCAATTTGCATTCCCACCAACAGTGCAAGAGGGTTCCCGTTTCTCCACATCCTCTCCAGTATCTATAGTCTCCTGATTTGTTCATTTTGGCCACTCTGACGGGCGTGAGGTGATATCTGAGTGTGGTTTTGATTTGTATTTCCCTGATAAGGAGTGACGTTGAGCATCTTTTCATGTGCCTGTTGGCCATCCGGATGTCTTCTTTAGAGAAGTGTCTATTCATGTTTTCTGCCCATTTCTTCACTGGGTTATTTGTTTATCGGGTGTGGAGTTTGGTGAGCTCTTTATAGATTTTGGATACTAGCCCTCTGTCCGATATGTCATTTGCAAATATCTTTTCCCATTCCGTTGGTTGCCTTTTAGTTTTGTTGGTTGTTTCCTTTGCTGTGCAGAAGCTTTTTATCTTCATAAGGTCCCAGTAATTCATTTTTGCTTTTAATTCCCTTGCCTTTGGGGATGTGTCGAGTAAGAGATTGCTACGGTTGAGGTCAGAGAGGTCTTTTCCTGCTTTCTCCTCTAGGGTTTTGATGGTTTCCTGTCTCACATTCAGGTCCTTTATCCATTTTGAGTTTATTTTTGTGAATGGTGTGAGAAAGTGGTCTAGTTTCAACCTTCTGCATGTTGCTGTCCAGTTCTCCCAGCACCATTTGTTAAAGAGACTGTCTTTTTTCCATTGGATGTTCTTTCCTGCTTTGTCAAAGATGAGTTGGCCATATGTTTGTGGGTCTAGTTCTGGGGTTTCTATTCTATTCCATTGGTCTATGTGTCTGTTTTTGTGCCAATACCATGCTGTCTTGATGATTACAGCTTTGTAGTAGAGGCTAAAGTCTGGGATTGTGATGCCTCCTGCTTTGGTCTTCTTCCTCAAAATTACTTTGGTTATTTGGGGCCTTTTGTGGTTCCATATGAATTTTAGGATTGCTTCTTCTAGTTTCGAGAAGAATGCTGGTGCAATTTTGATTGGGATTGCATTGAATGTGTAGATAGCTTTGGGTAGTATTGACATTTTGACAATATTTATTCTTCCAATCCATGAGCAGGGAATGTCTTTCCATTTCTTTATATCTTCTTCAATTACCTGCATAAGCTTTCTATAGTTTTCAGCATACAGATCTTTTACATCTTTAGTTAGATTTATTCCTAGGTATTTTATGCTTCTTGGTGCAATTGTGAATGGGATCAGTTTCTTTATTTGTCTTTCTGTTGCTTCATTGTTAGTGTATAAGAATGCAACTGATTTCTGTACATTGATTTTGTATCCTGCAACTTTGCTAAATTCATGTATCAGTTCTAGCAGACTTTTGGCGGACTCTATCGGATTTTCCTTGTATAGTATCATGTCATCTGCAAAAAGTGAAAGCTTGACTTCATCTTTGCCAATTTTGATGACTTTGATTTCCTTTTGTTGTCTGATTGCTGATGCTAGAACTTCCAACACTATGTTAAACAACAGCGGTGAGAGTGGGCATCCCTGTCGTGTTCCTGATCTCAGGGAAAAAGCTCTCAGTTTTTTCCCATTGAGGATGATGTTAGCTGTGGGCTTTTCATAAATGGCTTTTATGATGTTTAAGTATGTTCTTTCTATCCCGACTTTCTCAAGGGTTTTTATTAAGAAATGTTGCTGAATTTTGTCAAAGGCCTTTTCTGCATCGATTGACAGGATCATATGGTTCTTGTCTTTTCTTTTATTAATATGATGTATCACGTTGATTGATTTGCGAATGTTGAACCAGCCCTGCATCCCAGGAATGAATCCCACTTGATCATGGTGAATAATTCTTTTTATATGCTGTTGAATTCGATTTGCTAGTATCTTATTGAGAATTTTTGCATCCATATTCATCAGGGATATTGGCCTGTAGTTCTCTTTTTTTACTGGGTCTCTGTCTGGTTTGGGAATCAAAGTAATACTGGCTTCATAGAATGAGTCTGGAAGTTTTCCTTCCCTTTCTATTTCTTGGAATAGCTTGAGAAGGATAGGTATTATCTCTGCTTTAAACGTCTGGTAGAACTCCCCTGGGAAGCCATCTAGTCCTGGACTCTTATTTGTTGGGAGATTTTTGATAACCGATTCAATTTCTTTGCTGGTTATGGGTCTGTTCAAGCTTTCTATTTCCTCCTGATTGAGTTTGGGAAGAGTGTGGGTGTTTAGGAATTTGTCCATTTCTTCCAGGTTGTCCAATTTGCTGGCATATAATTTTTCATAGTATTCCCTGATAATTGTTTGTATCTCTGAGGGATTGGTTGTAAGAATTCCATTTTCATTCATGATTTTATCTATTTGGGTCATCTCCCTTTTCTTTTTGAGAAGCCTGGCTAGAGGTTTGTCAATTTTGTTTATTTTTCAAAAAACCAACTCTTGGTTTCATTGATCTGCTCTACAGTTTTTTTAGATTCTATATTGTTTATTTCTGCTCTGATCTTTATTATTTCTCTTCTTCTGCTGGGTTTAGGCTGCCTTTGCTGTTCTGCTTCTATTTCCTTTAGGTGTGCTGTTAGATTTTGTATTTGGGATTTTTCTTGTTTCTTGAGATAGGCCTGGATTGCAATGTATTTTCCTCTGAGGACTGCCTTCGCTGCATCCCAAAGCATTTGGATTGTTGTATTTTCATTTTCATTTGTTTCCATATATTTTTAAATTTCTTCTCTAATTGCCTGGTTGACCCACTCATTCTTTAGTAAGGTGTTCTTTAACCTCCATGCTTTTGGAGGTTTTCCAGACTTTTTCCTGTGGTTGATTTCAAGCTTCATAGCATTGTGGTCTGAAAGTATGCATGGTATAATTTCAATTCTTGTATACTTATGAAGGGCTGTTTTGTGACCCAGTATATGATCTATCTTGGAGAATGTTCCATGTGCACTCGAAAAGAAAGTATATTCTGTTGCTTTGGGATGCAGAGTTCTAAATATATCTGTCAAGTCCATCTGATCCAATGTATCTTTCAGGGCCCTTGTTTCTTTATTGACCATGTGTCTAGATGATCTATCCATTTCTGTAAGTGGAGTGTTAAAGTCCCCTGCAATTACCACATTCTTATCAATAAGGTTGCTTATGTTTATGAGTAATTGTTTTATATATTTGGGGGCTCCCGTATTTGGCACATAGACATTTATAACTGTTAGCTCTTCCTGATGGATAGACCCTGTAATTATTATATAATGCCCTTCTTCATCTCTTGTTACAGCCTTTAATTTGAAGTCTAGTTTGTCTGATATAAGTATGGCTACTCCAGCTTTGTTTTGGCTTCCAGTAGCATGATAAATAGTCCTCCATCCCCTTACTCTCAATCTAAAGGTGTCCTCAGGTCTAAAATGAGTCTCTTGTAGACAGCAAATAGATGGGTCTTGTTTTTTTATCCATTCTAATAGCCTATGTCTTTTGGTTGGCGCATTTAGTCTATTTACATTCAGTGTTATTATAGAAAGATACGGGTTTAGAATCATTGTGATGTCTGTATGTTTTATGCTTGTAGCGATGTCTCTGGTACTTTGTCTCACAGGATTCCCCTTAGGATCTCTTGTAGGGCTGGTTTAGTGGTGACGAATTCCTTCAGTTTTTGTTTGTTTGGGAAGACCTTTATCTCTCCTTCTATTCTAAATGACAGACTTGCTGGATAAAGGATTCTCAGCTACATATTTTTTCTGTTCATCACATTGAAGATCTCCTGCCATGCCTTTCTGGCCTGCCAAGTTTCAAAGGAGAGATCAGTCACGAGTCTTATAGGTCTCCCTTTATATGTTAGGGCACGTTTATCCCTTGCTGCTTTCAGAATTTCCTCTTTATCCTTGTGTTTTGCCAGTTTCACTATGATATGTCGTGCAGAAGATCGATTCAAGTTATGTCTGAAGGGAGTTCTCTGTGCCTCTTGGATTTCAATGCCTTTTTCCTTCCCCAGTTCAGGAACGTTCTCAGCTATTATTTCTTCAAGTACACCTTCAGCACCTTTCCCTCTCTCTTCCTCCTCTGGGATACCAATTATGCGTATATTATTTCTTTTTAGTGTATCACTTAGTTCTCTAATTTTCCCCTCATACTCCTGGATTTTTTTATCTCTCTTTTTCTCAGCTTCCTCTTTTTCCATAATTTTATCTTCTAGTTCACCTATTCTCTCCTCTGCCTCTTCAATCCGGGCTGTGGACATTTCCGTTTTATTTTGCAACTCGTTTAAAGTGTTTTTCAGCTCCTCCTGACTGTTCCTTAGTCCCTTGATCTCTGTAGCAAGAGATTCTCTGCTGTCCTCTATACTGTTTTCAAGCCCAGCGATTAATTTTATGACTATTATTCTAAATTCACTTTCTGTTATATTGTTTAAATCATTTTTGATCAGTTCATTAGCTGTTGTTATTTCCTGGACGTTTTTCTGAGGGGAATTCTTCCGTTTGGTCATTTTGGCTAGTCCCTGGAGTGGTGCGGACCTGCAGGGCACTTCCCTGTGCTGTGGTGTATAACTGGAGTTGGTGGGCGGGGCCGTAGTCCGACCTGATGTCTGCCCCCAGCCCACCGCTGGGGCCACAGTCAGACTGGTGTGTGCCTTGTCTTCCCCTCTCCTAGGGGCAGGATTCACTGTGGGGTGGCGTGGCCCATCTGGGCTACTTGCACACTGCCAGGCTTGTGTTGCTGGGGATCTGGCGTATTAGCTGGGGTGGGTAGGCAAGGTGCACGGGGGCAGGAGGGGCAGGCTTAGCTCACTTCTCCTTAGGTGATCCACTTCAGGAGGGGCCCTGTGGCAGCGGGAGGGAGTCAGACCCGCTGCCGCAGCGGTGGCTCTGCAGAAGCACAACGCTGGGTGTTTGTGCGGAGCAAGCAAGTTCCCTGGCAGGAACCGGTTCCCTTTGGGATTTTGGCTGGGGGATGGGCGAGGGAGATGGCGCTGGCGAGCGCCTTTGTTCCCCGCCAAACTGAGCTCTGTCATCCTGGGGCTCAGCAACTCTCCCTCCCTTTGTCCTCCAGCCTTCCCGCTTTCTGAGCAGAGCTGTTAACTTATGACCTCCCAGATGCTAAGTCCCACTTGCTTGCGGAACACACTCCCTCTGGCCCCTCCGCTTTTGCAAGCCAGACTCGGGGGCTCTGTTTGGCCGGCGGGCCGCCCCTCCGCCCCGGCTCCCTCCCGCCAGTCCATGGAGCGCACACCGCCTCGCCGCCCTTCCTACCCTCTTCCGTGGGCCTCTCATCTGCGCTTGGCTCTGGAGACTCCGTTCTGCTAATCCTCTGGCGGTTTTCTGGGTTATTTAGGCAGGTGTAGGTGGAATCTAAGTGATCAGCAGGACGCGCGGTGAGCCTAGCGTCCTCCTATGCCGCCATCTTCCTAGTCCTCTATCCTTTTACTTTCAATATGCCTATGTAATTTAAAATGAGTTAAAAAAATAAATAAAATAAAATAAAATAAAATAAAATAAAATAAAATAAAATGAGTTGCCTGTAGACAGTTATAGTTGGGTCATGTTTTTTAATCCACTTCTTATTTTAACTGTCTTTTCATGGATAGAACAATCTCTGTATCATAACTGATATATTTATATAATTTGCATTTAATATCATTGATGTTTTGTGGCTTAATCTTCCAGTCTATTTATTTATTCGTTTGTTCTCACTGTTTTTTTGTTTTCCTGTGTTTTTTCCTTTTAATCTCTGTGAGTCATTTGGCATTTTTCTAGAATTCAATTTTAATTTATCTATGGTGTTTTTTTTTTGTTGTTGTTTTTTTTTTTTTTTTTTTTTTTGGGACAGAGAGAGACAGAGCATGAACGGGGGAGGGGCAGAGAGAGAGGGAGACACAGAATCGGAAACAGGCTCCAGGCTCCGAGCCATCAGCCCAGAGCCTGACGCGGGGCTCGAACTCACGGACCGCGAGATCGTGACCTGGCTGAAGTCGGACGCTTAACCGACTGCGCCACCCAGGCGCCCCTATCTATGGTGTTTTTGATGTATCTCCCTGTATAGCTTTTTAAAAGGATTGTCCTGGGTATTACACTGTCATATACATAACACAGTCTACTAGTGACGTCATGTCACCAATTTGAATGAAGTATAAAAACAGTGCCTCCTTTTTACATCCACTTATCTTCCCATATTCATAATATAATTTTCTTTAATATTTCCCCTATATATGCTTAGAATATCATTAAACAGTGTTATAATTTTTCCCTGACCCATTAAACTTAATTTAGGAAACTCAAGAGAAAAAGGAAAGCTTTATGTATTTATCCTTCTTTTTGATTACTGTGTTCTTTCTTCCCTCCTGATGTTTTAAGTTTCCCTCTTTCACCATTTTTGTAAATCTGTTCTGGATTTGACAGCTCTTCTCTTCTCTTTCAGCCATTCAGCCTTCTTGATACTTCTTGACACAGTGCACCTCATTATTGCTAGGTGGGAGTTGCAGCTCCCATGGTCTCCACGGACGCTAGGCAGGGGTGGCCTTGTAACTACTGGGCAATAGTGAACTAGGCCTGAACTAGGTCGCTACTAGACCACTCCGGTGGGGAAGAGGAAAGGCTCTCCATTGTTCCCAGTGGTGGTGGAAGTCCAGGCTCCCCACAGAGTTGCCCTCACACTCAGGGAACATAGTAAAACTCATTACCAGAAGGCAGGAGTTACAGTTCCCATTCTCTACTTGGCCTTCTCTGACACTACATCAGGAGAGATGCTAAAGGTGCCTCTGTGTTTGCAGGGCAGTAGTCTAGGCTCCCCACCTGGCATCTGATTGTGTTAGTATGCATGGGGCTGCAGTTTTTTTCTGGGATGTGTGTCGGGAATACAACGATTATTGCCTAACCATGCTCTGTCTTGCTAAACAAGACCGTTTACTGATCCTTTGAGTAGAGAGAGCAGCAGGGTTTTTTGGAGGGTCTTTTCAAAGTAGTGTTCTCTATAATATTTAGACCTTTTCACCTGGAAGAGCCACGAAGTTCCCTTTAGGGTGTTGAGAATTTGGCAAGGTTTGCAACAGAATGATCGGCAGTGTGAAGATAAGGTGTGTGGCCCATATAGAAGATTTCTGTTTTGCCAGCTAGGATCCATCCCTGCTTTGCTTTTTAGTAACTATACCTCATATTTGTTTTGAGGCACAGCTCCTCTTCCCTTCTTAGTACACATGATTTAGGTGAGGTTCTAATTTTGGGTCTAGTGATGGAGTCCAGGCTGATCAGTGGACTGAGTCCCTCTTGACCCGGATTCTCAACTTGAGAGCCCATTGGAACAGCTTTGGGGCTTAAAAGAGCACTGATACCTGGGTCCATCTCAGGCAATTAAATCAGACCTCCTCTGGCCTGAAACACTGAAACATTGGGTTTCTTCCTTTCTTTCTTTCTTCCTTTTTCTTTCTTTCTTCCTTTCTTTCTTTCTTCCTTTTTTCTTCCTTCCTTCCTTCCTTTTTCTTTCTTTCTTTTTTTTCTTTTCTTTCTTTCTTTCTTTCTTTCTTTCTTTCTTTCTTTCTTTCTTTCTTTCTTTCTTTCTTTCTTTCTCTTTCTTTTCCGTTGTCCCAGATTCTAATGGGCAACAATGTTGACAGCTAGATTCAGATACAGTTATTGGTGCAGGTGAAGGCTGTGGCTCAAGACTTGATAATTAGCATAATTCCATATATCTAACGGCCTGTGTGTGTGTGTGTGTGTGTGTGTGTGTAACACAAGCTGGAAAGCTTTTTTTTAAAGCTTTTTTTTTTCATGTTTATTTAGAAAGAGAGAGAGAGCAGAGAAGGGGCAGCAAGGAGGACAGAGGATCTAAAGCGGGCTCCATGCTGACAGCCATGAGCTGATAAGGGGCTCAAACTCATGAACCGTGAGATCATAACTTGAGCCAGAAGTTGGACACTCAACAGACTGAGCCACCCAGGTGCCCCAAGCTGGGAAGCTTTTTAAAGTGAGAAGCACAATCTCAAGATCGGAGAGCAAGTGAGCCCGAGAGACCATGTTTCCTTGTTGTCAGCTTCCTCAACTCCAAATCCCGAAGGAGACAAAAAGAAAACCCGGTAAACTCACCGTGTTCTTTCTCAGTTCTCAAAGTCCCTAGCTGTTCTGACTTCTCTCCACCTTTTGGTTTTGTTTTGTTTTATACATAATGTCCATGGATTTTAATTGTATAGTACTTAGAGAAAAGTATAACTCTTCCATGTTCCCAATAGTGAAAGCGCATGCCTTTAATTTTTGGAACAAGTTTGTAACATTGTGTAATTGTCTGAGCTTGCTTTTCATGCAGGTCATATTTCTAAACCTATCGCGTTATATATTTCTGCATTCAAACATAGATTTGAAACAAACAATAATAGTACAATGGTTGTGGAGAGAAACATAATATTGAGTTATTCTATTTTGTTATTTTATGAGACCATTGATAGTTTCTATTTGTGTTTAAAATAAAAAACAGAGAATGAACACTATAAGGGATAATATATTTTTTTTAATGTTTATTTTTGAGAGACAGAGCGAGACAGCACAAGCAGGGATGGGACAGAGAGAGAGGGAAAAGAGAACCCCAAGCAGGTTCTGCGCTGCCAGTACAGAGTCCAAGGCAGAGTTTGATCCCAGGAACCATGAGATCATGACCTGAACCAAAATCAAGAGTCGGATGCTTAACTGACTGAGCCACTGAGGTGCCCCAGAAGGGGTAATATTTTTAAGTGCCAATTTAAGTCATAAATAAATGATTTATTGAATTTGAATAATATTCTAAACACTGAAATATCTTCTTTATTAAATTGTTAATTATTTACATTAAAAACTAAAGAATGCACCAAGAAGATATGTCTTTTCCTAAATATACCATGATAATTATGAAACATTTTTGTGTATAGTGAAAAAGAGTCTTAAACTTTATTTGATCCAGATGTCAAATAAGCTAGCCATGCCACTAGTCATTAACCAGAACTTTTCCATCTCTGAAGACCTATCTTCTCAGATGACAATCATCTGTTTTGATTGTCCTCATGAAGTTACTCTTATCAAATCTGTTCTTTAATAACATCTGTTCCTCCAGTTCCTTCATAGTCTTTTGTCTCATCTGCTATTTTCTCTTCCTTCTCATCCAACAGTCTCCAGGACATATTTCTTCAACTGCTTCGTGCTGATATTCTCATCTCACTCTGTCCACCTGTTATTCTACAACACTTGTATTAGTCATGGTTCTCCAGAGAAATGAAATTAATAGGAGATAGATAGATAGATAGACTTATTATAGGAATTGGCTCACTCATTAGAGAGGCCAAGAAGTCCCAAAGTCTGCCATCTGAAAGCTGGAAGACCAAGAAAGCCAGTGGTATAATTCCCTCCATGTCCAAAGGCCTGAGAACCAGGATCTCCATGGTCTGACAGCAGAAAAAGATGGATGTTCCAGCTCATGAAGAGAGAAAAGGGTAAGAGGGAGACAATTTGTTCTTTCTCCATCTTTCTGTTCCATTCAGACCCCCAGTGGACTAGACAATACCTGCCCACACTAGTGAGAAGAGATCTCTTTGGTCATTCCACTCAGTCAAATAATCTCACTTTATAATCTTATTTTTTTTCTGCCACTGATTCCTTTTCATCATTTCAAATATTTAAGCTTTCTCATCTTAAAAAATAATTTAACACTCTCCAAACCCATACGTGCCTTTCCTGCCTCCAATCCACTAATCTCTCCTGGAAATTCTCACAGACATGCAGAAAGAATGTTTTACCAGCTATGTGGGCATCCCTCAGGCCAGTTAAGTTGACACAAAATTAACCATCACAACACATCTGATAAATTCCACTTCTGGACCAATCTTCCCTCTTAGTCATATTGCTTGACTGATGAGCATAGCTGGTAAAAACCACATAGCTATACTGAAGATTGTCTCCATATAGTCACAGCTTTTAACATCAACTGTACATGAAACAGTGCATGAAAATATTTTGTTTCTATAATCTGTTATCATTCTATACTCTACAATATCTCCCTTGAAGCTCTATTCTGCCAAAACGGCATATCCACCACCTTTTGATTATCCATGGTAGGTGACCATAAAGATAATTGATATCATTAAATGATATCATTAATATCATCTTCAACTTTCTGCATCCCAAGTAAAACTTTGCTTTTATACATATAATTTACCTTACTTCCTGTAATGATGTAAAAGGTATCCCTCTTACTTTTAAACAGACAGTATCCTGTGCCCAAACTGTTCTCCCATATCATTCTGTCTCACTTCTCTGGCACCTCAGCCCACTGATTACCCAAACTCCATAATCTTTTTTTTTTTTTTTTTTTTTTTGCCACCGATTCCTTTTCATCAATTAAAATATTTAAGCTTTCTCATCTTAAAAAATAATTTAACACTCGCCCCAAGCCCATACACGTCTCTCCTGCCACCAATCCACTTCTTGGCTCCCTGTTCCTTTACTGTAGCCTCAATCATAACTGCTTTCACTTTGTCTCCTGTCTTTCACTCCACACCTCCATGCATCTTGGCTTTTGTCCCAACCCTTTTTAAAATCTGTTTTCTCAGAAGTCATCAATGACCTCTTCATCTTTAAATCCAAAAGATATGTTTAAGTTGCATTAAAACACTAGGCCAATATTTCTCAAATTTTAATGTGCACATGAATCACTAAAATGAAGATTCTGGCTTAGGAAGTTTGGGTAGTGTCTGAGATCACGCAATCCAGAATAGCCCCCAGTGATGCCAATGCTGCTTAACCTACAGACCACATTTAGAGCAGCCACTTTCTGCAGTCTTACCTACTCATTCACTCATTCCTTTTTTGAAATCTTTCTCTCTCTGACCCTCTGCACTCCCATTTAAAAATTCAAGATCTGGGGGCACCTGTGGCTCAGTTGGTTAAGTGTCTGACTTCATTCAGCTCATGTCATGATCTCACAGTTTGTGAGTTCGAGCCCCGCAATGGGCTCTGTGCTGGCAGCCTGGAGCCTGCTTGGAATTCTGTGTCTCCCTCTCTCTCTCTGCCCCTCCCCCGCTTGCACTCTGTCTCTGTCTCTCTCAAAAGTAATAAACATTAAATAAACAAATAATAAATAAAAGTAAAAAATAAATTCAAGATCTGGGAGATCTTTTGCAGTGTCCTTTTATACTATTCTTTGATTATTCCACATCGTGAGCATTCCTCCTGCTGTAGGCCCTCTTTTTTTCTCAATATGTGCCCTCTCCTTTGGAAATTCCATCTGCCCCTATGGCCTCAATTCTCATTTCAGCAGCCTGACTACTCAGGCTAGACATAAGACTCTGCTAATGGTCCATTAACAAGTCTTTGCTTCCTTAAAGACCTGATGGTCTACTGTTGGCAACTTTCTGGAGTTTAAAACTATATTGCACCTTCCTGGCTGGCTCCAATCCATTTTTATGGTTTTACTGCCTACTATTACCATATCTGTGCCCTCCATTCTATATAAACTTGATTCCTTACCTTTGTGGCGGATGCCTTTGCTTATGCTTTCCTTTGGTGCGAAATGGCTTTACCCAGTTGTATCTATTAAGGTTTTTCTTAACTTCTTGCTGATTGGTCCCAAATTTTTTACATTTATGGGGTTAATGTATAACTCATAATACACCAGTAAAATGAAGACATTAACAACTGTGGTAGGCAAATTCTAAGATGGTACCTAAGATTTCTGACCTCTGGTGTACATACCCTATGTAATCTCCTCCCCTTGAATGTGGGCAGGACCTACAATATGATGGATGTCACTTGTACGACCAAGCTATATTAATGGCAAAGGTAAAGAGACTTTGCAGATGTAATTAAAGCCCTTAATCAGTTTGATTTTGAGTTCATCAAAAGACAGAATATCCTTTGGTGGGCTTGTTACAATCAGGTGTGCTTGACACAAGAGGGCTTAGGTTTTCCTGAGATCAGAGAGCTTCTCCTGCTAGGCTTGAAGAAGCAAGCTGCTATGAGTTCTACAACTACAAGAAAATGAATTCTGCCAACAACTACTTGAGCTGAAAGAGGGCCCCCACACCTCAGACAAGACAGCAATCTTGGTTGACTTCTTGATTGTAGACTTGTGAGATCTTGCTTAACTGTACCCAGACTTCTGACCCACAGAATATGTGAGATAAAAAATGGGTGTTGTTCTAAGTCACAGAGCTCATGGTAGTTTGGTACATAGCAATAGAAAAGTAACACAGACTTAATAAACTGGTTAATAAGTATCATCAGTTCATAGTATTTAGGCTTTGTTATAGCATAAGAAAACTTGAAATGTAATGAAATCTTACAGTACACAGTGACTAAATAGATGTTTTACAAAATTTGACTATAGTCCTAAAAATTTATGTAGCATTATCACAATGCACTGTGAATTAAAATTTGTGTGTGTGTGTGATCAGCCATGCTGGGAGTAAAGACTGAATTATCTTTATTTTTACTATATAGGAAATATTGCAAATTTATTGTCAAATGAAACAACTAAAAAGTATGGAGCCAAAAGAAAAAGAAACAAAAAGTATTAAATAAATATATGAGGGAAATATGCAGTTTTCTAGATTTTATGATATTTGTGGCCTTTGTTTAATAAAATTTGTAATTTGTTGTGATTTTCTTTCTCATTCTAAAAAATTATTTTGTGCCCGATTTTTTATTCAAAATTTTCTATTCTTTTATAAAAATCCCCCATTTTATAAGTTTCAGGGCCTGCAAAACATAAATCCTCTGGACACAACCATAATGCTTTGAAATTCACCTATAGACGGTCAGGAACAAGTCAGAAAGGTTCACAAAAAAATGTGAATGTCTCCTTAGCTCTGTTTCGCCCTAGAGGGCACTGTTGCCTAAATTCAAAATGGCTTTTCTGTAAAAGATCAGAATAAGCTCCCAAAAACCTCTGTCCTTATACTTTAAAGAGGTGTTCTGTCGGCATTTTTTAGACAGTGACATATAAAGAATCTCAGACAACAGGGGCAGACAGTTTTGCCCGGAGAGCATCTCTTCCTAACAGTCCCGAAGAAAAAGGAATCTAAATCTATCATTCCTCCTCAACCTCAGAGCAATCTGGATTCAAGTCCCCTCAGTCATCAGATTTTATTTGTGTGTGAACAACTTCCCAGAAAGAAAACTCTCTGGTTCTTCACTGCTTGGCCATGACCTTGGTGTTCATCTTGACGCTTGGGGTGCTTCTGTTCCTGAGTGAGTAACATTCCATTTAATTCCCTTGTCCACAAGTAAAACATTGTTCTGGCTTGATTCTGAATATAGACCTTTTGCTTTAGTGGAGTTCATTGACTCAGCACTAATGTTTCAGGAGGAACTGGAGCCCAGTCACTGACCCAACCTGACGGCCACATCACTGTCTCTGAAGGAGCCCATCTGGAGCTGAGTTGCAACTATTCCTCCAGTGGAACTACTTATCTCTTCTGGTATGTGCAGCACCCCAACCAAGGACTCCAGCTTCTCCTCAAGTACTCTTCAGGGCCATCAGATGCCCTGGTTCAAGGCATCAAAGGTTTCGAGGCTGAATTTAAGAAGAGTGAAAAGGCCTTCCACCTGAGGAAACACTCAGCCCATTGGAGCGACTCGGCCAAGTACTTCTGTGCTGTGAGTGACACAGCGCCTGGGACTACAGGGGGAGCTGAACACAAACCTTCTGAGACACTGCAACTTAAAGGACTAAGGGTCTCAGCCTGAATTGTTTTCAGGAAGTTGACATGTTCTGTAAAGACAAACAATACAGATAACACAGAATCCTGGGAAGTGTTTGGTTTCTATGGACATCTTAGATATTTTCCCTTTTTCTTTTTTTTAAACTTGTTTTATTTTTTATTTTTTTTAATTTACATCCAAATTAGTAAGCATATAGTGGAAAAATGATTTAAGGAGTAGCTTCCTTAGTGCCCCTTACCCATTTAGCCCATCCCCCTCTCCCACAACCCCTCCCATAACCCTCAGTTTGTTCTCCATATTTATGAGTCTCTTCTGTTTTGTTCCCCTCTCTGTTTTTATATTATTTTTGTTTCCCTTCCTTATGTTCATCTGTTTTGTCTCTTAAAGTCCTCATATGAGTGAAGTCATATGATATTTGTCTTTCTCTGACTAACTTCGCTTAGCGTAATACTCTCCAGTTCCATCCACGTAGTTGCAAATGGGAAGATTTCATTCTTTTGGATTGCCAAGTAATACTCCATTATATATATATATATATACCACATTTTCTTTAGCCATTCCTCCATCAAAGGACATTTGGGTTCTTTCCATACTTTGGCTACTGTTGATAGTGCTGCTATAAACATGGGGGTGCATGTGTCCCTTCGAAACAGCACACCTGTATCCCTTGGATAAATGCCTAGTAGTGCAATTGCTGGGTCGTAGGGTAGTTCTATTTTTAGTTTTTTGAGGAACCTCCATACTGTTTTCCAGAGTGGCTGCACCAGCTTGCATTCCCAGATATTTTCCCTTTTTCAAAAAATGTTTATTTATTTTTGAGAGAGAGAGAACAAGCAGAGGAGGGGCAGAGAGAGAGGAAGACCGAGGATCCGAAGCAGGCTCCATGCTATCAGTGCAGAACTGATTCAGGGCTCTGATTCACGAACTGTGATCACAACCTGAGCCAAAGTTGGATGCTTCACCGACTGAGCCACCCAGGCGCCCCTAGATATTTTTCCTTTTATTTATTTATTTTTCCATTTTGCAAAGGCAAGGCGCCTGTTTTTTGAAGTGCAGCATTTTTATCCTCTAGAGTCAGGCTTCTAGAGGAAATGAAGCTATAGGATTTGATTTTCAACAAGCTGGAGGAAGTTACTTGCTCTTGTGTCATCTGAAATAGTGATGGGCTTAGATGGTCCGGGGTTGGCCATGTGAGTTGGCATAAGGCAAATCAGAGAATTACTCTACCGAAAACCCAGTATAACTGCTTATGTCAAACTGCATTATCTCCAGATTATTTTACTAGTATCCTCAGAAGTTTCTTTCCTTAAAGAACATCAGCGCTTTGACTAAAATATTTGAGAATGGACTTAATTAGAGCTGGCATTTTAAGGATATTGTCAGGTGACCTTTGAAAGACAATTCAAAATGAAGGGAAAAGGGCCTTTTTTATCCATTGGTCCTTGACAACATTCTCAGTCAAACACAGGTCATGATGAAGTTCATGTGAAATCTTGGACTTCTTTGTTCTGTGAGTGACCAGCCTTTCTTGATCAGCACACCCAGGTTACTGCCTCCCTTTTTCTCTTCTCTAATTCAATTTCTCTCATACCTGTTGAATGGACAATAATAATAAGTGAATCCTTAATCATTTTCTTTTCCTACACTTTTTCTCACAGTGCCATTGATAAAAATTTGCAATATTCTTGAACAATTCATCAGATATTCAGTGTCTGCAGATCACCTGACTTCAGTAAAAATATAGACGCCTTCGTTTTCTATTCCTTGAAACTGCAAATCCATCTGCAGAGGACTCCTGTTATTTATAGAGTCTGAGACAAGGGCACAAACTAAAGCTTTATTCATATGCTTTCAAAAAGTTATTTTCCTTTTAATCTACTAAAGCTAAAAGGCAATATATAAAAAAAAAGAATAATCAACAGTTTTAGTAACATGTGCTTAAAACTGAAATTTTATTTAAAAATTTTAAACTTAGGGGCACTTGGGTGGCTCAGTTGGTTATGCGTCTGAGTTCTCTGACTTTAGCTCTGGTCATGAACTCACGGTTCCTGGGTTCGAGCCCCACATCAGGCTCTGTGCTGACAGCTCAGAGCCTGGAAACTGCTTCAGATTCTGTGTCTCCCCCTCTCTCTTTCTGCCCCTCCCCCCATGTGTGCTCTCTCTCTCTCTCTCTCAAAAATAAATAAATAAATAATATAAAAAATGTTAAGCTTAATTATGGATTTTTTTAATAAAAATAAAGTCATTCAATTTTAGTTTCAAAGTCCATCTAGTTGTAAAGTAACTAACACCGCTTTTTAAGCACATTTAGTCCAGAATGAATACATACAGTTTTAAAGTAGTATTGTTAAGTCCTGCAGTGTTCCAACCATCATGAAAGACTGTTATGAATACCATGCCGATATCCTTTAGAACCATAGGTGAGTACATAGATAAGCAAGAAAATGGATACTTAGCATTTCAGGAAATAAAATTTCATGATGCAAGAATCTATTGCACCCATAGCATCTGAAAGGAAAGATTGGGTTAGTGAATTGATTTTTCTTTCCTTTCCTTTAAATCTTCCCAAATTCCAAATCAAAGTCTGGAGTAGCACAGCCCACAAATTTTTCCAATATTCAAATGCAGTTTAAGAGGCAACCCTTAAGGTATGTGAATAAGGCTTTTCCTTGAGCCTAAAAGCTATTAGTAGTTACTTAAGGTTATAGACTGTGCCCAGATCCGAGTGACAGAGACACCCAAATTTTTAATACATTTATTTGTGTGTGTGTGTGTGTGTGTGTGTGTGTGTGTGTGTGTGTGAGAGATCAGTGGTCCCGTCCACATACTTGCTCATCTTCTCTGTTCTTTGTATTTAAAATAATGGGTCACTTGGGGTGCCTGGGCGGCTAAACCTGCTTAAAAACCAACTTTTGGTTTCAGCTCAGGTCATGATCTCACAGTTTTCGTGAGTTCGAGCCCTGCATCGGGCTCTGCACTGGCAGTGTGGAGCTTGCTTGGGATTCTTTCTCTCTGCCCCTCCCCCACTCGTTCTCTCTAAATACATAAATAAACTTAAAAAAATTAAAATAATGGGTTGCATTTCAAAGATCACCCATCTTTGCTTTTGTTATTGTCCACTCTTGTCACCTGCATAGAAGGCATATGGTATCATATTTTCCACTAAACTGCCTCCTATAATAGAGGCTTAAAGTAATTGTTGCTGTCTTGGTGTTCAGGTAATATTAATGGCATGTTTTAATTGCTGCATTCCCTAGGACTTGATTACATTTAGAAAGATGTTTGTCTCCCCCACTATTACCATAAGCTCCCTGAATGAAGATCTAGTGTCTAATTCATTTTTTTATTTTCCCAGGTCTAAAACACTCTTAAATATATGAGCTAACCTGTATTGAATCACAGTGAAGGTCTCATTTTTTAATAAGTTCCTGGCTAAGGGCCGCCTGGGTGGCTCAGTTGGTTAAGCATCCGACTTCAGATCTGGTCATGATCTCATGGTCTGTGAGTTCAAGCCCACGTCAGGCTCTGTGCTAACAGCTCAGAGCCTGGGGCCTGCTTCGGATTCTCTGTCTCCCTCTCTCTCTGCCCCTCCCCCACTTGCACTCTGTCTCTGTCTCTCAAAAATAAACATTAGAAAAATTAATAAAAAAATAAGTTCATAGCTAAGAATTAGATTGTTTTCATACAATTACCAAAAATTATATTACATGAAAATATTTATTTTCATTAAAAGGCACTGGAGGGCGGGGGACTCATAGTCCAATTCATGGTATTCTCTGTCCTGTGGACACTTCTATGGCTTCAAGTCAATCCACAGGTACAGCGCCAGACAAAGATAGCTGGGCTGAGCTATGTGTGCTCTTACTGCTGAGTAAAAGGTGTTTCTTTCTTAAGGTTCTGGTCCATCAGGAGGTACTATAGGCTTTTCTTAAATCAAGACTATCCTGAGCGACCTAGTTGTGAGTAGCTGTTGAAAGACTGGAGAAATTGTCTGAGTGTGAAAATGGGGGCTAGTAATAGACAGTAAAGAGGGGAGAATAATTGGGTGTGAGGAAAAACTAAATCATTATCAGCATGTACGAAACATGCTTCTTACTGAATATTCCTTTCAATTAGTAGCTTTGCCTTATTCCCTGATTCAAGTACTAGACGTTTCTAGCTGTGATGCATATATCTGTATTTACATTGTTATAATCTTTATCTGTATCATTACCTTGATCTGCCTTTATCAGAAAAGACTTCTAGATCAAACAGAGTCACATAAAGAGAGATGGAAGGTGAAGAATTCCAGAGTTTTCTGGTTTGTTTCATTTTTACTGCCTAAGAATTTTCTGTATCAGGACAAATAGGAACTTTTGTTCACAGATCCAAAATCATTTCTAAATCGTTGTATACCACCTTTTCCTTAATATTTTTTCTTTTTCTTTCCTGTCACTAGAAAACCAAAAGGAGGGAAGACAGAGAAGCTAAGGGAAAAAAGAAGAAAGGAAGTAGGAAGTAGAAGGTGCAATGAGAGGGGAAGATAGAAGGAAAAGAGGAAGATAAATTAGAGAAAGGATTCACTAAACCGCAAGTGTGAACCCAGGAAACTTTACAGCCAAGAATTAGAAAAACAAAGTATTATGCAGCAAAGTTAATATGTAGAAATAATGTCCAAATTGGTCCTATCTTTTCCTCATAATTTACAGTCTTATTAGGTTCATTTCCCATAACAATATTTACCACAAGTCTTGGTTATTCTAGGCCATAAATATTTCATACATTCCAATAATAGGAATTCGTTAAGTATATAATATGTAACATTTATGTTCTTACTTGGCATGACTGGAATGGCTCTCATATAATTAATTCATGGGTGAGTAAATATCTTTTTGTCAGAATACTCGCCTGTCTTTCAGATTTTAGAACATGAAAATTCTTTCTATGATGCTCCTGCATTAGCTTAGAAGAAGCCTGGTTCTCTCCCCCGGGGGCCTCTCCCTTTCCCTCTCCCACACTACGACTTCCAGGATTATCAGCAAGTGTCCCTGAAGTATCAGAATAATGCCCTCTGTCGCACCCCCACGCAGCCCATTCTCAGGGGGGTTGAGGCCAGAGGGTGGGGCTTCCTGTCACAGAGCATCTGGGCCCCAACAGTGTTTGTTGGGTGAGGCTGATTGGTTGCAGAAGCAGGAACACTTCCAGATCCAGTTGGTGACGCTCACGCCCCAGGGTTTAGTTTAGTCTATCTTATGGTGAAAATGTCCTGGTCAGCAGGGCAAAGCGTCCTGAAGAGGCTACTGGTCACTGTGCTGGGACTTTTGTGCACCCAGGTTTGCTGTGAGTTGAGACAGTCCCAGGTGGGAATCTGAAAGGATTCAGCAGCTGCAGTGTTGTTGAGGGAGGACGGGGGGGGGGAGCTCACAAGACTGGCAGGCTTTCTGTCCTTCTCATCATCTATGAGAGCATTTTCTAGGTTTTGCAGGGGTCGCAGTGACCATAGCCTGTGACCGTGTCTCCGTTTCTCATCAGGTGTGACAGGATTGATGGTGAAGCAGAGTCCCCCAGACCTGAGTCTCCAGGAAGGACTTAGCTGCACGCTGCAGTGCAATTTTTCCACCTCTGTGAACAGGGTGCAGTGGTTTCGCCAAAATCCTGGGGGCCACCTCATCCACCTGTTTTACATTCCTTCCGGGACAAAGCAGAATGGAAGATTACGCTCTACGACCGTGGTTGAGGATCGCCGCAGCTTGCTCTACATTTCCTCCTCCAGCACCACAGACTCAGCCATTTATTTCTGCGCCGGGGCAGAGTCACAATGCTCCCCAGGCACCTGCAGCCTGTGCACAAACCCTCAGCAGGACTTGGCTCCTCCTCCAGCCGCAGTCAGATCCAGAAGCCCACCACACGGCATTGGCACGGCTTAATATTTCTGACTATATCGCTGGAGTTCAAACCACAGGCACTTTTAGGTCCTACAGATTTGAGACTTTTTGGTCTTTATCTTCCCTTCTCAACCTGGGATCTCTTTTTCTGGACTTAAACCTCTGACTTGGAACATGAGTAGCTAATGAGAAGACAGACTTAAAATGAATAGTTAAGCCCAATATGCGGGATTCCAAGAGGGAAAAAAGTGAAAGGAATACAAAGAAAAAAAATCACTCCAATAAAGATGTTATTAGAGAAGGATCCAGCTTAGCTGGGTGTCTCAAGAGTACAAACCTGCCTCAATCCAATGTGTCTTAATAGACAATTGCAACTGGCTGCATCCCATCCTGATGAGGGAGCAAAAGGCAAGCTGGGGGCAAAGCACAAGCTAACATCCTGCAACCCCTCCCCATCCCCAGGTGGGATGTGTGTGATATTCCTCAGGCACTCCTGGCTGCCCAAGAACAAAGGAAGGGGAAAAGCAAATGGTTAACTGATAGAGATCACAGCCATGCAAGACATGTTTCCATGTTTGCAACTGCGTTAATGATTTATAAGGAAAAAAAAAAAGCAACCTTCAGAAACCTATAGACTCAATTTCCTGGAGCCCTAACATCACCCTTCCCTCCATAGGATAGAAAATCTTATATACTCAGTCACGCCTCACAACCCCAGGCAGCTCTTTCTGCCCACAGGTCCTGTCCCGATGCTATAATAAAAATACCTTTTATTTATTTATTTATTTATTGGCACTGAAAATGTCTCAAGAGATCTTTCTTGCCCATTGGCTCCCGACCCCTACTTCAAACCACACCACTACTAGTCTGGCAAAGCAAACAAAAAAAATTTCTTTCTGAATGTTCATATATGAACTTGGTCACTGAACACAAAACAAATTCATCCTCTTATAGTTTTGGATGCAAGAAGTCTGAAATCATTTTCTCTGTCTAGTCAAGGTCTCAGCAGGGTTGAGCCCTTCTAGAGGCTCAAGAGAAAGAATCCATTTCCTGTTCTAGCTTCTGGAGACCAGATGGATTCCCTGGCCCATGACCCTTTCTTGAATGATTCCAGCCTCTCGCTTCTACCATGGGGTTTTGAGGTGATTGTGGGGTTGGGAGCCGATGGCCAAGAAAGAATTCTTGAATACGTCTTTGGTGCAAAAAGGTGATTTTATTAAAGCACGGAGACAGGACCCATGGGCAGAAAGAGCTGCACTGGGGTTGTGAGGAGTGACTGATTATATACCTTCAGGTTGGGAGGGGGTTTGGGACAGTGTAAGTCTCTAAGGAATTTTGGAAGCAAGGTTTCCAGGACCTTGAGGGGCTGGCTGTTGTTAGGAAAACGCCATTTATTACTGTTTAGTTAAACCTCAGTTATGAGACTTCAAATGTATATCGGGGGCGTAAGCTTGGAGTATAATTGCCAACATACACTTGAGAGTTAAAGATAAAGGAGATTTGCAAAGGAATTTTTATGTGTTTAAAGAGACTCACAGGATCCTGGGAGCGGGGGTCAGGATCATGTTAAGCCCATATTCCCTTTTGCCTCTAGCAAAGTACCATCATCCAGGAGCTGAGATCCTAGAGGAAGGTCACTCTGTCAGTCTCAGGACTTGTCAGTGGGCTATAGGCAGTAAGGGAATTTAATTTTCATTTGCCTTTGTTTCCCACATAAACACTTAAACCTCCTTACATTTTGATGAGGGTGATATTAGGGCTCCAGGAAACGGAGTCTATAGGTTTCTGGAGATTAGGCTATGGATAAGATTGCCTTTTTCTTGCAGTTTACTAAGTTATCCATAAGCTGAAGGAGACTCCTGTCATGTATGACTGTGATCTCTATCAGTCAACCATTTGCTTTCTTTCCTTTCCCCTGTTCTTGGGCAGCAAGGAGTGTCCGAGAAATATCACACGTATTCCTCGGACCAGGTGGCAGCAGGGGGTGGGGTGGGTGCTGTTAGCCTGTACTTTGGCCTCAGCTTGCCTTGTGCTCCCTCATCACCACTACATCTCCTTCCTCTTCTGGAGTCAAATCTCCTAATCATTCTCACAAAGACACTTGTAATTATATTTAGGGCCTATTCAGATACCCCAGGATGATTCATATCAAGATCCTTACATTAATCATATATCCAAAGTTCCTCTTGTCATATTCATTCATATATTCAAATACCAGGCATTAGGACCTAGATATGGTTGGAGGTAACCACATATTATAGCAACCCTGGGTATTCATTCCCCATCCCTTTTAGGGCTTCTTCTTCTTGTTGTTTGCTTGTTTATTTGTTTGGTGACTCGACTCTTTCAATTAAACCAATTTTGTCCATGGTGTGTGGCCTCTGAAATTGGTCCTAAGAAAACACAGTCTTGGGTACGTGCCCGGACATCCTGGTATAACAGTGGTATTTAGCAAGATAACCTTGACAGACTTTTTCCCAGATCTGTGGTAAGCTCTCTGCCCCTGTTTGTATCACACCTAGCCAAATAGCCTCAATTAAGTGCTGGCTGATTGTTTTTTTGTTTTCAACAATGCCCCGGTGGGCATACATTGCTCCAAGCCCCTTTGCAGAGGTAGTCTTTGAGATTTATCGTTGATGCTTATTCTGACCCCTGGAGGATGCTTCCTAGCTTTTTCCTGTTTTCTCTGTCAAATTCCTAGTTTATGATTTACCTTATTGCTGTTCTTGAGCTACTGGACTTCTATTAATTTCTTATGACCAAAATCTCCACTGTTTTCAACAGTGCCCTTAAACTTGAACTTCCCAATGCTACGGTCCAGATAAAGTCTTCTCGAGGGGAGAGCTCTGTTCTTATAGCTGCTTCTCTCCCTGCGCATAACCTCTCTGTCACCACTCTGGAGCTGTGAGAAAGGACCATGACCTGTGTTTCTCAGAGTGATGTTCCTGCTTTAGGAACAGTGTGCTGGGTGGGAGAAGCGGCCTCTGGTCCCGACTTACCTTTCCCAGCATGGAAGCACCACTCAATGAGGGAGCTGGGGTGAGTGCAACAGGGGCCCAGTATTCTCAGTCTGTCATGCCTGGGGTAGAGCTTTGCTGCCCCGTGAGTGGGGTGAACCGTTGCCGTGGACTTTGTGGCTTCTCTTGCGGGCAACGCAGCTTCTATAACAAAAAGCCGGGGGAGAGGAGAGGTGTTAGCAGTCAGCCTGTCTGAGGGAAGTACAGGGGAAGAAGGAGTCCTGTGTTCTTGGTTGTTTTGGGGTGATGGGAGTGAGGTTCAAGGCTGACAGCCAAGAAAGAATTCTTGAAGACATGTTTGGTGCCAAAAGGTGATTTTATTAAAGCACAGGGACAGGACCTGTGGGCAAAAAGAGCCGCACTGGGGTTGTGAAGAGTGACTGGCTATATACGTACTATGGAGGTTGGGGAGGTAAAGGCAAAAGTGAGGTCTCCAGAAGGACTTTCATATGCTAAAGAGGACTCCTAAGATACCTGAAGCCCTACTATTGTCAATCTCAGGTTGTTTTACCTCTAGGAAGGTATTAACTTTAGGATGGTAGGGGGTTCCTGGAGTAATGTTCTACTCTTCTTTTGCCTCAAGTATTTTTCAGTGGACCACAAGTTGTAAAGAAATTTATTTTTTTAAAAAAAATTTTTTTAACGTTTATTCATTTTTGAGACAGAGAGAGACAGAGCGTGAACAGGGGAGGGGAAGAGAGAGAGGGAGACACAGAATCCGAAACAGGCTCCAGGCTGTGAGCTGTCAGCACAGAGCCCGACGCGGGGCTCGAACTCATAGACCGTGAGATCATGACCTGAGCCGAAGTCGGACGCCCAACCGACTGAGCCACCCAGGCGCCCCAAGAAATTTAACTTTACCTTCCATTTCCTTCTTCTTGCCTTTGTTCCCCACATCACTATGGAGGGGAGGGTAATGTTGGGGCTCCAGGAAACTGGGTCTACAGGTTTCTGGATTAAATTACTGATAAGATTGCCTTTTTCTTATAATTTACTAAGACGTTTGTAAACTGATGGGAACCCAGGTCCAGTGGTCTCAGTGAACCATTTGTTTTGTTTTCTTTCCTTTGTTCTTGGGCAGCCTGGAGTGCCAGGAATACCCTTGGGGGGGGGGGGGTGGGAGGTGGAATGCATGCCAGCTGTGCTTTGACCTCAACTTGCCTTATCCTCCCTCATCATTTGACGTAATATCAGAACTTACAAAATCATCAACATTTATGGTTATGGGAAAACGAATTTCTCTTTGCAGCTCATTCTAGTCCGAATCCTGATGTTTTACTGCTTTGGACATCTGCTAAGTCACTGGTTCCAAAGTCAGATTTTTCAAAGAAGTTGTGGACTGCATAGTTATGGGTAATTGTGTCCACATAGCAATAAGATTCTTCACTGAATCACGAACATGCCATTGAAAAAAAAACTCAATAAAAGATAAATTACCCAGTTTAAAAATGGGCAAAATATTTGAGCAGGCTTTTTATAAAAGAGGTAGGAATGACCAATAAGCACATTAAAAAGATGCTCCACATTGGGGATCAACAAAATATGCCCACAAACCAAATCCAGCCAGCTACATATTTTTGCAAATAAAGTTTTATTGGAACAGAGCAACGCTCATGTATTTATGTATTATCAGTGGCTTTTTTCATGCTACAATGGCAGAGTTGAGTAGTTGCAACAGAGACCAAATGGCCTGCAAAGCCAAAAATATTTATTCGACTCTGTATTGAAAAAGTCTGCCAAACTTTCTACATCCTTAGTCATCAGAGAAAGACAGGGTAATACCACAATGAGATCACTACATAACCATTATGTCAGCTGAAAAAAAAAAAGATGACTATATAATACTTTGGCAAAGATGTAGAACAATTGTCTATATTAGAATTTATTTAAAGACGCGTTCTCTTCAATATAAAGGACTCTCCCTGATCTGATGTTGAGGTTATGGGAGGAAAGACAGCCCAAGCAGTGACTCAGCCAGCGGGCCAATTTCTGCATCTGAAAAGACCATAGGGCACGTGACATTCCACCAAGAATGTTTCAGGAGCCCTGTTGTCTCTTGGTAGGTCCCTCTTTGCAACCAAGACCTCTAAATCCACCTGAGATACATCTCAGTAAAAAAGAGCACAAGTTTCATAGAACTCAACAGGGGCAAAATTTCATTCATCCGAAGACATCACTGGCTCAAGAAGATTCAGTCACTTACTTCCGTGCTCTAATTGACCCAGGGATTTCTGAACACAAACTGTTAAGAAACTGTGGAAAATCGTTCAGTGTGACTTTTCTATATGACCACCAAGAGGCAGTGCTGCTTCAAAGAAGATTAACATTTGTCTCACCCGCACAAATTCATCAACTAGCCTGAATTAACCCTTAAAAATTTAATCAACTATTATCTCCTACTTTGCTTCAATTTGTATCTATTAATCATCTGCATGTATCTATGCATTTAACTATCTACCTATCCATCCATCTACCTAAATAATATCGGTGTTTAGTCTAATAGTTTGAAAAATATGACTTTGAAAAGCAACACTTTTTCTAAAGTTTATTTATTTATTTTGAGAAAGAGAGTGCAGAGGGAGGGGGAGAGAGACAGGAGAGAGAGAATCCCAAGCAGGCTCTGTGCTGTCAGATGTGGGGCTTGATCTCATTAACTGTGAGATCATGACCTGAGCCAAAATCAAGAATCAGATGCTTCACTGACTGAGTCACCTGCCCCCCCCCCCAAACAACACTTTTTAAAATAATATACCTTGTTCTTCAAGGTCAGGGTTACATTAGCTTCTTTAATATGAATTTGTGTTGTTTTCACCCATACACAGCCAACCTCCAATCACTGAGTTAATGTGTGCATAGAGTTCTCTTATCCCATTATTTTTACTGGGAAATCTACTGATGATCTAAGTCCTAGTTCAAGCATATCCTCCATAAGAACCCTTCTCCATCTGGGTCTAGAAGCAGAGTCCATTACTTTTTCCATCACATCGATTAGATACACAGTTCTCTTTTGTAGACTTTATTTAGCTGAACTTGAGTATTGACTAGGTTGACTGAAGATTGGGACTATGTTTCTTTCAGAATGAGACCCAAGTGTTGCTCATTTAGTAAGCACTCACTTATATATTGAAGATACGCATTAATGAATGAATAAATGAAAACGGAAGAAACACATCAGAAATGCAACAAAAGATAAGAAATCTCTTTAGAGTACTGGAGTAGAATGAGATTGGGGAATGAGGAATGGGGACTCTAATCATTGGCTCCAATTGAACTCTGATGTGTTTCCTTTTTATTAGATTTGAGATGATATCAAATACAGATACAACAAAATTTTCTCTGTGCTTCAGAAAAATTATGTCCTCCTTATTTCTTCTAATTTCTATTATTTGTAGTACCTATCACTCTTATTTTTAGGGCTGCTTTTGGAATTTATCCTGAATTTCTGTCTCTATGCCCTGCCGTGTTAACGTCTAAAGCCAAACTGATTCTTCATATTTTCATATTTTACCCATTAAGACAAAATGTGAAGAAAAAGTTAAATGTTTGTTCAAACTCAGAATGAGCACTACTAAAAATGCTACGTTACTGGATGATCAAGACTCCATATCTTCTGAAATCTGCAGAATCTTTCTATTCTTTTATGCCCATTTGGAGATCAAAGGTCCTGCAGAACAGATTATTCCAGTACTTTCCAATTTCTTTTCCCCAGGTATATTCTTAGAAATATTTAATTTACCTGATTTATATTTTAGAAGAAATATAAAAGAAATCAAAATTGGTTCAATTATTTTCTATAATTCTTTTAAGATCATATGTAATATGGACACATTTAAAAGAGTGTAATAAAATTTAAGTTCCCTAGGGGAAAGAGACCATATATTCTCTATGTTCTGCTCCATCACCCTAGCTTGTAATGTGATATTACACTTTTTGTGTGTTTTTAATAGACTTTAATTAGTATTTGTAATAAAAAAAAAGAAATGCCCCACACATGCTAATCTTGTGGCTTCATAGGGGTCCATCTCTTCCTTTTCTTAAATGTAATCTTTATTGACATATAAACCTAGTGACCTAGTATATGATTTTTAACTAGGAGGTATGAGGAAAAGGAAGAGGGGTTTGGGGGAGGAGAGAAATTCTAAACTCATCCATGTGTTGGGGAAATTTTTGATTCCCAGAGAAGATATTTTCAGTGATTCTAAGTTAGGGCAAAATGAGGAAGTACTTCCTTTGACAAAAATAGTTTTCAGTGAAAGCACTTGTGAAGGGGTGGGGCCTGTTGAAGGAATTAAAAGCAGGTGTGACCTTGAAGTTAGAGTTCTAGCAAGCTAGGAAGAACAGAGGACCAAATGAGTTGTCTCGGATCTTTGGTGTCGGGAGGAATGGACAAGATCCTGAGAACATCAATTTTAATTCTATGGCTTCAACTAGGCTGTGAGTTGCAGAGGAGAAAGGCCAGGATATGTCTTTAATCTGGGGGGATGAGGAAATTGGGATACAGGCAACCTCATGCACGTCGAAACTTTAAGAGGAAAATATAAATTCGGGGACCTAATGACTTTGTTATTTTTTTAAGCAGGGGTGAGCGGCCAAGAGAAGAGTGGCCAGGAGCAGGTGAAGCAGGGCCCTCCATCTCTGATAGTCCAGGAAGGAGCTTTTTCTACTCTGAACTGCACTTATGAGAACACAGCGTTTGACTACTTCGTATGGTACCGGCAATACCCTGGTCAAGGCCCTGCATTACTACTAGCCGTGTTCTCGGTTAAGCACACAAAGGAAGATGGGAGATTCACAGTTTTCGTCAGTGAAAGTGCCAAACAATTTTCACTGCACATCATGGCTTCCCAGCCGGGAGACTCAGCCACCTACTTCTGTGCAGCAAGTGCACAGTGCTCCCCAGGCACCTGCTGCCTGTACCCAAACCTGAAGCTGTGGCTCCAGCCAAGCCCTACTGTGCGGAGGAAGCATTCACACGCATGCGCAAAGTCTGATTGGCCACAAAAAAATTCTCGATACATTCAAGAGGACTGGAATGATACAGAATTTATTTTCTGATCAAAGTAAAATGGATTCTGAAGGTCAACTGCAAAAAAAAAAAATGTCTCTGGAAACTCTCAAGTATTTGGAATTTAAGCCTTGAACTTTAAAATACAATAGCCTCCTCTTAACCACAGTTTCCCTTTCTGTGGTTTCAGTTGCCTGTGGTCAACCATAGTCTGGAGGCAGATGGGCCTCCTTCAGGCATATTGTCAACTAACAGGAGGTCACCATGCCTACTCCGTTCCCCTTGCTTCCTCTCATCATGTAGACATTTTATCATCTCACGTCGTCATAAGAAAAGAGGAGTAGAGTACAAGAAGATATTTTGAGAGACCACATTCATATAGATTTTATTACAGCATATAAAAATAAAAATATACATGAGGTGTAGCTAAAATAGTACATAGAAGGAGATTTAATATTTTATTTTATTTTATTTTATTTTATTTTATTTTATTTTATTTTATTTTAATACCAGTGTAGTTCACATGCAGTGTTCTATTAGTTTCAGGTGTACAATAGAGTGATTCAACAATTCCATACATTACTCAGTGTTCATCATGGTAAGTGTACTTTTAATCCCCTTCACCTAGGACATTTAATATTTTATTTTATTTTGTTTTGTTTTTTTTTTTAATTTATTTTTGGGACAGAGAGAGACAGAGCATGAACGGGGGAGGGGCAGAGAGAGAGGGAGACACAGAATTGGAAACAGGCTCCAGGCTCCGAGCCATCAGCCCAGAGCCTGATGCGGGGCTCGAACTCACGGACCGCGAGATCGTGACCTGGCCGAAGTCGGAGGCTCAACCGACTGCGCCACCCAGGCGCCCCAATATTTTAAATACTTACATTCGTAAGGAAGAAAAGTTGAAAAACACTGCTGTAAGCTTTCAACAAAAGAAGATAGAAATAAAGAACAAATTAAACCCACCATAAACTAAAAAAAAAAAAAAAAAAAAAAGAATTAGAAAGTCAAACTGATGAACTACAAAACAAACAATAGAGATAAAAAAATTTAAAGTTTATTTTCTTAAGATGATTAATAAAGTTGATATGTCCCTAGCTAGAATTATCAAGGAAAAAAAAAAAAGAGAGAAGATACAAATTATACATGTAAGGAATGGAAAAGAAAACCACCCTCCAGATTCTACCCTACAAAGATAATGTAAGAATATCATTAACAGCTTTGTGCTGCTGAGTAAAACTATAGAAGTAGACCCACACAAGTGGGGACAACTGATTTTTTGACAAAGTTTCAAGGCAACTCAATGGAGGAAAGTTAGCCTTAGCAACACATGGTGTTGGGACAACTGGATGTTCCTAAGCAAATAATTGACCCTGACCTAAATCTCACACCTTTATACAAAAACTTGAGAAGAGTCTCAAAATGGATCATACACCCAAGTGTAAAATGTAACACTATAATTCTTTTAAGAGAAAATATAAGAGAAAATCTTCATGACCTAGGGCTACGTGAAGGGATTTTTGACAAGACACTGAAAGGACAATCCATTAGAAAAAATCAACAACCTAGATTTCACCAAAATTAAAAACATTTGTTCTATAAAAGTTAAGAGAATAAAAAAGACAAACCACAGATTGGCAGGAAATATTTGCAAAATACAGTTTCATCAAAGGACTGGTATTCAGAATATAAAGAACCTTCTGAACTCAATAGGAAGGAAACAAACAAAGGAAGGAAAGGAAGGAAACAAACATTTTAATCCAATTAAAAATGGGCAAAAGATTCATGCAGACACTTCACCAAAGAGAATTTGTGGTAGGGAAATAAGCATATAAATAAGCATATGAACAGATTTTCAGCATCATTAGTGACTAGGGACATGCAGATTAAAGCCACACAGAGATACCACACCACATCTATCAGAATGGCTAAAATAAAAAGTACTGACAATACCAAGTTCTGGCAAGGATGCAGAGAAATTGGATCACTCATACGTGGCTGGTGGGGAAGTGGTACAGTCCCTCTGGAAAACAGTTTGGTAGTTTCACATAAAGTTAAACATTCACTTACCTTACAATGCAGCAATCACACCCCTGGGTACATACTTTAGAGAAATGATAAGCTTATGTTCACACAAAAATCTGTACATGAATGTTTATAGCAACTATATTTGTGATGGCCAAAAACTGGAAACCACCCAAATCTTTTTCATTGGGTGAATGGATAAATATACTGTGGTACATTCATACAATGGAATGCCATTTAGTAATAAAAAAGAAAAGATTATTTAAAAAAATTTTTTTAATGTGTATTTATTTTTGAGAGAGAGAGACAGAGCATGAGCAGGGGAAGGGCAGAAAGAGAGGGAGACACAGAATCCGAAGCAGGCTCCAGGCTCTGAGCTGTCAGCACAGAGCCCAATGTGGGGCTTGAACCCACAAACCGTGAGATCATGACCTGAGTCAAAGTCGGACACTTAAACCGACTGAGCCACCCAGGCACCCTGGAACAGACTATTGATACATGCAACGACCTCGAAGGATCTCAAGGTCATTATGCCAAGTGAAAAAAGTCCATCTCGAAAGGCTACATAATGTATGATTTCACTTACTAGATTATTATGATTCCATATATAACTTCTAATAAATTAAGCATAGAGTTATGTCATAAATGAATATGATTTTACTGCTGTTACATTTGGTATTCCAATACACGACTGGAGAGGTTACAGAAGCCAGAAACATATTTTGATATCATCTGTCTGAACAATATTTGCTGTTGTAAAGTTACCAGTTCTCATGGTTTGGTGGTAAGTAGGAAAGGAAAGGAGATAATGAGTTCCCCTTTGTCTCATGTAGGGAAGCCAAAGATCAGTGAGCATGTTTCACCTCAGAATCAGGTTGGAGGCAAGAGAAGAATCAAAATATGAATAAATATTTGCAGTCACAGCCATGATTCATAATAAATTTGTTTCAGACAAGCCTGTCAGATCTTATCACAGATTAATTTACTAAACTTAGAAATTTTGAGCAATAAATCTTTTTTTCTTATTTTTGTTCTTTAAATATTTTAATTTTATTTTTGAGAGAGAGAGAGAGAGAGACAGAATGTGAGTGGGGGGAGGGGCAAAGAAAGGAGGAGACACAGAATCTGAAGCAGGATCTAGGCTCTGAGCTGTCAGCACAGAGCTTGACATGGGGCTTGAACTCACGGACCTTGAGATCATGACCTGAGCTGAAGTCTGACGCTTAACAGACTGAGTCACCCAGGTGCCTCAGTAATAAATCTCCTTCTAATTATTGCTTTGGTATTAAGTTTTAGGCTTGTCCTTAACCAGATATAATCATTAAGTCATAAGGAAAGACAAAATAATGTTTAGGACAGGACAAAACTCCGAACTGGGTGTCATAGCACGTTCAAACTTGATTTAGCCATGGGGCACCTGGGTGGCTCAGTGGGTTAAGCATCTGACTCTTGATTTCAGCTCAGGTCATGATCTTGTGTGTTCATGGATTTGAGCTCTGCATCGGGCTCTGCGCAGACACTGCAGATCCTACTTGGGATTCTCTGTCTCCCTCTTTCTGCCCCTCCCTGCTCACTCACCCTCTCTCTCAAAATAAATAAATTTAAAAAACTAAAAAACAAATAAACAAAAACCTTGATCCATCCAGAAACCACATTTCAGAGGCTGCTGCTCTATGCAGCTGAGGGACCTTACACCTCTACTGTCAGAAACCCGCAGGGCCATTTCAACAAGAGGGTCATCTGGCCTTCATGCTGCTCTCCAGGCTGCTGTGCCCACAGCACATGGTCTCCTTTGCTTAGTTACAAATAATAACAAACCAAGGCATCAGTTAACTGTCAGCACTCAGAAGCAAAATGGGACAGAGAGGTAGATGTCTCAACTAACTATAAACTCTCTTCGTTGCCCCACTCTCTGATAAGTTACTTTGACCTTAGAATCAAGGAACTGGCAATGCTTTAGAGACCTTGTCTGTACCTTCTTTTCTAGTTATTTGCCTTTTGGTCCTTTTAGATGAATTCATCCACTAAAACAATGAAACTGAAGAGAAGACTGACAGCTACATTCCACACGATCAGTTACAGTATACAAAACTTAGCCACCATGTGGTCTTGACATGTCCTAAGTGCGTGAAACCTATAGATATCACAACTTGTAGGAGTGGATTATAGCACTGCATCACAGAGCGATGTAGCATGCTTACCTTAACTTTATTTTACAAAACACACACACAGACCCACACAAACCACCCAGCCACAGATTTTATAAGTGAGACCAAAACCTCTGGACCAATGAGAGAAAATATGACCTCAGGACAATACTAGGACACATGATCTAATAAGTACAATTCTACTTATGGAGGCAATAGGATTGAATATCCTGATCCTTTTTAGAGTCTAATACATAAAGCTCAATGTCAGATTTCAAAAGAAAAATAGTTTATTTCTGTTATAATTTCATAAAAATATAACTGAATGAATTCAGAAAGTCAGAATTTTCATCAGCCTGATTTTTTCATCATTTGATTTTGAAGGACCTTTATTCTAAAAGTTAAGCAGAATCCTAGAACTCAATAGGGAAGAAGAAAAAGAGATGTACTCATTACTTTGAGTAGGATAACATTTCACTGAGAAAGCCAAATATCTGTGAGGGTTTTTGTTATTGTTGTTGTTTTTTAAATCATTAGATTCTGGAAGGAGAAAAGAAAGTATAGGTTAAATTAACAACTAGTAAGTAGTTGGAAGGTCCACAGCCCATAATAAATTCCATTTCCAATGGGCCCCCCAAATTCCTCCTCTGAAAATTATCAGTGTATGTCAACTGGTTCAATCTTCATTTCCCTTCAGCTCAAAACTTTCATGCTAATAAGCTTCTTCTATGTCCCCTTTCAGGTACTACCTAACTTAGCTATCAGGGAAAAACCAGTAGACAAAGTAAAGGCTTGGGGTGAGCCAGACTCTTATCTGTGCATGGACCATGTGGTCAATGAACATCAGAAACCCTGTTTCCTGTTTGGGGGAGTAGCCTCAGACCCCAGGAACTATGTGTCTGTGCTGCAAACCACTCAGGCACTGCTCTCTGCTTAAGGCAGAGCTAAACACCTCTGTCCTGGGAATGTAGGCCGCATGCTGCTCTCCAGCCTGCTGAGGGTATTCATGGCCTCTATCTACTCTCACGGGGAAGGTTCCAGAAAAAGGTAAGAATGTTAAGAATGAAAGGGCTGCACGCAGGCAGGTGGTCCTTAATGGGCATTTGAGGAAAAAAGAAAGATTCGAGATAAGCAAGCATATTATGATTTCAGTTTGGTTTCTCTTTGGGTCCTACATTAGTCTAATTCTTCACAATATTTTACTCACCACATCAGCTCTGTTTTCAGATGTTTCCCTCACGATCCAGTGTGGCCCAGGAAGTTACTCATGTCCAGCTGGCCACATCCATGTAACAGGTTCAGCAGCGCAGTTACCCTTGATCTGTCTGTATGAAACAATGCAGAGCACATGATACATTTTTTGGTATATGCAGCATCCCAGTGGAGAGATCACTCTCCTTTTTCATCAGAGCTCTTTTGGCAAGAACACAAAGAATGGTTGCTATTCTACAAACTTCCAGAAATCAGCTAAATCCATCAACTTCACCATTTCAACCTTGTAGCTGGAGGATTCAGCAAAGTATTTCTGTGCTCTCCAGGAACACTGTTCGAAGTGATCATAAAGCTGAATAAAAACCCCACAGCTCAGGGGCGCCTGGGTGGCTCAGTCGGTTAGGCGGCCGACTTCGGCTCAGGTCATGATCTCGCGGTCTGTGAGTTCAAGCCCCGCGTCAGGCTCTGGGCTGATGGCTCAGAGCCTGGAGCCTGCTTCCAATTCTGTGTCTCCCTCTCTCTCTGCCCCTCCCCCGTTCATGCTCTGTCTCTCTCTGTCTCAAAAATAAATAAAACGTTAAAAAAAAAATTAAAAAAAAAATCCCACAGCTCAATAAGAGACAGCCTCCCTGCTGCAGGAGCCAAGTTGAAATGCACACCTGCAACGTCCCAGACAAGAAATGGTAGTGGCTGTGGTTGCTTAATCCGCGGTGTGGATCAGAAGGTTTAATTCTAAGTTAAGCCTTTTTCTATGTCATTTGGAAGCAGGTGTCGAGAGTAACTCTCTTCTAATACAGTCTCAGTTTGAATTTTTGACCTAAAATCCATCATACAGAACATGCACAAAGTCACCTGAAGTTGAAAAAACGTACCCCATGATGATTTTAAAGTGTCAGTGTCAGTTAAAGATGCTCACACTGCAAATCTGGGTCTAGTTATCTGGAATCACCATGAAAATCATCTCCTTAGTCCTTTCTTTTTAGGCTCTGTGTCAGTAAGGGTACAATCAGAGACTTAGACCTACCATGAGTGGCGTAGAATCAGAGATTAATGATAAGGATCTGACCTCATGCAATTGCCTTAGCTGGTGGAGAAGTCTATATAAAGCTGTTGTCTTTGCACCTAGTACTGAGCCTGGGTTTGCTGTAAATCAGTTGTGATATTTGTGAAGGAAATGTGGATGTAAACAAAGGCATGGACAAAGTGTGACTTGTAAGAACATACCAGAACTCATGAGGACAACTGGAACCCACAAAGACAAACTAAAACGTCCCTCTCTCTCACCTCCTTCAATCTCATAGTGTTGGGTGACCTTCAGGAGGAGTAGGTATTATTTGCCATCACGCTACATGGAGACTTGGCCCAAGACAAAGGGACGCTGAGGGAGGAGCTGTGGTAGGAGGTGAAGGAGTTGAGAGCCAACAGTAAGATGAGCCAGTAGATCGGCTGCAGCCTGTGTGAGTTACCACAGCAAAACCTTCAGAACATCAAAAAATATGGCTGCCGCGTCACAACTACCTTCCAAATCTTGCACAAATGTCTTTTGTGGAAAACCTTAACCCAGAACAATACCAGGAAGCAAACTCTGGGAAACATATTTCCAGATAGTTAAGTTGAGACAGTACAAAGCTACCACAGGACCCTCCTTTTCACCTTGGCATCTGTATGTACCTCTGTCAATAACACTTCACTTTTAAGTAAAGACAGTAGCAAAATGATGCTCCCTGCTAATATGATGCCATTGTTCCTCACTCAACCAGAACCAAGATAACCTTCTCCCACAAAAAAGATATAAAGTATATTTGTCCATTTTGGGGTGATGTTTCCTCTTCTAGCCAAGTCACTCTCCCATTGATATCCCATAGCTTCACTACTGATACAATGAGGTATAAGATAACTTTATAGTAGTGCATACTACTACATGTAGGCAAATGGGAAAGAGGAGTAAAACATGGTTAACATACGAATATATGCATATCAAAGTTATAAAAAACAAATTTTTGTAACTACGGTAGCCTTTGTTTCTGTACACTGTCACGTGATTACAGCTGGTTATTTGTCACTACTTTTTCCGTCACTCATTCCATAACCTTTTTGCTCATAGCAAGCATCTCCTCTCACTGTTCTGTTTAACTTTCTATGAAACAAGCTCCTTATTCAGCAGCAATGTTATGTAGAATTCCATAAAGTTCCATAAAGAATTCTACAAGTCCACCACCATGGCTTTGGCAGAAGCACACTGCGGGCACTGAACACAAATACATATTCGGAATGTTTATTTAAGTGGAAAAAAAAAATCTTGCCCGTACTCAGGGACAGTTGATAACACTGTCTTGCGTTCTGTGAAACATGGTTAAGAATGATACCTGTGGCTGGTGCCTGGATGGCTCAGTTGGTTAAGCATCAGACTCTTGACCTCGGCTCAGGTCATGATCTCACGGTCTGTGAGTTCCAGCCCCTGCATCGGGCTCTGGGCTGACAGTTCAGAGCCTGCTTGGGATTCTCTCTCTCCCTCTCTCTCTCTGCCCCTCCCCTGCTTGTCTCTCTGTCTCAAAATAAATAAAAATAAACTTCCAAAAGAAAAAAAGAATGATACCTGATTTTTCATTAGAAGCAATAGAAAGTTATCAAGAGAAAACATTTTTTAAGTCCTTAAAGAAAACAAACCTTTTAAGCTTGATTCCTATGAACATGAAAACATATTTTGGGGTTTCTTTATTTTTAAATTGAAGCATAGTGGTCATATAATATTATATTAGTGTCAGGTGTACTCTCTAGTTATTTGACAATTACATACATTATGAGACACTCACCATGGCTAAGTGTAGTCACTATATTTCATCATATGAAATTATTATAATATTATTTACTATATTCCTTATGCTGTACTTTTCTTCCCTGTGACCTATTTATTTTATAACTGTAAGTTTGTACCTTTGAATCCTGTCTTTGTTAAAAATCACTGGTAAGAAGGTGGAAAATCAATGCACGGACTGGTAAACGATATTTGCGATGCATATTTCTGAAAAAGGATTCAGATGCAAAATATATAAAAAGCACATGTAATTCAATAAGAACGCAACAAATAAAAATGACAAAAACTTGAAGAGTCACTACAGAAATATATCAAATAGCTGACAAACATACAAAAAAAGCTCTTAATATTATTATTCATTAGGGAAATGAAAATATAACCCCACCTGAGTATTTCATCTGCCCTGAGTATATGAACGTAGCTAGGAGGAAATGACCCTAATAGAATAGGAGAAAATAATGATTATCTCTGGGGAAATACAGGACTGAGTGAATTTCAGAGAAACTTCCATCACTGAATCCATGTGGAGAGAAACAAAAGCAGTAACAGGTCACAAACCTGGACATTGAAGGAAAGGCGGGCTTTATAGGAAAAAAGAAACTTGGTGTTTATTGAGCTTATTATATGTTAGGCACTGCAGTATGCATTTGGATTCATTATCTAATTAAACACTGCAAACCCTATGAGACAGGTTTCATTATCCCCATTTTATAACTTTTGTTTTAAAAATGTTTATTTTTTAAGTAGAGTTGACATACACGTTCCCATTTTTTGTATTTGGGAAATGAGACATAACTTTCCTAACTTTAAAAGCATCTCTAACTTATATCATCAGCCAGGGTGTAACACCTTACAGGGCTCTGAGAGAGTAAGGTTTGGAATATAGAGAAGCAATTGGCCCCAGAAGAGGGTGGCTGGATACCTCAGCAATGGTAACGTTTCTGGTTTCAACTGGAACTCAAAAAGAACTAGAAAAGAAGATGGTGAACCCAAGTACAAATTGTCCCAGGGTCCATACATGAAGAAATCGTCCACTAACCAGTTAACAGCGCTGAATGCTTTCACAAATCTCTTACACAGCAGTGTTCTGGGAGCAATAAGGGGTTACAGGGAAAGAAGAGGGATTGTTCCTTAAACACTTACAACATGTTTCGATATCAAGATACTTGCTGCTTGCCTTTGTCCTCTCTGCCTATAAAACTGCACTCTCCCCAAAATATCTGCACGGTGTACCTCTGCACTTCCTTTACATCTTTATTCAAATGTCACCACTTTGTGAATCTTTTCTCTCTATTTTTCTACCCTGAGAATCAGGCTCCAGCGTACTCCAAGTTATCAAAAACGAGAGCAGTTCTTTACTGAAGCACTGCCACCTGGTGTTCTGCTAAAATATTTTGTGACACTGGCCTTGCTCTGCCCTCCAGTGAGGACAGCAAGGTTAAATTGTGGCAAAGACTCGTCCTGGCAGGAGCTACCATTGCTGAACCAAAGTCAGTGAACTTGCCATTGCTGTTATCATGCGAGAGAAGATTCAGGAGGGCTGGCTGGTTTTTAACCTTTTGGCCAGCCAGATGTGAAAGTGATTGACTTCCAAATTATACCTATAATATGTGGGATGATTCGAGCTGGAGAATAATAAGATATCGGGGAAATAAAGCTTGGCACTGTTGCCCAAGACGGGAAGTTTTTCTCTGTTAAGTGACATTGTGTTTACTCCTCTGTCCTTTATTGTAGTATAGAAATATCCTGAGAAGTGGGAGCAAGGATCAATGATGTAAAATAATAATAATAATAATTGTGTCATAGAGAACACTGCTTGGTTTACTCTTTTCATGTTATCCTATGCCACCCAATCCCCCAATATGACAACATAATGCACTGACTTCCCACTGACAGAATCAAACATGATAGACCCTGGATACTTACGATAATACATGAAATACGCTATGTAAATTGCAAAATTTGCCTCGGAAAATATTGAGCTTTCTCTTGTGAATAAACTCCACTGCAATTTCAGACTGTGTCTCCCAAGCCCTCGGTGTTTTATACATTACATGCATCTCGTTGAGTGCCTGAGGTAAGGAAGTTATTGCACTAGGTGACTGGCATGTGTGTTCTCATTTAATTCTTATTGGAACACTTCAAGGTTCCTTTCGGGAGACAGTGTAGCAAAATGCTTGAGACCACTTTGCTTTGGGACCAACGTGCTTGGATTTCCAGATCTACCATTCATCAGTTAAGATCTTAGGTAAATGAGTTAATAATTTTTATGTGTCAGTTTCCTCATCCCTATAGTGTGAGTACTGATGAGAAGTAAATGAGATGATGCCTGCCAATGCTTAGTCCATTGCCCAATAGAAGGATACTGACCATTTACAGAAAAAAATTGAGCATAAGAGAGGTAAAATACCTTGCCTACTGTCACAGAGCAAGTGACAGAATGGAGCCTTCCCTCCATATCCTGTTTACAGCAGATGCTTTTCCTCATGCCAAAAATAACACTCTATTTCATTATAGTATTGTATTGTCTTTAAAAATTTCTTTTAATGTTCATTTTATTTTTTGGAGAGAGAAAGAAACAGAGTGCGAGTGGGGGAGGGGCAGGGAGCGGGAGACACAGGATCCAAAGCAGGCTCCAGTCTCCGGGCTCTCAGCACCGGGCTCAACGCGGGCTCGAACTCGCAAGACTGCGAGATCGTGACCTGAGCCGAAGTTGGACGCATAACCAACTGAGCCACCCAGGCGCCCCTGTATTGTCTTTATAGAGCATATCACTGTTTAAAATTATCTTATTTTTAAAAAATCTCTTTAATTTTTTTCTTCTCCTCTATCTTCTTCACTACTGCATCTTCCTTGCCTGAACAATGCCTAGTACAGAGGAGGTATCATCAATACATACTTGTTGAATGAATGTACAACAGATAAAATTACCCCTTGAACCAAGGTGAAGTTTAAGGGCACCAACCCCTGCACCACTGAAAATCTGTGTTTTTAAATTCTGGCTCGCCAAAAAACTGCTAACAGCCTTCTGTTGACCAGAAACCTTACTGGTAACAGTTGATTAACATATTCTTATATTAACATATAATTATACATTTGTTATATGTATTATATATTGTATTCTTACAAAAGTATGGTAGAGGAAAGACAATGTTATGAAGGAAATCATAAGGAAGAAACAATACATTTACAGTACTGAACTGTATTTATCAATACCCTACCTAAGTTTATGTTACCTGTTTACAGGATAAGTTGTCTGCCAGTACCTGTATCAATATTGTCTTACATGATACAAAACACTGTAGGGGCTGTATGCATTGCTAACATTAGACATCAAAAATGAAAAGATAATGTGCGAAACAAATTCCTATTTATTTACAGGTATAACAATTCATGCATTGATGATGAAGAAGCAGCGATATGATTGCTTTATGGTAATTTAGTGAACTGGCATGATCGCTTCACGAGCACAGCACATAAGCCTATGTGTATACCATAGTGTAATGATTATGATTCATAACCATTAGTATATAGCCTAGCCTCCACACCAGCGAATGAATTGTTATAAAGATTTTAGGGCATAGAGTATTACAGTCATATTTATAATACAGCTTTGGAAACATAGTTACATTTTTAAAAAACTGTTTACTTGATACAATTTCTTCAATAAAGAGAAAGAGAGGCATACTTTACGGTAACGTGATTCTTTGAAAGCAAAGTGATAAAACGGTAAGAAAACGAACATAGTTTTAAAAAAGGAAAACTGACACGTTAGTTTTAAATTAAATATCATTCCCCTTATGCCTATGTAAGGGTAGGCTGTGAATGGGATCATGTACGGTGAGTGTTTGTGTGTGTAAGTTTTGATACATTTTAACTTTTAGAATACATTGGTGTATATTTTATAGTCATAAATGATAAAATGGTATCTATATCTATATCTATATATATATATATCTATATATATATATATATATATTTTGTGCGTTAGTGACATACCTAACTTTTTCTTAATTTTTTCCCATATTACTAGGCTATCTAGCTTATCTGCAAGTTTTCCGAATTGTCTCAAATCTCCCTTGCAATTTCCGACACATTTATTGAAAAATAAACGTATAAAAGTGGATCTGCATGGCTCAAACCTGTGTTGTCCAAAGGTCCACTTTATGTCTAGAGTCCTCGCAATTCCCATACTAATGTAAAGGATTAAGATGGACTAATCTGTGTGTTATTTATCCAGAATTGTCAAGATTTCTACCCTGCAAGTCACTTAAGGTATGATTTTTTTAATGTTTATTTATTTGAGAGAGAGAGAGAGAGAGAGAGAAAGCACTCAAGTGGGCAGAAAAGGGGGGGGCAGAGGATCTGAAGTGGGCTCCACGCTGACAGCAGAGAGCTCCATGTGGGGCTTGAACCCCCAAACCACGAGATCATGACCTGAGCCAAAGTCAGACTCTTAACCAACTAACTGAGCCACCCAGGTGCCCCAAGGTATGATTTAACTTATGTAAGGTATCTAGCGGTCAGTTGGCTTGGCCTCTGTTTCAGGCAAAGTAGGTGGCTAAAAATTGCAGATTCTGCCCTATTAGTTACAGGAATGCTCCCTCTGTCAGAGGCATGCCTTTCTTCTTGAGGACCCTGCCCCTCCAATGTGTGAATGAACTCATCAGTGGATCAGTACTTTCAGCAGATACACATTTTACACCAAGTGGGCTTTCTGAGCGGTGAGGACAGACTCTCAGTATCACTGAGGCGTCTGAATGCCGTGATCTGAAGAAAAAAGGAGCTTGACTCGGAGTGGCTGTTGTTTTTCTCACAGCCCATCCCTAGCCCTAGCCCTTACACTTCTGAACCAGGAGATATTTCTAGGATTTCTGTCATGAACCACAGCCACATCTCTTTTCTTAGAAAGGAGAACTATAAATTAGCCATTGAGATGCGTTTGCAACCTACTCCACTTTTCAGGATATGATTTGAGTCTGTGGAAAACACTCTTTAATATTAGCCACTAAACCATGCTGTTTCCTTACTTATTTTAGTTGTTCACAGGAAGGGGTTTGAAACCAACTTATACCACCAATTTCCCAGAAGTAGATATATATTCTGAATAATCTTAATTCCTGCAATCGTGCACTATTACTTTTTTTCTGGGCACCTCTTATTTCTCCAACTACATTTTGAGCTCACAGAAAACAGAGAAGGTTGCTTTTGTAATTTTCAGAGCTCAGAGGGAAATCCTAGGCACAAAAATCACTGCTTAAGCAAATGCATGTATGTTAAGTCAAACTAACATTATACCTCAGACTCTTGACTTCAGCTCAGGTCATGATCCCAGCGTGGTGGGATCGAGCTCCGCTGAGCAAGCAGCTTGCTTGGGATTCTCTCTCTCTCTCTCTCTCTCTCTCTCTCTCTCTCTCTCTCTATCTATCTCTTTCTCCCTCCCTCTGCCCCCTACCCCACTTGTGCTCTCTCTCTAAAATAAAACAAAACAAAATAAAATAAATACATTTTTTGAAGATTCATGGAAAGATTTCTAGCCAAAGTGCTTTCCCTATCCCAGATTGCTATGGCACCTGTAACTCTCTCTGAAGCAGAAAAATGGCAGTCCATGATTAAACAGCCAATGTCTCACAGGTTACCCATTCTCTTTGTGTGGCATTTCCCCAATGCTTGTGGAGCTGGCATCAAAAAAAAAACCCCAAACAAACAAAAACAGTGTTTGATCTCTCCTTTTGAACCACAGGAAACTGAATCTAGGGCAGAGTTGGTTGGTGTGTTTCCAGGACATTTAGATGAGCTTGTCTGTGATTGGCTGTGCAACCAGATGCGACATTCTGTTTTCTGAAACAGATCTAGGCTGCAGAGTGTTCCTCTGCGGAGATCCTTGGGTAGGATCAATGGAGAAGAGTCCTTTGGCAGCCTCGTTGCTAATCTTGTGGCTTCATCTTGGCCATAAGTCTTTGGGTTGCCAGAGAGATTCTGGACAGTAGTGGGTGGTGATGGAGAAGGGGGAGAGGGTGGTCAGACACCTCTAGGTGTTACTTGGGAACGTGCAAAGAAAATGGAAACTGTAGAGACCAATTTCTCTGTCTGACCCTGTCTTTCTCAACAGGAGTGTGCAGCGTATTGGATGTGAACCAGTATCCTCTGTCGCTTCATGTTCACGAAGGAGAAAACACCAATTTCACCTGCCATTTTCCTACCAGCAATTTTTATGGTTTACAGTGGTACAGATGGGAACCTGCAAAAAGCCCCAAGTTCCTGTTTACAATTGCTTTAAATGGGGATGAAAAGGAGGAAGGACGAGTAAAAGTCACTCTTGATACTAAGAAGGGTTCTAGCTCCTTGTACATCAAAGGATCCCAGCCGGAAGATGCTGCCACATACATCTGTGCCTTGACAGACACGGTGCTCTCCAGGCACCTGCAGCCCATACCCAAACCCGTGGCTGGTGCCACGGTGCAACGCTGGTCTCAGCGTTGACAAGTGCCATGTGCAGGGTGGAAAAGGCAAATTCATTGAGTTACAGTGTTTTCAATAATCAGAGGAAAGTGCAGACCCAGATACACAAACCTTCCAGTCACTGTAGCTCCCTCAATTAACTGGACTATTACTAAGCCCCACTGACCTCAACTCCCACCGATATATTAGCTGTGTCACTGAGTCGGGTCCCTTGCTTCCTCTTTTGGCATAACCGATTCCAGGTGCACTAGATGGTTACTCCAACCTAGGTAAAGTAATCTGGTTAAACTAGGATAATATTTACTCCTCACTGTTGCTACATCCTAAGCGCTAGTCATTCGGTCATGTCTGTTCACATGCATGAGTGGAACATGTGAATGTGCCCTCTTCTCACTCCTGGCAAGGAGATCTGCCTGTGTCATACCCGGAACAGGCAATGCCAATTTTGGTTTTGGTTCAGTTCAACTTGCCCCCTACGTGATCTGGATTTCATCTCTTCTCATATATGGATATTTGCATTTTTAAAAATCACTTGGGAGGCCTGAAAGGAGCACGGATAAGGGAAGCTCACTATTATGCTTGATCTATCCCCTAGTTTGTACTGGGATTGCGATATTGAGTAAGTAACTGAACTCGATGAGGATCTAAGTTTCTTTCTTTGTCGTTTCCAGGCATATGAGGTGGGTAGAGCATCTGGGGCTGTGCTCATTTTGCAGACTTCCAAACAATCCAGTAGTTTAATACCCCATTGGTGCTCTAGAGGCCTCTAATTCTGGAGCCTTTTGGGGTTTGGTTAACATGAATTAACTCCTTTCTGGGCCTTTTCATCTCATAGCTTGTCAGCTTTCTCTCGACATCTACATTAATGACTGCTCATCCAGCTTCTGTCCAGCTTCTTAAATTACGCTGCCAGTGCTCTCTTTGTCTCTTTCTTTTTGTAGATTTTTGGGTTTTGAAATCTCACTCCTGTCATCATCACATGTAAAAAACAAAAACAAAAACTGCATATTTTGAAAACAGTATTGGATTGCATACTGATCCCTCAGATTGGACCCTTATTTAAGAGGCACACATATGGAAAGATTGTTTTTCCAAAAATCATTCACAAGGTAGTAATAACTCCATCTGATGGTCAGACTGGGAACAGTTGAGCCTGTCATGTTATTGGAATGTGTGTAGAATGGGAGGTGTGTAGCACAAGACTGAGTGAGGAGAACGTACAGTCCATTGCCCAGTAGCGTTGTTGGAGGAAAACAACACAAGAGAAGGCCATTCACTGTTCTAGCCACTGGTCAGCTTCCCAAATTGGATCTCCATTATTACTGTCATAAAGATCAATGGTAGAAATTTCTAATATTTTCAGTAATAATCCTGTGGTTTTAGCTAACTCTGAATTGGTAGAAACAAAAGGCACAGAAGACAGTCAAGGACAATGTTTGGTTCGTTTGCACATTACCGCAACACAATGCTTCACAGACTTTTTCATGTAACAGGACAGAGAGAAATCGGTTGCATTTGCACAGCGCTTCCGGACAGAATGCCACTTGACACTGGTCCATGACTCCAGCTTCTCTGGGCCCCTTGCTTGCCTTTGGATGCGAGGGGATAAAGCTCTTTCCACACATGTGGCCAATTCCTGGATACAGTGGCACATACTTTGGAAAATCTACTATTAAAAGCATGGGGGAAATGTAAATCTGGAATGCAGACTCCTTACCAAAAAAATATCTATACCTTTACAAAAGTGTAACCAAGGAAATATGAACCACAATTCTCAGTCTCTGAGTGCTAAAATTGATCTGACATTGAAAATGGTCTGTCAAATTTTGATTATTCACAGAGATACAGGCATGCTCTTGTAAATAGCTCCACAGTGTGGGGGCGTCTTTTGTTTGCGTTTTAGAGTTTAGTAAATGGAATGAGAAGAACAAGTGAAGTATAAAAATCACATTGAACAAGATAGTCTTACATCTTCCTGTTTATTGTAGGGCCCCAGCGTGAGCAATCAGCCATCTGCTCCTGTGCTGTGGAAGCCCAGGGCTCACATCACACCCAAGCATTGTCACCATGCCTTCTGTGCCAGAGCGGGAGCGCTGGGGTCATATTTGAAAAGAAGTTCAGTGAAATAGGCAGATGTTCCAGGTGGAACTGTTAGAAACCATCAGAAGTCAGATAGAGGAAAAACACATTTTAATTCTTGCCAATTTCTCCCAAGTCCTCAACAAGACTCTTCAAAGGACTTCAGTGCCATAACAGTTTGCTGCAGAATAAACCACCCCAAAACTTTTAAACAGCTTTTAAACAGCTACCGTTTTACTATCTCATGATACTTCTGCTCCATGTGGCGTCCAGGGGCTCCACTGGACTGGCACACCCCCAAACTGCTTGCTTAAATGTCTGGAGCCTTAGCGAGAATGCCTGCAAGGCTGGCCTCAGCTGGAACACCGGGATGGCAAGGCTCGTCTCTCATTTGCTGTATTCTCAGAGACTGTTCCTCCCCACATGACCTCTGGAGTGGTCTTTCCAGAAGGGAAGCTGTATATTATATCTTATGTGGTGGCTCAGGGTTTTCAAAATCACAAAAGTGGCGGGGTGCCTGGGTGGCTTAGTCGGTTAAGCATCTGACTTCGGCTCAGGTCATGATCTCGTGATTCTTGGGTTCGAGCCCAGGCATTGGGCTCTGTGCTGACAACTCAGAGCCTGGAGCCTGCTTCGGATTCTGTGTCTCCCTCTATCTCTGCCCCTTCCCTGCTTGTGCTCTGTCTCTCTCTCAAAAATAAATAAACTTTTTAAAAAAAAATCACAAAGGTGGAAACTGCCAAGCGAACTTAACATTTAGTCCTAGAACTGCCACGATGTTCCTTCTGTGGCATTCTGTTTGTTAAAGTGAGTCACAAAGCCAGCTCAGATTCATTATGTAAGGGGAGCATGGAATTCAGGAAGAACAGACAGTGGCGGGGGGGGGGGCATCTAACCAAAAAGCGAATGGAATAAACACATTCCTTGGATGATTTTATGGCCTCTTAATTGTCTGTTGCCTCTAGTCTCTACTCCTTTGGATCTAACTTCTACGTAGCCACTAGAATTATTATAAAATATATATATTTGATCAGATCACTTCTTGCTAATCTTTGGGTAATGAGGAACCATTAGAAGTTGTAAAGATAAATTCTATATTAAAAGATATGAGTCCGTTTACATTTCCCCCCTAAGTTATCTTCTTTTTTTTTAAGGTTATTTATTTTGAGAGAGAGAGAGAGAGAGCACGCACCTGTGAGCACACAAATGAGTGGGGGCAGGGCGGGGAGAAGGAGAGAGAGAATCCCAAGCAGGCTCCATGCTGTCACCTGAGTCAAAATCAAGAGTTGGACGCTTAACTGACTGAGCCACCCAGGTGCCCCTCTTAAGTTATCTTCTATGTTCACCTCCCACCCCTTTTCACTACATGCCACAGATGTGTATCTGCTATTTAAAAATTCTAACCACTTATGCACACACTGAACTCTTTCTTAAATCTGTGCCCTTGCAGATGCACCCCCTTTGCCCGGAATATACCTTCCCCATTGTAAAATGTCTACTCATCCAACTTGTCCAGTTCAGACAGCATTGTGTACCTCTTATCTGAAATCTCATAGGATAACACATAGCATTTTAGTATAAATATTCTTGAATCTGTACTCCCTCGTGATTATTTTAACAAAAATATTTGCTACTTTGAGCTGTCTTATATTTATATTCAGTGCAAGGGGCGCCTGGGTGGCTCAGTTGGTTAAGCGGCCGACTTCAGCTCGGGTCATGATCTCGCGGTCCGTGAGTTCAAGCCCCGCGTCGGGCACTGGGCTGACAGCTCAGAGCCTGGGGCCTGTTTCAGATTCTGTGTCTCCCTCTCTCTGACCCTCCCCTGTTCATGCTCTGTCTCTCTCTGTCTCAAAAATAAATAAACATTAAAAAAAAAATTTTTTTATATTCAGTGCAAGCATTTCCTACTGGGAGGGGAGAGATTCCTTCTACTCCTCAAACCAGTTCCTTCTTCTCTTCATTTAGCAAATTTCTACGTCACGCCGTGGGGCCCAGAGACAGTTTACAACAGAGAGTATGGTGTGTGTTGGAGAAGAGCAGATTTCTCCCACGCCAGACGTTCTCGCTCCAGGTTAGGCTTCCGTGTGCACTGCAGCCCTGCCCTTGTTCTGCCCAGAAGTGACACAATGATTCAAGTTTCCACAGTGCCCCTTCCAGACTCCTTGCTCTTTTGGCATGGGAAGGAGACTTCATTATCACAGCACTGGTTTTGCCTTCATTTGGGGGCCCCGAACCAACATTCCTGGGAAGGAAAGAGGATCCCAATGGCGTGTATGTCCAAAACGTTTATCTTAACTCACGAGATTTTCATTTTCTAGCTCATCCTGAAACTGCTAAAACAGAACATGTTCTGTTTCCATATTATTCTTTAATTCAAATTCAGATCCACTTTTAACTCTAACTTAAAGTGTTGAGATTTCTGCTATTAAAACATCTACATGGCAATACTTCAAAGACATTAGAGCGCCTATAGTGGATTAAACCATGAACCTCCCAAAGAGACGTCCGCTTCTTAATCCTCGGGAGCTGTGAATGTGACCTTACCCGACAAAGAGCCTTTGCAAAAGTAATTAAATTAAGAATAGCAATATAAGATCATCCTGGATTATCCAGGGGGGTCATAAATCCAATGGCAAATGTCTTTTTGAGAGACACACAGAGGAGAAGGCCGGGTGAGGCACTCTGGCTAGAGGTGGAGTTTGGAGAGATGCAGCCACAAGCCAAGGGATGCCTGGAGGCATCAGGAGGTGGAAGAGGCAGGGCAGGCTCCAACCCCTGAGCACTCAAAGGGAGCATTGCCCTGCTGACACCTGATTACATACTCCTGGCCTCCAGTACTGTTAGAAAATAAGTTTTTGTTATTCTGAGCCACCACGTTTGTTACAGTAGACCTAGAAAACGAATGTGGTTTCTCCCTAAAGTAACTTGACTGTCTACATTCCCAAAGGGTATATGCAAGCACACACATTTACTTATCATTTAACAAATATTTGAGTACCCACTGTTTGCCAGGTATTAGAATAGTTTGTGGGAACATGGTGATGAACAAAGACAAACATTGAGTAAGTGACTACCACACGTCCGGGACTTTACTTGTGATACAGTAGCGACAAAAACAGACAAAATTCCTTGTTTTCATAGACCCCACATTCAAAAGAGGCACTGTCCAACAGAACTTTCTGAGGTAGCAGAAATATCTATATTCACACTGTCCACTAGCCACTAGCCCTACGTGGCTATTGAGAACTTGAAGCGTAGCTAATATAACTGACAAACTAAATTTTATTTTATTTTTACTCCTTTAAAGTTTTTATGGATTTATTTTGAGGGATGGAGGGGGGGGAGAGAGAGAGAGAGAGAGAGCAAGAGAGAGAGAGAGAGAGAGAGAGAGAGAGAGAGAATCCCAAGCAGGCTCTGAGCCCGACGCGGGGCTCAAAGTCACAAAGTGTGAGATTGTGACCTGAGCTGAAATCAAGAGTCAGACACTTATCTGACTGAGCCACCCTGACACACTAAATTTTAAATTTTATTTAATTTTAATTACTTTAAGAAGCCTCATGCGGCTAGTAGCTACCATATAGGTCAGCGCAGTTGTTAAGGATGATATCTAGTATACGCCCTCAAGGTAGATGAATATGAGGCAGCTCAGACAATTAACAGATCATTATCACACAGGGCAGTAAGTACTGTGGTAAGTGAGATTGAAAATCTTTGGAGCCGTGGGGAGCTATTCTACCCACGTGTTTTAAGGAAGCCTTCTTAGAGAAATTCATATGTGATAGATAAGACCTCTTCTTTCAAATTATGTTGATTTTTTTAAAAATCACTGATATGTGAACAAGTAACACATTGGGACAGTAGAGATGACCTCTAAACTGGTAATTAATAACCAGGGTAATCTGTAGGATGACAGAGAAATAGGTACTTTTTATCTTCTACTTTGAGATCATGGGTGACCTAACAATAAATTATGAGTCTTTTCCCACATTTATTTAAATATCTGTGACCTAGTATGTTCCATTAGCTCATGCACAGACAAACGCTACTTGTTTCTGGATGAAACTGGGAATGCCAAATGGAAGTTTTATTACCTGTTGACATCCTAGTTTTAAATCACAGAACCCATTTTTTTTTTTTTAAAGACAAAGTATTCCTCCCTGAACGGTATCAGCAACAGTAAACTTTTTTTCCCCAAGTCTTGACAAATATAGGCACCATTTGAAGTAGAAAACAGTGGCTCAGTGGGTTAAGCATCTGACTGCCACTCATCTCAGGGGTTCCTGAGTTCAAGTCCCGCATCGGGTGAACTGGAGCCTGGCTTCCGGTAAAAACCCGAGCCCTGCGTGTGTCTGTCTCTCTCTCTCTCTCTCTCTGTCTCTCTCTGTCTCTCTCTGTCTCTCTCTCTCTCTCTCTCCTCCCCCTTGCTCATGTGTACCCTCTCTCTCTCTAAAAACAAACAAGTGTATAAGGAATCGGTTATAAAATCGGCACGTTTTGAGTCTGGCCCCCAGGAGGCAGCATCTGCAATCATAGACCCTCTTCTGAAGGTGATTGAGAAAAATAGTCTGACTGGCTACCTGAAATTGCAGTCACTTCTTTCCCCTTTCTTTCCAAAAGGCAGTGTAGTGGTACACTACATTTCTTTGGGTCTGGGAGACTCTTGTAACAAGGCAAACACATTTAGGAGCAACCAGATTCAGTCATTCTTTCTGAAGAGGAAGAAGAGGAAGATGTTACTTACAGTACCAGTGTTGATCTTGTGGATGCAAATATCACGTGAGTTTGAGATTTCCCTGATTGCTTCCAGAGAGCCCAGCATAGTGGAATACCATCTGCAGGAATGAGATTTTTCTGATTAAGAGCAAAAATATTGGAGAGGGGGAGCTAAAAAATAAGAAAGTTAGAGGCACTTGGGGAGGGAGACAGGGAAAGAAGGAGAAAATTAGACAAGAAGAGTGTAGCTCAGAGAATAGAGATCTAATCAGATTTTCTCTGATGCCTCCCATTGGTTTTTTGTTTGTGTTTTTTTTTTAACAGAAGTGAACGGACAAGAGATAAAGCAAATTCCTCAATTCCTGCTTCTACAAGAAGGAGAGAACTTCACCATTTACTGCAATTCCTCAAGGACTTTAAACAGCTTACAGTGGTATAAGCAGAGGCCTGGGGGCAGTCCCGTCCTCTTGATCACCTTAGTTAAGAGTGGAGATGTGAAGCAGAAAAGACTGACAGCTTGGTTTGGAGACACTAGAAAGAACAGTTTGCTGCACATGGTGGCCACCGAGACTGCAGATTCAGGAGTCTATTTCTGCACAGGGGCACAGTGTTCTCAAAGCACCTGCGACCTGTCCCCAAACCTTGCTGTGGAGCTCCAGGAGCAACCCTTCCTTATCTCTCTTTAGGGCAGGAGTCAGAGAAAGCTGAAGGCACAATGTCTGTGTAAAGTTAAATGTTAAATAATTTTAAAAGAATCTCCAGACTCAGATGGCTTAATTGTGAGAATTCTATTAAACATTTGAAGAATTGGCATGAATTTTAAACAAGTTCTTCCAGAAAATAGAGAGTAATTGCTAACTCCTTTTATGAACCTAGTATTACTCCAGTACCAAAATCAGACAAAGGACATACAGAAAACTGCAGAGAAATTTCCCTCATGAATGACTATAGGCACAAAATTTAACAGAATATTGGCGAGTAGATTCATCAATATATAAAAAGAATAATACCAAACGCGAATGGATTTTTCCCAGGGATGCAAGACTGCTCTGCTTCAATGTTTGGAACTTAACTGATGCAATCTACCTTCCTAACAGGCTAAAGAAGAAAATCACATGATCGTGTTAATCTATGCAGAAAATAAGTTTGCCAAAATTCAACATTCTCGCTTGCTAAAAATTGTGACAAACATAGGAGTAGTGAAATCAAATCATTATTGATGGTGGGGCTTTCAAAGTCTTCAGCATTGCTCTGTTGAATGTCCCTTTGTTCTTAAAAGTCCTTTTCCCTTCTCTTTCTGGACACCAGTCATTTCTGACTTGTCACTTACTTCTCCAGGCTACTCTTTGAGGTTTCTTTGGTACGATTTCCACTGCCCTCTCTTTGGTGTTGGGTTCCTTGGGCATTTCCCTTAGTTTCTATTCTTTTCTCTGAGTATTGCTTTTCTCAGAGTATTGCTCTGAGTGTCTTGGTGAAATTATATCTACTATTTAAAGGGAGTACTATATCATAAATAATATAGTGGGTGAGGAGCTGGGCTTGGTGTATAACAGAATTAGATTCCAATTCTTATGTTGTCCTTGGACAAAGTATTTAACTTCGTAAAGATTTGATTTCCCGTCAGTAAGTTAGGATAATATCTACTCTAAGGGACATTAGTAGTAAATTATCAGTGGTTAATAACGCGGATTTTTGAATCATTCTAATGGGACAAATTCCAGTTGTCACTTACTGTGACCTTGGAGAAATTATAAACTTCCTTCCACATTTCAGTTTTCTCATTTATAAAATGAGGATGGTAATACTATTTCCTTCATTTGGCCAAATAATAGTACTTACTTCTTTTTTTTTTTTTTAACGTTTATTTATTTTTGAGACAGAGAGAGACAGAGCATGAACGGGGGAGGGTCAGAGAGAGGGAGACACAGAATCCGAAACAGGCTCCAGGCTCTGAGCTGTCAGCACAGAGCCCAACGCGGGGCTCGAACTCACGGACCGCAAGATCATGACCTGAGCTGAAGTCAGACACTTAACCGACTGAGCCACCCAGGCCCCCCTAGTACTTACTTCTTAACATGAAAACAGACTCTTAGTAAGCAGCCCCTTAAACACACTCTCATCAGATTATAATGCTAAGAAATTCATTCAAGCCTAAATAGGAGCAGGAGAAAGACAGGCACAAAAACCTTGACGCAATTTGTTACCATATTTGACCCCCAGAGGGTGATATTGTGTAAACTGGAAGAGACTCTTCTAAAAAAAAAAAAAAAAAAAAAATTCTACCTCACTTCTGTGAGCTTCTTTACCTTACAGCTCAACAGAGGCACACATTCTGAGTAGGCTAGACACCAGGAGCAGTCATTGTCAAGGAAGCGTCTCTTACTAACTATCTCTAGAACTTAGCCTTTGAACGGGGATTTCTGGAAACTCAAATTTTCCTTGTTACAAAGACTCAGCGCAATCCGGCAGGCTTCTTCCTGCTCCTCAGGGGAAATCTTCCAGAACACAGCCGTCAGCTTCCTCACCGCCTAGCTATGTGCTCAGTGACCATCCTGCTGTTTGGAATGCTCTTCACAGTGAGTAAGTAACACTGTATTTTACGCTCCTGCCTCCATGTCAGAAACACTGTTCTGACTGGAATCTGCAGGGAGACACTGTCTCATTTTAAGTACGTCTGTCCTGGTCTCACTGACTCAGCATTGATGTTTCAGGAGGAACGGGAGCCCAGTCAGTGACTCAGCCTGATGCCCAGGTGTTGGTCTCTGAAGGAGCCCGTCTGGAGCTGAAGTGCAACTATTCCTCTCGTGGAACGACTTACGTCTTCTGGTACGTGCAGTACCCCAACCAAGGACTCCAGCTTCTCCTCAAGTACATATCAGGGGACACCCTGGTTAAAGGCCTCAACGGTTTCGAGGCTGAATTTAAGAAGAGTGAAACCTCTTTCCACCTGAGGAAATCCCCAGCCCTTGGTAGTGACGCGGCCAAGTACTTCTGTGCTGTGAGTGACACGGTGCCTGGGACTGCAGGGGGACCTGAACACAAACTTCCTGAGACACCGCAGTTTTCAGAGACTCAAGGACACAGTCTGACTTGTTTTTAGCAAAGTCTGTCATTTGATGGAAGTGAGCAAATGGAGGAAGAGACCTCTGGGGGGGTGCTTGGCTCCTGGCTCCTGAGGATAAATAGGAACTTCACCGTGTATCTTCTTTTACTACTGGGTCATGTAGACAAGTCCTAGAACAGAGACACTTGTATGGATATTCTCCTGCCATTTGGGGATATTGCATTCTAGAGGGTCCGGATTCCACTTTTATGTGACCAATACTGACCTTCTAATCTTTCACTTTCTGAACTCACCTCCAACATGCTCTCCACACCATCTTTTGCTTTTTTTTACTTTCTAACAGCTCCATTCTTTCAGTCTCTGGTCATAACTCAAGAGTTATTTTTGATTCTTATTTTTTCTCTCACTGTTGACATCTAATCCACCAAAAACTCGAAGTGGCCCTACCTTTAAAATTGATCCATAATCTGACCACTGTTACCATCTTCACTATACCTCCCTGGTCAAGCCCCCCTCATCTCTCAGATGAATTACTCTGAGAGCCTTCTAAGGGTCCCTTGGCTTGTCCTCCTACACTTCCTCCCCCTCCTCCTCCTCCTCCTCCTCCTCCTCCTCCTTCTTCTTCTTCTTCTTCTTCTTCTTCTTCTTCTATTTTTTTTTAAGAGCTGGGTCAGCCAATCAGCTTTTTAAAAAAATGTTTATTTATTTATTTTTGGGAGAGAGAGCGGTAGAGAGGGGGCAGGGGAGGGGCAGAGAGAGAGGAAGACAGAATCCCAAGCAGGTTCTGCACTCTCAGTGCAGAGTGTGTTGCGAGGCTCAAACTCATGAACCTCGAGATCGTGACTGAGCCAAAATCAAGAATCAGGTGCTTAACTGAACCACCCAGGCACCCCTACAGTTCCTTGTTAATACAGCAGTGTCTTCCTCACTTTGGGCTGCTGTATCAAGTACCGTTGACCAGGTGGCTTATAAACAACAGAAATTTATTTCTCACAGTCTTCAAGGCTGGAAGTCTGAGATCAGAGTGCCGGCATGGTTGGGTTCTGGGGAGTATTCCTTCCCAGACTGCAGACTGCCAACTTCTCGGTGCATCTTCATGTGGCAGAGAGCAGAGAAGAGCAAGCTCTGTCAGGACTCCTGTAAGGTCACTAATCCCATTCAGGGCTCCACTCTCATGACCTCACCTAATCCTAATTACCTCTCCAGAGCTCCACCTCCTACAATCATCACATTAGGGGGTGGAGTTTCAACAAATGAATTTTGGAGGGCACACATTCAGTCCATGACAAGCAGCCCATGTGATTCTTTAAAACATAGGTCAGGGGTGCCTGGGTGGCTCGGTTAAGCATCAGACTACAGCTCAGGTCATGATCTTGCACTCCGTGAGTTCGAGCCCCGTGTCTGGCTTTGCACTGACAGCTCGGAGCCTGGAGTCTGCTTCAGATTCTGTGTCTCCCTCTCTCTCTGCCTCTCCCTGACTCACACTCTGTTTTTCTCTCTCAAAAATAAAGAACATAAAAAAACATCTTAAAAAAAAAAAAAAAAACAAGAGCAACACAGGTCAGATCATGTCACATAAATGCTTTCAGTAGTTTCCCATTTTTCTCAAAGTCCTTACAATGGCCTATAGACTCTACATGATCTTCTCCTGTTACCTTTTTAAAATGCTAAGGGGGAAAAATTAGTTTTCAATCCTGAAAACCACAGCCAATGAAAATTCCCTACTGAGATTATGGTAAAATAAAGACTTTCTCCAGTGAAGGAAAACAGAATTCACTGTTAAGTGGACCTACCTTAAAAGAAATCCTGAAGGAAGTTCTTCAGACTGAAAAGAAATGATACCATAGGAAAATCTGGAACTTTAAGAATGAAGTAAGAACAATGGAAATAGTAAAAGTCTGGTCGTACGTAAGAAATGAATTTTCTTATTTAAAACATGTATAGCTACTGAAATCAAATCATTACAACATTGATGGTGGGGCTTTCAAAGTCTCGGAGCGCCTGGGTGGCCCAGTCGGTTGAGTGTCCGACTTTGGCTCATGTCATGATCTCACGGTTTGTGAGTTTGAGCCCCGCGTCGGGCTCTGTGCTGAAGGCTCAGAGCCTGGAGCCTGCTTCGGATTCCGTGTCTCCCTCTCTCTCTGCCCCTCCCCCACTCATGCTCTGTCTCTGTCTCAGAAATAAATAAACATTAAAAAAATTTTTTTTAAAGTCTGAAATGGAAGACATCCAACAGCTATAAAATGAAGGGGGGGTAAAATAACCTATACAATCATAACATTTCTATATTTTGCTTAAAGCACTGAAAAAACTCTAAATAGACTGGGAAAGGTGAGGCAGTAGGCACGCTACAGTCCTTAGAAAGCATACTACATAACATACTACAAAAAGAAAGGGCAAATAGATGATAGAATACTGAGAAACAAAATCAGAGTATGCAAACAGAACACGAACAATAAAATGATGGACATAAATCTAATCACATCAATAATTATGTTAAATACAAATATTTAAATACACAAATTTAAAGAAATTTAAAGACAGACATTGTCAGTGTGGATTTTTTTTGACTCACCTATGTACTGTCTCATGAAACCCATGTTAAATATAATGACATAGATAGATTAAAAATAAAAGTATGGGAAAAGACATCCAGGCAAACACTAATATGGAAAGGCTATATTAATGTCAGACAATTTAAACTTCAGAAAAAGAAATATTACAGAAATAAAGAGGTATATTCCATACGTATAAAAGTTCAGCTTACTAAGAAGACATAACAGTGTTAACATATATGCATCTAACTTCAGAATGCTGGAACCTAAAACTATTAGAACTGAAAGAAAAAAAAATAGACAAATCTACAATTATACTTGGAGACCTTTACCCTTTGTGCTCAATAAGTAACAGAATCCATAGTCAGAAATCAGCAAGATTATAGTAGACTTTCACAACACTACCAATTTGACCTTATTGATACATATTCACAGAACACTTCGCTAAGCGATGACAGAAAACACATGAAGCATGCTTAGAATAAAGAACTTTATTCTTTCATCTTTTAAAGAATTACCAGTTATGACGATCTGCCACAAAACGAATGCTGTATACACATGATGGACTACACTAGAACACTATAAGGTAACCCACAACCCACATATGTGGGGGGGGATTGTGTGTATATATATATATATATATATATATATATATATATACACACACACACACACAACATATATATATATATACACACATACATAAATATAATTTGCCATTATTTTGCTGTATTCATTTATATTTTATTTCTCCTTGCATGTTTCTCCTTCCTGCTCACTTGTGTTTGAGCAAGTGGTATATCTGTGCTTCGACATGTAAGTGATGATGTCTGGCAAGCAAGCTATATTTGCTGACAGAATCTTCTGGCTTGTTTGTAAAATCCTAAATTTATTCAAAAATGTATAGGGTTTATGGAAAGTGGTAGAGGTTGATGAGAAGGTTTGTGGTGGGAAATAGGAAGGAAAAAGTGGCCAGGAGAGAAGAGCAGGGTCTGCAGGGCCCAGAGCAATAGGGGGGTGGGGGGTGGGGTGGTCAGGTCATTGTTTCTTGATAATTCTCTTAGAATTAGTGAGATCCAGAGTGGGAAGGCTATTTGGTGACTTTAGGAAGAGTTCTCAGCCTTGAGACAGATTCTTGGGTTCCTGTAAACCTGAAAGAAGAAGACTTCTACTTGGAATACCCACCTAACAGAAACAGTCTATTGTATATTGGATAGTATTTAGTATATGTGCTGCCGAAGCGAGCACAGTATTGGATAGTATTTAAAAAAAAATTTTTTTTAAGTAAGCCCCACGCTCAGCTCAGAGCCCAACATGGGGCTTGAACTCACGACCCTGCAAGTAAGACCTGAGCTCAGATCAAGAGTTGGATGCTTATCTGACTGAGCCACCCAGGCACCCCTGGATAATATTTTTAATATTTATGAATCCTCCCTGAAAGGGTCATGTTTCCACTCACAGATCGGAGGGACATCGTTTACAGTTTGTGTAAATAATTCTTGGCAAAGAGTGGAGCTGGTCTCTGTCTTCATAACCACACACATAATTCTATTTCTTGAAGTCTAAGATCTCAACAGTTCTGAACTTCAAGCACCTTAGGTTCAGATGCTTGGCCAGGCTGGGTGGAGAAGCTTAGATCTTATGGCTTCCCCTTGGATTTGGGCACTAAAGCTGTCAAAGACTTTCCCAACAGGCTAAGGGATGTAGCAGAGTCACCCTTGTTTGGGGTTATCCGGGGTTCTCTGCAAGAACAGTAGAAAAAATGTGTAAATTCTATAGCAAGATTAAATTTATATGTCTTATGCTGCCTTGCCAATCAACAAGAAGAGTTCTTGATCCCTGCATGTCAAAGTGGGGAGAAACACTAAAGTTGCTATTCCTGTTCCTGTGTACGCTTTAACGGGGATAAACAGAACCTCAGGAAGGATTGCCAAGATCCTGTTTGTAACAAATTTAAATTGGAGTGAAAAAGAAGAGAGAAACCAAGAGTTACCCTTACCACTAAGGAGATTCAGGGCTTCAGGAACATTTCAGTTTCACCAATTAACCTCTGTGTTTTGTATTCTTTGGGCACCTGCAGCTGGTCCCCAGTCCTGCTGCTGGGGTTGTGACACCTAGCGTCAAGGCAGCAAAGTTGTTCTCGACAGGCGTTTTGGAAAAGCAACCCCAGTGAATCAAGTATTTTTAGTAGTCTGAAAAAATTTATCTCAAAATGCAAATATATACATTTGATAATATAGCTATGCCTTAATATGGGCTTTGCCAACTTCTCTTCCTCTGCATCAGCTAAGGAAGTCAGTAACTCGGTCCATCCTCTTATTTTTTGACGTTATATAATGTGACACTCTAGGCCACTCAGGCCTACACACTGAAGTATAACAATGGCTTTTCATAGAGTTCTATCTCCCCAATGTTAGTTACATTAACTTATTTCCCACCCTTGCATAACTGGGGCCTGCAATGTGAGTACTTTATTTTTGTTCTAGTTTCTTCCATATCTTCCACGGACATTTCCTTCTTTGTGCTATCTCACCGTTCCCTTTTCTGCCTCTCTTGGTGCCCTAAAAGGAGCTGGCAAGAGAAAACTGACTTTTGGCTCTTGTCTATCCATCCCTATTCTGTGATCTTAGACAGCCTTCCTCTATTCTGAAAGGACAATTTCACCTACTCAGCCTCTCACAGGGCCATTCTAAAACACCTTCTAGAATAAAGATGTCCATTTATCAAATAAGAAACTAATAAAGACTAACATAAATGATGGGCTGAGCCTCATTGTGCCACTGAAGTAAAATATACACTGGCTGTTTTGTAAGTGGATCGAATACTAAGTTGCAAACCGGCCAGGGGTTTGAATTGCTCACAACATATAGTTACTTGTATGAAACAGAGAGAGAGTTGGGTTTTTAAAAAAATTTTTTAATGTTTTATTATTGTATCTTTGAGAGAGAGACAGACAGACAGAGCATGAATGGGGGAGGGGCAGAGAGAGGGAGACACAGAATCAGAAGCAGGCTCCAGGCTCTGAGCTGTCAGCACAGAACCCGATGTGGGGCTTGAACTCATGAGCTGTGAGATCATGACCTAAGCCGAAGTCAGACGCTCAACTGACTAGGCCACCCGGACGCCCCTAGGGGGAGCTGTTTTGATGACTTAACCAGGAACACAGGCCAGTTAATTAATTTATAGCACCTGTGAGCCTCCAAAGTCACTAAACCCTAGATTACAAAATTAAGCTCTAGCTCTTTGCACAGTAGCCATCTTCCAAAGAATTGTATAAAGCTACTAGTTGACTTGAATAAATTGAGTACAATATGAGACATTTTTCTTGGAAAGAGAAGATGCAATCTCAGCTGTGGATAGAACAGGTTTCCCTCGGCAGAGATTTAGGAGATAAAAACACAAAATACCTCCGGCATCCATGTTACAGACTTAAGTTAAGGGAATAAAGATATCTCAGGGGTTGAGTTGAGGAAGGAAGGCAAGGACATGAATATCCACAGCTGCGGTAAGAGGAAATATGTATTTGAATATTCATAATGCTCAAGGTAGTTTCAATAGATAAGTATATGTATTTCCTCTTGAATCCACCACCTCGCTTGGATGCATATTTATTCTCAATGATCTAGGATGGTTACCATACCACTTTTGCATCAGACTTGTTCAAACTTTGATGAGGTGGGGATCTTGTTAAACTACAGATTATGATTCGGTAAGACCTGTAACTCTGCATTTCTAACAAACTCCCACGTGCTGCTGCTGGTCTGCTGACCACCCCCCCCCCCTTGGCAAGGTTTACACCGCCCGAGAGGCAGTATTCTAAGCTGGTCAGGTTTGTGCATTCATCAGGTGCACTGCCTAGATTCGAAGCCGGACTCTGCTCTATGATCCTGGGAGCTTAATTAACTTCTGTACCTCCATTTGCTCCTCAGGAAAAATAAGAATAATGTTAGCTACCTCCCAGAGTTGATAGGATGAAATGAGTTGATTTATGTAAAGTGTTTAGAGAAGTCGACAACTGCTAGTTGTATGCATAGTTTATCAAGTTTACCAAATCAAAAATACCTACGTTTTGGCCCAACTAGATACTTTGTATACCGGTTTATTAAAAAGGGAAAAGGTGACTAATTGGATCTTGTGTGCTTGTCCTACCTCTTCACACAACCCTTGTCACAGGCCAGGACATTCACACGGATGGGTGATTTCCCTTAGGATGATTGTGGCTAACGATGGTGACGTGCTCTTGGATGTTTCTGGATAAGGACCCCGCTAGACCTTTTTGCTCATTCCTGTTGAGGAGGAATTGGAGGAGTAGAGATGAGCTTCAGGGAATCATAAAAATAGGTTGATTGAAACATCGTCTGATTTATGTACATAATCTCAGTGTATCCGCAAGACATACCCATAAAATAAGTAGTGTAAGCCCTGCTCTACTGAATAGGAAGCTATTACATGAGTGAGTGAAGTAAATTGATGTGACCTCACTGGTAATTGGCAGTGATGCCTTACTAATCTAAATATGTCTGACTCCAGCACCAAATCATTTAGTCAGAAGTTATCCCTCCTCCACCAAAATACATATTTTTAAAGTCGGCTTTATGCCCAGCTTGAAATTGATTTTGGCTCTCAAGATAAATAAATAAACTTAAAAAAAAACCCCGTCGTCTCTTGAGTATTGGCATTTCGAGCAATGCGCAGCTGATGTTGAGGCTCAGTAACAATCATACACTGAGAGAAATCATTGTGTTGTTTGAGCATAACTGGTTTTTATTTTCTTTTTAATGTATGATTATAAACAGATCCCTTTATAGAATGGGCACACTGAGGAAAGAAACATTTCTCCAACAACTGACGAAAGTTGATGGTGATCCCATTTGACTTCAGAATCTGAAGAGCTAAATAGTAACTTAATTCTGTCGGCTATTGTGAATAGTGTAGCTCATGACAAAAGGGTGATATAGTACCTAAAACTCAGTAGTACGTTATGGAGCATAAGATGGCAGAGAAGGCCCAAAAACATTCACCTGGAGAGCCATCATGCTGAACCAAATCTCATTACACTTGGATGTAGTCACATGGCCAACACTGATTATCTTTACTAATGGCTATGAACAGTAGCTAAAGCAATCATGAGGCCATTTACCCAAGATTTTATGATATTTGAATACACAATACACCCACATCACAATATCTGTATACTTGAAGCACTATATTAATGCACACACACACACACACACACACACACACACACACACACTCTCACACATTGATTCAATAATTTGTTAGCCATGTATTGACATTTTTCTGCCTAGTAATTGTTAGGGCCACAAGAGTGAAAATGGTGCAATCTTTCTGTCAAGGAACTTGTAGGTGAATCCAACAAGTGCAATCACAACACAACATGTTGAAGACTTTGAGAGTCATGAATCAGAGACCTAATGGCAGAGTAATGCGATAGATATCAGGAAAGTATTCTTAATTAAAGAATATCAACAGGGTTATTCATCTTAATTTGGTAAAAATAGGTTCATGTCTGGGTGCTTACCCATGCCATATGACCCAGAAAATATACCACAGTTTCACACACAAACACAACACTCATATTACACCTACAAATGCAGTTTACAGACACAGTTCTGCTCAACATGCTTGCTGAGGATACCAGAAGTTATAAGATAGTATTTCCATTATCTTCTGTTATTCTGTCTCAAAATGATAAATTTTTATTTTTTTATTATTTTTTAATGATTTTTTAAATGTTATTTACTTATTTTTAGAGAGAGAGAGAGAGCACAAGCAGGGGAGAGGCAGAGAGAGAGGGAGAGAGAGGGAGAGAGAATCCTGAGCAGGCTTCCTGCCCCTCCTTGCACACAGAGCCAGACATAGGGCTCAAACTCATGAACCGAGAGACCATGACCTGAGGTGAAACTAAAGTCAGACGCTTAACCAACTGAAACACCCAGGTACGCCTCAAAATGATAAATGTTTTTAAAATTTTTTAATGGTTATTTATTTTGAGAGAGAAACAGCGGCGGGGCAGAGAGAGAGGGAGACACAGAATCCTAAACAGGCTCCAGGCTCTGAGCTGTCAGCAGAGAGCCTGACACAGAGCTGGAACTCATGAACAGTGAGATCATGACCTGAGCTAAAGTTGGATGTTTAACCGACTGAGCCATCCAGGCACCCCAAAATGATCAATTTTTAAAAGGATGTATTTTCTATTTCTGAGAAAGGTCATTAGTCTCTACTTATATCTTGGTATTTGTGCATACCAAATGAAACTAGGAGAAATAAAAGCATTACTGAAAGTAAATCACTTTCCTATCTCTCCACAGGAGGGTACTGTCTCAAAAGGCAAAATCCTTCAAAGCAGAGTGTGAGGCTGGAGGAAGGGGAGGTTAGAGAGTGAATAATTCAATTGGCTGCCACACAGAGACCTCTGCCTTTTTACCCAGATCCAAGTGGGTGGGAAGTGTTACTCTAGTTCAAAAAAGCCTCTTTCAGGAGGGTATCTTTCAAGGGCAGCTAAAGTCAGTGACCAGGGCCATCCTGTGACAGGAAGAAAAGATGCTCCTGAAATTCTCAGTGCTGATCCTTTGGATTCAACTGGCATGTGAGTTTGAGAAGTTTCCAGTTACCTTAACTGGAAATCCAAGGGAAAATTAAAAGAAAAAAGGGAGAGGGTGAGGGAAGGAGCAGGTGGGGAAGAGGGAAGAAAAGTCATGTCAGGCTGGGAAAGAGTCCCCAGTTCCGTTCCCCAGTGCCCACTGCTTTGGTTTTCAACAGGGCAGAGCACCCAGCAACTGGAGCAGAGTCCTCGCTTTCTAAGCATCCAGGAGGGAGAAAACTTTACTGCGTATTGCAACTCCACAAGCACGTTTACCAGCTTTCAGTGGTACAGACAGAAGCCTGGGGAAGGTCCAGTCCATTTGATGACATTATCTAGGAGAGGAGAAATAAAGAAGCAGAAGAGTCTAGTAGCTCAGTTTGGTGAGGCAAGAAAAGACAGCTCCCTGTTCATCATTGCCGCCCAGGCTGAAGATGCTGCCATCTACATCTGTGCAGGGCCACAGTGCTCCCACGGCACCTGATGCATGTACCCAAGCCCTACTGCAGGCTCTGTCACGCTGCTGCTGAGTCCCCCACCCCCCTACCCGGCCCTTCCTCCCACATTTCCTGACATGAACAGTGGTAACAATCTCAGGCTCTCATGGAACCATCTCCACTACCTTTCCAGATATTTCCCACATACACTAAAGAACAAGATTCCTCTGTCATGGGATCACCTTCTAGAAATGCATCTCACTATCTGAACCAGTAAAAATATGGGTCTACAGCTCCCTGGGGTGGGCATTGGGGAGAAAAGAAGGGAGTCGATAGAGAAGAAAAATGAATATAATGGTCAGAGTGCATCATAGTTCCAATGAGTCATTCTGTTTTCCTAAAGACCACAGCCAGGAATGGTTAGTCCAAGGGGACAGAAATGAATGATTTTGCAGCTTTATTCTAGTAGAGTTGATGAAACTGGAGTGAAAGTCAGAAGTATAGTAAAAAAAAAATAATTAGAAGAAAGTTGGTACTTTTTTTGGCAGAAAAAAAATGCCTACTGTGTGCTCCAGTAATATCCCAACTGTGATTCCAAAGCAATCTCTCCATTTGGTGGTTCTGAACTACTTACACATTAGCTACAATTGCCTGTATTTACACAGGATTTGCTTGGTGATTATTAGACTTTGAGTGGTAGATATCAATAACTTCAAGTTTTCAAGGCTGAAGAAGATAGGATTTTTTTGGTTTCCAAAAGAAATTTTATTTGAGTGTAGTTCACACAATGTTACATTACTTTCAGGTGCACAACATAGTGTTTCTACAAGTTTATACATTATGCTGTGCTCCTGGCAAGTATAACCACCATCTATTACTATGCAATGCCATTAAAATATCATTGACCATATTCTCTATGCTATGCCTTTTATTCCCATAAAATATGCTGTGCCATACTCATCCCATAAGTAGAGGCTTGTACCTCCCACCTCTTTTCCCCCAGTTTGCCTCCCCCATCTCCTCCCCTCTGGAAACCACCAGTTTATTCCGAAGAAGCTAGTTGACAGTTCCCTCCACCTGGTAAGTCTTCCACTGGCCTACTTTTATACTTGACAAATTCCTACTGGTCTTTAAAGCAAGATGAGGGGCACCTAGGTGGCTCAGGCAGTTAAGTGCCCGACTCTTGATTTCAGTTTGGGTCATGATCTCACAGTTTGTGGGTTTCAGCCCCACAACAGGTTCTGCACTGACAGAGTGGAGACTGCTTGGGATTCTCTCTCTCTCTCTCTCTCTCTCTCTCTCTCTCTCTGTCCCTCCCCCACCCTTGTTCTTTCTCTCTCTCTCTCTCTCCCAAAAATAAACAAACTTAAAAAAAAAAAAAGCAAGATGATATGCAAAGCACATGGGTTTTGGATTCACAAACATCAAATTGCAAATCTTGTGTGCAATTTTCTAGCTCTGTATCCTTAGGCAATTATTTATCTTCATCTAAGCTTCCTTGTTAACACATGTTAATAAGAACACCCAGGGGGGCCTGGGTGGCTCAGTCAGTTGAGAGTCTGACTCTTGATTCTGGCTCAGATCATGATCTCATGGTCTGTGGGATCGAGCCCCATGTCAGGTAGAGCTTGCCCCTCCCCCCACCCCGCACTCTCTCTCAGAATAAATAAATACACTTGAAAAAAAAGAGAAAAAAAAGAGAAAAAAAAGAACTCCTATTGTGCTGAGTTATTATGAATTAAATGAGATAAAATATACAAAATTATATGAAGTCCCATGTGCAACATATGTACTCAACAAATACCCTGTAATGATATGATTATTAATGCCTCTAAGGAAATGTTATCACTACTGTGAAGTTTGTACTGACTTCTCAAGAAGGAAAGATATCATCTCTGCCTAATATTCTGGATCCCCACCTCAGTGGTCAGGAAAGCAGACATGGCAAGTTGCCAACCTAATCCACATTCTCTTCTGCCTCCTTACTTACAGAACTGTTGATAACCCATTTGGGCAACTATCTCCCCACCTTAAAAAACAAAAAACAAAAAACAAAAAAACCCGTGCTACATTTCACATCCTTTTTTACAACGAAGGGTTGCATATAGCACAGTTCTGACCAATGAGACATAATCAGAAAACTGCTAGGAGTTTCTATAATGTTTTTGCTCTCCTGGTACAGGACTACATTTTCCAGTCCCCTTCCCCAACTCTTCTTCAGGCAACACAGAAGTTGTAACTTATAATCAAGGAAAGCCCAGGCCTGGGTCTCCTCCCCAATCCCACATTCATCTTTTAGAGGCCAAGTCAAGTCCCTTCTTCAGATTTATTTGTGTATGAAAACTCTTTAAAAAATTTTTTTAATGTTTATTTACTTTTGAAAGAGACAGAGACAGAGCATGAGCAGGGCAAGGGCAGAGAGAGGGAGACACAGAATCCTGAAGCAGGCTCCAGGCTCTGAGCTGTCAGCACAGAGCTGGACGTGGGGCTTAAACTCGTGAACCACAAGATCATGGCCTGAGCCAAAGTCAGATGCCCAACCCACTGAGCCACTCAGGCACCCCTGTGCATGAAAACTCTTCATAAACCATGATTTGATTGAATTTTTTGTTACCTGCGGCTAAACACAACCCTAACCATAGTAGGATTGACATAAAATGACGTGATTTTCAGAGTTCTTGGGTAAGTGAGGAAAAAAGATTTGAAGCAAGTGCTGTGTTTATACAAGGAAGGCACCTGCATTCATACTGATTATACGTACTTCTTAAAGTATTAATGTTCACATAATTTTTATTAAGAATGAAACCTTCATCTTCCATGCCAAGAGGCCTCATTTAAAAATTTCCATCAATTTCTTACACTCGTGGGAGACTGGAATTCACTTTCTCATCCAAAGTCTTTTCACTATAGACAATATCCATTTCCATGCGAATAACTAATAACTGCAGTTTTATATTTTCTCATTCTTAGATTCCAAAGGCCATTTTGCTGTTGCTTTTAATTCCATACTGTTCCAGTAACCTATTCCAAAGGCTTTCCCTGAAAGTTTTATCATAGGGAACTCCTTCATTTTGAAGATCGTACGTAGAAATTAAAGCCAAAAAAATAAATTCTAGGGGCGCCTGGGTGGCTCAGTCGGTTAAGCGTCCGACTTCGGCTCAGGTCATGATCTCACGGTCCATGAGTTCGAGCCCCGCGTCGGGCTCTGTGCTGACAGCTCAGAGCCTGGAGCCTGTTTCAGATTCTGTGTCTCCCTCTCTCTCTGCCCCTCCCCTGTTTCTCTCTCAAAATAAATAAGCATTAAAAAATTTTAAAAACATTTATCATTTTGAGGCGTACCTGGGTGTTTCAGTCGGTTCATGCTCTGTCTCTCTCTGTCTCAAAAATAAATAAACGTTAAAAAAAATTAAAAAAAAATTCTAATTCTCTGTGGTATAAAGAGGGAAGGGCACTCTCCCAGTCCCTTTTATTAGAGTACTTTTGAAAACTTGTAATTATGAATCTTTTCTCTGTCCCTTTGAGGTGTGTAAATCTTTTAAAAAGCTGACCAAGCCTCTTGCCAGTTTTACAACCCAGGGATGTTTCTCTCAAGCAGGTGGAAGCCAGCTCATTGAGATGTAATCATGAGGAAGGATGGCATTCCTGCCTCCCAGTTTCTGTGGGAGGAGAGGAGCCCAAACTCCACAGACGCCTTGCTCTAAGTTGCAAACTCACCTTCTGTCCTAAAGATATGAGAAGTTTCTCTTTCAGATAAAGGCAATTAGCAAACACAGGGTGGCTACCCCAATTCCCAGGTAAATTGAGGGCAAATTATGACAAAGGACGCTGTCAAGTTCTCTTACCTGAGGACTAATTTCTGTTCATGTTGAGAAAACACTTGTAATGGGTTGTATCTGCCCGGCTGGCTATATAAAGGGGTAAAATTTTTGCCTGTGTTTTAAGTATTTTTTAATTTTTTTAATGTTTATTTATTTTTGAGACAGAGACCGAACATGAGCAGGGGAGGGGCAGAGAGAGGGAGAGAGAGAGAGGGAGACACAGAATTCAAAGCGGGCTCCATCCAGGCTCTGAGCTGTCAGCCCAGAGACTGATGTGGGGACCATGACCTGAGCAGAAGTCACTTAACCCATTGAGCCACGGAGGCGCCTCTTGTCTATGTTTTGCAATCTCTTAACAAATTGCCTGTGGTGCACATTACATTCTGGCTTAATGATTCCTCAATAATAAAACTCTTTCTTTTCTCCCTTTGTGGAGAGGTGTTCTGGACTGGCAGGAGATTTTGTTTTCATTTCCCCAGAAGAGGGCCCAGTGTCTTTCCATAATCGTCGTTCTTAGTCGTCTCTCTCCCTGAAAGGTGACGCGACACTGTGAAAAGAGCCATAGCCTCTCATGGCTCTGCCACTTAGTGGCTGGGTAACTCTGGGCATTTTATACTAGCTTTGTGAGCATCAATTTCCTCCTAAGTACCTTGGAAGTAAGTATGGTACTTACTTTACTGTGTCATCATGAGGATTAACCATGTTTTGTGAATTGCCTAGCATAGTGGATTAAAAATGAAAAAACTTGAAAGTAGGCACCACAGCTTGGATCAGATACACTCGAAACTTCACTTGTGTCCCGGTATATGTTCTGACAGGGAATATGGAAAGGACTTTTCCTGCTTTCAAGGAACTCCCTCTCATGGTGACTGGAGGTCCATTCACCACTTCCCTCAGCCATCAGGCTGCAAGACCTATGAGCTGAAGAATCCTCTGATGTACCACCTCCATTCAGATCAATCATTTCTAAGAGCACTTTGGACACACTCCATGCTCCAGGAGCTTCTGAAAACATACCGTCGATGTCAAAGGTCACACTCAGAGACCCTGGGATGGGGGCCACATTACTGCACATAATATGGTGTCAGCCCTAGGTTAGTCCACAAGGGAACACTCTAACCTGAGAAAAGTGTTATGATTCACTTTAGGATTCATTGCTAAATGAAGAATGAAAATCTCTGAAACAGAGGGTTACGAATTTAGGCCAGGGTAGAGGAGGAGGAGCAAGAGAATAAATATGTGGCCAGAGAATTGTTAATAATGTGCACAATCCTGCTTTCTCATCACCCATTTTCTTTTCTTTTCTTTTCTTTGCTTTGCTTTGCTTTGCTTCCTATCTCCAAAAGCCAAAATAAAGTTGGAGATTAAAATAAAACAATTTGTGGGGTAGCTGGGTGGATCAATCGGTTGGGTGTCCAACTTCGGCTCAGGTCATGATCTCATGGTTTGTGAGTTTGAGCCCCATGTTGTGCTCTGTGCTGACAGCTCAGAGCCTGGAGCCTGGAGCCTGCTTCAGATTCTGTGCCTTCCTCTCTCTCTACCCCTCCCCCACTTATGCTCTCTCTCTCTCTCTCAAAAATAAATAAACATTAACAAATTTTTAATTAAAAATAAAATAGAACAATTTGTTTCATATTTCTGTAACTTTAGAGTTTCATGAATCCATAGTTTTTAGTATCAGGGACCAATATGAGCTTTCACTTATTTGTCTAGAAATTGTTGTTCTTCTCTAAACCATGCTCTTACCTCCTATAAGATCAGAAACTCAAAGATACGAAAAATAAAAGCAAAGAAAGAGGCGAAGAAAGAAGAGGGGGAGTACATATGGGCAGAAGCAGGTGGAGAAAAAAAAAGGGTAAAAGAAAATGGCAGAGGGTTGTTTGAACTGAAAATCATTACATGAGTTTCTCAACAGCAGCTTTGGGGCCAGAATCTGGGGAGAGGGGCTTTCCTGTGCATCGTAGGTATTTAATAGCATGTTTGGCTTCTACTCAATAGATGCCAGTAGCAGCCCCTCCCTTCCCTAGTGTGACAATCAAAAATGTCTCCAGGCATTGTTAAATATCCCCTGGGGAGCAAAAGTCCTGATTAAAAACTAATGATCTATATGTTAACTTGATAAAGTAGAAACTTTCAGAAGATAGATAGATAAATAGGAAGGAAGGAAGGAAGGAAGGAAGGAAGGAAGGAAGGAAGGAAGGAAGGAAGGATAGATATTTCAGGTATTATTTATACTTGCCTAAAAGTTTTTACTCTATCAATTTAACATATAGACTATTTAATATTCACTTCCTCAGTCTTTTTCATGTATAGATAGTAGATAGATAGATAGTAGATATAGATATCTATAGATATAGATACACACATATATAGATATATATAGATATAGATACATCCTGTATTTTTTATATACAAAAAAAACTGAGGAAGCAAATATTTTTCTGTCTACTCTTATGATTCATATATCTTGAACTGTTATCATATCATTTGTCTTTGATAAATTCAACAAATAAGATACAAGGAATGTAAAGAATGGAAATAGGTTATATATTTGTATTATTTACAAATATACTAATAGCATATGTAATGTGTATACAATTTACATATAACAAGTAATTCACAACTGAGAAGTTTCTCAGTCTGATCTTGTCTCAGGTTTTAGCTTCGCCAGTATCTCTTACTTATAACATATAAACTATTTCTCTGTTCCCCCTCTAAGCTAACATCTCCCCATTTTTCACATAAATTATTCTACTCAGAGTTTAAATACTCAGAGTTTAAAGAAAAAAATACTCTTAAATGCTAAAAGACAACTCCTCCATTATCCCCAACACACACATGAGCACGCGGGCGCGCGCACACACACACACACACACACACGCGCGCGCGCGCGCACACACACACATGCACCGGCTCATGCAAGCACCCAACAGTGTAGAGGTGGACTAAGCCACAAGTAGGCGGAGCTTCCCACTACAAAGCCGAGTGAAGGTGCTTAGGGGCCGCCACTGCCAGATCTATATCATGAAGCTGATGGGTTACAGCAACAAAGTTAGCCCCAAATTCAAAGTATGATGCATATCAGTATTTAAAGGGACTTGCCATTAAGGTGTGTCCATACTGCTAAGGAGTCAAGAACCATGCAGACACAAATGAGAGTCTTGCTGGGCCTCCTGTGGCTACAGACTTGCTGTGAGTTGAGAACATCCCAAAGGGAACCTGAAGAAATTTCACAACTGAGTGGGGAGATGCAAGGGAGGAAAGGAGAGGTGGAGGAAGAGAGAGAACACAAGTCTCTTGGGCTGTGTCCTCTACTATGAGGATGGAAACTAGAGAAAAATTTCCTGTACTCAGAAATAGCTACGGTCATTTTGCAGTGACCCTCCACTGTGTCTATTTTTCTCTTTCTCAACAGGGGTAAGAGTCCAGATGAATGTGGAGCAGAGTCCTGGGGTCCTGAACCTCCAAGAGGGGAGAAATACCTCTATGATGTGCAATTATTCTAGCATCATAACCACTGTGCAGTGGTTCCAACAAAATCCTGAAGGACGCCTCGTATCCTTGTCGTACATCACTTCTGGAATGCAGCGAAAAGGAAGACTAATATTCATGCTCAACTTCCAGGAACGTAATAGCCACCTGTATATCACAGACTTGCAGCCTGGGGACTCAGGCACTTATTTCTGCACTGTGGAGGCACAGTGCTCTGCAGACACCTGTGGCCTGTACATGAAGCCATAGCTGAGACTAACCCAACCCACAGAGCGGGGGGCAGGGGCCCAATATGATCAGAATTGTGTGTCCATTGCCTTGCCTCTCCTGGTTCATGCAGAAAGCATTTCTAAATGAGCTACAACTTGACACTACAGTGCAGGCATGTACGTGGCTCATCCTGAGATCTCCATGGGGCTAGTGTTACTAGGTAAATACTGTAGATTGATCAACTCTCTCATATCTGCTTCTGTCTTTCTGGGAAGAATGAGCAGTCAACTCAACGTGGAGCAGAGCCTCCCTCCTTCATCTCTACAAGCAAGAAAATACCAATCTCACCTATATCTCCTGGGCGTCTTTCTAACTTACATTGGTACATACAGAACCCTGAAAAAAGCTCCATGATTGTTTTTCTAATATACTCAAATGGGGAATAAAAAGAGGAGAAAAAAACCAAAGGGCCACTAGTAGTATGAAGGATGGGCAGAGCTTTCTGCATCTCGGCCCAGAGACTCAGGCACCTGCTTCCATGCTGTGGAGGCACAGAGCTTCCTAGGCACCTAAGGCCTGAATCGAGACATGTGGCCGCAGCCACCAAACCCAGCAACACGGGAGAGATGTTTGTGTGCTTTCCCTCACTTCTAACATGGTGTTGAGAAGTGCACACTTGATCAGTCGAAGTGGATCAAACATTTGATTCCACTTTCAAAAAAACTTGGAAATGCTGATGAATATTCAATCTAGTAACCATCTCTGTCCTAAAATAAACCATTCCTAACACGCTAACCCCTAAACCAGGGAATCAGTAAATTAGCAATCCACTCGTGACTTCTAATCACGAGTATGCTGCATCATCTTGAGCAAGGGAGTCACACTTTTTCTACCTCGGAATCCTCCTGTAGGTGAGGAGAGTATTTTCCATTGCTGTTACTCATATTTTCATACATTCAATCATTCAACAAATATATATTGAATACCTGTGAGATCCTGGATAGGGGGCTTTGAATAAATGAAGAGCTCCTTCCCTTGTTGAATGTACAGTTTAATGGGGAGCTCATTTTTGTTATCATAAAGTCCCTGCAAACTAAAGAGAAGAACTAAATTCGGAGAGAAAAAGAGATTATGAAAACAGTCAGTTAGAGACAGCTTTCTGGAGCATTTGACGTCCCAGCCTGAAACCTTATAGTTTAATAGGAGTTCATCAGGCTGAAGGACAGAAGAGGGTGGAGGAAAAGTGTTCTGGGTCAAGGAAAAGTGAGCACAAGGGCACATGCTTGTGTGTGTGTGTGTGTGTGTGTGTGTGTGTGTGTGTGTGTGAAGCAAGGCATATCATGGCAAATTTAAGTCCTAAAATATAATTAGTGATCAAAACAAGTGATAAAACACAGTGCATGGGTGACTCTCATGCTATGAGAGTCTTAAAATGAATAAGATCCTTGAAATTCATTGTCTGTATATTACAATACAGTAAGATGAAGGATATAGGGACCACTTAGCATGCCTACATACTCACAGAGCATGGGCAGGGATAGATAACTGCATTGAGGACCAATAAAAAGAATGGTGAAACTAATTAGTGATAAGAAATATTACTTTTCTAGAGACCTTGATTCCTTTTTAAATGCAGAAAGCATTTCTAAATAAGCTGCACAAGGTATGATAAACATGGTACATAAACGTGATACATTTTGACTGTTGAATAAAACCGACAATTGCCTTTAAAAGAGGAAATATGTGAGTGTGTTATCTTAAGAGAAAAGAATTTTCTGGCTCTCGCGGTATACCTGATAGTGGAATTATCTTCCAACTGTAAACTACTATAAAATTGGGAAACATAGGAAAGAATTGTTTTTGAGGAGTGCAGACAGGGAATGCTTTCAGTCCTTGGGAGAAAGCAAGCCTGCCAAGTGATTCCCACATGCAGGCAACATTTCTCTCCTGGGGGTATTTTCTAAACCTCAGCATAAGGACTTGAAGCCCCAGCGGAGAGCAGCAGCCTTGCTCAATGGCAAAAACAGAGATCAGAATCAGGGCTGTTAAATAACTGGCCTTTGAGGAAAACAGGTATTGGAGAGACATGAGCTTCCTATGATAGGACTGTGAAATCTCCATAGGGGGTTATCTGAGCCTACACTTCAGCTGCACATGTGCAGAGAGAGACATTGGCAAGCCTAGCAGAAAATAGCATCTGAGGGTGTAAAATCTCCGAGATTTCCAGAGCTTGTACTGTGCTGGGAAGACATTGGAGCTCTGGCCTTTCCAGAGTGAAGACATCTTGGTAAATACCTTGGACTTTGAACTGAGTCACCAGAAGAAGGACAGAAGTAAGGGCTATGGCCTAGAAAAAAAAAAACTGGAAAAGAAAATCTCTGCCTTACAAAGATTAAAGTAAGCCTCAACAAAATCTAAGTGATCTGCTAGTAATTTAACAGAGTTAACATTTTTCCAAGGGAGGCAAAATAATCCAGAGTTTCTGCTCATTATGACCCACATTGTGTAGCATACAATAAACAAAGTCACTAAAAATGTAATGAAGCAGGAGCAAGGGTTACATAAGGTATAGAAGCAGCCCCAAAGATGATTCACATTTGGAGTTAACGCCAAAGGGTTTTAAAATAAATATGACTAAATTGTCCAACACTGTTTCCTGTTGCTGACTCTGTTGGCCTGACTCTGTTGACCAACCACCACCGTGTATCTGGCAATGGACCCACGGAGATGGTAGCCACACGTGGCTCTAGCTTCTCTAGATTTCTCCATCAGTTTCCCCTTCAAATCACACTTTCATAGATAGACAGGCTTGGTCCTCAGATTGATTGACTGGTTAGGGATTCTTTCTCTCTGACTACCCAACTACCCTTAGACCTTCATTTCCTCAGCTCTCTTCACAACCGTGTAAGATCAAGTTCCTGTAATTTAAGCCCCTATCCCATAGCACTCATGATAACTCTGCTGCACTGACTGTACCGATATTCTAGGAAGATATAAATGAATAGCATTAGAATATTCTTTGTTTTTAAGAAATGAGTGTCCAGATACCGACTGGAAGAAATAATAATCAGAAACCTAGTGTGTGTGTTCGTTAGAGCCATGATAACAAAATACCACAGACTAGGTGGCTTAAACAAGAAAGATTTACTCTTTCATAGTTCTGGAGCCTAGAAATCCAAGATCAAGGTGTTAATTGGTTTGGTTTCTCCTGAGGCCTTGCCTTCCTACTGTGTACTCACATGAGTTACAAAGTAATTTGCAACAGATGTAAGACTGTCAGCTGTCAACAAGCCACAATCATCCACAGTTTGGTAAAAAAAAAAAAAAAAATTGCTCCAAAAAATTTAGAAAATGATAAACATGTTCCACCGTTTCTCCCAATCAAACCAATTTCCTGTGTAAGAGACAGACTGTGATCCAATTCCAGTGATTCTGCATGGGGCTTGTGGCTTGTGCTTAAATATGTGCATTGTGTGTCATATGTTTTTGTTTACCAAAGTAGTGTGTGTGGTGTGTGTGTGGTGTGTGTGTGTGTGTGTGTGTGTGTGTGTGTGTGTGTGTAAAAGGGGGAGGTGTGTGCATTGCAGTCCAGCAGTTCCCCTGGGCCTAGAAAAGCAGCCTTCTTAGTGTGTCAGATGTGGTTCCTCGTGAACTGTATGTCATTGTCCTTTCTGACATCAGTTTAGAAACTTCCTATTGCAAACACTTAACTCCAACTATAATGAACCAAGTTTCCCCCAGCACTCTGAGCTATAATTTGCCTGTTTTCTTTTGAAATCTGACCTTCCCCTACAAAGTCAATTTGTCAATCTTCCCTAAAATCAAACTAAAGAGCTCTGCCTTTATGAGGTCTTCCCTGACTCCACATTTCTAGCTTTCGCGGTAGAACTAACTGATAACCATTATGTTTTCCTCATTAAGCACCCTTATGTGTCATGTCGTGTTGTAAGGATGTAGTCTTTCAGTTTAGACCACCAGATATTTAAAGTTGAAGATAGTTCCATAGTCATGTTTAAAACCTTAACCAAGCACAGTGTCAGGTACTTCAGAGAAATGAAATAAATGTTGACAAAATATATAAATACAATAGTGAATCTGAAAACATTTCTTCACTAGAAAGTTTGAATTATGAAAGTTTCAACCACATAATATGAAACACGGACAACTTACCAGATTGTCCTGAATTGGATAATTAGTGTAACTTCCCAGCATGTTAGTTTCATTATAATTCAAATAAAAATTTTAAATGTTTCTTCCCATATAAAATATGCATTGGAAATTGTTTTATTTTGTGTTCTGTGTCTTTGCTCAAACTAATTCCAAAAAATTATTTTGAGATTTACCATTGGCAGTAATGACTAGTTGCCTTACTGATTTAGCATTGAAAGCACAATAGATTCTTCTTGCCTCTTCCATTGGATTAAACTGGGAAGACATATACTAGATATAGACCAAGAGTGAAGACAAACAAACATATTGCCTTTTGACATCTCCTGGTGCCTTTCAAGTTTATGGCTTCATTCTGTCTATAAACTTTACAGGATTGTGTAATGCTTTCTCATTTGTGAACACAGAACACACCAAATGATCACATCCAAGTTCTCAGAGAGGAAATCCAGTGCAGAGGGTGATTTAATATAGGGAATAAGTTTTGTTGTGTTAATTTGTGGTTTTAAGGTAAGTGTCCAGAATTTATATCAGATTTAATTGCCTTGTGGCATTTATTCATTCAGACCAAATATGGACACCTCTGAAAACCATCTTGGAATGCAATTACATTAAAGGCTAAGCTATCAAACTCCTTGTATTCTAAATTTGTAACCATGGTAAAGATAGCACCATACCTTTGTGTTCTCCCCCAAACACCACCAATATCTTATTTTAACTTCTTTATGGGGGAGGGAGTGCAAATTGATTTTAAGGAAACACAGAAATGCATTTTCAGAATTTTTCTACATGTGGGCTAAAGGGGGCAGTGCTTCCTCTCATAAAGATAAAGAGCTAAAAACAGTACTATTCATATGTGAAATAGAAGCCTCTGTGGAAGGAAATGAAAGAAGTGCAGGAAGTTGAAGTCAGATTTATGGTTGTTTGGGCAGGAGAGAAGACAACCTGAGTCCACAGGAGAAATGGGCAAGCTCCTGGGGGTATCACTGTTGATTCTGTGGCTTCAGCCAGACTGTGAGTTCTGGGTGGGAGGTCTGAATGCAGTAGAAAACCTTCAAGAAACACCACAAGGCTGGGAGACGAGATCATTGGGAAGTTTTGCTTTATTGTGTTTTGTTTTCTAGCTCATGCTGGTTTTCTGTGGGGACTTTAAGAATATAATTTAAAATTTACTCTCTTCCCAAACAGGGGTGAATAGTCAACAGAATGCTGACCAGCAGCAAGTTAAGCAAACTCCATCCCTGAGTGTGCAAGAACGAGAGATTTCTATTCTGAACTGTGACTACAATAATAATATGTTTGATTACTTCATATGGTACAAAAAATACCCTGCCAAAAGTCTTGAGTTTGTGATATCAATACGTTCCATTGTGGATAAAAAGGAAGATGAAAGATTCACAGTCTACCTCAACAAAAGTGCCAAACACCTGTCTCTGCACATCGCAGCCTCACAGCCTGGAGATTCAGCCTTGTACTTCTGCGCAGCGAATGCACAGTGCTCTCCAGGCACCTGCAGCCTATACACAAAACTGCAGCTGGGTCCATGCCTCTTTGGGGGCTCATACTTGGAGGCACGTACTTGCTTCCACTTAAACAGAGCAGTAAGAGAGGGTATGCTTTAAAGTAAGTGAGTGGGATGCGCTTTAAGGAAGATCAGATACATAGTAAGTCCCTCAAATGAGTTAAGGATGTTCCTTGGGTTTTAGGGTGTCAAAGAGTTTAATCATTCTCCTTTTTCACTTTCAGAGAGAGGTTGCTGGTTTAACTAAAGCATCAATCTCTGGTGATGCTTTGATGCCGCTAGACCTTGGAATGAGGATACCATTTCCCCTGTAGCTTAGGGGAAAAGATACCCTGGAGATGGGGAAACCAGGATTCTACTGCAAGTTCTCCCAGTGAATGTTTATGTGCCTATACGTACCAGCAATCATGTGCTTCATTTTTGTGTTAAATGAACAAAATAATCCCTAGTTATTTCTTCTGAATCACTGTGCCTTCACATTAAATGCATTTCAGGATGTATATGTTTTAAGTTACATGCATTTATTTGTTTCATCGCTCACAAGATACTTCTAGGCATTGCTTCAGTTAATCACTTACTGTGTATTCTTATCCCCAGGCAGACATGGAACTATTTGACACACTGTCCATCAGTAAAAGGTGCTGCCCTGTGGATCATCATACCAGCTGCAAGCATCTTACCAGCTGCAAGCATCTTGTTTTGGGTAGCCATCCTGATTCTCTGTTGAGATGGATGTATCGCACTGGAGCCTTCAGGATGCAGTTCAAAGGGTGATGAACCAGGCCAACATCACCCTAGGACCATAAGAAGTTAGAAGATGTAAGAAATATCCCAAACGTTTATTAATTATAAGTCTCCAGTAGGTTGTCAGTTAATCAAAGATACAAGCAGTTTTCAGCTTCAAACTTAAGTGATCTAAATGGCCCAAGTTACCTACCTGGGATTCCCCTTTCCTAACAAATAAGTGGTAATGAAATGAGCATGATGACTAATAAAAAATATCCTGATGTTTTATATTCTAAGTTCCACTGTCAATTTGTATGAGCTTGGCAATTTCATTAGTCACTCAGGTTCCTGTGAAACATGGGTTAGAACTAGATGAAATCATTTCCCTACAACCCAATAAGTGTATGATTCCATTCACCTCAAACATTTACTGACCACTGGTTTTATGCTTTTCACTTATGTGATGAATAGAAGGAAATTAGTTAACCTGAATTTCTATGAAAAATTTTCTTCTTTTTAAAAAAATGTTTAGTGTTCATATATTTTTGGGAGAGAGAGAGAGACAGACAGAGCATGAGCAGGAGAGGGGCAAAGAGAGAGGGAGACACAGAATTTGAAGCAGACTCCAGGCTCTCAGCTGTCAACACAGAGCTTGATGTGGGGCTCGAACTCACAACCTGTGAGATCATGACCTGAGCCGAAGTCAGACGCTTCACTGACTGAGCTACCCAGTCGCCCTGAAAAGGTTTTCTTCTTCATGTCATGAATTCTCAGTCTCTTAAATGTAGAATTTCATGCTGAAAGAGAAAAAAAAGATGCCAGCTATCAGAATGAAAAAGAGAATTAGGATGAGACATCCATGGTTTTCTTGAGGAAACAAGATACTACTTGTGTAAATAATATATATGTAGAGACTATGTGTCTGTGTGTATGTGTGTAATATTTGCAAAGGAGCTTTCTCCTGATTCTTCATCACCATAAAGCTAAAGGCGTTCCTGAAATACCTTTCTAAGAATAAAATCTGTGGCCATCCAACGTGGTCCCTGAGTTAAGAAGCTGTTTATTTATATTACACAAGAGACAGTTGCAATAGTCATTCCATTTGGGATAGGTTCAGAGATCCCAGATCTCTGGACCCATGAGACATCTAATCATGGAGTCAACACAGAGTTCACTGGAGAGCCTACCTACTCTACTGTAATGCAATATAGTCTTATCTTCTAGAAGCCACACCATAGGCTGTTCAATTAAGCACCCACATCTCCTTTGCTATATCTGTAAGCTATTGTTACAATAATGGTGCATAACTCTAAAACTCAGGGGCTGAGGGGCGCCTGGGTGACTCAGTCGGTTGAACGTTCAACTTCTGCTCAGGTCATGATCACACAGTTTGGGAGTTTGAGCCCTGCTTCGGATCCTCTGCCCCCTCTCTGCCCCTCTCCTGCTCATGAGCCGGTCTCAAAAATAAAAAATATTTTTTAAACAATAAAATAAAACTCAGGGGCTTAAAACAATAAATTATTTCACTCATAAATTTGTGAAGTGACAATTTAGATTGGACTCAGATGAGCATTTCTTCTGGGTTTGGCTGAGCTCACTGTTAATGTCTGAAGACAGCTCGCTGTTGGCTGGTCTAGAATGGCCTTGTCTAGGATAACTATCACTATTCAACTCTTCTCCATGTGCCTTATCCTCTGGCAGCCTAGGTCAAGCATACATCAATCACAGGGGAGCAAGACTTGAGACATGAAAGCATCATTTAAACCTCTACTTCCATCACAACTTGCAATGCCAAATTGGCCAAAGCAAGTCTCAGATGCTCATCATATTATATCACTATATACTGTACATATATTGTGTATATATATCCCTGTATGTATATATGTATATTCCACATATGTATATTCCACAACGGCAGGGCATGGCTGGGGAAAAATACATAACATGACATAATATTATGTATTATTTTACATAACACATACTATTTATCTATATGTGTATTCTAGTAATTATTATATGCTATCTATTATTATGAATTCAATTTTTTATCATTTATTTTTAATAGATTTTCCCCAACCTCTCCCTACTTCTCTTACTGCTCAGCCCCTCACAACCACTTTTTCACTCCTTTCTATGAGTTCAACTTTTTAAAAAAAGATTTCATATATAAGTGATACAATGCAGTCCATCTAAATTTCAAAATATATGGAAATATGGATAAAAGTCTAGTTATTATACATTCCTCTTCTTAACAAAACTATTTCTAACATCCTAAGTCAATAAATCAAATACCTTTTCTTATCTTCAGATATATTTAACATGATTTATAAATTATGCAAATTTAGTTATAAAGTTCCATTACAATGGACAGTTTTCACTCTGAGTGCCATTTATATTTACCCTAGTTCATGTCTATGTATGAGAGAGGCTATAATAAGGCAGTAGATTGATGTATTTTCTACATTCCTAAGACGATATAAGAAGTCATACTAGAAAAGAGAATGCTTTATACAATCTCATCCCTATTATTCTTGTTCAAGCTCTTTATACTACAACGTTCACATTTTATTAATTCCCACACTCATCAGTCTATAGCCTTTTCTTATTTGATACACTTGAGAAGTGACATTAATAAAGAGTTGCTTTCTACCATTGACCTCGTCATGAGTGTGCTAGGTCATCGTGAGCAAATGATCAGCTTTTTAGCATCTTATATCAGGAGTAATTCATTCATACTCAAGTATTCATGAGTAATGCAAGGACAAAAATTTCCAGCTAACGCTGCTCTCAGATTTTATTCATTTGATCAATCAACAATTATTCATTGAGTACCCGCTAAGTTCTACACACATAGAACTTAAAAAGAGCTGTGAGAAAATGCAGAGTATAGTATCTTCTGTCACTCGATTTGTACTCTAAAGTGAATCAAGGACTAAGCTTAAGAAAGCAAAGGGTGATCTGAAGGCATATAGCATTCCATCCCCACCCAGCCTAAGTAGTGAGTCAAAGACAGTGTAGAGTCTGTGATGTGATGCCCAAGCTAAGACAGGAAGTTTAGTAGGAGTTAATCAGGTTGCAGGACAGAAGAAGTGATGGAAGTGATCTTAAAAGCAGGAACAACACATACAAGGCAATAAAGATCATAGTGAATGTCAGGACTGAAGGCCAAGATTATGTCATGAATAACATTATACATTGTTTTATTTATATTTCTCAAACTAACACTGCAAAGCAGCCATAATCTCAGTTTTACAAATGAGCAATCATAATCTTTGTGGGTTTGCCAAATGTGTTCTCTATTGACTTGAGATTCTTATAATAGTTCATTCATTTGACACCCAACATGTGCCTTAGACTTCAACATAGGAGATGCAATCAGAAAAGAAATAGACATTGTGTATGCCTTCAGGAATCATGTAATATTGTGCGGTGTGTTACAAAATAGGGTAATCAAAGCTATCACAGGAGGCAAATAAAATTAAACTACCTAACAGAGGCATCTAAAGGGAAGGCTACCTGGGATAGGTGACATCTAAATTAGGACTTATAAAAGCATTCGTCAAAGAGGGAGTCAGGCAGACTATTACAGAAAGAGAAATAGAATGTGCAAAAGTATAAAGACAAAATTAGAGAATTACATTAAAGGAATTCAGAGTGGCTGGAGCATGCAACTCAAAATAGGCAACGGTAAATATAAAACTAAAGCAATAAGCAGAATCCACTTTGTGAAAATAATTATAAGCCATTTTAAGAGGCCTTTACATTATCCTGAAGGCATTAATGAGGACTAAAAGGGATCTGAACAAGCAAATGGTACAGTGAAATGTTACACTATTTGAAATATTATTCTGTTTTCATATGTGCATACATATGTTTATATATAATTGCATACATATTTTTCCCTTGATTTTCCTTTTTCTCTTCATCCTGGAGTAATTCTCTCTCTAACCCAGTAGATTGATAGGCTCTTCCTTACAGCAAGAAAAAGACATATCTTAGATGTAAACTTATTAAAGAAAAGCCGAAATCCATTTTAATCTACATTTCTCAGCTTGGCCACAGGGAAGAATTGCTTTGAAAGTATTCTAGCTAGAGGTATGTAGTTCTGTATGAAGAGTGAAAGAGCTGTGATGTCTCTCTGCTTGGTTGTCCTCCAAAGTTACAGTGTTCTGGAAACAATTGCAAACAGGCCTCACTTGGAACTTAACCGTTGCTGAGGAACCCCCTTCAGAAGCTGACTTGGTCCACTGGATTTGCTGGGGAGCCAAAGGATGGAGACCCTCCTGAAAATGGTTTTGGGCACTCTGTTGTGGCAGTGGGCCTGGGAGTACAGGATTCAGTCCGGGAGAGGTTTATAACAGTGACTGCAGCCTGAGGGCAGGAACTGGGTCATCCTTCTGTCCTGGGAGGGATCGTTTTGAAAACCAGATGCAAGAGGAAGTGTGGGAAATGGTCTGTAACTATGTGGTGATGTTTATGTTTTGAGTAAAGGAGGGGAGAAAATCACCCTTCCTTTTATGAGATTGAGATATCATGTTCTATGTTCTGTTTTCTATGTTCTGATCAGGCATGAGAAGCCATGAGACCTCAATCCTTGATCATCCAAGAAATGCAAGACTCAAAAACTTGCAATTCCTCAAAGACTTTATATTCCTAGGGCTCCAGGGTGGCTCAGGCTGAGTTAGTCAACTCTTTTGATTTTAGCTCAGGTCATGAGATCTCAGGATCTCATGAGCCCCACCTTTGGGCTCTGCATTGACAGGGCTGAGGCTGCTTGAGATTCTCCCTCTTTCTCTGCCCCCGTCCCCCGCTTGTACTCTCTGTCTCTCTCAAAAATAAGTAAGTAAAGTAAAAAAAAAAAAAATGACTTTATATTCTTTAAACTAGTACAGGCAGAAGAGTGGTGAAGGTCCCATCTTCTTGATGATGTTACTGAGAGATGGTGAATCAAAGAGTCATGACAAAACAGGTGTCCCACTGAATGAGAAAAAAAAGCGGCAAAGTTCGCCATACATCATCATGGTGTCCTAGCTTGGTCATGCATATGATATGACTCACAGTCAAGAAGAAAGCAAATAGAAACTAACTTTGGGAGGGCACCTGGGTGGCTCAGTCATTAAGCATGTGGCTTCTGTTCAGGTTATGATCTCACAGTTCATGAGTTCGAGTCCCAATGGGGTGAGCTCGAGCCCCACTTCTGGTGAGCTTGTGCCCTATTTCAGATGCGCCCTGCTCCTCTCTCTCTCTGCCCCTTGCTCACTTGTGTTCTCTTTTTCTCTCAAAAATAAATAAATAAATGAATAAATAAATAAACAAATAATAAAATTTGAAGAAAATAACTCTAGATGGCTCAAGTTATGAATTTAGCAGACAAATATTATAAAGTGCTAAGCAATTATGTACAAAGAACTAAAAGAATATATATCCCAAAAATCGAATCAAAATGTTCTTAGTAAGTGAACAGAAATAAAATCTCAGCAAAGAAATGCAAACCATAAAAAAGGAAACAAATGAAAATCTTAGAACTTAAGAGTATAAAAACTGAATGTTTCGTGAGATGGTCTCAACAGCAGATTGGAGATGGCAGAAGAAAGAACATGGACAAGAATAAAGAAACTGATATATTCACAAAATTGAATACTACTCAGCAACAAAAATAAATGACCAATTCATTCATTAATGTGTATGAATGTTTAAAACATTATTCTAAAGGGGGCACCTGGGTGGCTCATTTGGTTGAGTGTCTGACTTCAGGTGAGGTCATGATCTCACAGTTCGTGAGTTCAAGCCCCACATTGGGCTCTCTGCTGTCAGCACAGAGCTTGCTTCAGATCCTCTGTCCCCCTCTTTCTGCCTCTCCCCCACTCACTCTCTCTTTTTCTCTCTATCAACAATGAATAAACATTAAAAAAAACCATTACTCTGAAAGAAGCTAGGCACAAAAGAGTACCTCCTCGGTTACTTCACATATAAGAAATTCCAGAAAATGGCAAATTTAATACAAAAATCATACAAGTGATATGATTTTTTTCCATCTCTGTCCCCAAGGAAGGCACTGAGCACAGTGGATCATAAGGAAACTGATAGGGTGATAAAAAATAATCTATGCGTTAATTGGTGTAGTGGTTACACAGGAGTATACATTTGTTAAACTCTCTAAGTGTTACATTTGAAATGTGACTTTACATTACATAACTTAGATCCCATAAAATTGAGTTAAAAAATAAGGTGGATAAAAGCTGTTTAGTTTCTACATCTCTCGACAACAGTAACAGTTCTTTCACCTCAAGAGTTAAGTAATTTTTCTATTTTAACTTGGAATAAAACATGAAAGAAAGAGAAGCAGAAGGGGGGGGGGTAGGTGACAAGTAGTATGTAATCAAGTTCAGTCTCAAAAAGCTATTGGGTCCCAAGTCCATCATTCACTAGCTCTGTCATATTAAGCAAGTTTCTGGGGTGGGAGGAGTAATAATTTCTCACAAGTTTCCTTGTGCCTTGCCACAAGGCAAGGATTAAGTAAGATCACATGCATGAAGTTCCTAGAACATGTTAAGTGTTCCGTAAATTTTATCTACTGTTTTTATTGGGCTATTTATTTACTATCTTTATTGTTAAACAAAAGTGGTCATTGCAAGTGAGTCTAGTTTCTTTAAATAAAATTGTGGGAGATGACCAACACGGCATGGTGGTTCCAAGATTTCTTTTTTTAGTTGGGCAGTGTGAGGGGCTGGAGGTGAGAATAGAGCAAAAAAGGTTATTTTTGCCAAATCTCACAGACTGGTTAGTGACCTGGAATCAGGGAAATAACATCTTATCATAGACATGATCTGTTGTTATAGCTGGGCCCAGGGCAGATAACATTGAATAAAATGGAAATTTTCTTTTGTCTAATGAAATGTACTTACTTAGATCACAACCAGAAGCCTAATCCGAAATACAGATAATCAGATAAGAGAGTGGACTTCAAAGAAAAGTGTTTGAAAACATGAACTGAGCAGGAAAGGAAACAGAAAAGAATGCATGGCTACCAGTATTATCATGAAATTCCATGTTGTAAAAATATCTATCTACCCCTATACAAGGATGGAGATCCTCCTTGGTATTTTAATTTAAAATATTTTTTCTTTGGGGTGCCCGGTTGGTTCAGTTGGTTAAGCATCTGACTCTTGATTTTGGCTCAGGTCATGATCTCATGGTTTGTGAGTTCAAGCTCCAAGTCGGGCTCTGCACTGGGGCAGTTTGGGATTCTCTCTCTCTCTCTCTCTCTCTCTGCCCTCCCCCCTCTCTTTCATGCATGTGCGCATGCTCTCTCTCTAAAAATAAATAAATAAACTTTAAAAAATAAAATATATTTTTTTTATTTGGGAAAGAAAACACAGGTATTATATTTTTTAAAAAAATTTTTTAATGTTTATTTTTGACAGAGAGAGAGAGAGAGAGAGACCACGAGCAGGAGAGGGGCAGAGAGAGAGAGGAAGACACAGAATCTGAAACAGGCTCCAGGCTCTGAGCTGTCAGCACTGAACCTGATGTAGGGTTCGAACTCTGAACAGTGAGATCGTGACCTGAGCTGAAGTCGGGTGCTCAACTGACTGAGCCAGGTATTATATATTTTTAATGTCAAACCAAATCTGAGAATAAATGTACATGGCCCCCAAATTTCTGGAGAATAACTGAACAGCTTTTTCAGGAGGATAGCAGCTATCTTAAACACAACGAACAGCTAAACTTAGTCCGTGCAAGTGTGAGCAGGATATGATCTGACAACCTTTCCCTATCAAACCTGTTTTGAAACAGCTGCAGTGTCCCTCTCCACCAATTCTAGGTTGAGCTTTACAAAAAACTGAATAAGAATGAATCCCAGGCTCCGAGCAGAAGATTCCTTTCCTAGAGATAGAGGTGCCAACATGACTCTTCTCAGCATATCATGGGCACTGGTGGCCTGTCTTCCTTGGTAGGGATAGTTGCTGCTAGTGAAGCTGAGGACAGTTTAGGATTGAGGGGGGATTGGAGGTAGGGAGCAGAGGGGATGAACAATGGCTAACTACGACAGACATTCCTGAGAAAATAGAAGGAAGGAGAAAGGAACCAGAGTTTTTACTCCTTCTGCCTTGACCGAAGATTTAACTCATACCCTGGTAGCCAGCTCCCTTACAGATCAGTTCAGGGGATCAGTCTTGTTATTTTTTCTGTCTACAGGATCTAGCGTGTCCAAAAATGTCATTCAATCCCAACCAACACCATCTAGGCAGGAGGGCAAGATTGTGAAACTAGACTGTTCATATGATGCCAGGGTTAAATGTTATGTATTGCATTGGTGCAAAAGGCCTCCCGGAAGGGAGAGAATTTTCCTAATTCCCCAGCACACAGATACAGAAACCAGTGCAACACAGGGTCAATATTCTGTGAATTTCCAGAAAGCAGGTAAAACTATCAGGCTCATCACATTATTATCATACTTGGAAGACTGCAACATATTTCTCTTGTCTCAGAGATGGCCTTACAAAAAGCCAGAACTCAACCTGTGGCAATTTCCTGTTCTTGTACTCCCAGGGAAGTCTCAAACTTTACCCAGACATGTGTTAGCAGCTGGCAGTTACAGTGTGTAAGATAAGATCCAGAAAGGAAGTTGTTAAATACATTCCAAGAAGTACTCTTTCACAGCTGGCTCTGGGACCACTCAGGACCATTTGCAAAAGTCACAGTCCTCAGATGTCATCGTATATCTATTTCTTCCCAGGGAGTATGGCATTTTTAAACTAAAGCAGCACATGAAGGACAGTATTTTAAAATTATATTTGATTATTCTAGATTTTATGCCTGCTCAACTCAATCTTTTGGGGCAGATAGTTCTTTTTGAGTTCCTGGACTCAACTCCATTGTGGGGGTGGGAGGGACTTCCCACGACACCAAGCAATTGTCCAGACACTAGCTGGGGATCCTACAATTCAACTCAACTCTGACACTATCTGTCTGGAGACAGATCCCACTGGTTGAGGGCTCAGTCCCACAAGACTGCTCCCCACCACTTCAGATGCAGTTGAAAGCCCACGTTGTTACCTGTACTTCTGACCAACTTACTAGAGATGAGAGATTCCAACAACACCTTCCTTAGACCCCTGATGCCAGTTGCAAGTCCAGGTTGCTATCGTACTTCTGACAAACTGGCTAAAGCAGAGGTTCCCATGACCTCCTCCTCAGGTCTCATTAATTTGCTAGAGTGGTTCACAGAACTCAGAGAAATGTTATACTTACTAGATTCTGGTTTATTAGAAAAGGATGTCAGGAACTCAGGAACAGCCAGATGGAAGAGGTGCAGAGGGCAAGGTATAGGGAAGGAGTGCGGAACGTCCATGCTCTCTCAGCCACTCTCCCAGCACCTCCCCGTGTTCACCAACCCAGAAGATCTCTGTACCCTGTCCTTTTGGGTTTTTACAAAGGTTTCATCACTCAGCTATGACTGATTAAGTCACTGGCCATTGGCAGCCTCCAGCCCTCCTCCTCTCCCTGGAGTGTAGGGGGTGGGTACTGAAAGCTCCAAATGAATCACAAGGCTGGTCCCCAGCAGCAGTCCCCATCCTTAGGTTGCCTAAGCGCTTTCCAAAAGTCACCTTATTAACATAAAAGATACCTTCAAAGCTCTTATCACAGGAAATTCCAAAGATCTTAAGAGCTCTGTGCCATGAATGGGGTTAAAGACAAAATACATATTTCTTATTATAAATCAGAGAAGACACTGGGGAAAAACAAGCACACAAAATAGAAATTTATATGCTGGGATGCCTTGAAGACCAACCAGAGAAACGGAACCTCAGCTAAGACTATGGACAGGACAGAAGCATATCACACTAAGTAGGATAGTAACCTATTCTGGACCAGACACGTTTTCTTACCTGTTTGGCTGCATTTCATTCTAACCCTTGCCAACTTCAGTTTGGTTTACCATGCCCTTTGACTCCCATACTCCAAGTAGCTGGTCTGTTGAATGGAGTCCCCCTACAGTCACGTGGCCATCACAAGCTTTAATTAATCATCACTGAGTTAAAGGATGCATGTGATGAGGCACTACTATATACTCTAGGGTCTGCAGTTGAGTTTGTATCTACCTGACTTGTTCATGGAAAACGAAAAGTTAGATTGCAGATTCTAAATCACAGAAGGTTTTTTTTTTATTCAGTCACCTACTTCCCAATGGTTTTTTTTGTTTTTGTTTTTTGTTTTGTTTTGTTTTGTTTTTTTGTCAAGTCCACAGGACTGGTCTTTCGATTCAGATGAGTCATTTTCCCCAAAATTCCTCCTAGGAATCCTCTGCTAAGGATAATGAAGAGACCCTATCTCACATGTCTGCAGGTCTGACACAGTGCCAAATCATTCACCTCCTTTCTTCTTCACGGTGTGCCCTGACCTAAGGCTTTGACAACTTATGAGAATCAAAAATGAAATACATCAAGTGTCAACTTTTTTGTGGTTATTACCTGTTGCTGGACAATTTGGACCTTCCTCCCCTGAAATTGTATCTTTGTGTACTGAAATTAGGATTGCTATGCTTGTTGAATACTTACTCCCATTGGTGTCGTCAATTACTTGTTCATTCCGAGAATAAAAATTAGATTCTAGGTAAAACCATTCAGTTGTTTCTAATTGCTTTAAGGGAAGTGTCTGTGTCCAAGTTCCCTTATATATATTACAAAATATTCCTCCTCATGATCTGTGGAATCAAGACCAAGGTGAATAATAATAGAGAAGATGTTCCCTGGATATCTATACTATCCATAAGCTCATCTTCAGGACCTATTTTTAAAGGTCCCAGAAAGAGCCCATCTGGGCCAGAATAAACTATCATTACCTGATTCCTCGGCCTTGCAGTGTTTCTTTGGGATTTATTCTTCTTGGATCCAGATTTACTCCCATGATTCCCAATCATGGGAATCTAGCTGAAATCACAGAATCAGCAAAGATCCCTTCTGGAACTTGCCTGTTCCTTCTTCAGCAAAGATCCAATGAAGATTCTAGTTTCTACAAAATTCCTAAAAATAAAATATAAATAGGCTCATTTTCTTAAAGGGGGTTTAGCGATCAGTAGAAGTTAAAATACAACCAGCAGAAGGTAAAACAGCGCTGTCCTATTCTGATTGAATAGGAAGGAGATATTTCAATTATGAATTGTGACTTACAATGATTATATATTTTGCAGTGCTGCATTCCTGATGCCAATATTTCAATTTTAGGTGCACTGGAAGATGGACAGAGTTCCAATTTGTCATAAGATATATAAAGCATGAAAGAGTGTCATATCCACCCTACCATGTAAAACTAGATAAACAGCAAAATCATAACTTTGCTTTTACCTATTAGAGACCTGAATTCACAAGGAAACCAAGTAGGCTGGATTCCAAACAGGAACAGGGTACTCCAAGGACAAGTAGGCATCTGGACTGGCACCACAGTAGCAGACCATAGGTAAAACAGGAGCTGGCTGCCTTATAAGCAAGAAGAAATCAGCCACAAGACTGAGTGAGGGCTCTCATGACAATGTAGAACTGCAGGGAGTCACAGACTCAAGAGGAGTCTGTATTCACTGGTGGGACCATTTTCACAGATCTCCACCTTGTGCTCGCAAAAATGGGAGCAGAGAGGGTGACAGAGGGAGCCCCATCAGAGATGTTGGTCTGCACCATGTGATTGGCTGTGACAGCAGGAGGCAAAAGTCCCTTGCCTAAGAACCTTGCCCAGGTCAGTCTCTCACAGAAAGGAAAAGCCTGAGGCTGTTGGGCATGGGGATAAAGAGCAAATTCTGTCACATGTGTGCATACACGCCTATGCACACACGCACACGCACGCGCGCACACACACACACCCCTAGGGCACAGTTAAGATCCACTGCAACAGAGAGAATAGTCAAGGAAAAAGCCATCTACCTTTGTCGAAGGGGCAGGAAAACATCCTGAGCTGAAAATCCTATAACAGTTCCATTAATCATTCTGCTACCAATTGTAACTGAACAAGCATGAGTTCTCTCGCTGGTGAGTTAACAGAGACTACACGGAGGGGGAGTCGTCATACAAAGTAATCTTTCTTTGCAGCAAATAAGGAGGTCACAGGGAATAATTTCCAAAGCATGACTCTCTGCATATTCACGAAGGGGCTTGACAAAGCAGAGTTCAGTATAGAATTGTGACAGAAGCCAACCTAAGACGGCAGAGTCCAGGTCCTAGTTGATTGAAGTCATGAAGGCCAGCAAGGGTCAGTATCTTCAATTCTCTGCTCCAGTTAGCCTGGTGTTTGAGGCTCAAAGGGGCTTAAATCCTGCAAAAATGATTCAAGAATGTGTGTTAGGTCAATCCTTACTTTTGAAAAAGCACTGGGAGTTTTACTACTGATTTATCATATCTGATATGTTGGGCTTTGGAGAGACTGCTAGTTTTTGCATTCCCTTTGTTTCCTTAAAATCTTTAACTACTGAGGTTTTTGCATTTCTTTTTAATTTCCAACACCTTTTCGGAAATTCTGCAAGCAGGATGCTTGGGCAAGTAGTCCTGTTGGGCATAAATCACAAAAATAGATGCGGGCCTGAAATGATTTCTCTTGTGTCTTGAAAGCTATGCTTCATCTTTCTTTTTCTGAGGACCCCCTAACTCTGCTTACACAATGAGGAAGAGGCAGAACATTTTCTTACACAAGACGCATAGAGAAACATGTGGTGTTTGGCTGACACAGGAGCAGAGGTCCTAATGCTGAGAAAATCCAAGATCCAAGGACCAGGTACATGGATCAGTCTAAGACTGACACTGCACCAAGATAACAGAGGCTACCTATCCACACAGTAAGCCTAGCAAGCACTGAATAACAAACAGCCATCTGTTGTTGCGGGGAGCAAGAGCAAATACAGAAAGGGAGACATCTCACTGAGCAGGGACAACTTCAAGTTGAGTGTGGAGTTAAAAATTTGAAGTGGAGTACTCAAAAAGAAAGAGATTCCTTTTTTTTTTTTAATTTTTTTTTTTAACATTTATTTATTTTTGAGACAGAGAGAGACAGAGCATGAACGGGGGAGGGTCAGAGAGAGAGGTAGACACAGAATCCGAAACAGGCTCCAGGCTCTGAGCGGTAAGCATAGAGCCCGATGCAGGGCTTGAACTCACGGACCGGACCGTGAGATCATGACCTGAGCTGAAGTTGGACGCTTAACCGACTGAGCCACCCAGGCGCCCCAGAAAGAGATTCCTTTTTAACATAACCACAAGAGTGTTCTTCCCAACAGGTACCCTCCTCAATGCCCATCACCCACCTCCCCCTCTCCCCCACCAAACCCCCCCATCAACCCTCAGTTTGTTCTCTGTATTTAAGAGTCTCTTATGGTTTGCCTTCCTCCCTCTCTGTAACTATTTTTTCCCCTTCCCTTCTCCCATGGTCTTCTGTTAAGTTTCTTGAGATCCCACAATAGTGTTCTTAAGTTTATATACATTAACAATAATTCAAGAAGCTGGAGTTTCAATGGCTCATGAAACAATAAGATTGTTTCAGGAAAACTTTGGTACTTAAGTCAGGGCAGCCTTATTGTAGAACTCTATATTTTCATGGCTTCTATTTTCTGTTCCTAGCGATGACGTGATTGGACGCTCCTGACAGAGATGTTAATTCATACACTTTTATTCGCTAGGTATAATTCTGAGGAAGTTGGCAAAAAAAAAGGATGTTTCTTATTAATATATTTATCTAAGATTTGTCACAGATGCTGACACTGTGAGTCCAAGGGTTTCTGGAAGGATCCATCACAAGTCTGGGGAAGGAAAAGAGGGTCATTCTGGTTCTCAAGTTTCCTATAGACTCTAAAAATAAATTGCAAATTCTGAAAATTATCCAGTAACTCAGCTTCATTGCTTCAACAGGGGTGAGTGGCCAAAAAAAAAAAGGATGTGGGGCAGAGTCCTTCAATTCTGAATGTCTGGGAGAGAAAAATAGCTGTTATCAAGTACAGTTATACTGACAGGGCTTTGAATTATTTCCTTGGTACAGGAAGGAAGCAGAGAAAGACTCTACATTTCTAACAGACTCATTCAAATGTTGATAGAAAACAGGACAGGAGATTCACAGTACTGTTGAAAAAAAAAGTTGAATGTGCCTTCTTGCATATCACAGCCACCCAGTCAGGAAACTCAGCCTTGGATTTCTGTTTAGTAGTTATATAGAACTCTTCAGGCACCTGCAGCCTGTAGCTGGGGACCCAGCCACATTCTTTGTCCTCGAGCAGGTTTGGGATTGAATGGCTTGCTGTAATGTGTTTATTTCCAATTTGAAATGAATGCAGAGATCTCATCATTGTGATTATTAAAAATTCCATTTTCAATAACTCAAGATGAGCTACTGCAATTTGTACTAGCTCCAATATATTATATTCTAGAGAAATAGTGGTGTTTTTAAGTCAATAAATAAATTGTAAGAATAACCTCATTGGGGTATTTAAGTTACTTTCATTGAAATCTTACATGGTTCATAATGTGCCAAAGAGATCTAAAACTCTTCTGGGTGACAATGTGGAAGGCCTTCAGAAAAAAAATATTGCCTTAAATAATTATGAAAACTAACACATGCTCATTATGGACACTTTTGAGAGTATAGAAAATGTGATAGAAAAATTAAAGTCATTTAAAATTCCGCTGCTCAAAGATAACCATTTACTATAAATATTCTTACTCTAGATGATCCATCTGCAAATGCCTCCGTATCAGTCTAACATATAAAATATACTTTTCATGTAACGTTTATGGCCATTCTCCTTTGTACAATCCATCTTCAAAGTATTGGGTGTTCATTATAAAAGATGCAATTCAAGGAGCAATCAGAAAAATTCCAGCAAAACTTTTTCACATTGCAACTATTCTACATTCAACAAATATTTACTGTCTGCTGTGTGTCAGACACTGTTTTTGAGTAGGATAAACAGGAAGAGATAGCAACATGTAACTCTGCCTCTCTCCTCTGCTCACCAGAAATAACTGGGAAAGTTTTTGAGGAATGTCTATACTCAGGGTTCAACTGATACTACTCATGAGTTTTGAGATTTTGCCCAAACATACCACCGATTTCTTTCATTCCTCATAGGTCTATATATACATCAGCAATGGTATGAAATTTTTCCATTTTTCCCAATGCTCCTTTATGAAAGGAAAGTAATAACTATTTTAAACAAATGATTCAAATTAGAAGGGAAGAAACGTCACCAACTCCTTTATAAGGCAAAAGAAAATAATATTTATAAAGGAAAGCTAAGAGTAGTGAAAATATTTGTAATACAAATTACTTTTGGATTTGTGAATAGGAAATAAAAACACAAGATAGAAAATAAAAATTATATAAAAGAAAATATAGTGAAAATATGTATAGTATATTCGGGAAAGTAACATTCCCTGTCACCTTTATCTCCACCAACCCTAGCAGTCTAGGAAAACCCTATTAAAATTAAATTTTTCCTTGGGTTATTTGTCTTTTTATCCTTAAGTTGTTCTTTATATATTCCAGATACTCAACCCTTAACAGATATATGATTTCCAGATAGTTTCTCCCATTCTGGGGGTTCTCTTTTTTACCTTCTTGATAGTATCTTTTGAAGTAGAAGAGATTTTAATTTTGATGAAGTCTAATCTATCTATATTTTCTTTAGTTACTTGTGTTTTGATGTCGTATTTTAAAACCATTGCCCGATTCAAGGTCACAAAGATCTACATCTATGTTTTTTTTCTAAGAGTTTTATGGTTTTAGTTTGCACATTGAGGTCATTGATCCATTTCAAGTTAATTTTTTAGTACGGTGGGAGGCAGAGATAACAGTTTCATTCTGTTGCATATGGATAACAAGACTGTGGGAGTCCCTAGCCAAAAGAAAGCTGAGGAGCTATACCAATATCAGATAAAGTAGACATTAAACCAGGAATTATTAGAGATATAGAACAACTCTTCAAAATGATTAAGTGCACAATCTACCAAGAAGATAGAAGAACAATTCTATTTTTATATGCACCTAATAGCATGGCTTCAAAATATATCAAACATAAATCAGTAGAATTAAACCAGTAGAATTTGTTGATGTAAAAATCAACAAACAAATATACAACCACAGTGGCAGGCATTAACACACATGTCTCAGTAGAAATGTAGAGAAAATATGACCAACACAATTAATATTCTTTACCTACTTTACATATCTCAGAACACTTTAACCTCAAACAACAGAATATATATTCTTTTCAAATGCCCACAGAATACTGATCAAAGTTGACTATATTCAGGATCTTAAACCAAGACTTAATCAGTTGCAAAGGATTTAAATCATTCAGAATATAGTCTCTGATCACAATAATATTAAGTGAGAATTCAATAACAAAAAGATAATTAAACTTAATTTTTGTACCTTGCTGGATAGAATAGCCATTTTTCAAGTGTATTGCTACAGAAGAACATCAAGGCAAAGCAGAGGTTTGCGGTGGGATAGATTTTCAGTCTCTGCATATAGCAGTGGGACATCCCACTTGTGAACCTTACTTCCTATTTGGGGACAGAAACATCTTATAGCCCCAGGAACCCTACACTCAGAGACTCAGATAAGAGCTGGTCTCTGGACTGGAGTGAGACCAAGAGAAATTTCAACCAGAAGAATTTCTATCATGCTCTGCCCTGGCCTGCTGTGGGCATTCCTGGCCTCCTTTGGCTTCAGTAAGAGTGGCCGTAAACATGAGGCCTCAGCTGCCTCTTCTAGTTCGAGAATGGGACTCTGCAAGCTGTAATGGACAGGGATATTAAGAGGGAAGAGAGATGATGGGCAAATGAAATGCTATGTGGTTCTTTTCTTTCTCCTTGTGTCATAAATTAATCCAGTCCTCATGACCCATCTGAGACATTTCAGAGAACCAAACTTCCTTTCTTTTTCCATAGGTTCCGGCATGGCTGAGAGAGTGATCCAAATGCAGAATACGGTAATAATTCAGGAAGGAAAAGCTGCCACCTTGGAGTACAAGTATGAAACCAGTTGGAGTAATTACTATACTTTGTATTGGTACAAACAGCTTCCCAGTGGAAGGATGCATTTCCTCATTTACCAGGATGAAAGCATGCCAAATGCAAAGCAGGGTCGCCTCTCCATGAACTTTCAAAAGACAGAAAAATCCATCGCTCTCACCATCTCTCTCGTACAACTGGCAGACTCGGCGGTGTATTTCTGTGCTCTCAGTAGTTCCACGGTAATAAAAATAATAGTGGAAGATGAACAAAAACCTTGGAGCTCCACAAAGGCAGCCACCTGCTTAGAGGCTTAGGAAAAACCCATGAACCACTGACAGGAAGAAGGAAGGCACTGTGGTAGCCCAGTTGAGACTTTCTAATGTAAACTTCCTTTCTATTAAAAAAAATGTTCTCCTAATTGAGCTCAGTGTATAAAACAATATTGTTCCCTGAGACTGCCAAGTATTACATTTGTATCTTGGGTTAAAGTAAACCACCCAGTGCTTCTCTAATTGTCCCTAAACAGGCTTGTTAAAAAGGAAACAGAAGGCTCAAAATGGAGTCACTTGTGCTAAACCCCACATCAGTAAACCAAGACTTAATCCCTAACCTAACTGTAGTTCCAACCTTCCAGGAATGTAAACTTTAACCAGTTAACATGGAATTACCTAGTCAGCATTAGTGAGATAACCTGCCAGATAGATCCCCTCTGTTCCCCTTAGAAAAGCGACTTGCCTAAAACAATGCATTATTTGCTAATAGTTTCCTTTTTCTGCCCCTTTTCACCAAATCCTATGCTAAACAACAAACAATGTAGGCTTTGGGAACTGCCTTCAAATACAGGAAGAAGAAAGTACTAAGGGAAGTGAAAAGAATTTGGTTGAGAGTGAGTTTTACAACTACTTCTGGGAGAAAAAACCTAACAGAAATAGTTCTAAAATCCCTGAGTGACTGAAAATAATTCAGTCTTTCATCTCAGAGTATTGTGGTAGGAAGGTCTTCACTGAGCCTTCCACTAGAGGGAGGTATCATAGACAAGGTATTTAACTTTAGACCTAAAACACAAACCTTGAAAGACTGTGGACAGACTTGGTTCCTAGTTCTAAGTAAAGAAGTTCATACACACGGTCACAAGAGGGGGCTGTTACACCTGCAAACCAAAGCTCCTTCCAGACTGAGGGGGAGATTATCACTGAGTTGCGCAAAAACTTTACTTTCCTCCCCTGTCACCTTGCACTTCATAATCTCACGTGGAATGAGAACACAGCTTCAAGGACATAGGTAAACCTCTTACCCAATGCAGAGCAAAGAGCGGACCTCTCATGGGAAGAAAAGAGAGAGGTGATTAATAGTTTAATTTTTAATGGCCAAATATTGGTTCCTATAGTAAAGTGATAAGCTTAGTTATTAGAGCAGAGAAGGATGAAAAATTTTAATTTTATTCTATCCCATTTCTTTAATAACCATTTCTTTAGAATAAATAGGGAAACTCTTTTATGTTTATTTCCACCTCTTGTAAAATGGCTTCATTTCAAATCATCTCTTCTCATTCCTTCCTTCTTTTTAGCGGCCTCAATGCACACCACCACTAGGCTTGGAGATGAGAAAATATGTGTTGAAGATGGGCTCAGGTGGGATAGGAATAAGTACCATTCAAGTCATTGGTTTCTGTATCAAGACCAGAGGCATCCAACAACGTCTGTCTGGAAGAAGCTTAAAATACCATTTCAGGAGCCAACATGGAAGACCTGAATACCAGGAACCTTGGCTTTTTTTTTTTTTTTCACTTTGGCTTTTACACTGGATTCCAATTTTTTCTTTTCCTGTTAGAGTACGCACAGTAGTATCATACAACTGTGAAGTTATTTTTGTCATAAACTTGCAAATATTTTCTTCCAATGTTATTGGATTTTTAGCTCAGCTTATGGCCATTTTTTTTAACCAGAAAGAAGTTTCTAACTTTTGAAGTTAAATTGTCTGTTACTGCTCCTGAGATGTACTTTCTCTGGCTGAGCATACAGATAGGAATTCTCGTCTTCCTTATACAGTCCAGGGCTCAATATAGGTTTCTTGCATTAAAAGACATTCATACCAGCTCAGCGGAACATCAAGTCACCAATTAGTGGTGGGTTTTGCCTTGTGCCACAAATGAGAGTTGGATAATCTCTTTGGGGATGATTTTGCTCATTCAGCTGCACTCAGACATAGCCAATTTGAGTTTGAGCCTTGAAAAGGATCTTAGTGTAAGCCCTTTAAATTAGGCCTGGACATTGGGAAAATACCCTTGTTCTCTTTTAAAATGTTTTGTTTAATCCTAGGAGTGGGAGTAGACCCAATCAAGAGACTGCTCCGTGTTCAGCTGATGCTTGGCTTGGAAACACCCAACTGGAAAGCTGCCTGGCAGAGGGCTATGCTACTGGCTGCCTAGGTCTTGCTGGGACCTCCCCCAGTGTAGGCTAAGATACAGATCCTGAGCTCTGCGACCTGGGACTCCAGTTTGCACTTGAACTATGAGATCACTGACGGGATTAGCTATTCTCCTAACTTTAGGTAAGTGATCTAGGTCTAATAAAGAGAACTCTCTCAGCTAAAGCAAAAGGCAGGCAACTGTTTCTTCTATTTCTCCCACTATACTTACCAAATGGCTGGCAAAATTTGCATTTATACACTTCTGTTCATCTATGTTTCTCTAGAGAGTGTCTCTGAGTATCATTGTGAGGAGAAAATCATACCCACCATTTACAGAAGACCTCCTGAGTCTCACAGCTCTCAGGCTGTAAGGAGTTTTGAGGTCCTTGAGACCAAGTGTCATGGAACACAGAAATTTATCTTTGGCCTTGTGGATCTGGAGGGATCAATAATACATGCCAGTAATATTTCTCTCATCGTGTGTAGCACACACAAAAATGCTTAGGTTTTGGGACAAGGCCAAGAGGAGAGTTCTGGGAGTGCTTGTGAACCTGACCTTAGAGGCACCCACAACTGACCACCAGAGCTAATCTATTGTTTCTCAACCCCTCAGGTATTATGAGCGATGCTAAGACCACACAGCCAAATGCAATGGAGAGTACAGAAGAGGAACCTGTACGCCTGCCCTGCAACCACTCCACAATCAGTGGGAGTGAGTACATACATTGGTATCGACAGATTCCCCACCATGGGCCAGAGTATTTGATTCATGGTCTAAAAGACAATGTGACTAATGGAATGGCCTCTCTAACCATCGCAAAAGACAGAAAGTCCAGTGCCTTGATCCTGCCCCGGGTTACCCTGAGAGATGCCGCCGTGTACTACTGCATCACCAGAGACACACACTGGGACAGATGGGGCCGCACCTGTACACTATCTGCCTGGCGGGGAGGGGAGGGGAGGGAAAGGGAGGGAAGGGAAGCAGCAGCTGCCATCTCAAGAGGTCACTGCACAAGAATGAGCCGGAGCCCAGTAGAAGAGACGTAAAGAAGAAAAGGGGGAAGAGGTGAAGAGAAGATTGTAAGGAAGTCAAGGAAGAAAGAATAAAAGGATGAAAGAGGATGCAGAAGAAGGGCTTAGTTATTAAAGGGAAGGACTAAAACGCTTGCAAGGAAACGAAGAGACACAACTGTAAACCTGCCATAAAAGGAAAGGGAAATGAGAATCTGCCATAGCTCTTTGTTTTTTTTTAATTTAATATATTTTTAATTAATTAATTTTAAATCCAAGTTAGTTAACATATAGTGTAATAATGGTTTCAGGAGTAGAATTTAGTGATTTCATCACTTACATATAACACCCAGTGCTGCCATAGTTCTTTGTCTTCATCAAATGTTGCTTTCTATATAGGTCTCCCCAAAATAGGTGGGAACAACCATTGGGTTGTCTCACAGACTTTCTTCACTCAGATCGGAGGAGGCACCCAACCTCTGGATATCTCACCAATTAGTCCTTCCAACTTCTCAAAAATGGGAATGAATTTCAGAAACTGATTCATTTGCCCTTGAGAAAAATTTGGAATTTTCTTTGTTGCTTATCTGTACAACACACATCACCAGGATAGAGGCAATTTGGGGAAAGGGGTAACTATAGGACAAATATGTGGATATTTCATTTTTAGGTTTTATGCTAAGATATTATTATTACACAACACACACACACAAACACACACATTTTCTCTCATTGCAAAAGACTCAAGATATTATTACATAAGGACGTAGAGTAAAGCCTGAAAGTCCAACACTGACTCTCCCAATCTCCACTTCATTTCCTTCTCAGCTCCTACGATAACCCATTTTGACATCTTGGAGTATGTCTTGATAATCTCATCCCCTTTCATTTATAAGAGCGTTCATATAAATACCCAATTCCCTTATATAAATTGGATTATACCATGTGTATTTTCCTGCAGCTTGGGTTTTTTTTAATGTAAAAATGTATTCTTGAGGGGCGCCTGGGTGGCTCAGTTGGTTGAGTGTCCGACTTCGGCTCGGGTCATGATCTCACAGCTCGTGAGTTTGAGCCCCGAGTCAGGCTCTGTGCTGACCGCTCAGAGCCTGGAGTCTGTTTCAGATTCTGTGTCTCCCTCTCTCTCTGCCCCCGACCCACTCACATTCTGTCTCTCTCAAAAATAAATAAACATTAAAAAAATTTAAAAATGTATTTTTGAGATGTGCTCATAGACACACATGTGCACACACAGACTTTCTAGTATGACTGCATAAAAATTTAATTAGCCTGCACACTTACTAATAATATTTAAATTTTTTTACTTCTCTTAGTTATCTTAACCAGAATCATAAATCAACAAATATATATACATATGATATATATACATATATATTTATATATGGATGATTTCTTAGAAGTGAAATTGCCAGTCAAAGGATATGTCTATTTTATATTTTTACAGATATTGAAAATTTGCCTTCCAAAATGGTTCTACCAGTCTACACTGCAAAACACAGCATATGGGAAACCTATTTCCCTGCATTTTGGTTAACACTATTATCTATGTGTTTTAGAATTTAGACACCTTGAAAGTATTTTGTTGGTTTCATTTGCATTTTCTTGATGGTTCAACAACATAGGGTAGTTGAACAACTTAGCTTGTGTGTTTGCACTTTTATAGATTATCTTTTTCTTGTTTATTTCTAAAAATTCTTTTTAATAATATGAATTACTTTCCCTGTTATATATATTGCACAGACTTTCTCCAAATGTATTACATCTTTTAAGTTTGCTTATTCAATGATTATTGGGGATATTTTAAAATTTTTTTTTAATATATGAAATTTATTGTCAAATTGGTTTCCATACAACACCCAGTGCTCTTCCCAAAAGGTGCCCTCCTCAATACCCATCACCCACCCTCCCTATTTTAATTTTTATACCATCAAATCTAAGCCTTCTAGGAAGACTTTACCTATCTCAAGTTGATAAATTGAAATTCTTACATTTTCTTCTAATCAAGAACATTCTTTTAATCTGTTTGAAGGAGGAACTTGTGAGCCCTGCTAGGGTTAGATATTTGATGAGGGGAGACAGGACTCTTGATCAAAATGATGGACTCCACAATTCTGCACTTTACTTATATAGAAGAGATGCCATGTAAGTTGAATTTCAAAATCAAAGAGTAACAGGCTTACTGATTTAAAAAAACCTTACCGTTTGTTATGGGTTGAATTGTGCCACCCTCCCAACACACACATGAGATTCAAACACACACACACACACACACACACACACACACACACACACACGTTGCAGTCCTAACCTCCAGTACTTCAAAATATGACCTTATTTGGAAATAGGGTCTTTACAGAGACAATCAAGTTAAAATCAGATCATTATGGGTGGGCCCTAACCCAACATGACTTCTATCCTTATAAAAGAGAAAAATTTGGAGACAGACACACACAAGGCAAATGCCTTGTAAACATGAAGGCAGAGATCAGAGTAATGAGTCTTCAAGCCCAGAAGAGAGGCATGGAACAGATCCTTCTCTCATGCCCCTCAGAAGGAAATAATCCGCTGAAATCTTGACTTTAGACTTCTAGGCTCCAGGGCTGTGAAACAATTTATTTCTGTTTTTGGAGCTGTGCCGTTTGTGGTACTTTGTTCCAGCAGCCCTAGCACACGCTACATTGTTCAAATTCCTTCCAAGTGGGTGAGATCTAGGATAGGAACCCTCCCGCCTCCCCATCAGTCAGCCAAGGTGCCCTTGTGCACTTGTGCCTGTGATGTTCTTCACTCGAAGTGACACATCTATTTTATTCCTTTCCCTAAACTAGAAGCTGATCAGGAAAATGCTCTCCTCAGAAGGCAAAATAAAGGCTTTCCCACATAAACTCAGATTGAGAAAATCCATTGCTAACAGGGATCTGCTTAACAAGAAACACTAAAGGAAAGTTTTCAAAATGAAATGAAATTATATTAGTACACTTGAAACTAATATAACACTGTATATGAATTAGACTTCATTTAAGAAGAGAAGAAGGAAGGAAATGATATCAGATGGTAATTTTTAAAAATATAGTCTCAAAAAGAAATCACCCATCGTGGGGCTCAAACTCATGACCCCGAGATCAAGAGTTGCATGCTCTATTGACTGAGCCAACCAGGCACCCCTCAGATGGCAATTTGAATGCATCTAAAGAAATAAAATGCCCAAGTAAAAGTAATTATAATTATACAAGTAAATAGATAGAAAGGAAGTATACATATGTTTTTCTTTCATTTTCTTAATTGATTTAAAAGAAAATTGCATGAAACAATAACTTTCAAACTGTATGGCAGACTTATAGTTTATAAACTTATAATATATGTAATAATAACAAAAGAAGGGGGCAGGGAACGGAACCATTTGGGAGAAAAGAAAAGACATCAGACAATAATGCAAAACCACAGGAAGAACACTGCAAATAGTCAATATTTGGATTATTATAAAAAGCCCTTTAAATATGTTTTCTCCTTTCTCTTCCTAATTTTTAAAAATGAAGATAGTAGAAAGTAAAAATTATAATGCACTGTTGTTGGGCTTATAGCATATATAGGCATGATATATATGACAGGAATAGCCCAAAGGAGGAGGGAAGAAACTGAGCTACCTTAGAGCAAAGTTTCTGTGTTTTATTGCAATTAAGTTAGCATTAACCTAAAAGCGATTATAATAAATTAAGACGTACATTGCAGAAACTTCCGGTTTCAGTTTCCACATGGAGGGAGCTTGGAAGTCATCACTCCATTCTAATAATAAGTAAAAAGCTGAACAAACTGAAAAACTATCAACTCTTCTTGGTGAGGAGGACACAGGCTAACGGGCCACACCCTAGACTGGAAAGACAGGCAAATACTACAGGGATTCACTGTTTACTGGAGCAGAGATTCACAAACAGAAATCACCTCAGGAGCCAAAGCCTGATAGGAAAACCTGAATTGTAATTCATGAATTGCTGGAGGCTCAGTGTGGACAAGTCTGAGAATTAAAAACTCCAGGAGGCCCTGGTAACAGGGTGTGCCCACAGTTTTGTGAAATAGATCTCCAAAGGTTTTCCAAAGTAAATTTCAGAGAAAAATCCCTTTCTGCTTCTGGCAGGTGGTGGCAGGAGGGGTGGGGGGGTGGGGTGGGGGGGGGGACTGGCAAGGGCACTCTGTTCAAAAAAAATTTTTTAATGTTTATTTATTTTTTTGAGAGAGAGAGAGCACAGGAGCCAGTGCAAGCAGGGGAGGAGCAGAAAGAGAGGGAGACACAGAATCAGAAGCAGACTCTAGGCTCTGAACTGTCAACACAGAGCCCAGTGCTGGGCTCAAACCCATGAACTGTGAGGTCATGATCTGAGCCAAAGTCAGACCGTTAACTGACTGAGCCACCCAGGCGCTCTGCAAGCATCAAATCAGATACAGCAAGGATGCTGGAATTATCAGACCAGGAATTTAAAACAACTATAATTTGCTAAAGAACTTAATGGATAGGGGCCCCCCCAGGTGGCTCAGTTGGTTGAGCATCCCATTTCGGCTCAGGTCATGATCTCACTGCTTGTGGGTTCAAGCCCTGCATTGGGCTCTGTGCTGACAGCTCAGAGCCTGGAGCCTGTTTTGGATTCTTTGTCTCCCTCTCTGCCCCTCTCCTACTCCTTCTCTGTCTCTCAACAATAAATAAATGTTAAAAAAAAAAATTAATGAAAAAACTTAAAAAAAAAGAACTTAATGGATAAACTAGACTGCACATAAGAACAGATGGGCAAGGTAAGCAGAGAGGTGGAAAGCCTAAGAAAGAACCAAAAAAGGAATGCCAGAGAAGACAAACACTGTATCAGAAATGAAAAATGCCTTTAATGGACTTATTAGTAAATTGGACACAGCTGAGGAAAGACTCTCCGAGCTAGATGGTATATTAATAGAAGCCTTAAAAATTGAAGAGCAAAGAGAAAAAAGACTGAAAAAAAGGAACAGAATGTCCAACAACTGTGGCAACTACAAAGGTGTGACATACACATAATGGGAATGCCAAGGGTAGAAGAAAGAGAGAAAGGAACAGAAGAAAGATCCATGCAATGAATGAGACCAAAAGAAAAAAGAAAAGACAATCATATGCGCAAAGAAAAAGAAACTCCTGGTTTACAAACAACATAATTGTCTATGTAGTGAATCCTACAGAATCTGTGATTTTAAAAAGCTACTATAGGGGCTCCTGGATGACTAGGTCTTAGTTTCAGCTCAGGTGGTCATCTCATAGTTCGATTAATGAGTTAGAGCCCTACACGTGGCTCTGTGCTGACAGTGCGAAGCCTGCTTGGGATTCTGTGTCTCCCTCTCTCTCTCTCTCTCTCTCTGCCCCTCCCCCTGCTCGTTCTCTCTCTCTCTCTCTCTCTCTCTCTCTCTCTCTCTCTCTCTCTCTCAAAAATAAATAAATAAACATTAAAAAAATTAAAAAAAATTTTAAAGCTACTATATAGCTATCAGTGAGTTTGGCAAAGTTACAAGATACAGTCTCAAAATACCAATTGTACTGTGTTTCTATGTTTTAATAATAAACAATCAAAATTGAAATAAAATATAATACATATCATACAGTTTATAATGGCATCAACAAACTAAATTTAGCACCCAATTTGACAAAAATGTGCTACACTTGTACACTGAAAGATATACAAAAATTTCTGAGGGAAACTTCAGAGCTAAATGAATGTAGAATTATTGTATTCATGGCTTGGAAGACCCATATTAAATGTTAATTCTCTCCAAATTGATTTACATATTCAATGTAATACCAATCAAGATCCCAGCAGAAAGTTTTGTTGATATTGACAAAAGGATTGTAAGGTATGCATGAAAGTTAAAAGGGACTATGTTAGTAAAAACATTTTGAAAGCAATAGCAAATTTAAGGAACCAACACTATTATTATTGTTTTTATGAAAATACAATAATTGAGAAACTATGGGATCGATGTAAAGGTAGACAGATGTAACACTGGAACAGAATAAAAGGTCCAGAAATAGGCTCACACATATATGGTCCGTTGACTTTCAGTAAAAGTACCATAACAAGTCAATGAGGAAAAAATAATCTTTTTAACAAATCATGCTTAATAGCTTAATAGCATGGTTGGATAGCCATATTCAAAAATATAAACCTTAACCCTTAGCTCACACAATATAAAAAATTGACTCCAAATAGATTATAGAACTAAATGAGAGGGCTAAAACTGTGAACTCCTAGAATAAAACAGCAGGGAAAATCTTAGATACTGTGGATTTGGCAAAAATCAATTAATTATGATGCAAAGGATACATGACATAAGATTTTAAAATCTACACAAGTGAAAAATAGAACTACCATATGATCTAGCAATCCCACTTCTGGGTATATGTACAGAGGAATTGAAGTCAGGATCTCAAAGATATCTGTATTCCCATGTTCACTGCAGCATTATTCACAATAGACAAGACACGGAAGTAACCTAAATGTCCACTAACAGATAAATGGATAAAGAAAATGTGGGGGCGCCTGGGTGGTTCAGTCAGTTAGGTGTCCGACTCTTGATCTCAGCTCAGGTCATGATCTCACAGTTTGTGAGTTCGAGCCCTGCATCGGGTTCTGTGCTGACAGTACAGAGCCTGCTTGGGATTCTCTCTCTCCCTCTCTCCCGCCCATCCCCCACTCTTGCTCTCTCAAAATGAATAAATAAACTTAAAAAATGTGGTGTTTACATACAGTAGAATATGATTCAGCCTTTAAAACAGAAGAAAACCCTGCCACTTGTGACAAATGGATGAACCTGGAAGACATTATGCTAAATGAAATAAGCCAGACAGAGAAGAACAAACATTACATGATCCCCTTATATAACAAATCTAAAAATCATCGAATTCATAGAGGCAAAGGATAGAATAGTGGTTGCTACGGGCTGGAGGAAGCAGGAGTGGGGAGATGTTGGTCAAAGGGCGCAAAGTTTCAAATATGCAAGATAAATATGTCATAGAGATCTACTGCAGAGCACAGTGCCTATAGCTAACAATATTGTATTGTATACTTTAAAATTTGCTAAGAGAGTAGACCTCTGTTCAGGGTTTCTATCACAAAAAAATAAAAATAAAAATTTAAAAATAGAGAGCAGGAGGAAACTTTTGTAGGTATGGATATATCTATGGCATTGATTGTAAGGATAGTTTCGTGAATACAGACTTATTTCCAAACTCACCCAGTTGTATACATTAAACACATATAGCATTTTGTATGTCAATCACACCTCAATAAAGTGGGTTTAAAAAAATCAGTACCGTGGACTTCACAATATTAAAAATGTTTTCTCTTTAGGGATGACTGGGTGGCTTAGTTGGTTAAGCATCCAACTGTTGTTTTTGGCTCAGGCCATGCTCTCACGGTTCATGAGATTGAGCCCCACATTGGGTTCTGTGCTTACAGTACAGAGTCGGCTTGGAATTCCCTCTCTGCCCCTCCCTCGTGCATGTACACACACACACACACACACACACTCTCTCTCTCTCTCTCTCTCTCTCTCAAAAATAAATAAACTTAAAAAAAATGTTTGTTCTTTAAAAGACATTGTTAGGAAAATAGAAAACAGAAGCCATAGCCTAGGAGAAAATCTTTGCAGAACATATACCTAAAAGCAGACCTATATCTAGAATATATATTTTAAAAGCTCTCAGAACTTAATAAGGACAATTTTTTTAATGGGTTAACAATTTGAACAAACACTTAACCAAACCAAACCAAAAACCCTATGTATAGTAAATAAACACGTGGAAAAAAATGCTAGCATCATTATTCTTAAGGAAAATGCAGGTTAAAATGACAGGATACCACTACATACTTACTAGAATGGCTAAAATATAAGTGACAGACCATACCAAGTATTGGTGAAATCTTGGAGAAACTGGAACTCCTACACTGTTGGGAATGTAAATGGTACAATCACTGAGAAAGCAGTTTCACCGTTTATTAACAAGTTAAACATGAACCCACCATTTAGCCTAGCAATTACACTTCTGGGTTCTAACCCAAAAGAAATTACAGTTTATGTCTATATAAACAATTATAAGTGAATCTTCACAATTGTTTGGAAAACAGTAATTGGAAATAACCAAGAAGTCCATCAACAGGTGAATGGATAAATACATTGTGGTATAGCTACACAATGGAATACCAGTCAACAATGAAAATGAATCAGTTACCGATAAATGTAACAACATGGATGAATCTCAAAAGAAATATGCCAAAAGACACCAGATGAGAGAATACACACTCTATGATTCTATTTACATAAAATTCCAGAAAATGCAAGCCCTTTTAGTAAGAGAAGGCAGACCACTGATTGCCTGGGTCTGAATAGGGGTTGGAGTGAAGTGCCAGGAAAGTATACCAGAGGGGTTAAAAAGGAGCACGATGAATAGGGTCACAAGGTGGGGGGGGGGGGGGAAGGATCTGAGGAGGTGCATATACTCAGTATGTTGATTGTGATGATGATTTCACATTTGGACGGGTGAAGCAGAGCAGAGACTCAGTGTTTTAGAAGATAAAATCATGGAGAATAATGTAGCAGAAAAAAGAGGGAAACAAAGGCAAAAGATCAAGATCCAAGACTTAGAGAGCTCAGTGACTTATGATTTCACATTTGTATGCCCATGTCAAAAATGATCAAATTGTACATTTTAAATATATGCAGTTTATTATGTCAAGTATGCCTCAATAAAGCAGTTTTTTGAAAGACCAAAATCAAAGGCAGGCAGAACTAAATGTTGAAAACCAATTAATCAGTGTTATAGAGAGCAGAATTTTTCATTTTCCTTTTATTACAAGGGGAAACTGTTTCAAGCATGCAAAGGTAACAGGATATTTTCTATATCTAATCATAAATACCATACCTGGTGTAATAAATAAGTGTACCTCATATATATAAATTAATTTTGAAGTCCTCCATTATTCAATATTTCTCAGTCTGGCCAAAAGGTGGCAGTGTTTAAAAAGTGTTTGAGTTCAGGTTTGTGCAGCACGGGAAGAACAGGAAAACAAGTCTGGTCTCTGGCTCAGTCTCCTCCCACCCATGAGAGACCCCTGAGCTAAAGTAAACTGTGCTGTGAAAGCTCGTATGACAACACCTGATCGGGCTGTGTTTTCTGATGAACCAAAGGATGGAGACTCTCCTCCAAGTACTCATAGGAATATTAGAGTTGCAAGTGGCCTGTAAGTATACGGTTCATCTAGGAGAGTCAGGGGATGGTGACAGCTCCCGGAGGGCAGGAATTGAGTCCTCTTCTTGTCCCGGGTAGGCCCATTTGAGAGCCAGTTACATGTTGGAAAGATAGACAATATTCTATGTTGATGTGATAACGTTGTTCCTGGGGGGAGGTGAAAAGCTCCGCGGAGAAAAACCTTCCCTACTGGGGTCATGATGATCTTACGCCGGTCTTCTGTATTTTCTTTATATTGTCTCTTTGAACAGGGGTCAGTAGCCAAGAACTGGAGCAGAGTCCACGTTCCCTGATCATCCAAGAGGGAGAAGATTTCACCATAAACTGCAGTTCATCAAAGACTTTATATACCCTGGGCTGGTACAGGCAAAAGAATGGTGAAGGTCTAAGCTCCTTGATGATGTTACAGAAAAGTGGGGAAGAAAAGAGTCATGAAAAAATTACTGCTAAGTTGGATGAGAAAAAGCAGCAAACTTCCCTGCATATCACAGCCTCCCAGCCCAGCCACTCAGGCATCTATCTCTGTGCAGGAGATACACTGTGATCTCCAGACCTGTGCAGGCTGTCCCCAAACATGCAGCTGGGCCACAGATGCTCTGTTGACACAGGGCTCCGAAGGGGTGACTGGACGCTTGCCAAGATGAGAAGCCTTAGGAAGATGCCGTAGTCTCATTGCAAAACAAAAACAAAAACAAAACAAAGAAACAAAAGCAAAAATTCAAACAAAAAAATAAAAAACAAAAACACACACAAGAAGAAGAAAGTTCTGGAGTGAGAGTAGGGGAAGCTCTACCTTGATTCCCTAATTTCATTTGATTTTCTGTCTAGGTAATGCGTACTTTTTAGTAGATAGAACCTCAAACTGGGATAAGAATGGCATGGATTTCAGTGATTTTTGCAATAACTGTGCACAAACCTTGTGGCTTTAGTGTCCCAAGGAAACTCTTTCCCTTCTGCTACTCACTCAGCTTATTAACAGAAAGAAATTCTGAGTCATTTAGGAGATTCCTTGTGGCATTTTAGGACTATACCATGAGTATCAGGGCAGCAATATTGTCGCACTGGGAGGAATCAGGGGCAATATTTTTTTCCTAAGTTTATATTACAAATATAGAGATATACAAATGGATGGATAGATAAATGACAGAGAGACCGAAAACAGTTCACAGACTGCCCCTCTCTTCTCCAACAATAGGGCCTCACTCGTTCTCACTGCCCACTGGCTGCAGCCCCTCACTCTGATGTAGTTTCAAAAAGAAACAAATTATATTTCATCCTTGCAGCAGCGTTCATCTTACAGACATTTTTCCCACTTGTCTTATCCATTGTCTTTGATGAAAGATGTGCACTTAAGGCCAGATGCGCATGCAGAGATTTTGTCCTTAGTTTTTCCCCATCCCCACACCTTTGTGAACCTCCCTCCTATCAGCCACTCCTGCTTTTCCCCAAACTCCTAATGTACTCTGCGACCTTTTAACACCCTTTTGCCCACCCAAAGCCTAATGTTTCCAGTCACCAAATTGCTTTCCAAAATCTTCTCCCATTTTATCGATTCCATATCCATTTCCCAGCTCAGTCTCCAAAATGAAGTTGGTTTGTAACCTAACATCTCAGTGCAACATTCTAGATTAGCTCTCCCTGGATTGCTTGTATTTGAAAAGGGAACATTGGAGGAGATTCAAAGGGAGTAACCTCCAATGGTGCCCTTTCTCTTAGGGTGACTGTTGGAGAGAAAGGACATTTTGTGTCAAATGCTGTTTCTCACACTGCTAAACCATAGTGTACCCATCTGGGGTGACTCCCGTGGGCGAGGGTACAGGCACCACATTGCAAAAAAAATTTTTTTAAATATGTTATTATTCAAATTTGCTTAGAAGGATAATATAATCCAGAAAAGAAAAAGAACAGAGATTCTATTGCTTGACACTACACACAGTAATTTGTAGTATCTCGTATCTAAGATAGACACAATCTACGTACAATCATTGTGATAGATGTGTGCAACACACAACATTGAAAGAACCATGGCCATTTAGATTCAATACCATAAAAGGCATAGAATGACAGATATTATTATATGCATTTTACTCATGGGAAAGCTGAGTGAGAGAAGATATTAGCATCAATGAATGCTTTTGAAAACTGGAATTCTAGGGGAACACATTGGACGCCACTCCAGAGACATAGGGGAACATCAATGAATGCTTTTGAAAACTGGAATTCTAGGGTAACACAGCCACTCCAGAGACATAGAGGCCACTCGCCTGTCACGTGATGAATCCTTACCTTGCCTGCTTCCTTTTAGTGGGTGCTCCTGGACAAATTTTCTGAAGCCAGAAGGCAGGTTGTGCTTTGCATTCTGTAAAATGCATATCAGAAAATGATGGAGATGTGGTATATACACTTGGAAATCAAAAAGAATGAAATCTTGCCATTTGCAACAATGTGGATGGAACTACAGTGTATTATGCTAAGTGAAATAAGTTAGGCAGCGGAAGACCAATATATGATTTCACTCCTATGTGGAATTTAAGAAACAAAACAGATGAACATAGGGGAAGGGAACCAAAAACAAGATAAAGACAGAGAGGGAGGCAAAGCATAAGAGACTCTTAAATACAGAGAACAAACTGAGGGTTAATGCAGGGGAGATGGGTAGGGGATGGACTAAATGGGTGATGTACTTGGAGGGCATTTGTTGGGATGAGCACTGGGTGTTGTTAAGTGATAAATCACCAAATTCTACTCCTGACACCAATACTACACTGTATGTTAACTAATTTGAATCTAAACTTAAAAAAATTAAAAAATGATGGAAACTGGGTTACTCTGCTCCTGACCCTACCAGGTAACTGAGTTAGACCTTTTTTGAGTCTCAAATCTCTCCCCTGGGCCAATGTATGCAGCCTATGTATCAGTGTCCTGCACTGAAAAGTGGTGGCTTCTCATATTTACTTTAGTTTATTTTATTTTTCTGGGGTTCCTGATTGGTATCTTTTTTTCTCCTCCAACTTTAAATAGTAATAATCTATCCTTTTTTGGCAGGGTTTTCATTTTGCACAAGCTCACTAAAGCCATTTGCTGTGCTTGATTTTCTGGCAGAGTCATTCTAGTTAGAAAATTATCTGAACAATTAAATTAGAATACATAGCAACTGTATTTCTTAGGTTGTAGTTTGCACACTTAAGACATATATGGGTCCTCTCATTAACCTCAGTGTTTTTAAAAGTTTTCCTACAAATTCCTGCTAACAGCTAGGAGAGTGAGGCTGTATTGTCATAGGCCCGTGAGATGTTGTCTACTATATAGATGATATCTCTTTGAAATCTCATGTTCTGTCTTTAAAATTCATGTGTCACATTCTATTCTGTAATATGCCCTCATTTGTTTCAATATACCAAAAAAAAAAAAAAAAAAAAAAAAAGCTTTAAATTCAGGATCCAGAAAAGTATGACATGTTTATCCCAGTGCTTACTGTCACCCTTCATACACTGCTACCTGGCCTGTTCTCTGTTAGGGGACATAAATATTCTGCCAGCAATCTCAAGAAAATGGGGGTGCTTTCAAGCCCTAAGACATCAGGGCTTCATGGAGAACTGGAACAGTGGCTCATCATCAGGGAGACTGCAACAGCCACCTTGATGATTACAAGGGGGCAGTAGATCTAGTGATAAACTTGACCTGTCCTCTTTATGCCTCCCACATATCATTAAAGATTACCAGATTAATGCAAATTTGTTTTTATCTAAAAGGAGATGTCCTGGTTTTTTGTTTATTCTGTTTGCTTTGTTTCTTTTTTAAAAAATGCATTACTTTAATAAAATATTGCAGCGTCACTAAAAAGCAAGAAAGGGCACCTGGCTGGCTCAACTGGTAGGGCTTGTGACTCCTGATCTCAGAGTTGTAAATTCAAGCCACACATTGGGTATAGAGAAGAAAGAAAGAAAGAAAGAAAGAAAGAAAGAAAGAAAGAAAGAAAGAAAGAAGAAAGGAAGGAAGGAAGGAAGGAAGGAAGAAAGAAGGGAAGGAAGGAGGGAAGAAAGGAAGGAAGGAGGGAAGAAAGGAAGGAAGGAGGGAAGGAAGGAAGGGAGGAAGGAAGGGGGAAAGGAAAGGAAAGGAAAGGAAAGGAAAGGAAAGGAAAGGAAAGGAAAGGAAAGGAAGAAAAAAGAGAATGTTAGGTTGCCAGTATTTTTGCTTTAGGAAAAGGAATAGAGAAGAAACAAGGTAAATATACACACAGAAGTAACCCTCTGGCAAACCTAGACCTACAATTAGCATTGACCCTAAAAAAGCCCTGCTTTCCTAAGTCTAAGAAGCACAATGGGATAGAAAATGAATGCCCTGGTCAGTACAAGGTAGGAAGCTCATTTATGTAAATCAGGACAGAAGCTACAAGGTGTTCCTCAGGCACTCAGCCCAGATCCTCAGCATTTGAAACTCCAAGTTGTCAGATCATTTTTTTTTTAAAGACAAAACTTCCCCTCTAAAATTCCATTCTATAAAAATGAGCCTTTGCTATTATTCAAAGTTTTATTTTCTTCATTTAAAAAAGTCAGAATGTTCACCCTACTCTGTCAGTAAGCAACGGTAATCTTTTTCCTGCATTGTCACTGTCAGGGTCCTTTTCTCTTTTCGTTCTCGTCTCTGCCTTTCATGTTAAGGTAATCTTGTCAAATGCCCTGTGATCCCAGATGCTCATTCATACTTAGTGGGATATGAACGTGGGATCTGAGCAAAGGAGGTGGCTCTGGTTCCTCTGTTTTTCAGTATTTGCCTCATTTAGTTCTCAATTGAACCTGGTATCCCAGACTCTTATATGCCTCTTTAGTCAATATCTTTAGAAAAAAATAGTTTGTTTTTTTTTTTTTTCCATGAAAGCAGGTGGAAAGGAGTGGACATCTGACTTTTCCAGGTCAGGATGGGAGATCTGAGAGTATAACTTGATACTTTATACTTTATACCTGGTACATTCTATTTAAAGTTCCCTTACCCTGCACCCCTCACTCTGATCTTCTGAAGTATCAAGTGCCCAAATTCTTGAGATTTTCAGAGCACCTGGGTTTTTGTTGGCATTGCCCTCTGTGGGCCCTTAGGATTCAACTTTCTTCAGTCAGCTAAACCAGTTACCAGTTATCTGTTCACAATCAGTTACCTAAACGTCTTACAGGCCGTCATCTCTTGTCTCTGTTCTATATGTCCTTTGAGGTTCGTGACTTTTAAAAGAATGTTTACTCTCAGTGGTTTCTGAGAAAGGCACAGAGAAAAAAATATGTCTCCGATTCACCATGCTTAATCATAAATCCAGCTCTCACTGATTTTCCAGGGAGATATTATAAGGTGCCCAGATGCAGAGTTCCTGTCTGTCTTGTTCATATCTCTGTATTTCCCTAGCAGATAGTGGGTACTCATAAGGGTTCATCAAATGAATGGGAGAAATAGAATTATTTTTACAACTCTCCAATAGTGGCATGAAAGAACAGCAATCCAGTGACAAGTCATAAGGGGGCAGTGTCTCCATTCAGACTTAACCTTCAAGATCAGCTCCAAACTCAGAGAAACCTCCAGTTAGAGATCAGATTGGCTGAAACACAGAACAGATATTTTAACATCACGGTGGTATTTATAGTGTTACACGAAGCTCAGAGGAGTTTCTTGAAGCAAAAACCCTTTTAGGAAATAATTCTTTGCTGAACGACTTGTGATAAGGATGCTCCTCAAAGGTTCATTAATATTCTTGTGGATGCAGCTGACATGTGAGTCTTGGGGGTTTCTGAGTCTCACACAGAGAATTCTAAAGAGGTGGAAATTCTGTGAAGGCAGAAGGTGATGTTTTAGTCAAGTTTATGAAAAGAGAAGCAGAAGGAGAAAAGCTAGACAGGGAGGGAGGAAAGAAAAAAAGCACAGTGGTAAAGCTGGGAGTTAGGGAAGGGTGCCCATCACAGCTCCAACAAAAGTGACCTAAAAAATGATTTTGAATACCTTCTTTTGTCTTTCTAAACAGGGGTGAATGGCCAGCAGGTGAATCAGAGTCCTCATTCTGTGTCTGTTCGGGAAGGAGAGGATGTCTCCATGAATTGCAATTCCTCAAGTACAATCAACACCTTACTATGGTTCAAGCAGGATCCTGGGGAAGGCCTTGTCCTACTGATAGCCTCATATAGGCCTGGTGAAGTGACCAGAAGTGGAAAACTGACTGCTCAGTTGGGCGCAACGAGAATGGACAGCTTCTTGAACATCTCAGCCTCTGAGACTAAACATGCAGGAACCTACTTCTGCAGTGCGCAGCACTGTGCTCCCCGAGCACCTGCAACCTGCACATAAACTTGCAGCTGGAACCCTAGTCACTATGCTGCCTCGAGCTGCTGCTCCTCTTGGCATGAAATATGATCATACACACAACCTATGTGCCCTGCTCTCCCATTACTGCAAACTCTCGTGGGGCATTGGTGGTTCAGTGGTAGAATTCTCACCTGCCATTACTGCAAACCCTCATGTATTCAAGGCTCTATCTTCAAAAGATTGTGCCCTTTGCTTAATGAACACAACTCCTTTTTAATATGTAGAGAGATTTATTTACTTATTTTGTCAGTACGTAAGGAGAAATGATCAGTACAAAATCACAGTAGAAGATTTAACACATCTCTCTTTAAAAATGGATAGATATCAGTAGAAGAGAATTGAGAGTTCAGGAGTAAACCCAGACATCCATGGGCAAATGATTTTTAACACGGGTGCTAAAACCATCCAATGGGGAAATGATGCTGGGACTACTGGATAGCCACGTGCAAAAGAATATACACCTATTCAAATATTAACTGAAATTGGGGCACTGGGTGGCTCAGTCAGTTGAGCATCCAGACTCTTGATTTTGGTTCAGGTCATGGTCTCATGGTTTCATGGGTTCGATGCCTGCATCTGGCTCTGTGCTGATGGCGAAGATTTTCTCTGTCTCCCTCTCTCTGCCTCTCCCTCGCTCATGTTCTCTCTGTCTCTTTCAAAATAAATAACTGAAAACTGAAAAAAAAACTTCAAGTGGATCAAAGATCAAAATGTAAGAGCTAAAATTATAAGCTCTCAGAAGAAAATAGAGGCAAAATTTTGGTGATCCTGGACTATGCAACCATTTCTTAGACATGATATCAAAAGCACAGCAACCAAAGAAAAAAATAAACTGCACTTTATCAATACTAAGAACTTTTGTCAGAGACCACAAAGTTTTCCACCAATGAAAATGAAAAGACAACCCACAGAATGGAAAACTATATTTGCAAGTCATATATCTGATAAGAACACAGTATTGAGAATATATAAAAAATAACTTGGAACTCAACAATAAAAAGGCAAATACCAATTTTTAAATGGGCAAGGGATTTGCACATAATGGAATATTACTCAGCCATAAAAAAGAATGATATCTTGCCATTTGCAACAACATGGATGGATCTAGAGGGTATAATGCTAAATAAAATAAGTCAGTCAGAGAAAAACAAATACCGTATGATTTCTCTCATATGTAGAATGTAAGAAATAAAACAAATGAACAAAGAAAAAAGAGACAAACCAAAACACAGACTCTTAACTATAGAGAACAAACTGATAGTTACCACAGGGAAGGTGGATGGGGATGGGTGAAATAGTTGAAGGGGATTAAGAGTACACTCATCATGATGAGCACTGAGTAATGTATAGAATTGTTGAATCACTCTATTGTACACCTGAAATTAATATAACATTGTATGTTAACAATACTGGAATTAATTTTTTCTTATTTTTTTCTAAATGTTTATTTATTTTTGAGAGAGAGAGACAGAATGTGAGCAGGGGAGGGGCAGAGAGAAAGAGGAAGACACAGAATCTGAAGTAGGCTCCAGGTTCTGTGCTGTCAGCACAGAGTCCGATGTGGGGCTTGAACACACGAACTATGAGATTATGACCTGAGCTGAACTCAGACACTTAACTGACTGAGCCACCCAGGCACCCCTGGAATTAAATTTTAAAAAAGCATACAATAATTTAAAATAAATAAAAAATAAATCAATTAAGACAGTTAAGAAAGGGAAATTAAAAAGAAATTTCATTTATGAAAATAACTGAAAAAATTTAAATTAAAAATATGGACAAATATAAACTAATCATGAATATGTAACATAAAATACTATGAGTAAAGTTTATCTTAGAAATGTGTGGAAGGTTTAACATTAGGAAAATCTACTCATATAATTCCAACATTAGCAGATTAAAGGAGAAAAATGACAAGAGTATCTCAATGGGTAGTACTTTGATTTTTTATTATTATTTTTTATTTCAGAGAAAGAACGTGCATGAGAGTAGTGGGGAAGGGCAGAGGAAGACAGAGAGAATCTTAAGCAGGCTCCACGCTCTGCATGGAGTCCTATGCAGGGCTTGATCCCATGACCCTGGGATCATGACCTGAGCCGAAATCAAGAGTTGCTGCCTCCACCGACTAAGCTACCCAGGTGCCCCAATAGTATTTTTAAATTAATGTTTTATTATGGACATCTCCAAACAAGCACAAAAGAAAGAATAATATCATAAATATGTACTCATCACCTGAATTCAACAATGATAAATTATCACTCTGTGACCAATCTTTTTTCATCCATACTCCTTTTTTCTGACCCTTACCCAGCTGAATTATTTTAAAGCAAATTCTAAATGTTAGTCATTCCATCCATAAATAATTCAAAATACATCCTTTGGGATGGACCGTATTTTTAACATAATCAGAACTACATGATCGCATCTAGAATACGTAGCAGTGTTATTTGTTTATTAAAGAATACCTTGATAATACTGATTCTTTGAGATTTGTGCAAATATACATTATAGTCTAATATTTAGTTATTTTTTATTATCTGCATGTGCTTGAGAAGAAATATCCTCTCATTTTTTGTGCAGAGTTCTATATATGTCTATTAAATCAACTGTGTGGGTCTTTTGTATAATAAATAACATTTTGTCTCCTTGTCCTGTCAGTAATTGATAGAGATATATTGAAATATCACTATAAGTGAATTTTTCAATTTCTACCATTCCATCAATTTTTGTTTTATGTATTTAATATTAAATACATGGAAGTTAAGAATCATTCCATCATACTGGAATTAAGTAAACTTTTATTACTAATTAAAGACCTTCTTTATCCCTAAAAATGTTTCTTGCCTTAAAATATTTTTTTTTCCATTATTAACATAGATTCATAAGGTTTTTTTTTTTAGTTAGGATTTCCTTGCACATATTTTTCCATCTTTTACTTTCAAACTTCATTGACTACTATGTTTAAGATGGTCTCTTTGAAAAAGATGTAACTAGATTCTGGCTTTGTATCAATCTACAATCTCTACTTTTTAATGGGTGAGTTAGTTCTATTTACATTTTTTATAATTTTTCAGAATTAAGACTTGATTCCACCATCTTAACATATTCTTCTTTTTTTTTAAATATTTTTTTAAGTTTTTTTATTTTTGAGAGAGAGAGACACATAATCTGAAGCAGACTCCAGGCTCTGAGCTGTCAACACAGAGCCCGATGCAGGGATTGAACTCATGACCTGTGGGATCATGACATGAGCCGAAGTTGGACTGCTTAACCAACTGAGCCACCCAGGATCCCCTTAATGTATTCTTTATATTTGTTTTCTCCTTTTCCCCCTTTTGCATGTGGGGAAGTGATTCAATTTGTGTCTTCTTTTTTGTTATTTTTTTTCTTTTGTTTTTTCTTATCCCATTTCCCCCTCTATTGGTTTGGAAGTTACATGCTCCTTCTAAAAATAATTCTTTAGTATTTATCTTTGAAGATTTACCATGCATACATAAAATCTAAAGTTAATCTATGGCTTAACCACCTTTCTGAAAAATTTTCAAACTTTAAAATACTATAACTTAAATTGAACTTTACTGGCTTCCATGCTATCATCAGCTGTTTTAGATCATGACTTTAAAAGGAAAAAACATCGCTGGGGCAAGCTGGGTGGCTGTGTAGGTTGAATATCCGACTTTGGCTCAGGTTATGATCTCACAGTTTGTGAGTTCGAGCCCGGCATCAGGCTTCTCTGCTGTCAGCACAGAGCTCGCTTTGGATTCTCTCTCACACTTTCCCTGTCTCTCAAAAATAAACATCTTTTTTAAAAAGGAAAAGAAATTATTAATTATTAATATTGGCTTTTACTGCTGATATTTATTTAGATTATCCCTGTGTTACCAATTCCTTTGCTCACTATCCCTTCTTGCATCTCCGACCTTTCTTCTGAGATTATTTTACTCCTTCCTGAGGTACATCCCTTAGAATTGAAGTTTTGTTGGGGATACATTTCTGTAGCTTTAGTTTCAACTTCATCCTTAAAGATAGTTTACTTACAATTCTAGGTTCATAGCTATCTTCTATCAGCACTTTGAAGGTATTTTCCAGTATATCATGCTTCCATTGCTGATTTTAAGGGGTCTGCCTAGGTGTTTTTGCCATTCCTTTGTCAATAGCCTCTTGTATTTTCTGACTGCTTTTAAAACCTTCTCTTTGACTTGGCAGTATTTCTAAAACTTGGTTGCTTATACAAATAACCTGTGCAGGCATCCATTTAGAAGTAAAGGATTATGAACAGGTAAGTACAGTTCATTCCCTCTCTCTTTTTTGTGACCCCTGAATCAGTGTTGATTACAAACATACTCCTGGTGGGGCACCTGGGTGGCTCAGTTGGTTGAGCGTCTGACTTTGGCTCAGGTCATGATATGAGGGTTCGTGGGTTCAAGCCCGGCATCGGGCTCTGTGCTGACAGCTCAGAGCCAGGAGTCCGCTTAAGACTCTGCGTTTCCCTCTCTCTGCCTCTCTCCCACTCATGATCTATCTCTCTCTCTCAAAAATAAACATTAAAAAAATACCATTTAAAAAACAAACAAACAAACATACTACTGGTAAACATCCCAGTGCAATTTACTAGAATATAAATGAGAGTCTTTTAGGGGCTGCTATGAACTTACTCTGCTGTGTTATGTTAGAATTGGGGAGTTTTTTTGTAATGAAGCCTGAAATTAAAGAATTTAGGATTCAGCTGGCTAAAGAATGGAAATTAGTCGTGCAGCCCATCTAGCTAAGTATCCAGAGAGATGTAAGAATTAAAAGAATCCCATGGGGCTCCTGGGTGGCTTGGTTGGTTAAGTGTCCGACTTCAGCTCAGGTCATGATCTCATGGTCCGTGAGTTCGAGCCCCGCGTCAGGCTCTGTGCTGACAGCTCAGAGCCTGGAGCCTGTTTCAGATTCTGTGTCTCCCTCTCTCTCTGCCCCTCCCCTGTTCATGCTCTGTCTCTCTCTGTCTCAAAAATAAATAAACGTTAAAAAAAAATAAAAAATAAAAAAAAAATAAAAGAATCCCAAACTAAATGGTAATGTTGTGCTAAGATTCTTGCCCTTACAGTCACATTACAAAAAAAAAAAAAAAAAAAAGACTAGAAGAACCTTAATTTTAATAAAATTATCAACTAAAAATTCACAATAAACATGATAGTGAGCAGAGAAACTAGGAACTATGTATTCAGCACTCAGTAAATGATTAAATAATTAAACATCTATACTAAAGAACACTCCAGTCATTAAAGAAAAAATGAAGTAGAACCTCACATAATGGTGTGGAAATACATTTAACATAGACTGTTCAAGCGACAAACAAATGAGTTACAGAATAACCATAAAATAAAATAAAATTTTATTTCCTTTAAATTTCATTTTCCCTTGATTTGAAAATCTAGCCATTTTGTCTTTTTTCACTCTCATTCAACCCCTTATGGATTGGGTCATGACAGGTCACCTTGCCTGATAAGGATTGTAAATATCTCATCTTCCCCAGAACTCAAGGAAATAGACTCCATATTTCCTGTTCCTAAAGCATAAAGTTCTGCTTGAATGAATCATGGAGACTCTTCTAGGAGAAACGAATGAATAAAGAAGATAATGAGACTTTTGATGTGAAGGGATAAAGAGGATTTGTAAGGGAAGCCAGGAGATGCTGGAGAGTCAGGAGGAGGGGGACATGCGATGTCAAGGCCCCTGATGCAAGAAAGGAATTAAAAATGGGCAAGAGGCAAGAAGGAGCAGCTGCTAAGACAAAGTTTAAGTGCCCAAGAGCCAAGCTAGTTCATGGCCTTCCCCACCCACTAGCCTGCTCTCCAGGTAAGTCTCCAGAAGGCTGATGGCCCCTAAATCCTGTTCCAGGTAAATTTTCACACTTCATGCAAGTGGCCACTTCTCTCTCTCGGCAGCAAGAACCCTTTCAGCCCCCAATCACACTTGAATACATTACCTTACAGCACCTTTAGAACAACTCAAGGCCAAATGGTGTCTTGGACACTTAGCAGGATGGTTGGGAGGTTCTCTAGCAACCATGCACCTGGGTGAGAAGGTGGGGTGGATGCCAGAATTGAGTACATTAGATTATCATGCACTGGGACAGTTGGGGGAGGGGCCACTTCTTTCTAAATGTTAAGCTGACGTTCTATCTAGCCATCCCCCCACCATTGCTTAAAGTCTACAATGCTTTAGAAAATTGTACAAAATGAGAAAAGAAAGTAACTTTATTTTGAACAAATCTATGATAGGATACAAAAAAAGAAAGTTTTGGATGGCAACATGTTGGGGGTATAGGGTGGAATTGCAAAGGATTTATATTTTCTGCCTGGTGCTTCCCTGTGGTTTCCAAATGTTCTTCAATGTCCATTTATTTCTTTAATAAATCAGAAAAAATGTATTTTCAAAGAATAAGTAGAAATCATTTTTTAACTTCTAAAGGGGAGAGACTCACATCACGATTTATGTAGGAATACTTATCCCAAAATATATGGATGAATATACCTTAGTAATATACAGTACAAAATGTGTTCCCCAGTGTTGTGTTGTCACCATCTGGAAATGTATTTAGTGCAGGAATTTAAAGAAAATAGAAGTCTATGGGGCACCTGGGTGGCTCATCGATTAAGAGTCCAACTCTTGATCTCAGCTCAGGTCTTGATTTCAGAGTCATTAGTTCAAGCCCCACATTGGACTCTGTACTGAGCATGAAGCCTACTTAAAAAATAAAATAAAATAAAATAAAACAAAAAACAAAACATGAAAATAGAAGTCTATAGAACAGGTGAATAGGATAAACAATGAATTGCTGGGTAGAAAACAATATTTGCAGGAGGGAAGGGTCTCAGTGAATTTAGAAATGAGGTTATAGGGGTGATGTCCTGGTATTTGTTTTGACCAAATTGTGATGAAACAGGAAAGAACACTTCAACAACTGACTTTCATCCAAATATACCCTGTGAATTATCAGAGACCCTGCTGTTTATTAGAAATACTGCTTTCTAAGTATGTATTCCAGGATAATGAAATCAACAGTGAACCTTCAAAGAGCTTTTGGAAGGACCTTTGCCTCTTTACCCACATTTTCCTCCAAGTCTCCAGAGTGTTGTAGTCCTTTACTTCACAGGGTAGGTTCCTACTTGAATGTTAGTTCAGCCTTTTCCTACTTCCCATCCCTCTCTGCCCTCACTGAGCCAAAGAACCCTAGACTATTAGAACTGTGGGTAGCTTTGGATAGGCTATCCTTCAGCCATGAGACAATTTTGGAAGAATCTATTATCATCGGTAAAACAAGTGGATACAAGTTTTCAGCTATTCTGCACCAGCTCACAAGATGGCAGTGCTCTCTTTTGAATGACTCCTGAGTGCCTGAGTGGGAAGGATTTGAATTTGAATTAGGGCCAAATGACATTTATTTTTCTGGTTGGCTGAAGAGCCAAATTGCTATTTCCCTTTCAGATTATGTGTGTGTTTGGGGGGTGGGGGTGGGGGGGTCCTGGGGGAAAGGGTGTTGTTTCAAAAAAGAACAAGAAAAGCTCAGGGCAGTGAATCACATTTTGCTCAGGAAAACCAACTCAAGAGTGGAAGGATGGAGAAGTGGCCACTAGCTTCACTAGCAATCTTTTGGCTGCAGCTGAGCTGTGAGTAGCATTATCACAAACGGCAGGGACAACCTGGAAAACCTGAGGACTGATTCTCAGAAAAGTGGCATTCATCTTGACTTATCTGCTGTTCCAGTGGAGACTAATTATGATCTCTGAGAAGACTTGATCTGACATCACTCTTTCTCTGACTGATTTATTTCTTTTTTTTTTTTCTGAACAGGGGTGAGCAGTGAAGACAAGGTGATACAGAGCCCCCCATCTCTGGTTGTCCAGGAGGAAGACAGTGCAACTCTCAACTGCAGTTACCAAGTGACCAACTTTCAAAGCCTACTTTGGTTTCAGCAGCAAGAGAACGCTCCTACCTTTCTGTTTAGACAAATTTCAGATGGGATTCAGAAGTCAGGAAGGTTAAAAGGGACATTAGATAAGAAAGCACTTCTCAGCACCCTGCACATCACAGCCACCCAGCTCGGAGACTCAGCTACCTACTTGTGTGCAGTGGAGGCACAGTGTGGTCTAGTCAGCTGCAGCCCGTCCCCAAATACTACAGCTGATGCTCCTGCGACTGTTAGATGGGGACCTTGCTAAATCAGGCACAAACCCAAAAGTAAACTGTAAGGAAAAGCAACCATCACTTAAAACCCTCATGCCCATGTTGACAATTACTTGTGGCTTACTGAGTCCGAGCCCTGCATTCACTACCTTGTCTGTGCTTTTTATGGACGTCTGCATAGCAAATATTTTTACAGGGTCACTCATACAATACCAACTCTATAACAACACCATCATGCCCTGGGGGAGAAAGAAAGCCCTTTTACCAGGATTGCACCAGCAACTTGTATGTGCACCACAAATCAAGGACTGTACCTAACAGCATGATGGATGGAAAGTCTGGTTGATTTGGGTCAGCTATTTCCACCTAGAATAGGCACATTTATAGGTAGAGTTCTGCCTGCCACTTTTCTTCCTGGATTATTAGCAAAGAACAAAGGGTGGGAATCAGAAAACATCATTACTTGATTCAAACAAAAGCTTTTCTTCTCCATTTGCAGTGTTCTTACTTACTCCCTTCATCTTTGGGTGGTTGCTTAAGCTAGGTGCTTCATGAGGGTAGCTTTCTCGAGAACTTGCACATTAATTTGAAAACTTAGTGCCGGAAACAGTCTCCCAAAAGAAGGAGGCTAGCTAAACTAAGTTAATGCCGAGCTAACATACACTTAGCTTAGCTCTGTTACGGTATATTTTTTCAGTGAAATATATGAACTCATATATATTGTGTTTACAGAGTTAGCAATGGAGACTACTGTTTGTTGAGAGTAAACATGATAGGCCTTGTGCTTTGCAAATATTACCTCATTAAAATTTCAAAACAACTGTGATGGATCATTGTTCTTCTTCTCAGTTAACAGGTTAGGAAATGCAAATTCGGGAAGATTAAAGTTGCCTCCTCCCTTCTGAAAAATAACTGCTAGAATTTGAAATCAAGTCCATCTGACTCTGAAGGCCATGCTTTTTCCATTACATGCCCCATGTTAAATATCCCAGGAGAAAAATAATTACCAACAGTGTGACCACAGTTATATACCAAAAAAGTACATGAAACACTGGAATAAGATGTGCTTGCCATGTGAATAAAATAACATGTTCACAATAACACCACAATGTTTATCACTGTATCGGTGTTTTTTGAGCACGGGGCTTAACACTGTTTATTTTCTACTTTATAATACTCTTTATTTTTCAAACAACCCCACAGGAACTCAATACCGAGCATTATTTCACAAATAGAAAAAAAAATACAATACCCTCTATTTTAAAATGCCAAAACCCAAGTAAGGCGAAACTGCATTCTGTGGTTATTATCTGACACTCATGTTAGCTGGGTTACAATGATTAACTATACATGACCAAGCGACACAGTATTAAAACAAGATTTTTGATTGCTAGCCCTTCAAATCACTGTGGACTAATGCTCCCTTAAGTGGGGAAGGTGTAAAAGTTACAAGAAGACCTACCTCTCCTGATAATTGATTTTAATGACTATTCCTGTACGTGGAGTGTTTTAATGCCCTATTATCATAGGCGAGTGAAGACAGTAAAGGCAGCTTGAACTCATGAGTTTGTTAGGAAATGCATTGCAGTTGAGTGCAGTTTAGATTCCACTGTCCAGGAAATGAGACAGTGTGGGAAAAGGGCCAGTAGTTATTCAAGGAAAAGAAGAAATAGGATAAAAACGACTGCAATGCACCTGCTGGTTTTCAGCCTGCACATGCCTCTGCCCGTTTTCTCTTCTTCCCCCTTTTCTATCTACACCAAGAGCCAGAAACCAAGATGTGGAGATGGGAGGAGAATCCAGCTTTTCTTTATTTAAGATTATAAGATAGAAGTGGGAAATCCTGGGTAAGTCTCCCCAGTGTTTCTAAGGGAAATACTGTAAAGTAAAAACAATAGGAAGAAGATATATTTGTTTTGTTTTGTTTCATTTGAAGACCCAGGAAGAAAAGAGTCAAAAGAAGACGAGTAAGTAATCGCTCTACAGGTGGCCATCGTTCACACATGAGGTATGTTCCCCGAAAGTGGTGTGTGAACTGGATTTTTTATCTTATCATCCCCCCTTTAGTCATCAAGATCTATAAAAGGCAAAAATTGAAAAATAAAAAAAAATTCACAACATCAACTCTAATTATTCACTGCAAAAACCATCCTACCCTTAGCTGTTTACAGTGTGCACATGGCCTCAAGTTCTCCCATACAAGACACCTGTTAGAGGCTTAGTCTCCAGTGCATTTAAGACAGTCAGATGGAAAGAAGTGCCTACCTATGGCTTGATATAAAGGATCACAAAATTTCAGCAGTTATTAGATCCATATAGCATGTAAACGAAGTCTATTAAATTATTTTATCGGATTTTCAATCTGTTTAAAATATTTCATAATGTTAGACATTTCTTTCATGCGTAGTAGGGAGGGGTCTTATGAGACTTCCCACACATGGTTGAATGCAATGATATACACTGGGACACAGGCTTTTACCCGGTCAAGGTCATTCTCATTCTTGGTTATAACTCACATGGGTAAAAGGTAAACGACCATGAGTTTTGACCCATGCATCCCACTCCATTTTCCCTAAGGAGAAAATCTGCCAAGAGAGCAATGAGCACAAGAAACATGAAATTTGAGGTGCTGCCTGCAAAATTTTAAAACAATTTTAATATTTAGCCATCAATTTGTTAGAGTATGTTTAGAAAAAACCACCTCTAAAATATAAAGATTATAAAGTGAAATAGGAAATGTCTATAGGGTAATACTAAGTTAAAGAAACAGACCATCACCCTGTTCCTCAAGTATTCTCACTCTGATTCCCACTAAATCCACTTGTTTTCTTTAAGCTTCTCTCTCAATAAGTACGTTTCTTATTCAACAAGGTTCTTAAGGATCTTCTCACCACCTTCTTCTTTTTGTCCTTGCCTGACACAGCTGGACCCAGAAGATCCCATATCTCTTTGCAATATCACTGAGAGTCCTCAGGAGATATACTCAAAAAATAAATAAAAGTGCATATTTTTATAATCTTCCAAGGCCCTGAGCTTGGGCCCAAACCCATGCATCTGGCACAAGCATTTCTTTATGGATAGATATTATCTTGTCTATTTAGGACAACTGCTGTGATAAATAACTATATCTATATTATATAGATCTATATTACATATAGATTTTTAAAAATTTGATTACAGGATCAAAGGATATCTTCATATTTATTTTTAACAGACTTTTGGATTCCTTTCAAATAAAGGTATAGCATGTCACACAATTGGTGTGGATTTTCCCTTTATTCTCACTAGTTTTAGACAATATGGAGTCTTTCAAATTTACAAATATGATAGGCCAAAAATTAACTCATTGTTGCTCCAATTTGCAGTTCTCTGATTTCTAGTAAGATCAAAAGTTTATGGCAGATTGGGTTTTCTCTTGTGTAAATTGTGTTTTGTATCTGTATCCATTCTTCTTTTAGGTTATTTACTTCTCATCAATAAAATATATGCTAGGGCTGTACAAATTTTCCAACACTTCCTCAGTCCACTTGTTTTTTGACTTTTTTAATAGTATATGGCATGGTATATTTTGTTTTTGAATATACTTCAAATTTCATATAGTCAAATACACTGTTTCTTTATAGCTTCTGATTTCCTCCTGTTGGAGGAAGTCATCAAGCAATACGACCACTGGTTGGACCTCAAGCTGGACCCCAGCAATTGGAGGCTTCTCACCCCCTTCCCTATCTTTGAAATGTACATTCTACCCACCATTCCCACACTAGCAGTCACTTCAAGGATGCAGCCTTAAGAGAGCATTGTGTTGGGTGGCTGAACCTGGGTGGCTCAGTTGGTTAAGTGTCTGACTTAGGCTCATGTCATGATCTCACCATTCGTGAGTTCAAGCCTACCATCAGGCTCTCTGCTGATAGCTCAAAGCCTGGGGCCTGTTTCAGATTCTGTGTCTCCCTCTGTCTCTGTCCCCCCCTCAAAAATAAAATAAACATTAAAAAAGAGAGACAGAGCATTGTGTTGTTGAGACCATCTGGGCTGAATATGTGACTGAACCCAGTTGGCCTCTATATGACCTTAAGATTCAGACAGGCAGGGGCAGACATCTACTCGTCCTGAGGCCACCCAAGACAAACCTCATATGTAAGTCTCCTTGCTTACTTACTAAACTTGCTATCTATTAATCTGGAAGGTTCTGTCTTTCCTCACTCCCTGTGTATCAGGGTCAATTTCAGATTTCACTTAGGAAGCTTCCAAGGTTTTGAAATAACATTACCTTACTTACATCATCTCCCATAATCCACATGTATACAAATACTCTTAGATTTTTAGCCAATAGTCTGATTTAAGCTTTCTGAAGACATCAAATTTTTTCTTACCAATAAGCATTCACTAAATGATGGTTGAATGAATGAATGACCCACGTGTCATATTTATAGCTAATAACCTACCTTTATAGCCAATGGTTAGAATTTATATGGAGACAATTTTCAGCTAGAGGTTTTTCAAAACAAAACAGACTGCTTTGAAGTGTAAAATATTCCTCATTACAGAAAATATTCAAAGAAAAGTGGAATGTCCATTTTCCAGTGATGATAAAGAATTACAAAATTATATGATTTTGTGCAAAATTAAGAATTTTAAGATTTAAATGGAGAAAATGCCATAAAAGAACCTAACTAAAATGCTTCTAAAATTTGCCACCAATAAAAAAAAAAAATCACTTCCAGATTCATGGAAACTGAATGAAAGTTAGAAGTTTTTAGTATTACTAAAGGGGATAATTTTTATTGGGTAGTACTGTGAGATAATACGAAATGTCAGTTTGAGCCAATTATTAATCCAAGAGACTACACACAGCCCAGAACCGGGTTCCTCCCAGACAAAGAGAAATCATGAGATTATATGTCTTTACCATAAACAAAATTAAAAAATAATTTGAAATTGTTTTTCAGAATGAGATGTTCATCTAAATTTAAATTGTTAAATGACTTGAAATTGTTTTTCAGAATGAGATGTTCATCTAAATTTAAATTGTTAAATAACATCAAAGATTTACTTTTATAAGCACATTTCTAAATATATGGAAATACTGGATTACTGTAATAATTGATCCAACGAACATATAAATTTTCTTTTCTCTGAGCAATTCAACCACCAGTGAATAGCCCATATTGGAGAAAAGGAAAAATCTAAATGCTTTTTCAAGTGTGTTTCAATTTTATGATCACTTTCCAGCCTGAGTTTTGTTTGCAGGAAGGGGAAGACTAATTGCTTTTTTCAATTCATTAACCGCATAAAGAACAAAATTTTAAATCAAATACTACAGACCAAACAAATAAAACATAGCTACATTCTGTTTCACATTAACTCTTAGAAAAATATGGTTGGGTGTACGTAAAACAGAATGGTTCTTCAGGCAGCAATATGTTAAGTTTTTAGGGGACTTGTAGTTCTGTTTTTCTATTAATTGATGCAGGTTTTGAGACTCAAGTAAACACTTTAAAAAGTAGACATAGAGGTGTCTGAGTGGTTCAGTTGGTTAAGTGACCAATTTCAGCTCAGATCATGATCTCGTGGTTCACGAGATCGTGCCTTGCGTCAGGCTCTGTGCTGACAGTTCAGAGCCCAGAGCCTGCTTCAGATTCTGTGTCTCCCTCTCTGTCTGCCCCTTCCCTGCTCGCACTCTGTCTCTCTGTCTCTCAAAAAAATAAATAAACATTTTAAAAAAATAGACACCAACTCTATAGCAAAACTAAAATAGTTGTTCTGCCTTTTGGTGATTTCATCTTATTTCCACATCATTCAGAAAAGAAAGACATTCTTTAAAATTAGAGACTGATAACAGTGAGAAAGAGAAATCTATGTTATCAAATAAAAGGCTTTCTATAACATTATTTGGTGATAGATGAAGTGAGAGATGTAGAAATTTTCAAAGTCTGCACCTTTTATTTCCATCAAATATCTACAATCCAATCTGAAAAAACAGTCATTAGAGTTAGAATTATGTCACTCACCACTGTTCCTGTCAGGGGAAGATTTTCTTGGTGCAGAATGTTGGGCAATGCTATGATAGACTCATTTAGGATCTTGAATGGTGGAAGAGACAAAAAACAATTCAGAGGAAAGAGAGGAGAAATAGGAATGGGCCATGGACAGAGAAGATTTGTCCAAAAGGGCATACTTAAGATTTGTTATTAAATAGGCTTCCAGCATCTCAAAATTGAAACCACTGTGGACAAGAGAGTAAACACAAAGACACAAGAAGTAAATTAGTATAACTGCTTTGCAGACAGATTTCTTTAAGTGGACACCTGTGGCTTTCATGGTTTTTTTCTGTCCAGTAAAGCCTCCAAATTTTTGTGAATTGTGCAAGTTATTCACTGCACAACATTTGGGAGTATCATTCACATCTTAGTCTAAGAGTCAGAAAGACAGTGCTGAGACAGGAAGAAGGACAGATTTCAGAGAGCATAATCTGAACCTGTAGATCCAACTCTGCCTGGAGCTGCAAAAGTCAAAACACTGTCTTTGGGGAACAAGCCAGCATGAGTCAAGATTTTGTCATTTACAATCAATAGATCCATAATTAATACCCAGAGATGGGGAGAGACTCTTGATTGATTTTGCATTATTTTATGGGCTGAATTTGTGGTGCCTAGAAGCATTGTCTAGTCAAAATAGTTGGAATTATATAGAGGCGGATAATCATCAGTTTACCTTCATTATAGTGAACATCAGTCATGTTAGTCTTAGGTATGTTTACAAATTTCTGAGTGGAAAAAATAGAAAAAAATACTAAAAACATTCACAGATAAGCACTCATTATTTTCACTTGTTTCTCTTTCACTTTTTTGTACTTTGTTACATCGTATTGTAGGAAAAATTTTATGTTCTTTTATTAACATTTCCGTTTCTGTCTTTTAAAGCCTTGCATTCATAGTTTAAACTGATTGATGATCTGTTCTACATCATAAGTATACCATACTCAACTTTATAATTGTCATGCTTTGATATATTTTGATTCTTTATTTCTTATTTTAAATAATTTTAATTTTTTTATTTTGAGAGAGGGAAGGAGCATGAGCACAAGCTGGGGAGGAGCAGAGAGGGGGGGAGAGAGAAATTCAAGCAGGCTCCCTGCTGTCGGCACAGAGCCCGACTTGAGGCTCGATCTCACGAACTGTGAGATCATGACCTGAGCTGAAATTGAGTTGGATGCTCAACCCACTGAGCCACCCAGGTGCCCCTAAATAATTTTAAATAGCATTATGGTAACCATCTTAAATCTAAATGGTTTTTAAATATTTTTTTAAGCAATCTCTACACCCAATGTGGGGCTTGAACTCACAACCCCGAGATCAATAGTAGCATACTCCATGGACTGAGCCAGCCAGGTGCCCCTTAAATCTAATTTTTTTTTTACAGATATTTATTTTATTTTATTTTATTTTTTTTAATTTACATTCAAATTAGTTACCATATAGTGCAACAATGATTTCAGGAGTAGATTCCTTAATGCCTCTTACCCATTTAGCCCATCCCCCTCCCACACCCCCTCGTATAACCCTCTGTTTGTTCTCCATATTTATGAGTCTCTTATGTTTTAAAAATATGGAATGCTTCACAAATTTGCGCATCCTCCTTGTGCGGGGGCCATGTTAATCTTCTCTGTATTGTTCCAATTTTAGTATATGTGCTGCCAAAGCGAGCACCCTTAAATCTAAATTTTAATTTAAAATGTTCATCATTTCATTAGGACAGCACCCTAGAACTAGAATTAGTGGCTCAATGGGTAAAACCAGTTTACACATTTTCTGTTTCTTGTCTTTCTTAAAAACAAAACTCCTTTAAAATGTTTTCTAAATTAATGATCTCTACACCCTACCCCCTTTATACTTGAACCCACTTTAGTCAGATTTTCATTCCTACCTTTCCATTGAAATTACTCTCACTAAGGTCCCAAATGAGTCTCCCATCAACAAACCCAATGATCCATTACCATTCCTTATCTTATTGAATCTTGAAGAATGTGACACCACAGCTACTTTCTCCCTGAATCCCGTCTTTGTCCATGTCCTCCTGGTTTGCCTTCTGCCTCACAAACCACTCCTGCCCTATCTCCTTCCCTAGACCTGCCCCCTCCCGCTGACCTCTACATGTTGTGTTGTTGCAGGGTTCAGTTCTCAAACATATTCTCTATCTACAGTCATTCTCTTTAAATAATCTTAAAGGAGGTCAGGACATGCCACCCCAAAATGTGCCACTTTGGCATATTGATTATTTTGAGCAGAAGGCACTTGGGAAATAGCAGGTGCAAAAAGGGTTTTTGGCATGCCACCCCTCTCCCACCACCTCTTTTTCTTCCTGAGAGAAGGAGGTGAAAAACGATACCCTCCCTCACCCAGAAAAGAAGCATTCATAACACCAGAGATGGAGGTTGTGCTGAAGGAAATCTGTGCAAACAGACCTTGTTAAAGTCACTCCCCTCTTCCCCTTTGATCTACCCATATGTTTTATTACTTGTCCACAGTTGTCTCTCTTTGTTCAACTTAGCATCTAAATACTTAGGCCTGGCTACTTCTTTTTTTCTATGAAGGCTTCCCTGTACATGTAAAAATTATTAAATAAAATCTACATGTTTTCCCCCTGCTAATCCATTTTCTTTCAAGTTAATTTTCAGGCCTAGCTGGAGGAAAAGGTAAAGCTCTGTCTCCCCTACAATCTCATCTAGAAATATGATTTTAATTACCACTGACTTACCCATTGATGACTCACAAATTTACATCTCCAACCCAGCCTTCTCTGTTGAAAGCCAGGCTCATATATACTGTAATTGGTATAATATCTACACTGGATGTCTAATTGGCATCTTATATTTAACATATCCAAAACATAATGCCTGATTCCCTCCCATAGACTATTCCCTTGCTCTTTTCTATCTCAAAAAGTAGAGAGAAGAGAAGAGAAGAGAGAAGACAGAAAAGAAAAGAAAAGAAAAGAAAAGAAAAGAAAAGAAAAGAAAAGAAAAAGGAAAAGGAAAAAGAAAGGTAGTTATATTAAAGCCAAACACCTTGGAGTCTTTAATTCTCTCTTTCTTCATACCCCACACTGTCAAACTGGCCACATAAGATTTATTTCCTGTCAGAAGAAGTCTGACTTCGTTTTTCAATTCAAATAATGATGTTACATGCTAGGTTTCAGTGACACTAATGGGGTTCATGTCAGGCCATCCCAAATTATGCCACTGTGGCATATTGGTTATTTTGAATTAAAGTCACTTAAGACACAGCCAAGGCAAGAAGGTCACTCTGACCCTCCTCTGGCCTCCTGAAAGCAGGAAATAAATTCCCCACGTGAAGCCCACCATTCCTGCTCCTGGAGGGTAAAAGCGATCCTTATTACTAGAGGTAGGGAATTTAAGGCTGAGAAGGCTGTATAAACAAACTTGCTACTTCTTTACTAATTTACTACTTCAAACCCAAGCCCCTTTGTCTTCTCAATTCCTGACAAATGTATTGTTTCTTTGTCTAAAAGAAAAGCTGCCTGCTTTGGTTCCTTCTTTGAGACTCATATATCTTTGAATTCCTTACAAATAAATGTTTTTCTTCTGTTAATTTGTCTTATGTCACTTTAATTATTAGACCAGCCAAAAAACCTAGAAAGGAAGAAAGGAAATGTTTCCCTTTCCCCTGCAACAACCAATTCATTTCTAAACACGAATTCTAAGATGATAGATAGATAGATAGATAGATAGATAGGTAAATAGATAGATAGAAACAAGGAATCTTGTCTAGAGGTTGTTATCTAATTGAAGTATAGCCCTGTCTTGTTATAGTTCTTGCTTAGCTGTTAAGAATTCTCCCTCTGAAGAAGCCATTGAATTATCTCCTTATATGGTACCTTGGAGATTTGGCACTCTGAAGTAATACACCATACTAAGATTCAGGATCGTTGAGATGTATACTACTTTTTTTCTTTTATTTTTTTTTTTAAGGGAAGGGTAGAGTGGAAAGGGAAATGGGAAAGAAGCAGCAGCATGACATCTGGATCTCAGGCATGTTCTAGAGCAGATAAGTTTTAAGAAAATCATATATAGTTGGATTCCTCTAGAATTATCTAGAGAACCCATGGAAACTCTTCATACAACTCCAAGAGCACATAAACCCCAGTTTGAAGACCACTGGTCTAAAATGGGACACTATCACAATCTAATAGAAGCAGTTAGAAGAGATACAAGTTATTACAACATACTGAGGAGTCATTCCCCCCACCACCCACACACACTGATATGAGATGCTGTCAGTCATGTGCTAAATACCCATACACAGTTGGGCCGATTTATTAACTTGCCATTCCATTTAACTGACCTGTCTGCCTAGTCTGTTTGCACTTAAGAATTTTCCTTCCTTTCGGGGCACCTGGGTAACTCAGTCATTTAACTGTCAGGCTCTTGATTTCAGCTCAGGTCATGATCTCACTGTTTATGGATCAAGCCCTGCATCAGGCTCTGAGCTGACAGTGCTGAGTCTGCTTGGGATTCTCTCTCTCCCTCTTTCTCTGCCCCTCCCCTGCTCTTTCTCTCTCAAAATAAACTTTAAAAAAAAGAACTTTCCTTCCTTCCTCTTTCTTTTTACTTTTATGCAATAATGTGCTCATTTCTTCTACATGTTTTTTTATCTGTTTTTTTTTGGGGGGGTTGCATGTGAATGCTATGAATACTGTACTTAAACTGTTGTTTATATTATAAACTGTCTTTTTCTCTTTTAGATATTCTGGTATATAATCATTTCTTCTGCAAACGTGCAGATGATGTTTTACTTCTTTCCAATTCTTATGCTTCAAATTCTTTTTCTCTGAGCTGACTGAATTAGCTAGTAGCTCCAACATGCTGTTAAATAGTGGTGAGGATAGCAGACTTTGTCTTTCCCTTACCTTTCATAAGGAAGTCTCTAGCATTTCCCCATAAGTAGGTGTTGGTTTGGGGTTGTGACATATGCATATGCATTTTTTTGTGTTAAGGGATTTGTTAGTAATTCCTTTTTTTTTTAGTGTTTTTAACATGAATGGGTTTTGTATTTTGTCACATGCCTTTTCCATATCAATGGAGATGAACATGATTTTTCTTGCTAGCTCTTATGCCAGTTATTAAGCTACTCATTCTTTTAAAAGTAATTTTTAAGTTTATTTATTTATTTATTTCGAGAGAGAGAGAGAGAGCACTAGTGAGAGAGAGAACCCCAAGCAGGCTCTGCAGTGTCAGCTCATAGCCCAATGTGGGTCTCGAACTCACAAATCATGAGAACATGACCTGAGACGAAATCAAGAGTGAGATGCTTAACCACTTAACCAACTGAGCCGTCTAGGCATCCCAAAGCTATTCATTCTTAACTGCAAATATTTCACTCCTATACTTTGCTTATATTGTTATAAGTGCTAATACCTATCATCCAGTGCCCTCTAGAGTTAGTTAACTTTACACGTGTTTTTCCAGTCTCCCCCAGCTGCATAATTAGCATATTCTATTTTGTACATTTTATTAAACATCCCCACAGGGTTAAGTTGAAAGAGCTTTTGATAGCAGGCACTCAACATTTATTGTTGACCTACTACAACCCCTGTCCATCATTGCTCAGGAAAATTGTTAAATCACCTTTAACCAGACATAGTCCTGTTGGCACCTATCTGGCAGGTTGAAATCATCACACCTGAGACAGGAAAGAAAAAAATTCCAAGGGAAATGCTCATATAATTGCTACTTCTCCCAAACAACTGAAACAATTCCTTTTATTCTTCCCAGACTAAAATTCCCACCTTTGAGAACATTCCTCATCAGTGGAGAGAAAATCTTTAAAAAGACACGAAGAAGTTTTGCTAGTATTTTTGTGGTTCCAGATTTGATGCCCTTTGACAGTGCTCTGATTAGGAAAAGAACCATCATGTTCCCAAGAAAGTGTAGCAATTTACAAGCAGCCAGATTCTCCGCTGACCACCCCACGGGTGGTCTGTTGTTTTCTTCTCAAGCAGAAATCAGAGGACAGGGGAAGGTAAACCATAGTTCTCCTCTGACTCTGCAGATCCAAGAGGGAGCTAACTCCTAGCTGAGTTACTATGACATGGAGCTTCAGGAAAAACGCTAGAAGAAGCAGTCTCCCTGTTGTACATAATTTCACACATGCAGAGTGGAAGACTGACATCCACAATGAACATCAAAGAAGATCACAGCCCTTTACTCATCACCAACTCTCAGCCACTTAGCTCAGCCCCACAGCAAGAAGTGAAGGAGGGAAGGATGGGGATTGGTGTGCCAGGGCCAGGGCTTCGGCCACGGAAGGTACCTGAGGAAATGTGGTTAAGTCGATTCTAGGTCGGTATCTAGAATCATCAGAGTGAGGACTGGATGCAAAGGATAGAAGAGAACTTTCCTCCTTAATCTCTCCTCTTCCAGTTCCTAATCCTTTCTGTAAATATAGGAGACCATAAAACAGGGTTTCAGATAACTAATATGTAAAAACTAAATAGGAGAAATTACTGGACTTTGCACAGGTGCCCAGACTGAAATATAAGAAACACTCAGATTTTTGCAAAAGCACTACCATTTTCAGAGTTAGCCAGATACCAGGGTGCTTTCTCACATCTGAGAATGTATTAAAAGAAAAGATATTGGGGACGCCTGGATGGCTCAGTCGGTTGAGCATCTGACTCTTGATTTCTGCCCAGGTCATGATCTCATGGTTTTCATCAGATCAAGCCCCATGTCAGGCTCTGTGCTGGGTGTGGAACCTGCTTAGGTTGGCTGGGTGTGGAACCTGTTAGGTTCTCTCTCCTTTCCCTCGCCCCTTCCCCCTTGCGTATTCTCTTTCTAATAAAAATAAAATACAAAAAATAAAACCATTTTTAAATTAAAAATATATATATTATATTTCCCTCCTTTATATTTTCAGGGAGAATCTGGAAAAGCTCTGACTTTTTCGGCTAATTTAAACCTGTTCAGATTGAAAGATACAACAAAGCCATGACAGACCCTAATCAACTGAGGAGAAGGATCAGGTCTTTTCTCAACCTTTGATTTATATCCCTCAGAATGTAGTATGGGGTCATATAGGCAATGAACTTTGTAGATTTTCATTAAAGGTGAGCAGTGGAAGGAAGAGCATTCCAGGCACTAAGAAGATTCAGACAGTCATTACTGGAGAACATTTTAACACTATGTTTTGTTTTTTTTCTATTTTGTTTGCTTCCCCCCTCTCTGTATGTTCTATCATCCTTTGATCTAGCATAATGAGTTACATTGTATTAAAGGGGAAAAAAAGGAAAAAAAAATATAACAAAAAAAGTTCAGACCACCTGGGGGCAGTGATTCCACTGGCAAAAGTGATTGGCTGGGAACTGGACTGAGTGATGGGAGAAGCAGGAAAGAGTATATTCAATGATGCGTTTGACGTGACAGGTCAGCTTTTGATTGGTTGTGAAAACAGTATGAAGATCACCTAAGCTTCCAAACCAAAAGAGGCAGAAGAATCCAGAACAGTGAACCAGGCTCAATGAACATTGTCAGTTCCAGGCCTCCAAACTGAATGGTCAGAGACTCCAGGAAGAAGCAGGAATGGAGATTGCCCTACAAGCCTTGCTGATGCTCCTGTGTGTGAAGCTAACCTGTGCGTGAGGGGGAGGGGAAGGGATAGGGTGCAGCTCTGGAAATGAAATCCAGAGGGATCCTCGGGGTCCCTCAGGGAAAATTCTTTAAAACAAAACAAAACAAAACAAAACAAAACAAAACAAAACAGTTTCTTATGTATGAAAGTCTTCTTACTCTCTCTGAACAGGGTCAAATGGACAGCGTCCAGTGGAACAGAGCCCTCCTTCCCTGACAGTCCAGGAAGGCGAGAGCTTCACAATAAACTGCACTTACAGAGACAGTACTCTGGATTTCTTCCAATGGTTTAGGCAGGATCCCACAGAAGGCATCCACACTCTGATACATATTCGATCAAATGAGAAAGAGAAGATCAGAGGAAGATTTACAGCCACGTCTAACAAAGGGGACCAGCACTTTTCTCTGCACTTGAAAGATTCGCTCCTCTATGACTCAGCCACCCTCCTGTGTGCAGTGGATAGCACGGTGCTTCTCAGACACCTGTGCCTTGCACCCAAACCCTGCTCAGCCCTGCACCAACTTCTACAAGGGCTCCAGGGCGCTGAACTTAACTTTGAGCAAACACGAGGGGCTTTTAATAACCTGATATCAAATATTTCATTTGAAGATCTTGGGCAGAGGGATAATGTTTTCAAATACCATCTAATGTATTTTGTTTCTCAGTGTGAAGTCCTTACTCCATTAAACCTAGTCCAAGATCCTGAGGCTTAATACCAGAAAGGGGAGAGCACTAAAGAACAAAGAGAGAACAGAATAAAATTCTTGCCCTTGAGCTCTTTTGTAGACTTTTACAAATACATTGAAAATACAAAATCTTAAAAGCCATGACCATCAAATTCAGTAGTGAAAGAAAATATATTTTGACATTCTGAAAAGGCTGGCTTAGAAGATCAAGAACAAAAAGCTGAGGGAAAATGGTATAAAGTTTATAAAGGACGAAGTGTAAAGATAACACAGTATGATAGAAAGTCTGGTTCCTCCTGAAAAGTGGAGGCTGGCTGGTTAGGGAAGAGTCAAGGGGTATAACCGGAAGTTACTAGCCAGAGGTCTTTCAAAGTCCCAAACAACTGCTCTTTCTAGGATCAGAACCCTGAGCAGGTGAGTGGGAGGAGGACGAGTCACATTTGGGGCAACGATGAACTCAAGAAGCAGTGAGTGCAGGCACAGTGTTCTGGTCATTGTGTCACACATCAATACCCACCACAAAGCATTCACTACAAGGAGCTCAATGTCCATGTGGAAAAGATGACCCATTCAGAGGACATCACCAGCCTGTCTCTAGTCCATTTCTTTTTTCTTTTTTTTTAATATTTATTTATTTTGAGAAAGTGAGAGAATACAAGTGTGAGCGGGGGAGGGGCAGAAAGAGAGGGAGAGGGAGAGAATCCCAAGCAGGCTCTGCACTGTCAGCACAGAGCCCGACTCTGGGCTCAATCCCATGAACCGTGAGATCATGACCTGAGCTAAAATCAAGAGTCAGACACTCAGCTAACTAAGCCACCCAGGTGCCCCTCTAGTCCATTTCAGTGCTTACATAGGCTTGTGAACACATTAGCCAAGGTGGCAGAGTAGGGGTTCTCCATGAGCCCAGAAGCATGGGTTTTCTCTCGCTACATTGGATTTAGCTACTTTGCTGCCAAACATCCAACCTGTCAGCAGCAGATACAACACTGAGCCTTTAATATGCAATCACCCCTCAAGGTCACCAGCCAGCCGCTGGTTGCCAAGTTGACTACATTAGACCACTTCCACCCTGCAGATAGCAGAAATCTTTTCTTATTGGGTTGTTGGGGTTAATGCATACTCTGGGCATGATTTGCTTTCCCTCCACACTGCCACACACAGAAACATGGACTGAGGACTCAGAGTGGCTGGTTGATTATCATGATGAGTAAAGGATTTCACATACCTTTGCATCAACAGATCCGCTTGATAGTAAGGAGGTGTAACAATGGACATGTGACCATTGGGTATGCTGACGCTTCTGGAGTATTATCCACAAACCACACTGGAATGATCACTTAAAGTTTCAGTGAAAGGACCAGTTTAGGGATAGTGCTCTGAGAGGTTGGAGAGCTATTCTTTATGATGCTATTTTCCTATTAGATAAAATATGTGGAGCCAAGGGGTGGAAGCAGGACTGTCTCCCCATCGACTTCTCGAAGAAGAAGAAGAAGAGTCATCTTCAGTGACTCACTTGGATGTTGATGTATCCTGTCCTCACACTGTTCTGAACTAGGGGTCCCAGTTCCCCTTGAAGGGGAAAGGAGGGCACTGCTACTAGGGAAACACAGAGGTTTTTCACTTAACCTGATGTTACATAAATCACTTGGTCATTTGGAGGTCTTCGTGCCAGAAGACCAGAAGGCCAAGAAGGGGGTTACAACACTGGCAGGGGCAATCAACTGTGATTATCATGAGGATATAGTGCGGTTGCTACCTAATGGGCACTGGGAAAATACGACTAAATTTCAGGGGATTTACTGGGGTGACTTTGAGTGCTTTTGTGGCAGTGATTACTATAAATAGGCAATTGTAACAACTATGGCCTGACAAGGGAAGAATAATCAGGGGCTTAGACCTTGATAATCAGGGGTAAAGATCTTGGTTATCTCACTGAGATAGAAACTTAGACCAATAGATGTATTAGCCAAAGATGGAGAGGATCAAGAATGAGTGGTATAGAAGGTAGATGGAGAGAGCTGGTATATATGAATTACAGCCATGAAATCAACTATTGCGATTACAATTTGTCTCACTAATCCTTTTGTTAATCTTTTTTAAGAACTAGTGATCCGGGCGGATTTGACACAGAGCATGAGTGGATACCAGCAGTGCAAGGGATGGGCTGTACAGTGGCTATTGGTTTTCTGTTCATATCCCCTTGACAGTCACCTCTACATGCTGAAAAACCTAGCAACTCTGAGGACTATTTTCAGGCCATGGGAACACATGTGGCCAGCGTGCAGGGCTAGCCAGATGTGCTGGAGAGTTAATGCCCCCAAAGCAGCCCTCACTCAGTGATGAACAATGAGTTTACGGATGAATTCTCCAGCTCCTTCATGCCTCACTTGGAATAACTCCAAAGGGTGTGCTATGCTGTCTCCCAGATTTACCAGTTAGATTAAGCTCCAACTGCCAATGGTATTAATTGGCTTGTTGACAACATCCTGTATTGGCCTCCTTCCCCCTCCTGATTTACTTCTTACCAATGTTTCCTGGAATGATCTGGAAATAAACTGCTTACACACAAATCCTTGTATTAGAACTGACTTTCAGAGATCCAAAACCAAGATACAGGAATTCAAATCATAGGGCAAAGATGGAGATGATCTAGAAGAAATAATGGTGCTCCTTCCTCCATTGCTATCAAACTGGGTTTGGTGGAACATGGGATTTTCATAGCCTCATTCAGGGCTGGTCCCAACCGTCATGACTCCCTGCACATCTCTCTGAGTGGAGAGACTCAACCACCTACTTCTGTGTCACAGAGAACCCATGCTCCTCAGACACTAACTTGTCTGCGACAAGACCCCGTTCTTACTCCCAGCTTGGGGACTCTAACTCCGGAATTACATAAGTATCTCTGTCACTCTGTCTGGAAAAGCAACATTCTAATGAATCATAGTATGTTTTTTTAAAACATTCTTTGTTCAACAACATTTCCTCAAGACGGAATGAGAGTCAGGAAAACAATTCTTCCTATGAGTTGGGTGAGGCAACTCAGTGCTAGTGAGAACTCCTGCCATAGTTGTTTTAGCATTTCCTGATACAGAACAAACAAGGACTTTTTTTTTTTAATGTTTATTTATTTTTGAGACAGAGAGAGACAGAGGATGAACATGGGAGGGGCAGAGAGAAAGGGAGACACAGAATCCGAAACAGGCTCCAGGCTCTGAGCGGTCAGCACAGAGCCCGACGCGGGGCTTGAACTCAGGAACTGTGAGATCATGACCTGGGCCGAAGTCGGACGCTCAACCGACCAAGCCACCCAGGCACCCCTTTTTTTTTTTTCTTAAAGAATCCATGGAAAACACAAGCATAGTTAGACACATGTTCCGCTTCTGAATCTAGTCAGTGCTCTTTCCAGTTACAAACATCTGTTGTTAGGAGTACCTGCGTGGTTCAGTGGGTTAAGTGTCCCACTCTTGATTTTGGCTCAGGTCATGATTTCACCATTCATGGGATCAAATCCCACAGACAGTGCAGAGGCTGCTTGGGATTCTCTCTCTCTCTTCTTCTGCCCCCACCCCCACTGTATGTGTGTATGCATGTGCATGTGCACTCTCTCTCAAAAAAAATCTATCTTTATCTCATTCTGTATGTTAGGAAATTGTAGAAATGTAAAAAAATTGAATACATTAATATAACAGGTATATTCTCATCATTCATAGCTAATTATTCATACTTTCATATTTGTTTTGTCATTTTTATTTTTGTTTTTTTTTAATGTTTTATTTATTTTTGAGAAAGAACACAAGCAGGGAAGGGGCAGAGAGAGAGGGGGACAGAGGATCAGAAGCAGGCTCTGTGGCAGGCTCTGTGCTGTCAGCACAGAGCCCATTGTGGGGCTCAATCCTACAAACCGTAAGATCATGACCTGAACCAAAGTCAGACGCTTAACCAACTGAGTCACCTAAGTGCCCTGTCATTTTTATTTTTGAAAAAAAAAAAAAAGAAGAATTAGAGGGGTGCTTGGGTGGCTCAGGTCATGCTCTCACAGTTTGTGAGTTCAAGCCCCGCGTTGGGCTCTGTGCTAGGAGCCTGGAGCCTCCTTCAGATTCTGTGTCTCCTCCTCTCTCTGCCCCTCCCATGCTCATGCTCTGTCTCTCTCTTTCTCTCAATAAAAAAACAAATGTCAAACAAAATTTTTTTTAAAGAAAAATTAGAGTCTGTCATTGTCTCAAAGGAAACCCTGCCACTTCCAGCCACCACCCAAGGTCCTACTCTCCTCTCCGAGATTGGGGCATATCAGAAATAAATTTGCCGGCTCCCTGTCTCTTTTATTTTCATCCCAGAATAGAAGGACACAGAAAACATTTCACATTTTCACATTTTCATTTAAATGATACAACCAAAGTCCTATTTTCTGAAAGGGAGACCAGAAAGTGTTAGGAAAACTTTCCTCAGTGAGACATAATCAGCCACCCACCTGTCAGATCATTTCCTGCTCTGAAACAGAAGTGCCGTGGAGCACAGAACACCCAGCTGAGAGCCAAAGCCTCTTCTCACCCTGCAGGGAACAGCTGTCAGCATGCCGCTGGCCCGTGTGCTGTGGGCAGTCGTGGTGTCCACCTGTCTTGGTAAGGAAGGTGGAGGTCTTCATGCATAGTGTTATCTAATGGGGCTGTGAACCAGAGATTAACAGCACAGGAACTGCATCGCCTCAGAGCCCAGCTATGGGGAGGCAGAAAGCTGATAAGTGCTGCCTCGGGTTTGGATCAAGAGGAAAAGTGGTTGGGGATAGGATCAGCTTGTGACTGCCTGCCTTATCTGTCTGGTGTGATACCCTCTCCTCTTTCCCACAGGATCCAGCATGGCCCAGAAGGTCACCCAGACTCAACCAGAAATGTCTGTGCATGAGGCAGAGACCGTGACCCTGGACTGCACGTTTGACACTCGTGTCAGTAATTATTATTTGTTCTGGTACAAACAGCCTCCCAGTGGGGAGATGGTTCTCATTATTCGCCAAGAAGCTAATAAGCAAGAGAATGCAACAAATAATCGCTTCTCTGTGAACTTCCAGAAAGCAGACAAATCCTTCAGTCTCAGGATCTCAGCTGCCCAGCTGGGGGATGCTGCGATGTATTTGTGTGCTCTCATGGAGGGCACAGTGACAGGAGCAACAGAGGGAGGTTTACAGAAACCTCAGACCTCAGCATCTGTGCAGAGGTCGGGGTGGGAGGAGTGACTAGGGCACCAGGAACATAGAAAATCATTGACTTCTCTTGGAATAAAAGCTCCTTCTATCCGAATATAAGAAACACAGAGAGATGGATATCTGTAAGCTACAATCCTTAAAATAACAGTAAAAATAATAACATATGTAGTGTTTTCCAGTTTTACGAAGTATCTTCATACATTGTGTCACGTGTAACCCTTCTCGCTTTGCATGGTATACGTGACAAATCAGACTTCCTAAGCATGTCCTCTGCCCAGCAAATCTTTATAATTTGCCTGGGAGCTCATGCTTCCAAAATTCATAATGTTTTCCATTTTGCTGGTTGGTGCTTGTTCTTTTAATTGTCCATCCATGTCCAAAACCGAATCTCTCAGAACAAGGTACCCATTTTACAATACAGTGGATGTGACTATTGAAGGAGTGACCAAGGAAAGGATCCACTGGTCCTACCATGAACCAAAAAGTTGACCTAGACCCATGGTACCTAGGTCAGATGACCTAGAAAAAGGATGGAATGGCTTGTTAAAAGCTCAGTTAAGAAGCCAGCTCAACGGCATCACCCTTAGTGGTTGGAATGCCATGTTCCCAGAAGCGATAGTATTCATTAAACCAATGGCTGATACATGGTGCTCTGGCTTCCTAGCTAAATTATGCAAATTTAGAAATGAAGAGCTAGAAGTAGACTAGACTCTTCCACTATCACTCCCTGTAACTCATTTCCAGAATTTGTGTTGCCCTTTCCTACAGCCCTAGGCTCTGCTGGATTAGAGTTCCTAGGACCCTGCAGAAGAATGCTTCCACCAGAGGATCCAGTAAGAGTTCCACTGAACCTGCAGCTATGACTGCTGTCTACGCCATTTCAAACTCCTTGTGCCAATTGTCCAGCAGGCAAAGAAAGGAGGGGTAATTGACTCTGATTATCATGAAACATCGGGTTGTTATTACACAATGAGGGCAAAAAGGAATGTGTCTGGAATCTGTGTTTCACATTGAGTATTTCATGCCCAATAAAAACAGCAAGTGGCAGTTGTGGCTTGAAAAGGACAAAGTAAACAAGAACTGAGACCCCTGAGCAATGAAGGCCTGGGTCCCCCTATCAGGCAAGCAATCTAAGTCCAGTAAAATGCTATCCAATGGCAAGGAAATCTAGAGAGTAGGAAAGGGGGAGAAAGAGTTTTAATTACAGCCTTGGGACCAGTTAAAGAAGTGGGGCCTGAAGGTCATGTATTAAGTGTTTTAGATGGAATTCAGTCCACCACAACCTTGAAGACTCAGTGACGTAGTGAAAATAATACAGGGCAAACACCCACTTGAGTAGTGCAAAGAAAAGCATTGTAATCAACATCTGATGGGCTTTGTGGTCATGTCCAAATGCCTAGCTCCGATTCTATCAATAGGTATGGTAGATAATTCTGTGGACACTCACACCCATCTCAAGCTGATAACATCCAACATTACACATGCACTGTGTATTTTTTTATTTCTTACCCCAGAGCCTTCTCTGACTCCTCAGGAGCTCACTCAGGCTGTGGGTAAGCACAGCCTGAAAGAAGAATTACCACCTCTGCTGGCAAGTCCCAACCAGTGGGAGGGAGAACCAAGGCATGCCCTAGCTCCCTGCCTTCCAGCAGAGAGTCCTAGAGGGACTTCCTGTGTGCTTACCAGGAGATCCGGGAAGAATCAAGTTCCAATCTTATGCTACCTATTTTCTCACTCCTGCTGCCTAAGATCGCTTCCTAAATAAACTACTTTCACCTGAGTCCTTGCTTCAGGCTCTATTTGGGGACAAGAAAAATTAACACATTCTTTGAAAATTTAATAGAGAAAGAACAGAAGAGAGTTTGAGGTGAACTTTACTGGGCTGGTTGCTAATAACAGCAGGTGGGTACTTGAGTGATTAATTGGAAATCTTCCATGTGATTCAACAGATCTGTCTGATCTGATTCAAACAGGTCACATATATGAAACTCCAGGCTCTGCAGATGTGTGATCATGTCTTTTCATTGCACAGAAACTTTACGTACCAAATCTAAACTCTCTTTATCATTATCTCCTTCCCTATGTCTGCTCACCCTCTACTTTTTAAACCTCATTCTTACTTCCTCCCAAAACATAGCTCTATTTCAGTCTGTTCTCCTCACTGACCCATAAACACTTCAAGCTCTTGAATTTCTTTTCTGCTTGTTCTGCTCACCCAAATTTGCCAAATATACTTTTATGTATATCTCAGACTGGCTAAATCATATTAGTCCTATATAAGCACACCTTAAGGCTCTATCTCATCCAAAGATTCATCTCTAACAGAGAATCCTTGAATTCCTTTTCTTCTAATGTCATGCAATTAGACATTGAATCTGAACCATACAATTTGACTCTCAGTGATATACCTTCTTTTTTTAAGAGAGAGAGATAGAGAGAGAGAGAGAGAGAGAATCAATCCCAAGCAGGCTGCAAACACAGCATGGAGCCCAACCAATGCAGGCTTGATCCCACGATCCTGAGATCATGGCCCGAGCCAAAATCAAGTCAGATGCTCAACCACCTGAGCCACCCAAGTGCCCCGTGACTTACCTTTGTAAGCATTTGGTATTGTTTCAAGGTACCGATCTTGCTTCTTACTCTAGTCTCTAGGAGGACAGAATTTTCCCTTGTATTCTTCAACATTCCTCAATGTTTTTGGCACAGTGTCAGGCAGATGGGAAGTGTTCGGTAAAGCTAAAGATTATGCTTAAAACATATTTAATAATCATCATATATTCATGACAGAATATTAAGCAGAAAAATCGGTACATTCTAACCTTGTCACAGAAAGTTTTCTTTGAAAAGGTAAGACAGGATAAAAGGTAGGATTTTTAAAAGCAGTGATAAAGGGAAGAATAAGGTACATTCTAAATATCAAGTTCTCTTCATTGAGTGTAAACAGAATTCTGAAATTTATATAAACACATTACTTCCAGAACAGATTTCTTGACAAAACCAAGTTCTTCTTGTGTAGAGGACTAAATCATAGGAATTGCCTCTGTTATTATTTCTTTGACCTGAAGAGAGCACTGCTTGCATTCATTGACAACAGTTATTTGCAAAAACCTGTCTCTTATTCCAGCATCTCTGTCCCTCACACATATGAAAACTCTGGAACAAACACTTCTTTATCTGAAGAGTCTAGGTCAGATTTCCACATTCCAGAATCAAATCTTCCGTGGACTTAGGAAGGCCAAATATAAATGAGCTTCTAGGAGCCACATTTATGATCTGGTGGCTTCAGCTGGGAGAATTTATTTTATTTTATTTTTTTAATGTTTATTTATTTTTGAGACAGAGAGAGACAGAGCATGAACAGGGGAGGGTCAGAGAGAGAGGGAGACACAGAATCTGAAACAGGCTCCAGGCTCCAAGCTGTCAGCACAGAGCCCGATGTGGGGCTCAAACCCATGGACCACGAGATCATGACCTGGGCCGAAGTCAAATGCTCAACCGACTGAGCCACCCAGGCGCCCCCAGCTGGGAGAATTTATGTCGTCAGGAACCCAGAGGACCCAGAAGTTTCCAAGAACTAGTGTCTATCTTTTGTAGAAGGGACTCAAAGAACAAATGAATTTTGTAATCCGCTCTTTAACATTTTCTTTTTAAGAAAATTAATCACCAAATGAAAAAAGAGAAAAAAATCCTTCCTAAAACTGATGATCCAAGGAGGAAAGAATTTTAATATTTACTGTAATTGCTTGAACAGTATTTCAGATCCACGGGTATAGTATGGAAAGTGTGTAAAATAAATCTGATGCTTTTGTTTTTGTTCTGGGTCAACAGGGCTTTGGAGCACAAGGGATGATCCTGTGTTAGTCCCAGCTCCCCGCCTCCCTGCACATCCAGACTGTGCACTTGAGAGACTCAGCCACCTAATTCTGTGCTAGAGGAAGCTCACGGTCCCCAAAGAGCACCCAAGTGCACTGGGACTTACACCCTGCATGGGGACCACCAGTCGGAAGCTAGTAAACAGTCCCCATCATCTCCACTGACAAAAGAAAATTATCAGTGAATATAAAGAATATAAATAAAACTTTTTAAAAAGATTTTTTTCACCAGTTTTTTTGTTCGCTGTATTTTCAAATACAGAAATGAGATCATGAGAATACTACACAGGAGATGGCAGATGTGACTGGGGCCGGGACCCTCAGTGTTCTTCCGTGAGATCCACCCAGCCAAAAGAGAGTGTCCTGATGTCTCGAGCAGCTTCTCGCACTTGGGCCATGAGTTGCTGAAGCGCCTTAGATTCTGCCTCTGTCAAACTTCTTCCATGAGAACGTGAGAGTAGACATGTGATGTCCACATATTTTTCTCCTAGTTTTGACTTTCTATAGTCAAATCCTGTGAGGAATCCTGTGATGGTAGTTGCCAGATACTATTGCTATCCCAAGGGAGCACAGTAAACTCTCTCAGACTGCCCGCATGGGGCACTGCTTTTTGTTTTGGGGGGTTTTTTATGTTTTTTTTTAATATTTTTTTATGTTTATTTATTTTTAACAGAGAGAGAGAGAGAGAGAGAGAGAGTGCGCATGAGTGGGGGGAGGGGCAGACAGAGAGGGAGACACAGAATAGGAAGCAGGCTCCAGGCTCTGAGCTATCATCACAGAGCCCAACGCAGGGCTTGAACTCATGGACACTGAGATCATGACCTGAGCCAAAGTCGGAGGCTCAACCGACTGAACCACCCAGGAGCCCCTGCTTTTTGTTTTTTAACTTCTTCCTCTATTCTCTTCACCCTTCCTTTCTGCTTAATAATCTATAATCTGGATTTGCTCACCACCTTCTATAGGTTTCCTAAACAACCCAACCTAATGACTGTTCTGACTTAAAAGAAAAAAAAAACAAAACAAAAGCAAGGATCATCTAGATATAATATCTATCTTTTAAAAAAAGAAAAAGGAGAAAGGTAAATTCAGCTTTCTGCCCACCCCCATATTTGCCCACTTGAAAATTCTTTCATATGAATTATCTTATTCCATCTTCAGAGTTCAATGGCCTGATCAGCTGTGGCAGCTAGGGGCTGACCAGATGATGGATAGAAGATATTAAAATTCTGATTGGCGGGGCCCAGAGGATCAGGGAAAGACGTTCTGGCTAGGGATCCCCAAACATCATCGCATGTGCAGTGAACGCAGGCAAGAGGCAGAAAACACTCCCTCCTGAGAGCCTCGTTTGTGAATTCATAGCTTCAGTGGGGCTGAGATGGAGACAAAAGACAGTCCATCAATCTAGAGTTTCCTATAAAAACTAAAGAGAAAAAGGGAGAAATTGTAAAATAATCACAGTTTTGCAAATGTCGTATGACCCCAACCAGAAAATGGTAGGCATGGTAGAAATTTCGTCATGAAACAAACAGGAGAAAGGACTGTACCAACTACAGCAATTCACCAGGCTGTGCTTTAAGTTTTCTGATGTTAAGAGCAGCGTCGGTGGCAAAATGCCTACTATTCACCACACTTCCCGAGTGGAACTTATAAACAGGTTGGAAGACGTAAGGCCACTGTGCCCTATACAGCAAGACAGCTTTTAACTTATCTTTTGTTCCCCTTTCTGTTATGCAGAGGGAAAGTTTACATAAAGCTGGACCACAGAGATGGCCTTTTTTAAGACTGGACGACAAAAACTCGGTAGGAAGAGAAAATTAATGCAAATGAGTGGTTCCATACGTATGAGTTTTCATTTTAGCTCCGTTGTCTCCTCATAGGAGAATGTGTGCATGAGGAAAAATGGCGTGCCAATGAAACACTGTCAAATGGGCAGCACAGACTGTTTCCAGATAAGTTTTATACCAATTATTCTGATTCTTCATTTACGCAGCCATGAATACAAGTGCACAAAAGTCCTTATGGGAACATTTGCCACTGGTATTTTAGAGCTCATTGACCTCACCTAAGCCAGATATTCTTTAAAAAGGGAGAGCGGGCCTGAGTGACTCAGTCAGCTGGGCTTCAGACTCTTTATTTCAGCTCAAGTCATGATCCCAAGGTCATGGGTTGGAGCACCACATCAGGATGAGTGTGGACCCTGCTTGGTATTCTCTCTCTCGCTCTGTCCCCCTCCCCCACATGCTCTCTCTCTCTCTCTCTCTCTCAAATTACAAAAAAATAAAAAATAAACTCTTCAAGCAAATAACAGTGCATTAGGTATCAAAATCCTGGTTCCAATTTTCTCTAGACTATCTGAGCATTGCTGTTGTCTTTATCATTATTTTGAAGTTTGGAGAAATAATTAAAATACAGAATCAGTCAAAGAATAATATAACCAAAACTTGTGTATGGCAACCCAGAGACCATTAGGATATTGGCTTCCAAACTTTAAAAAAGAAAAGAAGAGAGAGAGAGAGAGAGAGAGAGAGAGAGAGAGAGAGAGAAAGCTGGCAGAGAAAACTGAGGTCGTTACATTAGCTTTGCTTGTCTTTTCCCCACCCACCCCATCCTCCCCTCCTAGATTACATCTTTACAAAAACAATTTACCAGCTCCTTCACTTCTTGATTGTTATCTCAGAATAAATTACAGTTCTGACATCTCTTTTCTTTGCCACTACAACCAAACTTTCATTCTCTGAAGCAAAAGACAAAAAGCTTTGATGCACTTCTTTAAGCAAGACAGAACCAACCACCCACCTGCCATACATTTCCTGGTCTGGAGCAGTGACGTCACTGAGCACAGCTGATCCCCCGGTTTCAGATCAGAGCAGGAGAATTTTCACCCTGTAAGAGAGAGCCGCCAGCATGGTTTGCTCTGGTTTGCTGTGGGTATTCGTGGTTTCCACCTATCTTGGTAAGAAAGGCACATGTATTTGCTTTTACTATTATCCAACAGGACTGGGAAATAGGAAGAAAGATCAGTAACACAGGCATCTTACCTCCTCATTGGTGCTGGCTATTGGGGGCAAAGAAGTTTATGGATATTGCCTGAAGTTTGATCAAGAAGATGAAAGGTGGTAGGGAATGGGATCAGCTTGTGAGTCTGCTTGCCTTATCTGGCGTGATACCCTCTCCTCCTTCCCACAGGATCCAGCATGGCCCAGAAGGTCACCCAGACTCAACCAGAAATGTCTGTGCATGAGGCAGAGACTGTGACCCTGGACTGCACGTTTGATACTAGTGACAGTAATTATTATTTGTTCTGGTACAAACAACCTCCCAGCAGGGAGATGGTTCTCATTATTCGCCAAGAAGCTAATAAGCAAGAGAATGCAACAAATAATCGCTTCTCTGTGAACTTCCAGAAGGCAGACAAATCCTTCAGTCTCAGGATCTCAGACGCCCAGCTGGAGGATGCTGCGATGTATTTGTGTGCTCTCATGGAGGGCACAGTGACAGGAGTAACAGAGGGAGGTTTACAGAAACCTCAGACCTCAGCATCTGTGCAGAGGTCAGGGGAAGGGGGAGTGTGACTGGTTGGGGTACCAGGAGCATAGAGAGGGAATCATCAGCTTCTCCAGAGAAAAAACATACTATTCTATCGAACCAGAGGAAACACAGAAAGGATGTCTGTAAGCCTTAGTAATTCTCAAAATAGTAATAAAAATAACTGGTCCCTCAACATGGAATGCCCATCCCCACTCAGCCACTTCTCTAGTGTTCAAAGTGTTCTGAAGTGTCTCCTCTTCTCAAAGTCCTTGTCCCCAACTTGCCCAGGTAGTGCTGACCATTTCCTCTTTTTTCCCTTAGGTTTTCAACCCTAAGCGTATTCTTTGTTTGTTTGTTTGTTTGTTTGTTTGTTTGTTTGTTTTAAGAGCAAGCTTTACTTATTAGAGACTGAATTTTATTCATTTCAATGGCAACAGTACCTACAATATTCCTTAATTCACAGATAGGATTTTTTTTAATGAAGTTAATTCATTGATAGTATTTTCCTTATTTCCTCAATAAACATGATACAACAAAAGTTGATTCTGGGCTAACTCAGAGGAAACAGAGACTATATGGTATACAGAAAATGACTAATAATGACAATATTATATTGATAATAACAATAGCTAATACTTAATAATAATAATAGTAATAATAATAATAGCTAACACTTATTGCATATGTATGTGTGCCCCACATTCTGATAGGTGCAGAATACGGATTATTTCACTTAGTAGTTTGAGCAAATCTATGCTTTAGGTACTCTTGATAACCCTATTTGATATGAGGAATTAAACCTCAGAGAGGCTAACTTGCCTAAAATCACACATTGTGTGTATGGTTCATTAATCAGTGGACATTCTGCATCCCCAGAGAGTGGCAAATGCTACAGCCTGTCAATCTTATTAATTTGACAGATGCATAGATATATTTTGAGAAAGAAATGCATGAAAATGGTGCTATAATGTGCACACACTTGTATAATATGCACACTGTTCTCACTCTTTCTAGGGTATAATTGCATACTACCTGATTTCATTTATCATTATTAGTTAAAGTTAAAGTAGAATTAACAGTAGTCCATTATTATGCTTCTACATAGAGAATTTGTACCTTAATACTAGTTTATGCTTATTTGGCTTGTGAATTTTTAATATTTTTAACTTGTCTGATGCATTTTTCAATAGCATTTCAAAATTATTTATTTATTTATTAAAGTTTATTTATTTATTTTGAGAGAGAGAGAGAGAGAGAGAGAGCGCGCGCGCGCGCGCGCGCGCGCGCGCGCGCGCGCACAAATGGGGGAGGGGCAGAGAGAGAAAGGGAGAGAGAAAATTCCAAGCAGATTCTACCCTGTAAGTGAGGAGCCCAATTCAGGGCTTGAACTCCTGAACCAGGAGAATATGACCTAAGCCAAAGTTGGTCCTTTAACCAACTGAGCCACCCAGGAGCCCCAATTACATTTTAAATTTAAAACACGGTTTTTGGCAGTGGTGCTCCATAAATGTTCCAAGTGTCACATTGTGTTATTCAATGAAGAATGTAGTTTTAAAAAACCCAAATTATCATAGGAAAACCTTTTTTTGTAACTTTTTGAGCTGTTTTTCATAGGACTGGGTATTGCTGTGAGTGCTTTTTTTTCTGATTTTTTTTTTTTTACCTCTAGTGCAAAACTAATATATTTTGAAATACTTTCCCATATAAATAGTTTTTCCATTGCATGAGTTCCCATGGCTATAAAATTTTACATCTTTGGGATGTACCTTAATTTGCTCAATCAGTCGCTTTTGCACATGAGCACAAGTATATTGTTACCAAACCAGGGTTATTATGAGTAAAATTGAAGTATTAAAGAAAAATACTGTACATAACGCTGTATAGTGATGTGGGGAACAAAGGCAGAAAGAAATGTAGATCAAATTAAATTTCCTTATAACCTGCAGCCCACTGACAAATACTTGAGGCAGGCAGAGTAGAACATTCCTCCAGGAACTCCTACTGTCTTAATGTTAATACTTTCCTAGAGGGAAAACAACCTTAGCTTGACAATAGCCAGGCCTCCAGGATCTTGAGAGTTTTCTTTAGCATATGAAAGTCCTTTTGGAAACTTCCCTTTGTCTTGACCTCTCCCAACTCCCAAGTGTAGAATCAGTCACTCCTCACAACCCCAATGCAGCAATTTCTGCCCACAGGTCTTGTCCCTTTGCTTTAATAAAACTACCTTTTTGCACTGAAGATGGCTCAAGAATTCTTTCTTAGCCTTCGGCTCTGAGCCCCAGTATTTTCCACATCATATGCAAGTAAGAAAGAGCCCAGGTCAAAGTGACTGAAGCAAAAAACCAAAAAACTAGTTGGCTTAAAAAAACTGAAAAACCCAAGCTAACTACCTCTTCAAGAAGTCTGGGTCCAAGTATTCAAATGATGTCACCCATAACTTGCCCTGCACTAGCTCTTCTTTTTTTTTGGCTTTATTCCGAAGTAAGCTTTGGCCAAGTGATGGCAAAAACAGCCACCAGCAGCCTCAGACTTATAACCTGCTGTATCGGTTTCCTATTGCTGCTGAAAGGAATAATCACAAATTTAGTGGCTTAAACAATATAAATTTTTTATCTTATCTTCTGAAGGTCAGAAGTCACACCAAACTAAAACCAAAGCATTGGCAAGGGAGCCGGCATGACTTCTAGAGTCTCAGGGTGGGGTTGGGGGAAGGGTAGTGAAACCTTGAGACTTTGCCAACTTCCAGCGGCTGCCACACACTCCCGGCTCGTGGCTTACCTCCATCTTCAAAACCTGCAACTGTATCATTTTGACCCCTACTACCACCGCCACATCATGTCCTTCTCTGTCTTGACCCTCCTGCTTCCCTTTTACAAGGACTCTTGTGGTTACACTGGACTCACCCAGGGGTGGTGTCTCAATGGGGTGTCTCAGGATAGGATGGAGGCCCCCAAATGTGGGGTGACGATCAGGTGGAAGCCGGTGGACAGTGAAAAGATTCACCTGAGGCAGAACAAAGGCATAAAAGTTTATTGAATACACTGCCAGGGAGTGGTGGGCAGGACAGCAGAGGACAGGCTGTCTGCAACAAGGCAGTGGGTGGGGGCCATATTTACAGGGGGAAGATGAGGCCGTATGGCAATATATGGGATCTTCCCTTTTTGGTAACTGTGCCTGGTTGTAAGTAGCCCATTGATCAGTTAGGGCTGATGGATATTTTGAGGTGGGTCATCTGATGGGCCTGTTTATATTCAGCCAGGTGGACGCCGTGGTCCTTTCTACATTTCAATGCTCAAGCCTGCTTGCCTGAAAGTGGCCTCCACACCAGGTATTTCAGGGTAGTCTCCCCATCTCAATATCCTTAATTTAAACTTTAAAAACCTTTTCTTTGTGTTTTTCCATTAGCCCACATTAGCTTTTTCTCACCTACTAGACTATTTGTTATATTTGTCATGTGTTGTATGTATTGTGTTTCCTTCCAGGTAGGGATGATATTAAAAACTTTTAGCCTGATATCTAATAGCCTGTTTGGATTTGGTATGAATATCGGAATGCACACAGGTTGGGAGGAGACAATCATAGTGTTAGAACAGAGTTCTGGTGGGGACCCCTTACTAAGCCAGGAGTTTACTGTTCAGTTGGAAGTTCCAACCCTCTAATCATATGGTTGGCTCCTCTGCCACCAGCCATCCTTAGTGCCTTTCCTAAATCGCTTCATTAACATAAACAAAAGACACCTCTATCCCTTTCACGAAATGAAATTCCAAGAGTTTTGGATGCTGTGTGTCTGAAGTGGGGACACAGATCAAATATATATTTCTAATTATAAATCACAAATATTACACGTGCCTATATTAATCTTAGCCTTTGCTTAAGAACTTGATCAGAGTAGAACCTTTAGGTATGGAGACTGCATTAGTTAATCCCTATGCCTATTTTGCTTCTTACTAATGTGCCTTGCTATCACTTGTAGCCTGCTTTGGTGGTAAACAAAAACTGGCAGCACGAGGCTTTAAAGCACTCACTCTCCTCTTAACTTGGGCTTTTATTCTTAGATCTACCCCTCTCTGGACACTTTATTCTCTGCACCACCAGGAATCAGTCATTTTTTTTAAGTTTATTTATTCATTTTGAGAGAGAGAGAGAGAGAGCACAAGCGGGGGAGTGGCAGAGAAAGGAAGAGAGATAGGATCTCAAGCAGGCTCCACACTGTCAGCACAGAGCCTGATGTGGGGCTGAAACCCACCAACTATGAGATCATGACCTGAGCCGAAGTCAAGAGTCAGGTGCTTGACTGAGCCACCTATGCGCCCCAGGAATCAGTCATTTTAAACAGAAGTTGCAATCTCTTGACAGAAGGAAACACTTCTGCTTAATGGGGAAGCTAAGGCAGATAACCTTAGATACTGTAGAGACAGTATTTCAGAATGACAGTTTGATAATTTCTCGCACACAATGTCTGCAAATTGAGAAGGATGAATGCTGTCAGATCTAAGAGTCCCTTTTACTGTCTTACTTCATTCATATTCACATTTAAGGAGAAACATTCAAGCAGCCTCATGAATTTCAGTGATATTTTCCACCAGCCTATAGAAGATACAAATTTAAGAATGGCTAAAGGATTACACACACATATACATTGACAGTAATTCTGCATGCCATCAAGGCATGTTCATGTTTGTAGACCAACCAGTGCATTAGATTAATGGCAGTCAAACTTAGGGAAACTACGTGATCACACATTTTGAAGATGAGTTCTAAAATATTTGATCATTACTGTAAATGTTTAAATAGCTATGGAGGTTATAAATTCCACTGTATTATAAATATTGACATTTTCAAATAAAATTTTAGAAGAGCTTTTAAATATATGTGATGAAATCTTAATACTAAAGTGATTTGCTACCCATAAACACCCAATTAAAATTTATGAACAAAGTCTCCATTAACAATTGAAGATACAATAACAATTGCTTTTTTTCTTTCCTTAAAATCATATTTCCTTTCAGCTCCTGAAGATTTAATATCACATATTTTTCATTAAAATTCTTTTATTGACTCAAAATTTCTGCGACAAAAACCTGTATGAGATCGAAATTATTATTCTTTTTATTTCCTCGGACCATATTGCTGTTTTTTTTTTCAGAGTTGAACTGTAAACACAATTATTAATAATGCACATTTGATGAAAATTACTTAAAGATACTACCATTTCAAAAAGATTTTTAACATAAAAGGTAAAAAGTTCTTTGCAAATGCATATCTTAATGAAATGACTGGGATCTATAATGATTTGATTGAAGGAGGCTTCCCCTACACAAACAAAAAGAAGTACTCCTTTCCTTAATGTCTTAGAGTTGTTTTTTTTTTCTTTTCTTTTCTTTCTTTCTTTCTTTCTTTTTTTTTTTTTTTTTTTTTTTTTTTTTTTGGTCCTGGGGTTTTTAAACTGCAGAAAAAAGATTCTTTCTTGTGTAATGTGAAGAAGCACAGTTGTGAAATGAAAACTATAGTCAAGTTCTCCGGCAGATCATTTTCAGGAAAGCACACACAGAGAAGTTCAGGATCTAGGTGTTGATTCCCTTAAAACATCTATCTGCTCCTTTGTTTGAAGATCACTGCATTGGACTGCTCTAAATATTACTGATTCATTCTCAGTAAGTGGAAGTCTTCGCTCAGGAATGAGGTGTGAAGAAAATAAGCAGGGAATTTGAAGGAAAGAGCCTTAAATTTCAATCAGCCTAATAAATTGCCTCAAATCAGTTGGACATTTCTGGATTGGAAGAATAGCTACTGAGGAGTTAGAAAGCAATAAGGATCAAGTTCCTGCGTGACAAAAAGTCATTTTGCACACTAATGTGTATTGGTTTGTTATGATTTCAAATCAACTTGTTTATGACTTAAATGAAGTTGTTTTAATCCACTGGTTTGTGACAGACAAAAAAGAATGAAGTGGTTTTTGGAGGAAAGTTGTTTTGATAGAAGAATGAAATACATTGTGTCAGAGTGTTATCATATTATCTATTTTTACCAATAAGAACTCAGTAGCTGAGCTACTGAGGGGCCCCACTGAGGGCTTATCAATAAAAACACGAAGAAGTAAATATGTCAAGGGTACATTTAGAACATAATTACCAAGGGTTTGTGAGGAGTATCTGAGAGTGCTTGGTCTGAACAAGGGACCTCTGCTGACCTAAAGAGAACTCTGAAAAAACCATGGGGCAATTAGCTTCTGCCAAGGTAAAGATCTGTTTTACCAACATTGAAGAAAGCCATACAGTGGCCCCATGAAGAACAACTTGTCCCTCAACACCAACCCCATAGTTTCCTAGCAACATGCTCTAGCAACAGGAGACTTTTACTCTGGGGCTCGCAGCTGGACATCAGCTTTTGGTGGGGCTAAGCCATCTCTCCCCAAGTACCAACTCCTATTAAATGTATACTTCAGGGGGTGCCTGAGTGGCTCAGTTAGTTAAGCTTCTGACTCTTGGTTTTGCCTTAGGTCATGATCTCACAGTTTCCTGGGTTCTGAGCTGGCAGCTTGGAGCCTGCTTGGGATTCTCAATCTCTGCCTCTCTCTCTCTCTCTGCCCTTCCCCCAGTCGTGCTGTTCCTTTTTCTCAAAATAAATTAAAAAAAAAAAAAAGTACACCTCAACTAAATATGAACTTTTTTCCTTTCATCTCCCCTTGCCTGGGACAATAGTGTGATTAATCTATCATTGGTTCAGAGTATATTATTTCTTTATTGGCTTATTAAGAGACATTTTCCTGCATGCTATTGGCTTGTGAAAGTCCCTCCATGAATCCATATTAAATAGATTGCTGACAAAGACAAAGTCAGTCTCTGAGCATAATTTGCCTCCTCAAAACAAAACATACATGTGTCTTTATCTTGGGAAAGGCAGTTTTAAATGCCATGGCCATTCACTAATAACATTGTGAAAGAGAAAGTTGTCCCTTGGGAGAAAAAAATGATGATTGCCAGATCTTTTTTTTTTTTTTTCTCTATCATGCAAGAGCATTTCCCAGTAAGAACTTACCTGACACTCTCGGGGAATGTAACTTGGCTGTCACAGCATATTTACCTAGCAATCCATAACTGAGAAAGGCTCATATGGTTTACACTCCAGTGTATTGGAGGTTAACCTACAGAAATGGAAGAGGTGTTAAGAGTTCATAGCTGGAAGACAAATTAACCTCAAATTGTTGTATCAACTGTACCAATATTTTATTTTGCTATCTGTACATTTATATCTTTTTTCCTGTAAGCACTCGTGGAATCAGCTATTTTGATTATTAATGTTCTCTCACCAAAAACTTTAATAAAACTTGGACACAGACTCACTCTTTATTTGTATGAGAATTTTATTTTTTAGCACATGTAAGGCCATTCTGGCTCTGAATCAGGTAAGTCCTTCCTGATACCTAAACTATAAAATCTTGGTTCCGTACACATCTAGGTTGGACAGAAAAAATAGCTGGCCATTTTTTATTTAGTTTGATATCCGGACATTTAAAGATTTCTTTGTGAGAGGAAATCTAATGGACCACATGTCTTGAGACATTCCTAATTATTTTTCAATAGTCTGGATTTAGTGATGAAGGGAAACAAAAATAGATGATTCATTTATAGTAATACTGTCAAATCCCATGGACTGTATACCTTTCTCTCCAACCACATGGCACATTCTGGCTTTGGACACCAGCTTCACAAAAGCAGAATCTGCAGGCATGCAGATTTTCCAAAAAGAAAACTCAAATCCATATCTTCCTTAAAGGGTTTCAGAATTCTAGGGCACAGTTACTCTGGGAGCTAAAGAAAGTCTATCAAATGTCAGCACGAATTTCCCCCTTACTTGAAATGACCTCACTAGTGTTGTCCTGGTATCTGGCATAACAAAAGCCCACCCTGACTCAGTGCATGCTGGGAGTACACTTGTCATGAAAGAACTCAAAAGCATGACTTCTCAAAGTTCTCCAGGTTTTTCTCCTACCTTCTTAGCCCTCCCTACTTTCCTCTTCTTTTGAAGGCTGTATCTTCTCTACCAGTTTCTTGAGTTCTGGTGTTCTTAATCCCTCCACTAAAGGGGAACAGAATATGCCACCTCAAAATGTGCCACTTTAGCATGCGGATTATTTTGAGCTGAAGTCAATCAAAATCCAGCAGATTTAAAAACTTTTACTTTCCGCCTTAAACTACCTAAAGGAATTTAGATAGAGAGCCTGGCACAGGAGAGGAATTACCAGGGACAACTTTATATCTGAAAAATCTATTCATATGGCAGGGCAAACATCTGATTTCCAAATATTTGCTCTTTGTATCATCCTGTGAATGCCCCTCCTCCCTAGTGAAGCCCCAGGCCCCTATCCCTTTCCCTTTCCTTAGCTCAGGATGGCAAATGAGCCTCAACTGCTCAACTTGCCCTCAGGTCTCCTATCTTTGAAGCTTCCATATGCACTAAATTAAATTTCCTTTCTCCTATTAATCTGTCTTATATCAAGTTAATTATTGGACCAGGCAGAGAACCTAGAAGGGAAGAAAGGAAAAACGTTCTGCCCCTAGACTACACACAGATTCTAAGCCATCTCATCAACTCCTAACCTCTGAAATACCTATTAACTGGTCTATACTGACAAATTGGTGTCAGTGACCCAGCCCCTTCTCAGTACAAACCCACCTAGATGCTTTAATCTTGAAAGGCCCCAAATTAATTAAGCTCATTATCTCACCACTCCACCTCCTCCAGTGTCCCCATCCTAGTGAAGTGAAGGAAATCATCATTCCATCCAGGTATTTTCCTCACTACAGCCAGTTATTGAAACACACAGTGGTGATAATTTCACTCTTGCTTAAAATTAAACAATGACTGCCCATTTCCCATAGGACAAAACCTAAGATCATCACCAAGTCTCACAAGCCCTCCTCGATCTGGGCTTACTTCTCTGGCCTTATCTCCCATCTCTCAGTTTCCCCCACCTTGGACTGTGTGTTTAGTATCTCCTGTTTGCTTTTCCGGGTCCTCTCTCCATCCTTCTGCACCCTGCTCTGTGCCCCAGGTGGCTGAACTGTAGGAACTGCATCAACAGACTCTCTTGTCTGCTTTAGTTGGTTTTGGCCCAAGGGGAGCACCTGCAGAGATAAAGAGGAAGAAGAGAAGCATAAGGTCAGGGTATCTATTCCCCCAGCATCTTCCCTGTGAGATTCACCTAGGCTGACATTGACCCTCTATCACAAGGTCAGTTCTTTAAGATGGTCTGTCCAAACAGCCTCTCTAGCTCCAGGTTCCAGTAATCAGTTTGTTCCACTTAAGGCCTGGATGGATCCTTGTCCCAGAGCATAGCACTATCCTTTATATGTTTCCTACACCTTGCTTGTACTTTTATAACTAGAGCCACATTAAACTCTCCTCAAATTTTGCAATTTTTGTGTGCACAAGTTTCCTGCTAGAACCCTGGCTGACAGTGTCTGCTTTCAGATCCTAAAATGTGCCTATTTGAACTTAAATGTTACTTCTTCGGGGAGGCCTTTCCTAGCCCTTTTGATTCATGTATAACTACCTGCTAAATCTCCTATGGCACTATGTACTTCTCCTGTCACTCATCCTCCATGCCTAGTGACAATCACTGAGTCGTGTTCATGTCACCTTCTCTAGGAGGCTGCATATTCCAGGACATTAGGGATTGAGTCTGTCTTGCTCATTGTCATAATCTAAGAGTTCAACCCAGGACCTGGAAGACAGTGGGTTCTCAGTAGTTATTTGTTGAATTCAAAAATGGATTGAATGAGTTCATGAATGAGCCCACTTTTATTCAAAAACAAGGTTGCATCAGAAAACTATAAAGCAAAATCTGTCGGAAATATAAGACTAATTTGACAATAATAAGTATGGGGTACTTTAATATATATTTCTCAGAGAAAGAGAAAGAGGGAGATGAAAAATAAACTTGTATATATATATATATATATATATATATATATATATATATATATATATACACACACACACATATATACAGCTATAGAACATCTACCAAAAGATGAGCATATATTATGACTCAAAGAAGCAATAGGAAAGATTCATAAGAGCTATATTCTCTGAAAATGCAATAAAGCTAGAAATTAATAATTAAAAGATAGTCAATAAATGAGTTGGAAGGAAATTAACTACTTACGTTATTCTAAATAATTTCCAGTTCAAAGAACTAAAAGTTAAAACTGCGGGTCATTAAAAATTAACACTAATGATAACACTACATATAAAAACCTGTGGATTTGTTCAAAGCAAAACCCATAAGAAAATGTGCAGCCTTGATACATTTATTAATAAACAGTCAAATAACGGAGCCAAATCTTCAATTCAAGAAATTAAAAAAGGATAATAAGCAAAATAAGCCAAAATGAAGAAGGGAAAAGTCTAATAATAAAAGTAGGAATTAATTTAAGAGCAAAACAAAAGTTGGAATTTATTAAGCCAAGAGTTCTGGAAAATCTGTTAAGAAAAAAGAGAAAATGGGGCGCCTGGGTGGCTCAGTCGGTTGAGTGGTCAACTTCGGCTCGGGTCATGATCTCGCGGTCCATGAGTTCGAGCCCCGCGTCGGGCTCTGTGCTGACAGCTCAGAGCCTGGAGCCTGTTTCAGATTCTGTGTCTCCCTCTCTCTGACCCTCCCCCGTTCATGCTCTGTCTCTCTCTGTCTCAAAAATAAATAAACGTTAAAAAAATTAAAAAAAAAAAAAAAGAGAAAACACGAATACACATTAAGAATGACAAAGGTGATATAAGACCATCTCAGGAAGGAATTTTTAAAATTATTGGTACTTTGTGTAAATAGACTTTGATGACATGGATAATTTTTAAAAATCTATAACTTTTCATTTGAACCCTAATTTCCTAAAAATTTATATTATTTTATAATTCCAAAGTCTGCATTAAATTATAAAGGACAAAACCTGTCTCTTCTATGTTCCCCACACACCCAGCAAGTTACTACATATATGTGTAATTCCTCCCACCAAGTTGAACAAAACATTTGCCAGTATTGAAGTCTTTCTTGCCCTTCGCCCCATTTTGCCCACTCCCAACCACCCTCTGTACCACTGCCACACCCTTTTTTAGAAAGTATCTTTTCATTATATATCACTTCAGTATTCAAAATCTCATAGTAGTTCCGATTTTTTACACAAAAGTAAGCCCCTTTGGCTAGCTTTCAGTGACCTCCATCATCCACTCGTCATTTTATCAACCCACCTGCTTTCCCAGAGGCTTTTTCCTAGCCTATGTTTTCTATGTTAGTCCTACCTTTCTTATCACTTTCTCACAAATTCATCCTCCTCGCTGCTACCTCCCTATGTTCCCTGCAACGCCTCTGTCTCTCTCTGTGTCAAACATTATGTATTCTTCTGGTCTCAATTCCTCCAAAATGGCTGCATCAGATTCCTGCAGTCTCCTATAATCTGTCTCTCCTTTCTGAATTTATAGAAAGCCTATATCCCATCCCCACCCCCAAAAACTGCACTGCTTTCACTTTTTAACTTTTGCTCTTTGCATGTTATTTTAATCTTCCTAACTTACAACTCCATTAAGACCTAGACTAGACCTTGTGAAATTATTTAAAACTCCCATCCCGTCATTTATCACATTACCTGACACTTGGTGGGTGCTTGGTATGTACCTTTGACTATAATGTCTTTTAGTTCTTCTAATATTCTTCATTTTCTCCTCAGATGTCCTTGTTAAGAAGAAAAATCAGTACTGAATGGTTCTATCAGTTATAGAGAGTTCATGCAGGAAAGGGAATTTTAGTGGGAATTTGCCTGAGACAGTAGAGGATTGGGTTTAGGATTTTTAAAAAGAGAAATTATATGGATGAAGCTGTTCCACAATGTCCCACACTGACTGCAGTGAGGGCAATGGGTAAAAAAATCACTGCCACCAAATCCTAACCAGAAGCTTGTTACACAGAAAAGCACAAGACTAGGCATTAGCTCATTAGTTAGGCAATTGGGTTGGAATCCCACCCCGTCACTACACCAGCTGCGTGATCTTAAGCTTAACATTTACCCCTGTAAATCCCACTTTCCTCTTCTATAAATTAAAGATATTCTGAGGAGTAAATGCTATCATTCATTCAGTTAACACAGTGCTTAGAGTATACCACTGGTCTGTATATATTAGTTATGATTATTATCGTATTTTGTCTTTTTTCCACAACTTGTGTAAGAGGTATTTGAGGACCTAAAGAAGCTGTGATGGGGCATTCCTGAGTGGTTCAGTCAGCTGAGCACCCGACTTCAGTCCAGGTCATGATCTCATGGTGCGTGAGTTCGAGTCCCACGTCGGGCTCTGCTGACAGCTCAGAGCCTGGAGCCTGATTCAGATTCTGTGTGTGTATCTCACTCTCCCTGCCCCTCCCCTGCTCGCACTCTGTCTCTCTATCTCTCTTTCTCTGTGTCTCTCTCTCAAAAATAAATAAACATTAGAAAAGAAGAAGAAGAAGAAGAAGAAGAAGAAGAAGAAGAAGAAGCAGCAGCAGCAGCAGCAGCAGCTATGATGGTGTTCTCCAAGAGTTAATGTGAGTCCGAAAAGGTCCACGGCTTGTAGGGAACCAAAATGATCTCAGAAACTAACCCAGTTCATCAGAAGTAGCTACTCATGTTTAGGGGAGTCCTAAAGAAATGAAACCTTCTCATCCTCCCAATCTCCACCCCCACCCCCAAGAGTCCACACAATTGAGACAACACTGTTGTGGTGGGCATCTAATATTTTGTTCGCTTAGAACAGCAACTCCCTCCTGGTAAGAGATAAACTCTAACCATGTGGTCTGAATGGAGGCTGTCATCTTACTTACATAGCCACCTGGGACACCCCCAAATGACCCAGACAAGGACACATGGTCCAGCTGAGCCAATCACATCATGTACACTCTGCTGCAGTCACAGATTGACCCCCTGGAGGAAAACCTGACTCAGACTAATATAAGCAAAACCCTACGCCAGAAATTTTTAATTTGGGGTGGGAAAGAGGGATCCTTCGTCCTTTCTTGGTGGCTACACTGTGAGATGAACTCTAGGTAGAGAATGGTTGCCACCATGTCTCCTTTTTTGTGGTCTGAGTGAGTAAAGCTGATATGCAGAGAGCAGGAATCCTTGCAGGATTCAGTTCCCTGGCACCCTGGATACCTGAAACCCATATGTACTTCTGCGTTTGCCAAGGTTATAGGAGCCGATGGATTTCTTTTCTGGCCTAAGCTTATTTGGTTTTCTGTTTGTTTGTTTATTTTTTAACTGTTTGATTTCACATTTATTGCTTGCCTACTATGTATGAAGCAGGAGAAGATAACCCAACAAAGAGACAGGGAGCCCCGCCTGAAAGACATGTTTCATACATATTCCTAAATACACTTTTACCTCATTGAAGTCAGTCAGTACATATTCTTACTGACTGAATATTCTTATTCTTATTTATTTATGGATGGGGTTCAGTTGTTGTTTTAAAAATAGTGCATCGTGTTGGTGCTTTTGGTGCCTCACCCACCACTAGTCCATAGCTCTGGCTCCCAGTGGCTCTGAGTGTTGGCTGCTAACAGCTCACGGCAGCGTCCTAGTCCGGATAGCTACCCTTGGCCAAATGGGAGTCATCTCATTCGGTTGATCACTGCCCCTATTTTTTCACCATTCTCCATACTGCAAACCCTGCACAACAGGTACAAAACGTTAGCTCTCTTGCACTGGGGAGTGATCACCCTTGTGGTCTCCCGTGGAGGCCACATCCTGGCTGAGCTTCCCCACTTGCCTAAGCCTGCCTCCCTCACTCCCTGACAGGCTTATCCCGAGAGCACTTCCTTAATAAATCTCTTTCCCCAAAATCCCCATCTCATTTCCTAACCGGGCACTGTAGTTCAGACAAATAATATATTGAAGAAATTTAAAAAGATGCATGCACATACAAACACAGTATACATTCCCAAGAAGAGATTTTTTTTGTATATATATTTCAGATATATAATGACTGCTATTTTGTTACTTCTGCTTTTGTCTACGTTGAAGAGTATTTACAGCTAAGAATTCAGCCCAAACATTATTTGTGCCGAAAGGGTACTAAACTGCTGAATCATGGCTTATCTGCTGTCTGTGATTCTAAATATCTTTTTTTTTCTCCTTTTCTTTTTTCCTTCCAATTTTATTTAAATTCAAGTTAGTTGACATACAGTACAGTATTGGCTTCAGAGTGGAATTTAGTGATTCATCGCTTCCGTGCAACACCCAGTGATCAACAAGTGCCCTACTTAGTACCCATCACCCATTTAGCCCACCCCCACTCACCTCTCCTCCATCAACCCTCAGTTTGTTCTCTGTATTTAAGAGTCTCTTATGGTTTGCCTCCCCCTCTGTTTTTATCTTATTTTATTTTTCCTTCCCTTCCTCTATGTTCATCTATTTTGTTTCGCCTGAGCTTATTTGTATTATATTTCTGTCACTTGACTAAATGTCCTGACTAATCAACCAGATTTTTAAGGATTAATTTGCTAAGTAATTTTTATTTTATTTATTTTTTAACGTTTATTTATTTATTTATTTTTAATGTTTTTATTTATTTTTGAGACAGAGAGAGACAGAGCATGAGCGGGGAAGGGGCAGAGAGAGGGGCAGAGAGAGAGGGAGAATCTGAAGCAGGCTCCAGGCTCTGAGCTGTCAGCACAGAGCCCGACGTGGGGCTCAAACTCACAGACTGTGAAATCGTGACCTGAGCTGAAGTTGGACGCTTAACCGACTGAGCCACCCAGGCGCCCCTAACGTTTATTTATTTTTGAGAGAGAGTGAGAGAGAGAGAGAGAGAGAGAGAGAGAGAGAGAGAGAGACAGAGCACGAGTGGGGGAGGGGCAGAGAGAGACACACAGAATGTGAAGCAGGCTCCAGGCTCTGAGCTGTCAGCACAGAGCTCATGGTGGGGGGTTGAACCCACAAACCTGAGATCATGACCTGAGCTGAAGTCAGAGGCTTAACTGACTGAGTCACCCAGGCGTCGCTGCTAAGAAATATTTAGAAACACCTGTTGGCTTACAAAAAGCAAATTCTACTTGTGTACACAATAATTCTATGGGTTACTTTTTAAGTAATTTCTCAAAATATCCTGCAAGGGACACTGTTTCCACGCGCGCACACACATGCACACCAACTTCTGTTCAAAGCATAAGAGGAGGAACCGAGTGAATTGCATGAGGTGATTCCAAGCGGTTTTAACATCTGCTAAAATTGTGCTTCTCTGGAGAAAGCAAATATTACATATTTGGAGATCCCCAGCTAACTTTTAAGGCACCCAAATCTGAGTCTTCACTGAACTGGACAGAAAAGAAAGAAAGAAAGAAAGAAAGAAAGAAAGAAAGAAAGAAAGAAAGAAAGAAAGAAAGAAAGAAAGAAAGAAAGAAAGAGAGAGAGAGAGAGAGAGAGAGAGAGAGGAAGGAAGGAAGGAAGGAAGGAAGGAAGGAAGGAAGGAAGATCTGCCAACAGTGACTCTGTGGCTTCATCTAGACTGTGAGCTGAGAGTTTACTGGAGAGAGAACCATGGAGGCAAAGAAACTGTCATACAACATTCAGGGATGGAGATCCGGCTCCATGTGACTCATCTGAGGTTCCTCAGGGAGGAACTGGATCACAGAGATAATGATACTCCTCCTTCTGAAATGTTCTCTTTGGACAGGGTTAAAGGCAGAGGTAAAAGCAGAGCATAGCTGCTGCCCCTGAGCACACAGGAGGGAAAAGACTGTTCTGCCTGGTGCAATGATTCAAGTGCTACTTCAGACTGCAGGGTACAGACAGGATCTGGAGAAGAGCCTGGAATCTGTTTTTATTGGCTTCAAAAGGGGCAATGAAGCAGGAGGAGGATTCACAGCTTCACTTGATGCCAAAGCCCGTGGTGGCACCCTGCACACCTCCACCTCCCAGGTGGCCTCTCTGCCACCTACTTTGGTGCCATGGATGCTCACTGTCCCTCATGTTTTCAGTCTGTACCGAGACCTGAGCTGAAGCTCTGGCCACCCCTGCTGCAGAGACTACAGTTATGAGGCTTACTGAACTGTCACTCTAACTCTTCCTGCAAGGAAAATTCTAGAATGAGAAAAGATGGTGGCTTTCACTTTTATTTTCTTTACTGTGAAAATGTTCTTAAAAGGAAAAAGGATTCAAGGAGGAAAAAAATGCTAAATGTGTCTTTTTTGAGACTATGAGATCTCATTCTTTACGGCCTCAGTCAAAACCGTTAGTCTTCTATACAGAATGATTTCGCATTAGTGCAACTGTCACAAATAATTCCTATGAAACATGGACCTATTATTTGTTTTAGATGTGAATACAGCATACAGCATTTACCAATGGATGGAGAAAATAAATAAATGCTTTATAAAAGAACATTCTATAAGAAGGTTCTTACCTTCCTCCCAAAGCACTGACTACAATAGTTAATATCCATATGGTCCAGATACTTATTTATATCAATGTGTGGAGATATTCTTATTGTAGGGCCTTAAAAAAAAGACAAGACAAGAATAATTGGACAGAGCAGACCATACACTGTTAAATGAAAACGTTATGCACATACCTGATCTATAAACCCAGGATACAAATATCGTCAGGTCTCTTTTATTTTTCCAGCTAATGTTTAGAGCAACTACCTGCCAAATAAGCAGCAAGTTTATTGTCTCCCTCTTGAGGCTTTCCCCACTCCCGCCCTTGGCCTGTCAGAATAGATAGACTTAGGCAGTGCAAAAAGGGCTGGCCCCACTTCCACGCCCACAAAGTGTCCCCCCACAGTGGACTCCTGCCTTGTTTCTTGCTGGCACTTGGCCCCCGCCATGGTCTGAGAAGGAATGCTGGACATCTACTGATCCAGCCCCTGAAGGGTGACCCCACTCCTTCAGGGTCAGCCTGGCCAAGGGATGCCTCACACTTGGGCTCCCAGGGTTACAGAGACCTGTATTCTTCTTCGTAGACACAAAACCATCACCCAAGCCCTGGAAAACCAAAGAACGCTGGGTTCAGAGTAATCCTGGCATTCATAGGTGGGTCCACACAACACTACCTTTTCCATCCTCTGAGATCCATAGCTAAGTGATAAATATCTTTTGTTTTGCAAGTCTCAGGCCCTGTGGGTCTGATTACGCTCACTTTCTCCAGAGTGACTATAGGGTTATGCCCTGACCCTCTTAAGGAAAGATATTCTTAAAAACCCCTGAGAATCCTACAGCCTCTCTTCAATCAAGGTTACTTTCAGAGACTCAAGGGTGATTTATCCCCAAAATGAGACTCTCCGAGGTGATCTATGCTAGTTTTCTAAGAGGGCAACCATAATGGTTCCGTAGTATCAATCTTCCTTTTCTAAAGGATGATAACTTCAGCGACTATACAATAGTTTCTTGGCTTTTCTTCCTAAATAATAGAACTAACCCAAACATTACCACTGGTAGGTCCCCTACTATGTGCTTTTGTGAAGTGAATTGAGCACAATTTAATACAATGAAATAAAATTACACATTAAGTTCTAATCTTCCCGCGAAGGGATTGGTTACAACACATTAGTTTATTGCCAAAGAAAGTAGTATCTACTTTGATATAACCTAGGTTTACCTTTTTCCAGGTCCCATTATGCCTCTACTTGTCTTGTAATGCTCTCGTTTGCATTAATGCAACAGTTTGCAATGAGAGATCACTGCCTGGTTTAAAGACCCTGATGAAACCTCAGAATATTTCTAGTGTTTATGTATACATTTTCTCAAAGTCATAATATCAATTCTGTATTGTTTTAGAGGCTTTGTTTCCCTCTAATTGTTCTGCAAAATGTCCATGGCTGCCTTTCTTACCACATTGGCACTGTTCACAGCTCTGCTGAAGAACATAGCAGAGTCTCTATCCTGAGTCTGGTGGTTTGTTTTGCACCCTCTTCCTTGTTGGGCAATGCTTGTGAGTGGGGCTGGGTTATTTACTAACCAAAATCCCAAGCTCAAACAGATTCCTCCACTATATAGAACAATAGATCCTGTGACACTACATGAACATCAGTAAAATCCACACAGGCCATAAAAGGTCAGGATGTGGCTTCTTGGTCATTGCGTATGCAATAGTGTTTGTATCTGTAACCTGTGATCCATTTTCACCATCATTCAGGAATGGATAAGGAGCAATGTACAGATACAACAAATAAAAATAGAGATTTATTCATATTGTACATTGGATTTGATACTATAGTCCCTGAATAACAATTTTAAGAGAACACAGCAGGACTGCTTGGTCTAAAGGCATTGGTGCTTCTTTTTTCCTCTTCTTTTCATATTTTATCATTGGAACTTTATAGCAAAGGAATATGATTTTTTGTGTGAATGAGAGGCCCTACTGGTTGATAAATATTGAGTGGGAGACCCAACTTACTGACTGGGCGAATAGGAAAAAATATGCTACAAGAGAAGAAACTTTTTTTTTTTTTTTAGAGAAAGAGAGAGAGAGAGCAAGGAGAGGGGCAAAGGGAGAGAGAGAGAAAGAGAGAGGGAGGGAAAGAAAGAGAAAGAGACTGTTAGGTAGGCTCAACACTCAGCATGGAGACCTACTCAGGGCTCAATCCCATGACCCTAGGATCATGACCTGAGCCGAAATCAAGAGTTGGATGCTCAACCGACTAAGCCACCCAGGTGCCCCAACAAGGTTATTTTGACTAAAAGATTCCCTGATCATCCCAAATTGGTAAATGTGAAAGCCTCAGAAATGACATGGGGCTTCAATTGTGCTGTGAGTTGCAACAGGAAACAGTAAGGACACTATTCTTTGCCAAAATTACTCCAGCAGCATTTGAAATAGCTTTTATGAAATAAAGTCAGGAGAAAACCCTAATGACTAACTTGGAAACTTTTTAAAGGAAGAAACTGATTAAGAGAGCCATTCATCATGAAGCTTATCTTCTAAAGCAAATCAGATTAAAAAAAATTTTTTTAATGTTTATTTATTTTTGGGAGAGAGAAAGAGAGAGACAGAGCATGAGTGGGGGAGGAGCAGACAGAGGGAGACACAGAATCTGAAGCAGGCTCCAGGCGGAGAGCTGTCAGCACAGAGCCCAACGCGGGGCTCAAACTCACAAACTGTGAGATCATGACTTGAGCCGAAGTCGGACTCTCAATGGACTGAGCCACCCAGGTGCCCCCATAAAGCAAATCAGATTTTTAATAACTTTCCACGTTTTTAATTGGCACTGGGGTGGGGGGCGGGCAGAGGGAGAATGGAAAATAGAAGGTGTATAAGAGCCCTGAGCATGATGGTGTCTCACCTCAGACAAGCTGAAGTTGAGGAAGATGGCAAAGTTCTATGTAAACACCAGTAGTGACTGTCTTTGATGGTGGAATTTATTGTTTTCTGTCCTCCACGGTTTCCACATCTATGGGATAGGGTCAATAATTGAGCAGCTTTCTCAGTCCGAGGAGCAATTTTGGAAAAATAAGATACTGCAGCTACCAGTTAACAAAACTGTACTTAAAAAAAATCTGTCGAAATGTGGCTGTTTCTTTGCCACTAGCAATTGTGACCCAACATCCTTGTAAGGCACTTTTCACATGCTCCCAAGCTCTCTACTACATAGAACACCTCCTAAAGACGTTGCAGGGTGGAATCTCAGAAAAATCTAATTTTTGGATCTGACCTAGATTTGCCTCAAGACTGAGTGTCCTTGCCAGTCTGAAGAATATAATATTTTTTCTTATTATCCACCGGTTCCCTCTTCTTCTCCCTCTATTTTTGTTTGTTTTTATTTTGCTAAATTGTGAAATCTACTTAAACTTTGCCCTTTTCTGCTAGGTAAGAACAAATTTCCCTGTCAGAAAAATCATCCTATAAGAGTGAGATTTACATAAAAATAATTGAAGACAAGTTTTCCGGTCTACAAGAGAGATGCACAAGGCTTAATCAGTACCCTCAGATACCAGTCTCATCAGATTTTCCTCCAAAACTCTGAGAAAAATAATAACCTTGCTTCGGTCAGGACTTTAAGTGAAAATATTCCAGAAATAACAATACAATGTAAAAGCTGACCTTAACATTTCAATATTCAGACCCTCTTAAGCAACACCACATTTTTAAAAAAATGAAAAATCTTATTTTTCCAAATAGGCAGAATCTCCACAGGCTAATCAGCATCCACAGCAACATGCTGGCGGGTTAAGAAAGGTCAGCTCCAGCCATGTACAGACCAAAAGCTCTTCAAACCACTCACAACCTCCAGCACTGACTATAATAACTTCCATATTTAGACAAAATGAAATTTCTCATGAAAAACTGACTTGGTTCCATCTTCCCTCAAGTCAAGCAGAGGCTCCATTCCTACAGATTAGGTTAAAAGAACTCTAACCTTAAATTTATAAATGTTCATAATGTACCTTGAATTTCAAGTTTCCTGAACTGCTACCAAAGCAAGCTTCCTTATTAGTGACTTCCTGTGAGGAAATTTTTATTTTGCATTTATGAACTCACTCTCTGCATTGTTATAATCAGACAATTGTTTTATATCAAATTTCCTATAACCTTTCTGTAACATTTAGCATCATGTCACCACGCCTTGATTTTGCCGTTGAAAGCAGTTTCACAAGGAAACCATTCGTGTCAGGGAAAAAAAATCATTGTTCAATCCGATTGAGTTTACTGAAGGAACAAATAATTCACTTGAATCCTCAAATCTTGTCCTTAGTATAGAGAGGACTTGGATTCTGAAATTAACTTTTGAGTCTTCTTAGGGTCAAGAATATAAGCAAACCCAAAAATAGATGAATATGACTCAGACACTTATTTTTTTTAAGTTTATTTATTTATTTTGTGAGAGAGACAGAGAGAGAGCACTAGCGCGCATGAGTGAGGGAAGGGCAGAGAGAGAGAGGGAGAGAAGGAGAATCCGAAGCAGGCTCCCCACCACCAGCTTGCAGCCTGATGGGAGGTTCAAACCTATGAACCATAAGATCATGAGATCATGAGATCATGAGATCATGACCCGAGCCAAAATCAAGAACCTGGTGCTCAACCAACTGAGTCACCCAGGCACGCATGATTCAGACATTTTACAGATAGCCATTAATTTGAAATTTAAAACATAAAAAAGTAAGCTCTTCTCACCTCCCTTACTGGCCCTGCACAACTTGTGAATACACAGATTTTTTATTTTCTTCTCCTAGGATCACTTAGTTTTAATGAAAATATATCATTAGGTGTTACAAATCCAGGTGTTCAAAACTGAACCAGTTGATTTTAAGGGTATGATGGTATAGTAAGAAAATATTGTCAGAGTTGAAAACATCACCAACATAGCAGAGCATACTAAACCAAGTATGTTCACCCCTGGCAGGATATCCGTAAATGTTTCTGGTGGTGTGAATCCCAGCTTCCAGCAGTTGCTGCTAATGACCAGAGCTTTTACTAACAAGAAGGTCCATAAAACACTCAGAGCTTCATCCTGATCAGATGCACCAGTTACCAAGTCTGCTCATGCTAAAGATTAGGAAAAGAGAAATTTTTCTCAATTATGCTATTTATGTCTTAAATTCTTCCACTCTGTCCCACAGGTTTTGGTGTGAACTATTCTTTTCCTTTGCTTTTGGCATCCTTGGCTACTTTTAATTTTGACCCTGCTCCAAGGTTTATCTAGAAATTCATTTCTTCATTTCAAGAGTTAATGTATTTTACCTTTTTATATATATTTTTTTATACTTTTAGATTAATTGGATTATGATCAGAGAATATGCCCATAAAAGCTCTACTTTTCAAAAAAATGTTAAGGTTTAATTTGAGGCCAAGTACATAACCATAATTAATTTTATCTGAAAGCTATGAATTTGTATACGTGCATATAGCTGTGTACTCAACCTTTTTGATTGTATCATTAAATTATTTTATGCCCTTGTTTTGTTTTCTATCAAATCTGTCACGTTCCTAAAGAGGGCTGTTGAAATCTTCTACTTATTTTATCAGGTTCTTCTTGCAAATTGCTTTTTTTCTCTCATTTACCGAGCTTCTGTGTTTTTGGTGACTATGGTTTATGACACATCTCTCCATAAAGTCTGTCTGTTTAGCATAATGCCCAGAAAATCATCTATTTCTTATTCACCTTGTGTAATAAATACAGCCTGCTATTTCCCCCTCAATATCCATTCTGCTCTCTTTCCCTCCTCTATTAGTCTCAGAATAAAATCGGTGTTGCCCAGACTTCCTGGAAGCTAGATATGGCCATAAACTGAGTTCTGGTCAATGAAATGTAAGTGTAAATGTCATGTGGCAACTTCAGGAATTTCTCTAAGACCAAGCATGCAAGCTCTTCAGTCTCTCCCAGCTATCTTGACTCCCAATTCCTCTCTTGCAGAAGTTGCTGATCCCCTGAGATTCAACCACGTCCCTCTCTGCACCATGGTCTCTGCACCATGTATCTTACTTAATGAGGTCCCCTTGGCTGGCACAGCTATTCTCAATTCCCAGCTACCTCCTATGAACTCCTTCAGGCAAGCAGTATTTTCAGATATTCTTGAAAAACAGCATTTAAATTGACCGTATTACTATTTCTACTCTACTGTGGCTGAAATGCATAGGAGTGTATCATTTTGCAGAGCTGGGTCTTCTCAGTATTCCAGACAGAAATAAGAAAAAGTTCCCTCCACATTGGATAGCCACTATCGTGTGCTTTTTTTTTTTTTTATCACCAGCATTACTAACTCAGGGTTTTAGACTCAGAATTCATGATAAAAACCACCGCGAAACATCAAGCTTTGCTCTTGACATGTAAATTTTCAAAAGGTAAAATAATCATGTGCCAGGGTCATGCAACTCAAAAATGCTTTCATTTTTAGGACATCTTCTCCTCCTAAGACTTTTAAAGTCTATTTTGAAACACAAAGCCAAGAATTTGAATCTTTGGTCTCATTGGATCCTTTTGTGATCTCCCTTTCCTGGATCAATAAAATTTATCCCCAGAATTTATGACAAAAGGGTTAGAGGGGAAAAAATGAATTTTAAAGAAGGAAAATATGTCAGATTATGTTTGAAACTCTTATCCCACTGCATATAGAATTGGAGATTCTAATAATACAATAGCATGAACACCAGACTTGATGTCAGAAGGAATTTGTTGGTATTCAGACTTTTCTACTATGAGTTCAGTGCCCTTAGGCAAGTTACATAAGCCTCATTTTTCTTATCAAAATATGTGGAAAAATAATATCCACTTGCCAAAGTTTTTATGACATTTAAAATGAGATGGAATATATGTCAAGTAAACAGTACAAATACCAGACCTTCTAGAATAGTGCTTATTGAGGAAACTCACAAAGAGAAGGAGCAGGTCTGTGGTTTCCCCAAGGACAGCACACACACCCCTCCCCTGACATCCTGGGGTGCCAAATGGCACTCTAGCAGGGCCAATACCAGACTCTAAGAATGAGATCCCAGTCTTGAGCCATGCAGATTTTATGCTGCTTTATTGGGAAGCACCAGGCCTTATCTCAGCATAAGGATTGGGCTCCAAACTATGTAATTGCAACAATAGAAAGTGATGGACTGTCCTCAGTCCTTATCTATCACCCCAACACTTTTCTGAAATCGGTTGACTTAAGCATTGGGTTGGAGTTCTTCAGGAAGCCAGCTTTCTCTCTGGAAGGGCAGCCTGCAGGGAATCAGTTATCTTTACTTCTAAGTCTGTGAAAACCACATGCACAGTGCCCAGGAGAGAGTTGGTATAAATGTAGAATGAATGTATGTGGCCACGGGGTCAATGTGTCCAGTCCCTTTGTACTATAGGAAGTGTGTTTTTTGAAACTCTTATCCCACTCTTATCCTTATTTAATCTCAGATTAAATAATGTATTCCACAAGTGATTTATGGAATGTCCACTCCATACCAGGCTTTCTTCTAGGCACTTGAGATTTACCTGTTAACGAAATGTTCAACGATGCCAGACTTATAGAGAAACTTCATTCCAATAAACACATAAAGAGTAAGTTATATAATACTTTAAAAGATAAGTCTGTGGAGATAAGAATCAAGGGTAAAGGGAAGAGGGAGTGTGGGGTGGGGGGTGGAGCACAGGAAGGTGGTTCCCCTTGTAATTTTAGGTATGGTGGTCAGAGCAGGCTCACACATAAAGATGAGGGAGTGAGTCTTGAAGATATCCGGGGCAAGAGCTTTCCAGGCAGAAGAGAGTCCAGTTCTAAGTAAGAAGTTCCCAATGTGTTCAAGGACTGGGTGGAATGAGGAGCCACAGGAGAATTGAGAGAAAGGAACAATATGATCTGACTTCCAATTAAAAGTCTCAGTGTGGCCGCTTTATTGAGAATAGACTATAGGCATCAAGATGAATACAGGGAAAATTGTGTAAACATCAGAACAAACAGTGTCTGATGTTCCCCTGAGCTGAGAGGCTTCTTCCACAAAGAAAGCTGGTTCAGGAGTGGCTGTCATTTCTGCTTCTGCTGATGGAGAGGTGGAGACATGTTTGATAACCTCTCCAGGAATCCTTGAACTGTGGATGATCTGTGAGTTTGGGGAAAAGGATTAGAAGGAGTCCTGATTCCAGATACCAGAAGACTTCTGAAGACACCTTCTCCAAGGACAAATATTGGAGTTTTCTTCTGTTGTGTAAGACTCCCTACTCAAGGTTAGGCGTATTAAGGACCTTAGAAAATTGTCCCATGACAATGAAGGTAACAAGAAACAGAAGCTGTTATGAAGCAGGGGGAAAGTATAAATGCCTGTGAGTGGCCTGGCAATAAGGATCACTGCTGTCTCATTACTTTGAACAGGGGTGAGTGATCAACAATGGAGAAGAATGCTCAGTTCCCAACCTTCCAGGAGATACAGGCCTGTAAACAGGACTGTCTACAAAATTGGTAGGGCCCAGTGCAAAGCGAAAATGCAGGGCCTCTTGTTCAAACTTAGTAAGAATTTCAAGATGGCAAGAGCAGAGCATTAAACTAAGCATGGGGCCTTCTGAGCATGGGGTCTTACGAGACTGCTAAGGTTTAATACCCATGAAGCTGGTCCTCGGCTTTAGCTTGAATTTGCATGAGCCAAACAGATAGTCCAGATACAGATGATACAGACAGGAGCATGGGGAAGAACTTGCATTAATTTGGTAATAGTTCAGCCACACAGAAGACAGAGTGAGGGCAAATTAACTGTGCCATTTGGGATGGCACATCACCTCTTCCACATACTTCTGAGCTGGTGAGATGCCCTGTTCTCTTGGCATCTGAAGACTGAATATAATCCGTTTAAGTAGGACCCCAGTGGCACAGACCAAGGTAATAGGAGAAATCTATCTGCAAAGGAAAATAGTATAATAAAGGGATTATTAGTCAAAACAAAAAAGAGGCTGAGTTTTACCATGAGATTTTTTACGACTTCTAAGTGAGAAGCATCTGTTGTCCTTCCCCATAGGAGCTATCTAGGCAGGTGTTGGAGGAGGTCTTCAAGAGGACATGACTGGTGGCCCCAGGCAATCAGAGGCTCCTTATCCCCCCCTCTGTCCTTGGAATGTATGTTCTGCCCACTGTTCCCACAGTGGAAGCCATTTTCAAGGATGCAGCCTTAAAGAGCAATGAGTTGTTGAGACCATCTGGATTGCATACTTGACTGAGCCCCATTAAGGCCGTTATAAATTTTAAGATTCTGGCAGGTGGAGCTGAAATTCTATCATCTTGTGGCCACCCAAGACCAGCCTCACATGTAAATTCCCTTGCTTTTTAAACCTGCCACCCACCAATCTGGAGTGGTCTGCCTCTTTCTTCAGCCCCTCCCTGCCCTCTGCATCAGGGGGCCAGTTTGTGCACCATGATCAGAGTCCCCAGATTTGTCTCTCCTGATAACGTTTCAGAGTTCTCCCCTCACAGAAGAAACTGCATCATCATAAAAATAATTTATCACAGCCAACCTGGGACTTTTTCTTGAAAGCCTTGGCTGTCTTCTAGGACAAGGAGCAAAAATGTAAAGAAGTAACGCTTAGAAAGGGCATATGTTCTAGTTAAACTCCCAGGTTCTGAAAACAAATACTCATTCACTCACTTATCAGTTCATTCATTTATTTGACCAATATTGAGCTTCTACTATTTGACAGACCTGTATAGTATCTGAAGCCTAGTGAATATCTATTCAATAAACTGTGACCAGATACACAAGGCCTGCAGGCTCAGGGAATGGAGAGACAGATCTGGTGTTGAGCAGTGTGTGACTGTGGATGATTTATTTAGCCTCTCTGATCATTAGCTCTCTCATCTGTAAAGCAAGAATGACAATAATATTAATATCTACTTTTTATAGCTTTATGGATTAATGTATGCAAAGCCTCTGGTTCAATGCCCAACCCTTAGTATGCCTCAGGAAATACTAGCTATTGCCATTATTATTAATTTCTATTGATTTAACTAGACACAGAGAGGGCAGCATGTGTTTTATAAACCAGAACTTCGCTCTTCTAGTGACTAAGTCAATAAAAATTATAGGAAATGCTCAAAGTTCACTTCCTACCCATGGTAGGGTGCCACTCTGTTTCATTTTGTTTTGTTTCTTCCTCCAGTGCAGAAATAATCGTGTGTCTTGGCATATCTAAGATAAGGAAGATTCCTACATGGAATCACATGTACTTGTATATTCATACTGCTAAGGACCCAGCAGATTTAGTGAGTCTCATACCTCAAAGAGAAATCACGGCTAAAATGAGAAAGTCCCCAAAGTCAACAGGAGGGATATGCAAACACTGGTACAAGTTGGCAGCCTTAACCCTCACATGTGCTGTGTGGCACTCCCAAGACAGGGCAGGTCTTGGGGCACAACCAATCCACAATCCTTTTTCCATGGAGAAATTGTGGACTCACTTAGAGCAGCCATGATCTCTGCCTCCACCTTGATGCCTGAGACGTTATTACTCTCTGGGAAGCAAAATGACGGTTTAAACCTCTGGCTGGTTTTGTAATTTCTCTTAATTCTCATTTTATTAATTGAATTCAATGCTGTTTCTACTCATTCTAATAAAAGCTTTGTTTAAAAATAAAAAAGAAAGCCTTGGATTTTCAGGAAGAACCATTGGAGACTCAGTGACCCAGACAAGGGACCTCTCTTAAGGGATACACCTAACATTGAACTGCACGTACCAAGCCAGTGACTCCCCTTTCCTCTTTTGGTATGTCCAGTATCCCAGAGAGGCCCTGCACTGCCTTCTCTGATGCATCAGGAAAAATGAAGAGAAAGATCACAAGGTTTTCAGGTCCATCAGGTTAGGACCAGAACTTCCTTCCAGCTACAGAAATCCTACATCTAAGTGGCAGGCAGGACTGGGTACTTTGTGTTCCTAATGACATAGAGAGAAGGACCAAAGGAGCAACTAAACACAAATCCCAAGGGGGCACAGCAGGGGCTGGTTGTGTGCAGTCTGGGTGAGCAACTTCCTTTTCCCTTGACACAGAGCCCTGGAATGTGGGGACATTTCTGGGAAGGTGGACAAACCTTATGTTTGGCTATCCCAGGTAAGAACAATTGTGAGACTGCTTTTTGGAAATGGGGAAAGAAAAGATTTATCACAACCCTGCCCAAGCCAGGCAGGAAACAAATTATTGTTTAATGTTGGCTCATTGATCAAACCTACAAGCCTAGCAACGTCGTAAAGGAAGTTTCTTTACCATCAGTTATTTTAAAATATGCACCATGTGATTTTCTGATAATATCCTTGTAATTAAAATGTCCATATAAATCAATAACAAAAGTGTTAAGATGAAAAGTACAGCATAGGGAATATAATCAATAATATTGTAATAACTTTGTATGATGACATTGCTATGTTGTACAGCTGAAACTAATATAACATTGTATGTCAACTATACTTCAATAATTGTTTCAGAAACCATTAATATCCTGGGGGGGTGGGGTGGGTGGTGAAAATGCACTTCACAGAAAGAAGTACAAATGGCCAGTCAATTTATAAAGAGGTATACAAATTCTTAGCCATCAAAGAAACACAAAAAATTACAATGTGATTCATTTTTCCATCTATCAAAATAGTGAAGATTATGTACACACACACACACACACACACACACACACGATCATGGAATTCCTTCTTATTCCTTTTCTGTTATTCCAAGGACCTCCCCCAACCTCTCCCCAAATGGGTACCACAAGTCTTGAACCACCCACTCTATAATCAGAAATTAAGACTGCAATAATTCTTAAGCCCAATCACATCTAGCCTCAGTGCAGGCTTATGTACCCAAAGAACAAAGTATCCAGTTTTGAGAAACTAGATTAAATGATGTCAGGGCTGAGGAAGAAAGGACAGGGAAAAAAAAGCAATCAAGGAAAAGAGAACAATGTTAAGTGCACAAACCATTTTGTAGGAAGGACAACTTCAATAAAGTTGCACCAACTTTCAGGTCCAGGTGAGAAGGGGATGAATGTACCATTGGCATAGCCCTCTCCCAGGAGAGCAAGCCAAAAAATATCTTGCATTACTGCATTTTCAATACAAAGTTTTGCAAATGTGAAATAGAGTGATAACAGGAGCAAACAATAGACAGCCCTGAAAAGTTATTCTTCCTGTACTGTAGTGTCAAATTTTACAAATTTGAATGCTAAAGCCTTTAATAATACAATTATAATAATAATTAAATTTTGAATACAAAATTGGGTTTATTCTTGTACTACTGAAGTTAATTCTACTTTGTTGATGTTCAGGTTCACCTTTAGCTTTGGCCTAACATCTCAATGTTGAGCATCTGACCAAAACGTGTTTCTAGTGCACGATATCTTAGGGAAATAATGGGAGGTATGGATGAAATTCATGTAAGCATACATTTATCAGCATTGTTTATAAACACTGGGCAAAAATGGAAACTACTTTATCTACAATACTGATATAGTTGTGATGTCTAAGTTCTAGTGGAAGTTATTCTCCCTCAGAATATGTATCCTAGAAACAACAGATTTATTAGAGGTGTAGTAACTCTCCTTGCACCAAAGAACCATCTTCTACCCAGCTGGTCCCTTAAGATGAGGACGGTAGTAAGAAGAGCAGATTTTTGAATCAAAAAGACTATTTTATAATTTGTTCATTAACTTGTCACACAGAGGCGCTGTTGCCAACACTATCATCATTTATGCATGAATTCTGAGCACAGCTGTGATCCCTTTGTATCTCCATTTCAATAGTGATCCCTCCTTCCGGTAGACCAAACACACTGGCAATGAACTCTTCTCTGGGCGCTCTCATTCTGATCTTAATGTTTGGTAAGTACATTTTACTGAAATGGGGTTTTTTTTATTATTTTTTTTAAATTTCAAAATAATGAAAACTTTCTCTAAAAGATAGAACTCTGGTCAAATTCGTGAAACAAGCCCTTTGTTTTTTCCTTACAGGAGGAACCAGTGGCAATTCGGTCAAACAGACAGACCAAATTACTGCCTTGGAAGGAGCATCTGTGACCATGAATTGCACGTACACATCCACACAGTACCCTACTCTTTTCTGGTATGTCCAATACCCCAACAAAGCTCTGCAATTTCTTCAGGAAGAGACGATGGAAAACAGCAAGAACTTTGGAGGCAGAAATATTAAAGACAAAACCTCCCCTATCACAAAATCCTCAGTCCAGGTACAAGACTCGGCGGTGTACTACTGTCTTCTGAGAGATACACACAGTGCCAAGGGCGTGGGAGGACCTGTACAAAAACCTCAGGGGCCCAGGCAAGGTATGCAGTGAGCCTGGGAACCCCAAGCTGAGGAAACTTGTTCTCTCTCACAGTCCTGTTGGGACATTGTTGGAAGATAAATAAAAACAAAATCAGCTGCAACTGCCTCTAATTCCAGGGGGTTCTTTAACTGAAAAAGACATGTGGGGAAAGGGAAATTATTCCATCAGGCAGAATAATTTTTGAACTGGAAAGAGAAAATGGGAAAGGATAAGTGAAAAGATACAAAGAAAAGATTTAGATGCTTTCAATATAATCAAGTCTTCTGGATCATTTAAATTAATTTCTAAAACACAAAAAAGAATTTTCAGGCATCGTTTGAGAGGTATTGGGCAAAATCTTTGAAAGCCTAAGGGGAATGAAGGAAATCTCAAACCTATAAACAAGGAAGAAATGGATTGATATCCAGCAACAACGTTTTCAAGCATATTATTAACAGATAATGTGTGTGCTCTTAGAAAATAATGCAGGAAACATTATGAGCTAGAATGAATTCCCTAAAGATATTTTTTAAACAAACCTGCTGAATTCAAGTTACTTCTCTGGACTAAAACTGACTCAAATGTTTGCAAGGCATTTGACTACTTTGTTTCTCATTAGATCATTAGGAAAATAAGTAATATCATACATCACTCACTAAATGATCTATTTATCACAGGCCCTATTGTACTATCAATAATAATAATAGCTAGCATTTATCAAGTGCCCAACATGTATGACGTATTGTTTTAAATGCATCACATAAATTCATTCATTTAATCTTCCCTACAACCCCATGAAGCAGGCTCAGTTATTAGTCCCCAGGAAACTAAGGTACAGAGAAATAGCCCAACTTGTCCATGAACAGAGTTAGGAAGAGAGCTGGCATAGAAGTACAGGTAGATTAGACCAAAACCTGTACTCTTAACTGCTGAACTTTGTTAACTCCCAGTGTTATCAGCAATTTTTACCACAAACCACAAATTTAGTGTTGTTATCTCCATTTTATAGGAAACTGAAGACTAGAGCATTTTGATAACTTCTCAAAACCCAGTATCTAGCAAGTGGCAGGGCTAAGACTCAAGGTCTGAGGTCTATTAGGCTCTCCAAATCATATCCACTTTTCATGTTGCTGCTCTGCATAATGCTACAGTCCATGGTCCTCAGCTGAAAGAATGGCTTATATAAAGATTCAATTGGGAACACCGTCTCTATTGTCGTTTCACATGATTTTATCCTTCGTCTTACTGGTTCATATTCACTTTATGTGAATTCACATAAGCTGTGCCCGTCAAATAGGCAAACAGCACAATACTGAGATAGGTAGTTAATATGTTAGGTGATATTAGATGAACTGAAATAGCCAAAATAAAATTTTATGGGGATAACTGTGTTTCTGCATGTAGTTTTATCAAAATCTATTCTGATACATACTAAGGGGAACCATGGATTGACAGTACTTTTTGTGAAAATGATTTGGGCGTGTAATTTGCTCAACCTAACTAGAAGAAAAGGAGATTTGCTGAAAGGATACGGAGGAGTCTCGTAAAATCTATTTGTGAAAAATACAGCTGAGCCTCACAAGAAGGACATCATCAATTGCTTATTCTTTCTGAATCTACTTTTCTCTGAATATATAATCAGTTCTCCTCTTAGGAGACTAGATTCCATGGTAAGCCTGTTAGTTTCTATTCCACAATAACCTGAGTTTGAACATACCCAGCTTTGCCAAGGGATGATTGGTTCAAACTCCATGGGGTTTTATAGCTCTAGCAACTAACACTATCTAACAACTGTTTGTATACCCATAGTCCAAATTCATAACCCCAGTGTTTACCCAGATCCAATAAGCTACAGCCAGGGAAAGGTCACTTAATACAAATATGACCTCTAGGTGTGTTCCTTAAGGAGCACCTCTGATGGAGGGGCTAGCAAGGAGTCCCCAAATTAAAAAATGACTTCAAGCTCCAAATAATTCAACAGAGTGATAAAACTACTGAAACAATTAAGGGAACAATCATAGATGAATGGAAACCAGATGAATAAAATGATACTGTGGCAGGATAACATTTGAAACATATTTGGTCAGTCATGGACAAAAATGAAAGATTAAGACTAGGAAAGGAGACTGAAATCATATGACACGGAGAAACAGGGCTGTCATGTGAAGAAACCAGAGATATTTATAAGGAATGCCTTTAAAAAACAGAACAGAACAGAACAGTCCTTGGGTTTTTTAGGAAGTCCTTGGGAATGAAATATCAAGTGGCACAGACAGGTTGTCATCTACTCTACTTGATCTGGAACTGCCAGCTGAAGCCAAAGAATCATCAAATTTTCTTCCCCACCTTACCCCTCCCCACCCCCCCCAGCTCCACCCCCAGTCCCACCCCCACCCCGGGGAGTCCCAGCTGGCGGATGCTATCTTTGATTCTAGATTTGTCTTGGTTTTTTTCAGAGTACTTGACCTATATAACAAATGACTGTGCATCTAGCCACTAGGTGGCAATGTGGGCATTTTAAAGACCGTGAACGGCTCATTGTACAGGTAGCCCTATAAATAGTGCAAACATGTACATTTGTGCTGTCTCTGATGGGCTGGGGATCCCATTTGATTTCTAAAGTAACTGTGCAGAAGTCATAATAATAAAAGATTCCTTGACCAACTAACATATATTCCAAATCCTATAGCAGAGACCGTGTGAGCCTTAGCTGCAGTAATAATGGTGAAGACCCAGCAAGTTTTGTTGGCTACTCTGTGGTTTCAGTTCATCTGTAAGTTGGGGAGTTTGGGCATATGGGAAGAGGAAGCCTAAGTAGATATTTTTTCAAGATTCTGAGGAGGGGAGATAAGGGAACTGTGAGTGGCTAACCCAGAGGACCCTCTGGGAAATGTATAAAGGAAAACGTTTTGGAGAAATATTACAATAATAGTAATATGCTGTGTTTGACCATGTCTTTGAGAATAGGGGCAAGTGGCAAAAATGGAGTGGAACAGAGTCCCCAGTCCCTGACTGCCCAGGAAGGTAATTTTGTCACAATCAACTGCAGTTTCTCAGTAGGAATGACCGCTTTGCACTGGTTGCAACAGAATCCTGGAGGAGGTATTGTCTCCTTGTTTATACTGAGCCTCGAGATGAAGAAGAAAGGAAGAATAAGAGCCACAATAAACACAGAGGAACTTCACAGCTCTCTGTACATCACAGCCTCCCAGCCCAGAGACTCTGCCATCTACCTCTGTGCTGTGGAGACACAGTGCTGCACCGTCATCTGGAGCCTGTACCCAAACTCTGAAGCTCAAAGGCATCATTTCCCCTCATTCTTGTCTTTCTAAACTTGTCTGTCTCTCTCCTTGGGCAGATGATGTCAGTTTTTTTAAGTTTTTTTGAAATGTAATATTTTCTAAACCACCTCTAAAATGTAAAGCATCATCACCAAGTATTTTAACCAAAACAACACATGATCTATTATATTGGAAGTAGAATATACAGACTCTGGAGCTAAATAGCCAAGGTACAAAAATACTGATTCTGCCACTTAACTCACTGGGATGATCTTGGCCAAGTTACTCTTTCTCAGTTTTTCCTCAGCTATAAAAAAGAGAAAACAGGGGGCGCCTGGGTGGCTTGGTTGGTTAAGCGTCCGACTTCGGCTCAGGTCATGATCTCACGGTCCGTGGGTTCAAGCCCCGCATCGGGCTCTGTGCTGATGGCTCGGAGACTGGAGCCTGTTTCAGATTCTGTGTCTCCCTCTCTCTGTGACCCTCACCCATTCATGCTCTGTCTCTCTCTTTCTCAAAAATAAATAAACGTTAAAAAAAATTTTTTTAATTAAAAAAAGAGAAAACAGTGTATCTAACTCCTACGTGTGGGAATTATACAAGGTAATACATGCAATACATGTAAAGTGCTTAAAACAATCCCCAGCACATAGTTAGTATTATGTAAGTGGTAACTATCATTAGTATTAGGTTTAGATGTACCATGAGTTTGCCAATACTCACTGATGGGTTAATACCTTAAATCTTTGGAGAGATAAATGGAAGATAAATAACAAGCACCTAATAATAGTTAGAGTTTCCAAGTTATTTACTAATAATGCCCAGTAGTCATCAGACTTTAAAAATTGTATTAGGAAAAACATAGAGTGATTTTAGAAAATCTAGTAGAAGGATGACACTACAGTTTGGTTTCTGTATGGAGACAGACAGGTAAGAGCAGTCATGGGGAAGTTCAGTGCCTTCCTTTGGAGAAAACGCAGGTTCTAATTTTCTCACCTGGAAATCCCTAATGGAAACTGGCGTTTATAAAAATTCATGAAGGACGGGCACCTGGGTGGCTCAGTCAGTTGAGCATCTGACTCTTGATTTTGGCTCAGGTAATGATCTTATGGTCATGGGATTGAACCCTGTGTTGGACCCTGTGCTGGGCATGAAGCTTAAGATTCTCTCTCTTTTCCCCTCTGTCCCTCTCCTCTCTCTCTCTTTAAAAAAAAAAAACCCAAAAATTCATGAAATGAAATATCAACCAGTGGGTCTCAATCACTGGTTCTCCACCTTTCTTTCACCAAGGATCCCTTACATCATTCTTTCCCATCCACTGGAATTCTTATGCTGAAACATACTATTGTTATCATTGTTCTTGTAACTTACAAAATTAATTGCATATATTAACATACAACTAAGTCTTTTTCTTTTAAAGTTAAAGTTTTTTTTTTAAATCAAACTACTACCTGCGCATATCTAAGAAGTCATTAGTGCTACAAATGTCTGTTCCCCTATTCCTCCACCCAAAAAAACAGCAATACCATGCCCTACTCCCACTTTCCAAACCAAGTCCACTTTAACAATTTCTAAATTATATGTTTTTCTCTTGATTGATCAATATTAGGCATGATCTATTTACCTCCTTTTATGGTAACACACTACCACTCTCACCTTCTTAACACAGTTATATCACAATACGGAGTTAAATCAGTAGTCAGTACAGATATGATTATGACTATGTAAATATTTTCACTTTCCTACCAACCTGAGTATTATGATTACATTTCCTTTCTGGTACCATTTGTGTTTAGCTAATCATTACTTCATTTTTTTTTTCATTTATTCTATATCAATTTCCTGGTTTTTTTCCAAGTTCTTCAGCAGAGTTCTAAAAATACTTGTTAATGGGGGCACCAAGGTGGCTCAGTCAGTTGAACATCTGACTCTGGATTTTGGCTCACATCATGATCCATGGGCAACCCCAGGGTCGTGGGATCAAGTCCCGTATTGAGCCTCAGGTCAAGCCCTGCACTGAGCTCAATGATGAGCCCTACATTGGGTTCCGCACTAAGCATGGAGCCTGCTTAAGATTCTCTCACTCTCTCCCTCTGTCCCTCTCCCCCCACCTTGGGTGTGCTCTGTCTCTCTAAAATTAAAAAATAATAATAAAAAAAATGTTTGTTAATAATTTTCCCCAAATGCACATCAAGTTGATTATCTATTTTTTTCTTTTTTCCCTAGAGATTCCCTCTCCCTAGACATCTATCCTTTGGCTTGTGTGAACTGATTGCTCTTTGGACCTGGGGCATAAATGTTATTCTAGGACGTTTTTGTATCACTGACCATTTTTGCCATCTTGCATCTTGAATCTCAAATATCTTCTCTTGGTTTAATCCTTTCTTTTGCTAAAACACGTTCTCCAAAACTTCTGTAATAAAGCACACATAAGATTTTTTTTCAGTCTTCACATGTCTGAAAATATCTTTATTCTACCCTCATACTTTATTGCTATTTTGACTGAATATAAAATTAGAAAATTATAGGTTGAAATCCCCTCAGCATTTCCAGTATTTGAGTAGAAAAAGTATTTTTTTTTTTTTTTTGGAGAAAAAGTGTGACAAGCACTCCATTCTCCCTTGGTATTTTGAGGATATCATTCCCTGATGTCCTAATATCCAGGATTCCTGTTAAGAAAGGTAATGTCATTTTGAATCATTCTCTTTTATGACTTTTTTTCTCTCTGAACAGGTTTAGGATTCTGTCTTTTCTTCCTAATACTCTAAAATTTCAATTCAGCAAATATACGTGAGTAACTAAGTAGAAAGCATTTCTAGGCTCCATGCATATAATATTCCTGAGACTCTCTGGTGTCTCAGAGGAGCTTATAACCTAATAGTATCTACTACTCCTCCTGTAATTATGTTCACTTCATACATGTCCACATTCCTTGCCCTGGATGTGACTATCATCCAGGGAAGTAGGCAGGCACAACTTGCTTTTCTGAGTCTACCACACCTATAAAAAATTGATAAGAATAAAATATTTCCTCAACATTAAAAGAGAGTTCTCTTCATTAAAAAGCCAAGTAAAGTGATGTTGAACCATCTTCCCTGAATGGGAGTAGGAAAACACTTTTTTTTCAAAGATGCTGGGTACATAAATTGTATTGTTTTATTCACTTGTTAATTTAATAAGTATTTGTTGAAAGGACTATTAAGGGCCAGGCATTATTCAAGACTTTGGGTACACACCAATGAACAAGACAAGCAAAGTCCTTCTGACCATGAAACTTATATCAATCAAGGTACAGAGAGAGACATAAAAATACAGAAATAAATACGTTCAATAATTCCACAAATATTTATTGAGCACCTACTATTTACCAGATATGTTCTAAGCCCTGAGGACATAGCAGTGAACAAAATAAACAAAAGAATCTACTCCCATGGAATCAATATTCTAGTGAATAAGTGAATAAGGTAAACCAGATATTATAAATATTCAGAGAAGATAAAAGAGGCTGTTATGATGGAATAAGAGTGGACAACACTTTCATCAAGTGGTGAGGGAAAAAATTCTGTGAGATGATATTTGGGCTAAAACTCAAAGCAGAATAAAGACCAGGTCATGGGCAGAAAGCATTCGAGGCACAGGGAAAGCAAATACAAAAGCCTTGAAATGATGGAAAGCCCAGTGTATTCCAGGAACAAGAATAAGAAGGGAGAAACCAAAGTGCAGTGAAGGAGCCAAGTGAATTAGGTGGCTCCTAGAGGTGTCTTGTAGAGCCTTACAAAAACCACAGTGAGTTGGATTTGGGATTTATACCAAGTGTAATGAGAAGCTGCTCAAGAATTATAAACAGGCCAGTGACATGGTATGATTTACTTTTTTTTAAACATTATTTGGCTCCAGTGTGGAAAGTAGATAAGGAGAGAAGAGTGGAGGAAAAGCAAAAAACAAAGAAACAAGAACATTTAGTAGACTGTTGAAATAATCCATGCAAAAATGATGTTGGCTTAGACTAGAACGGGAACAAAGGCGACAAAGAGAAATATTCAAATATAAGATATAGTTGACAGTGAAATTAACAGGATTTGCTCAGGATTTAAATGAGGGGCAGGGCAGAGGAAAAGGAACAGAACCAAGAATGACTTCTTGCTATGTGGCCTAAGCAACTGAGTACATCTCAGTATGAGTTCTTGACGTAGAAAAGACTGGGATACTGAAGAGAAATCAAGATTTGTGTTTCATTTTATTTTTATTTTTTTGAAAGAAAAAGAGAGGGAGTGTGTGCAGGAGAGAGCAGAGGGAGAAGGGGGGAGAGAGAGAGAGAGAGAGAGAGAGAGAGAGAGAGAGAGAGAGAGAGAGAAAGAATCTTAAGCAGGCTCCATGCCCAGCTCAGAGCCCAACTCAGGCTCCATCTTATAACTTGTGAAATCATGACCTGAGGTGAAATCAAGAGTCAGATGCTCCAGCAACAGAGCCACCCAGGTGTCCCAAGATTTGTGTTCTAGCCATGGTGGGTTTATGATGCCCATTAGAAACCCAAGTAAAGATGTCCTAAAGAAATTAGATAAATTATTTTTGAGCTTAATAGAGAGGTCAGGGATTGAGATAAAGCCTCAGGTGTCATTGACATGTGGGTGGTATTTAAGGCCAGTTGAGATAGATTTGCTAGGGAGAAAATATAGTGAAGGGATAAGAGCTTGGGTCAGGCTGGAGCACTCCAGAAGAAGGTGAGCAGAGAAGAGAGAGAGAGAGCAGCACAGGGACCTAGGAGGAGTGGCCATAAGGTAGGGGAAGGCCAGGAGAGTCAGGAGAGGGGAATGTCTAACTGTGAGAGGGTACTGGTCTGCCAAGAGGTTGAGTAAGACAAGAATGGAGAGTTGACAACTGGCTGCAAGGAGATTCTAGTGCATTTGACAAGAACAGTTTCAGTGAGTGGTGGGAATGGGAGATGAATTGAAATTGGTTGAGGAGCTAATGGGAAGCAAAGAAATAGAAGCAGGAAAAATAATTCATTTGAGAAGCTTTGTTCGGAAGGGAGCAGAGAAATAGAATACTAACTGAGCAAGAACCGGAGGTGAGAGAGCAGTTTGTTATTCTGTTGGTTTGTTGTTTGGTTGGTTGGTTGATTTTAAAAATAGGCAACAACAGAGTATGCGTTCAGAAGACAAAGCTATCTGAAGGTGCTACTTTATTGTTACGAGTGATAGAAACTCATCTCGAATTTATAAAACTGTAGATATTCAGGATTAAATCACTAAATAAATACAAGTGATTCACTTGCAGAAAAGTGACCTCTGGGGATTGCCTAACATTCTTACTTCCAATTTAAATGTATTTTCCTGCATCAGCCCTGAGGTTTGAGCAACTCAGGTTTAAGACCTTTGAGTTGAATTAGCATATGGCCTGGTTACACTCCTTATTAAGGCAGTACCTGAATCTCTAGTTGGGTAACAAATGTCTGAAAAACTAAATGATGACTGCGGAAACACCGATATTGTGTCAGCCAAAGTGAAGCTCTGAGGGGAAAGGAGAATTTTTAATCATTTCCCCAAAATCTCATGACATTCCTCTCTTTGTCTAACTAAATTCAAGATAGCACTTCAGAACTAAATTTAGCCTCTTTGCAATCACTGCAGTTGGAAGGAAAGATCCGTAAAGCAATCATGACCTAAGCAATGACAGCTACCTCAGCATCTGTCACACAGGTGACACAAAAATCCCAGATCCCCAAGACTCTACCAGCAGTACTTTTCCATGGCACCACTCTGGAGGGCACCCTTCTTACTTTATTCTATGTGACAGTACCTTCTAGAATTTTACAATACAAAGGTCAAGTCAGCCAGACACTGTTTACCTTAAGAACATAGCCCGCAAGCCCCAAGAAGATCCTGAAAATCTATAGCATGGGTGTGTACCCACGAATTTCAGCTTGTGTTTTCCTTTCCACTGATTCCTATCCAGGTTTGGAATAGATTCCTGTTAAATTGGATGCTTTTGTTCTTTTTTTTAGTATTCTTTCAAAACAGAAGTTTGTGGGGCACCTGGGAGGCTCAGTCAGTTGAGCATCCAACACTTAGTTTCAGCTTAGGTCAGGATCTCACAGTTTCGTGAGTTAGTGTAGCTTGGGATTCTCTCTCTCCCTCTCTCTCTGTCCCTCCCCTGCTCGTGCTGTCTCTGTCTCACTCAAAATAAATAAATAAATAAATAAATAAATAAATAAATAAATAAATAAATAAAACAAATTTGTGGTGACTTGAAGCATGTTTGTACACCTGTGTATGTGAGACTTGATGATATTTTATGACAATCAAATTCTATTTTATTCTGATTTACACAAAAATAGGTTTGGATCAGGAAATAAGTTTTATGAATGAAGTATCTTTATTTTGTCCCTCTCCTAGAAGTCACAATGTGCTCTCATGTAGAAAGATCAGGATATCAGAAGATATAAAAATTCACTTATGTAAGATGGTCTTACTATAAAGTTTAGGAACATCACTGCTTGGAAGCTACAGAAAGGACAGGATGACCCTTAAATTTGTCTGTTAGTCATGAGTCAGAGACTTCATACATTACACACACCCCAACACCACAGTCTGTGATATGGAGGGAAATTCTAGATGATCCCTAACAACCTCTCCCAGCCTGAGAGATCTACATTTGGCCTCAGGTGTGAAGCACCTAAAAATAAATCCTTTAAGGATGAGACCAAAGACTCTGGTGATCACCGGGACTTATAATAAAACTCAAAGTACAAATGAACAAGCAATGTTTTTCATTTAGGCAGCATTGTTGTGGAGTTTGTGAAAGCATATAGATAGCATAGTTAACTTCAAGGTAAAAGAAGAAGTTATTTGCTCGAGGAGACAAGGAGAAGGAATGAACAAATATTGAAACTCCATTTATTCAGACTATGCCTCCGATAAATGGGTCCTGTCAGGCAATAAATAAAAGCATCTTCTAAAGAGGCTTACGATATTGGAAAAAAGTCACAGGACACTATTCCATACAAGCATCCTGGAGATCATGGACATTTTCTGCTTTGGGGAAGGACAGTATGTATTTTCGTAGTCTTGTGGTCCTTTGTTTATGGCACTCTTATTAACCTAGCTGATCTGTCCCAGAAGGAGCATACGGATCTGTGAGGGAGAAAAGGGACAGACAGCCAAGGTCAGAAGGATCAGAAAAAAGACCCTCCCATCCACCAATCCTAGAAACTACATGACTCCAGGTGTCCCCGATTCTCCCTTGGTTGCTCTGAACTGAGTCATGAGAGCACGAAACCTTTATATTTCAAGGGGCTGGAGGCTGGAAGAATTAGAAATTAAAGTCCATTGACAGCCACACAACTCCATCCATGGGCGCAAACTAGTCAATGGGAATAAGGTTAGATGTTCAGCTCTAAAGGTTTCTTATCCTGCCTCACACTCAGAGAGGCCATATGGCTTCCAGGTGCAATACTATTTTTTTGCCTCTACGACCTGTTTTAGCTCTCTCTCTCTCATTCTGCCCTGGCACATTGATTAACATTAGTTGACTCTCCACTTCCTTTTTAAACTTGGCAGGTCTTCTTGAATTCTGAAACATTGCTCCCTCCTCCATTTAAAGAAAGATGCCAGACTCATCTTCTAAACCCCATTTCCAAGTCAAGGACAGATATTCATCAGTCATCCATCAGACATATGTTCATTTCATTTGTTTAAATCTCCCACTATTTCAACTACCAATAACATGTGTAAATCTCTTCAGTGAAGTCTTAAGGTAATGAATCTTACACAGATTTCTGCTGAGAAAGAGGGTTTTATAAGCAAGTTGTTCAGACAAAGGCACAAAGCTGGCCCTGAGACCGTGCTCCATGGATGACAACTGGGGAAAAAACAAAAGAGGATCAACTTTAAACAAGCACGAAACTTTCAAAATAGGATTCCAGTAGGAGTGAGAGTATCAATGACAGCTGGGAGGAATCCATCAAAGACCTTTCACCACCCACCACCATACCCCAATCACTTTTTCTCTCTTCTTTTTTCTTTTGTCTTCCCTCTTTCCTTCTCTTCTATTTGTCCTTGAGACTCAACAGAGTTCTCCAAAAGCCTAACAATCTCTCCTAGCCTCAGACATGGCTCCATTTCCAAAGTCTTATTATATAGCCACACCAAGTCAATGCTAATTTCAAGTACCCATTTCCTGGTGAGGAGCCAATGTTGAAATTCCATGAGGTATGAACGAACTTCTAGAACACCTTTTGTTTTATTGACAGTTGAAACAGTAGAAAGCAGAAGCAGTGAGATTTAGTCAATGATGTCTTGGTGAGTGGATAATTGAAGCTGAAGTTGAAGAACCAAAAATATTCCTAGACCCAGGCTACTAGAAAATACGAAACAGCTAGGACCTATGGTTTGGAGCCAAACAGGAGCAAATACTTTGCGAAAAGGGAAAAAAGACGGCAAGTGCCAAATGGCTTATATCAGATGCCTCCTGGACATAACTTCATAGTGCATCAGCCCCACCTTTCCTGTTGTCACTCTTGTGACAACCAGGTTTCTGCAGGCTTCTTCTGGCCGGATGCATGCACAACATCTCAGTGCCTCACCTCAACTGGCCAGAGAGGTGTACCTCTTGTTTCCCAACTGGGGACTTCTCTGACCTCAAGGTGTGGGATACCTTAGGAACCTGCTGGACACTTATCACACAACCAAGAAGTGCAGGAGAAATGAATACTCTTGGGACTACTTTTGAACAATGGGGAAAAAACCCACCAAATAAATGGTTTCACCTTCACACCAACCCCACCCTCCACAGAAGGCAAAGTCTGCAGCACATTCCATAAGGCTGTTCAGAAGGTCCCAGCAGGATCAAGCAATGGTGTAACAATGGCGGCCAGCTCCATCATGCACCACTGAAAGTGTGGTTTTTCCCCACTGTCCAGTTCTGCTTCCTTTATCCTTCACTCCTGCTCCCGGGGCTCACTTCCCAAATAGATGCCTTTCTCTCTAGTTCTGCTTTTAAGGAAACTAAGGCTAAGACACTGCTTTCTCTCCCACTGAAGAGACAGAACACAGAACAGGAAGACATGCAACCCCTTCCAATCTGCTCTCAGGAGTATCTCTTCCTCTTCAAAAGCCATAGATGCTGGCCCATGCAACTGTCTCAGTGACTACCAACAACATTCTCCTTGTCGTGATATGTGTTCCTAGCTTTACGGATGGGACACACCTACATCACTTTACTGAAATCGAGTGCTGAAGTCAGGATCTGAGTGAAATTACACAGTGAGACAGAAGAGAGACCCAGGATACGCTGACACTAGCAGAGAGGAAAGGCAAAAATCTATTCTTGTATAAAATATCTTATCTGCCTGAAGATCCACTGGTCCTTCCCAAGAACCAAAAGATTTTTTCCATCTGATAAACCCACAGGTAAAAATAAAGAGAAGACACAAACAAGGATAAAAGCTGCTTCGTTGGGTTGACAAGATCATTCACAAAGATAGACTTCTGGGTCTCAATTTTTCTAAGTATCCTCAGTGATTATTGCCGTGTGGAAGATTTGAGCGCAGAAAGATTCTCTGGTGTAAAGGTGCCAAAGCTTACAGTTCATTTGTATCCTTTACTCTGAATAGAAATCAATACCCTTTTGTGGCCAAATGAATGAAGTGGTGGAAACTGGTCCATCGAGAAACATGGCTTGGTCAGCTTTTCCTCTCTTGTATCTTGTCCTCTGTCACTAAATCAGGAGGTACTCATAGAGCACTTACCAGGCATCAGCATCAGGCTGGTGCGACAACTGCAAGGGAACTATTAGAACCCTCTTCAGAGAAACTCAGTCTGGCCCAATGTGTCTTACCTCAAGCCTCACTTCCATGAAGCAGGCTGTTCCTGAAATTGAACAACTACAAGGTCCATGAGGCCAGATACCACATGTCTTGGTCATGACTGTGTGCCTAGTGCTTAGCGCAGTGCCTGGAGTGAGGAAGGTTCTCAATGATCTACCCAGTTTTGTCACCTGTTTTAATAATGAATGTTTCTTCATGGCAGGGGGATATTTTGTTCATTTTCACATCCACAGACTTATTAGCATATTACTTTGCCAAATGTAGAAACAGGAAAAAAAAATGTGGAATTACATTACTTTGCATTCATCTTTTTCATTGGAAGTTATTTGTTCCTTCTGATTTTCTTTCTATACCTCCCTATTTTGCCTTTTTGTTGACTCGTGGATTGTCTTTTTGGCTCAGAGAATGTAAGTGAGCTCAGAGCCTTGTGTGTCTTGCTCACTGGTATTTCCCCTGCAACCAGCTCAGTAACTGATATCTAGAAGAAATCCAATAAGTGTTTTCAGGAATAAGTGAAGTGAACAGAATAGTTTCTAGGATTCTGTTGAAAAAAACTTCTTTGCAGTGTTTAGTGGGCAAAATCCTGGACTCTTGATCCCAATGACCTTAGAGAAAGCATATCACCACTTCCAGCTTCATTCATCACCTGGAAAACCAGGATAATAATAAAAACCTTACCTTTATCAAAAGATATTAGCTGAATAAGTTAGATGATATATAAATATTTATTTTTTAAAAACAATCATGAGAACTTTATTTAAAAGAAAAGAGAAGGGGGAAAAACCTAAATGTCTAAGGATAGAAGAATTGATTTAATTTTTGGCACATGTGTATAATGGATACAACCACTAGAAGTCATCTTATTTGGATTTCTGCTTCTAGCCAAGATGGAAGGACACAGACCAGATTTGCCCCTTCCATCTGAAACAACCAACAGAAAGCCCGTGACAAATTACATGAAGCAACAGTTTTTAAGACACTGTCTACCAGGCAATGAATGACAATGATCTCCGAGAGGTGAGAACAAATGAGGTAAGCCCTAATATTGCCCAAGATTATTGCCTTTAAGAGAGTTTCCAGATCAGGGCACAGGGAGGAGAAATTGAGGCAGAACCTGGTGGCTTCCCTGAGTTGAGGAGACAGAGCTGAGATTGGATGAGCTACAGTTCATAGGACAGGATACCAGAGAAAAGAGAGCTGTGTAGAGAGAGGTCCCGGAAGGTGTGCAGAGAATCACCTCAAGTATTCAGCAGAATGCTCATCAGGCATGTGGAAAATACCTGAGGCCAGAGAAAAAGCCATCTAAAAGCACTAGAGGGAACAATGCCTCTTCAAGTATATCTAGAATTTAGAAGGGAGCTTATTGTTTGACCATATACCTCTTAAGTCTTTTTTTAAATAGATTTACTTAAAATTTTTTTTTGATCTTTTTATTTATTTTTGAGACAGAGAGAAAGCACAAGGTGGGGAGGGCAGAGAGAGGGGGGGACAGGAACCAAAGCAGGCTCCACACTAACAGTAGAGAGCCCAATGCAGGGCTCAAACTCATGAGCTGTGAGATCATGACCTGAGCCAAAGTCAGATGCTTAGCCAACTGAGCCACCCAGGAGCCTCCCTCTTAATTCTTTAGTTAATAATTTCATACATTTCATTTTCTCTGGCTCTAGTCACTCGTAATTGTTGGCCATTTCAAACAAAAAAATCATTTACATAAATATTTACAAAACAGCCCCATCAACTTGAGATAAAGAATAAAAACAAAAATAAATGATACCTATGGATGGCATTGGCAAAAATAGTTACTAGTAAACGCATTTGGGTTTTTTTCTGATATCAATAATACACCTGCCTTTAAAATCTAGTTCTTATTTCTCATCCCTGAATTCATTTACCCATAATTCATGTCAAGTTAGGATAAATTCAAACTATACTGACACTTGTAATAATATGGTTTTGTAGGATATAAGCCCTTAAATAGCTTCAAACCTCAGTTTTACTCAGCTTTTAATGATCAAGTTCATTATACTATCTATTGTAACATTACTAAATTATAAAGTACTTTCCATCATTTCTCTCATTTTCTCATGTTAAACTGAGAATTTCTAATTCTTTGGAATCTTTCTTTTATTCCTGTAATCATCTTTGTTGTTTTATCTCTTCGGGCATTCTTTTTTACTTTAAAGAGCAACTACCATTGATGGCTTCCAAAAAGGACTCAGACATGATCCCCACATTGACAGTTCCATATGCTATGAATTCTGCCTTGTCAAGTCAGTTATTTTTAATAACTGGATTTCCCAGGGTCCCTTGCAGCTGGGGTGTGGACCTAAGCCTTTACTTGGGAAATGAGCCATGTGAAGAACAGTCTAGGCAGGGACATCCTTTTCTTAGTTGGGGACAGTAGAGGCTGCATGGTTCTGGGATTGGCAGGAATGATATCTTTTTGATTTGGCCAGGAGCACAGCTTCCTGGTTGGGCCAGTTTGGCTGCATGTTCTGTGGCCAGTGGCACTGAAGGCAGCTTCCTGATCTGGACATTTAGCATCACCATCAAGTGGTCCTGTGATTGGGACAGAGGCAGTGACCTCGTTATGGGGCTAGTTGTACAAATGACTCCAGTCATTGCTCCTAGAAGTCAGGGCCAGAGTATTTCCCCAGCTTGCTTGATGATTCTGTGAGCTATCTAATATCCCTCCCCAAATCCCTATCTTCTTAGACAAGGTAAAGCCCATGACTCTCTCTTTCTCGTCATCTATCACACAGACATCTCACAGTGTTCAATCTGTGGCTTTCATTCCGATATACTTCAAACTGAGTATCATAGCTGCTTAACCATCTCACTGGGGCACATTCAGTTCGTCTTAACAAGGAACAGTTCATAATGCTTTACAGTGATTTCTGGTTCCTTTGCCTGGCAGGACTGTGACTATGCAAAGGAACAAAGTCGATTTTGATGGCTGGTGCAGGAAATGTCATGGAATGAAAGCAGAATGGCCCTCTTAAGTTTGATTCTAACAGACACCAACCTTCTGAATGCTAGAGAGAGCCTTCAATTGCCACAGACATGGGAATGAGATGAACTGAAAGCTTTCCAAAGCCTTCTCTTCTTGGAGTGTTTCTTCACAACCTCACTAAATATCTTCACTAGATTTCTTTTTGACCCCCAGAGTCAGTTAGGACCTTGGATACAAAGGACCTTTGAATTTCAAGTTTAATCAGGGAACAGTTTCCTCATTTAGTGGAAGTGGGGAGGCAACTCAAAGACTAAATTTAAAGCTTACATCATGCCTTTCTTACCAGCTCATATCAAATCAGTTTCCAGTCATTTAGCTAATCCTTACCCATTCTTGTAATCTTGAATTAAATGTCACTTCCTCAATGAGTACTTTCCTGCCCCCAATCTCAATTTGTTCCCTTTGTTTTATTGTTTCAAAGAACCCTGTAATTTCTACAAAAGAGTGAAACAGGTTTTACTTTATTGGCCTTATCACAATTCCTATATATTTCTGTGTGATTATTTCTATAATGAATAGTTGTCTTTCCTATCAGCCTCTAAGTTCCACTAAATGCTCTGTGTTCAGACTAGTGCCTGGCACAAAGGAATGTGATAGCTGATGAATGAATGAATCTGAGCCATCAGGCATCTCTCTTACTCTACACTGGACTGTTCTGTAAGTGGGGATGCTCTCAGTGACACATCCATTAACTCAAACTCTCAAATGCCCAAAGAGGATTGGAGACACATGATGCAGTGTTTCTGGGAGTGTAGCTGTAGTTCAATATGAGTGAAGACAAAAAACAAAGGCTTTAAAGAGAATTCACATAAAAGCACAGTAAAACCTTGGATTGCGAGTAACTTGTTCTATGAGTGTTCCGCAAGATGAGCACACATTTCTAATAAATTTTAAGTTGATAAACAAGTGATGTCTTGTAACACAAGTCATGTGTGATGCTGAATATCACATGATCACAACTGAGCCATGGTTCTCTCCCTCCCTCTCTCTCTCTCTCTCTCTCTCTCTCTCTCTGGATTGTGGGTTATCGTCAATGCAATGTCATATTTCTGCAAAATCCTCAAAAGGAGGCAAAAACAAGGGTCATTGGATAGATTCCTTGTTAAAGATACACAAAAAGAAAGATTCCATTGAGTCAATAGATAGCAGTGATTCCATTAGTGATAGTGAAAGTCATCCTATACACTAACCCTCCTCTCTCTCGTCTCCCTCACAAGAGCCACAAAGGTTTTCAAAGGTAAATGCAAGTTAATTTGTATTTTCTTTTATATTTTGTGTTTTATTTATTATTTTGTATTATATTAAAGTATTGTAATCATTTTTATATGAATATTTTTGGGTTATGGAAAGAATCATCTGAATTTCCATTATTTCTTATGGGGAAATTCTCTTTGATATCCAAGTGCTTTGGATTACAAGCATGTTTCTGGAATGACTTATGCTCTCAAACCCAGGTTTAATGTAAATGTGAAAAACCACAGAGAATATGTTTATATGGAAAGTGGACACAGTATCAACATACTAATCATCTCCAAACTTGAACCAGGCTAAGGTAAGAGATCATAGTGGACCAGGCCCTGAAAGACAGTGGGAAACCTTGGATTACTTACAATGGGATTTGCTTACTGTTCCACTAAAGGATAGGAAGGAAGTTAGCTTTGCCTAAAGGTGGGACTTTGTTCCAGCTCCTGGGAAGTAACTTATAAATCCTTGGATTTTCCTGAATCATAGGACTACCTTCATTATAGATGGTGGGCCTCTTGGATCACACCTGATAGTTTCTGGTAACAAGATGATTCAGCATGGGGCTGGCCACACCCTATAGTCTCAGGGTAGGGAGTTGACTCTGCCAAAAATAACAACCATATAATTTGTGGTGGAGGCTTTGGGTTAATGATATCAATTAACCCTGAGACTGAGCTCAACCACGTGGGCAATCAATCAATCATGCCTACATAATGAGGGCCAATAAAAATTTGGGACACCAAGATCAAGTGAGTTTCCTGAGTTGGCAATATTCCGTGAATATTTGTCACATAGTGATGTTGAGAGGGTAGCCCATCTCTGAGAACAATGGAAACTTCCGAGTATGGAAATCTCCCAGACTTTCCTATTCACCTTTTACTTTGGATGTTTCAATGTATTCTTTTTTTTTTTTTTTTTGTAATATAAGTAACCATGAATATGATAGGTTTCAAAGAGTTCTGTCAGTCTTTCTAGAGAATGATGGAACCTAAGGTGGTTTTTGGAAACTCCTAAACCTGTAGCTGTCAAAAGTAAGAATAGTCTTGTGTACATGTTTTCCTTTAACTTTATAGTTGGTTCCTAACTCCATGCAATTGGGGTCACAAGTTCTGGGTAGACCTGTCAGTCCAGAGGTCTAAACCTCAACCTCACAGTGTGACCAAATCTTGGCGGCTTCATTTTGTATTGAGCAATCCCATGTGGATAAAATAAAGTGTCTGTGTTGATGCCTGAACAACTAATCAATTACATCAAGAAAGTGAAAAAAAGTTAAAAGTTGACAATATGGGCAAAGCAACTGAAAAGGGAAGTGAATGTCTACACGTGTCATTTGGAACACATGTGTATATGAGATAATTACTTTAAAATGTTCTCAACACATGTGCTGGCAACATCTAATAATAATTAGTATTTGTTAAATGCTTACTATTGAAAGTGTCTGTTCTGAATGTTCTACATATATTAACTAATTTAATTCTCAGAACAATCCCAGTTATCAGCCCAGTTTATAGAAAAATGAGGCCCAAGGAGACTAAATAATTTGTCTTAGGTTATGTACTCCCAGGATTTGAATCCAAACCATCTGACTCTTTAATTCTGCTCTTAATCGGTGCTCCATATGGCTTCTCAGAAAGTAATCACTTATATTTTCTTTGATCTTATAGAAAGGTGTTAGTAAACTGGTTATCTTAATTCCCAATCTTAATCTTTGTGACAGAGTAAGATTTTTCTATGAGCAGATGTGTATTTTATTTCTGACAATCCCCTTGCACCCTGTGATCCTTCTCATGTTAGGCAGAAAGTCCTGACTTCTTGTACTGGAGGAGAGAAAGCATAATGAGCACAAAAGAAAAAGGAATAAGTAAATGCTTTGCTTTCAAACTTCAAAATAAAATTTGGAAACTTTCTCTAGAAACAGTACAATGAAATAAAGGAGTCTGAGTCTGGGTTATGTCTTTTGAGTTTAAAAGAAATCTATGCCTTAAAAAGATCCCTGAGAATGTAAGTTGATACAAAGAGCAGTGAATGCAGCCCTAGATGTAATGCAGACTTTTGGTCTATGGGAATCCCTAGGGGTGATGAAGACAAAAACAAGGAAGTAAGACATTGGTGAAGATCCCTGTGTCCTACCTCCTTACCCGTCTCCCACCAATGGGGTAGAAAGGGCAATAATGAAGCCCCAAAGCAGTGTGAAGGAATCTGAGCGTAAAGGACTTACAACTAATTCCTGTCAGAAAGCCCTGGTGACAATATCCTTGCAAGTTTCCAGAGATGGCTGTGCTGTAGTGCCAATGGGCTCACAGAGCCCAAGATAGCCTGCTTCTGCCAGACTGAGTTTAGAGCAGGTGACTTTTCACACGTACACAAAAAGCATGGAAATTAACCAAGAGAGCCTTAAGTGAATCTGGAGTGGCCTTAATTTTATGATAAGAAGGACACAGAACATGTAGATCAACAACCAGAAACCTTCAGGGACTCACACATCTGGACAGACAGAAACAGTAATGCTACAGACCAGACCCAGAACTTCATCCTAGCACATGCCAGTGTGGGCCAGGTGTCCCCAAGCGATGTCAGGAACACTTCAGCACTCTAGAACTTAGATGTCATTCCAAGAAGGTGGGGTGGGGGGATGACTTGAATTGGTGGGGAAAATCCTGCACAGATTTCAAAAATCATGATTTAATTATGAAAACCCTGTATTTGCTTAAAGTAAGTTTTCTGATACCAGGCAAATGGTTGCCGGAACTAGACACTCAGTTGTTAGAGAAGATAAAGCGGTCCTGGTTTGTATCTCTGAGTCAATTGCAAATGGTTTACCCACTACATCTATATTTATCAGATCAGCCATATTCAATAGCTTTTCTGCTCCTACACAAATGACAAATGGATGGCTTTCAAGTGTATTACCCCCCCCCCCCGCCACCCCCCACCCCCCCGGGGCTTATCAAAGCTTCTGTGCTCTTTCTAAGACCAGAGAAATGAAAACACTACGACTAAAAACCACTCACCTGGATACTTACTAAGAGAAATAGTTTGAGTTGGTATGGAATTTGGTATAACCCTCAAATATGGGAATCTGTTACGAGAGGCACCGGAGGAATACATATTCCCTGTTAGGGGACCCTGCTGACAGTGAAAAGAATGGAGGTGGTGACTGGCAGACAGCAGTTTCAAAAAGGCACAGAAACAAACATGGAGAAACAGTAAACACATAAGATAATTCATTCGGACACTTTTATATGCAGCTTGGCTAGGATTTAAAATAACATTCCCAAGTTAAACTGAAACCATTACTATGTAAATACCACAACTAAGCCAAATGAAAGAGTAAATACCAGCCTTGCAAATGGGTCTCCCTTAAGGGCACTCGAGGCTAGGATCGCAAGCTGCTTTCTAAAGAAATGTCCTCCTCTCTATCAATCTTCTCTGTTTTGACAGCAAACCCATTGACCGGGCATATGTTTTAGAATTTCTGAACAATTGACTTTCAAGGCCTAGCAAACACTCATTCTCCACCTTCTTAGAAACCTCATAGGAGCCACCGTTGCCAATTAAAAACATCATAAATCTAACCCCAAAACTGCATCACTCCAAAAAGAGAATGGACGCCCCCATTCCCCACGTTGTTGGCACACATCTGTGTCGGTCCTTTTGTTGAATTGGCCATGCCAGCAGAAGATCATCAATCAGCCGGTGTCACCAAGCACAAGTACAGAATGGCTTAATAGGAAAGTGGAGTCTTTTTTTATTCCCTCTTGTCACCTACTAAAATGTAAGTTCCTTGTTGATCTCATCACACTGAGTTATGTTTTAGTGAAGTGTTGAAAAGACCCAGCCTGCACATATTCTGGAAGTTTTGAAATAATGTCTCAGTGAACAGATGTATACTTTCTCCCAGCAGCTCTTTGTGGAAATGAATTTTTATGAGCCCCAAACATCCTTGATTCGACCCCGAATAAAAGTTAAGTTAAAATGAAATGAAAATAAAATGAAAAACTTCTTAGAAAAAGAGAGAAATTTGACCGAAATGTCAAGAAGTTATTGACACAAGGACATTTGAGACTGAAAAACGCTGGGTTAACAATAAGCCTTTTTTTTTTTTTTTAGTGCAAGAAATTTATGGTATAAGGAGAGAGATAAAGAGCACAGGCTTCAGGTACAGACAGTCTGCATTCAGATCTTTCGTATTTCAGTCCTGTGACCTTGAACAAATCATTCCACTTCTCTGTGCTTCGGTGTTTTTGAAAAATTGGGAGAGTAAATAATAGATACCTCATAGGGTTGCTAGAGCTTGACACATAAGTGTTTGGTTAATGCTAATTATTATTTGCATATAGGTAAATAAAAACAGCAGTTAATGATTAGTTATATGCCAGCGACTATAAAACGTAACAAAGTTGTATTTTATATTGATAACAAAGTTTTTTCTTATCTGTTCACCAAAAAAAGCAAAGAGCTTTCCCATAATATTGAAAATATTATCCTAATGGCTCCAAGAACCGTTAAGTAAGAAAGTGTGTTACAGAAACCTCACTTGTTCTATGTAAGAAAACGCTGATTATTTTGTAATAGTAAACTATGTTTGCGTGAGAGGCTGTTCTGACTCACTGACCTGTGATTAATAAAAGGCTAGATGTGGTATTGCTGATGTAGGTCTAATTCATTCAATCAATATAGAAGGACTGAGCAGATTCACCTAAATTTTGTAACACAGCTGAAGGCATTTCTCCTTGTAAAAATAAATTAAAAAAAAAAATAAAATGATTCTAACAGATTTACTTTAAATCACAATGCAATTTCTCTGTTTGAGATGACAACAATATCTTCTGTCTGACAGCATTCAACTTGCTTTCAGATTTATTCAGTGTTTTTCTAAACTTCAAAAGTACTTGAAAATCCATAAGGGAGAGAAAAAATATCTTTTTTCATTTTCAATAGTTACATTAAGGATACTTTGCAAAAGTCCGATTTATCGTGTCTTCAACAGGGAACTCTGACAAATACTAAGAGTATGATAGTGATGAGGCATAAAAATCAATGCTGTTCCCTTCCTGTCTTTCGCTGTGTGGAACAATGCAATGTGTCCTTTCCCTAAACTCTCTGACTCCACCAGGGTGAGGAGATGTGGAGGATGTGGCTGAGGACTAAGGGATCAGGAGCTCCTCGGCCCTGGGGGCAGTTTGGCTGGTTTCCTGTGGCCTGGAATCCAGGTCGGAAGGGCAAAAAAGAAGGAGGAAAAAGAGGAAGCGCCAATGTTGATTACCAGGCCTTTTTCCCACTGGGAATAGGTGATTAGCAGACATCCAGATGTGCTCCTTCTTCCTCACACTCACTTTTGGCTTGGCTCTTAACTCCTACCCAACCCTCATGAAACCCTGATAATGTCCAGAAGAGGCCACCCAGGCTGAGTGAGTCACCAGATACCACAAAACAGCCTCCAGAGAAGACCCATGGTCCCCCAACAGGAAACCTGCTTCTCCTACCAGGCCTGGGAACTAAAAATGGGTACAGGGGCATCTGGGTGGCTCAGTCGGTTAAGCCTCCGACTCTTGGTTTCGGCTCATGTCATGATCTCACGGTTCACAAGCTAGAGCCCCGCATCGGGCCCTGTGCTGACAACTTGGAGCTTGCTTGGGATTCTCTCTCCCACTCTCTCTGCCCCTCCCCCACTCATGCTGTCTCTGTCTCTCTCAAAAATGAATAAACTTCAAAAAATAAATAAAATAAAAATAAAAATGGGCACAAAAATGAGGACTATGAGATAGGTTCAGGTTATAGGCCAGAAACAGAGATCAAGCTTGATGTTTAAATATCTGAATTCCTGAAACTTACCCAGCCATCGATCACACTTTTAATCTGGTGTCAATCCTCACTGAAAGAGGTTCTGTCCCAAGTCCCATTCATTGCTGGGCGGATCTCCACCTTTTTAAACATGGAGACCTTTTTAAATCCAAAAATTTTGCAAATAGTAATAGATTTTTAATATTCACTGATTGAAAAATAGGATTATGAATATAGTAATATTTTTAATAATATGGGGTTTTTTTTACTAATCACAATACATCCATGAGTTTTTTAATGCCAATTTTTTGCTTTTTAATTTTTTTTTAAATTTTTTATTTGACATAGAGTAGAAGCAGGGGAGAGGGGCTGAGGGAGGGAGAGAGAGAGAAAATCTTAAGCAGGCTCCACTCTCAGCCCAACTCGGAGGGCTGACTCCCATGACTCTGGGATCATGACCTGTGCCGAAATCAAGAGTCTGACACTTCATTGACTGAGCCACCCAGGCGCCTCATCCATGTGTATTTTTAACCCAAAAGGACAAATATGTATAAAACAAACTTATTACAGGGTCTGACACAGTGAAAGCACTCAATAAAGAGTAACTACTAATGACAGCTGTTGTCGAAGTTTATTCAATCCATGGGTAATGCCTGGTGCACAGGTGGAATCTCAGAGTCCTTACAGTTCCTCAGTAACATATGAGTTATATACTAGTCTCCAAATTTTCCAGAGTGGTAACTCTGTCTGATTCATACTTCAACACCAGCAGCACTGAGCACCGTATCTTGCTTATAGACAATTCTTGATAAATTAATTGAATTTAATCTACTTCCCTCAAATGTCATGAAGTATCTTGGCTTTTCTCTTTGGCATTTTTAAACTTCTCCTAGGTTTCTGCTTCCTAAAGAAGGAGGAGGAGGAGGAAGTGGAAGGGGAGGAGGAAGAGGAAGAGGAGGAGGAAGAAGACCAAGAAGGAGGAAACAGCTCCTAATGTTATTCATAAAAACAAAAGGAAAGTCTTCTTGGAAAAAAAAAAAAGGTATGGCAGTGCCCTGCCAGAGTTTGTTCTCAGCATAAACTGAGCATAAATTTACTTGAAAAGCCAGGGTGCTGTCTAAGAAGGACTCAGCTTCTGGTTACCCTAAAATTGGTAACAAACAAAATTGATGTGATGGCCTCTTGAATAATCTGAGCTCCTGTCCTTTTGTAACAGATTGGTTTATGTCCTTAAAAAGGAAAAGTATTTATAAACAAATAAGAAAATTTAATACCTCAATGGGAAAGTGGACAAGTGCCATGAAAAGGAAATTCATAAAAGAAAAAAGAAGAATGGTTAATAAGCATTTGAAAATGAACTCAACCTCACCAATAATTAACAAAATACAAAATCAAGTAACAAGGTGTGGCATATTTTTACCACAAGTTGATGGAGGTTTGGGGGTACAGATCCTTCCTAGAATATTGAGGGTGTGGTGAAACACACTGCCATACACTGCTGATTAACATGAAAACTAGTGCAAACTTCTTAGATGCTAATATTTACTAAAACCCTCAAGAAGATTCATATTAATAACATGAATACTCATCAGTAGTAGACTGGCTTGCTAAATAATGGAATATGCCTGTGTGGTAGTTTGCAAAAATGGGCACAGTTGCACGTGCCTCCCTGAATCCATGCCCTTTGCAACTTGGTGGCTCTTCCATGAAGAGGTCGACTCCTTTTCCCCACCTCTTGAATCTAAACGGGACTTATGAGTTGCTTTGGCCAACAGAGTGTAGCAGAAGTGACAGTGGGCAAGTTCTGAGCCAACACCTCATGAGACCTTGCCTGCCTGAGACTTTCCTGCCTGCTTTCTTGAGACCTCTGCTTTTACTCTGTGAATAAGCCCAGGCTAACCTCCTAGAGGATGAGAGACCATGTGGACCATCGCCACATTAGCCCAGTCCCAGCTTAGGCCCTGGACAGGTGAGAGAGCCCAGCCAAGATCAGCAAAGAAGACCGGCAGCTGATCACAGTGGACTTCAGATCCTGAGGGAGTCTAACTAAGACTAGAAGAAATACTCAGTTGAGTCTCACTTAAATTGCTGCCCCAGAACTAGCAACTAATCTAGAATATCATGATTATTATGTAGCCATCAGAAAGAATATATTATTACCATAAACATTGGCCTTGAAGGATGTTTATGATATATTTATTGGAGAAGCAAAGCTAAAAAATATTGCTTATGGTAAGATTCAATTTTCTGCAAGAGCAAAACAAAATAAAACCTATAAACTTAAAAGCCTATATAGTGAGACATGTGTAGACATGAACCACTGGTTGCCTTAAGAGGAAGGGCTTGGCAGAAGAGAAGGAGCATGGGGCGGGAGAGGAAGCAGAGGAGCAGAAGAGGTTGACTTCTTCACCCATCTCTGTCTTATATGATGGTAACAGCCAGCATGAATCATTTTCGCAATTTAGGGATTTAGATTTTTTTTTTAATGTTTATTTATTTTTGAGAGAGAGAGAGAGAGAGAGAGTGGGGGAGGAGCAGAGAAAGAGGGAGACACAGAATCCGAAGCAGGCTCCAGGCTCTAAGCTGTCAGCATGGAACCCGACGCGGGGCTAGAACTCACGGACTGCAAGATCATGACCTGAGCCGAAATCGGACGCTTAACTGACTGAGCCCCCCAGGCACCCCTAGGGATTTGGATTTTTAGGAAAATTTATAATGGCCAATGCTGAAGTGAAGAGCTAAGCAGTGCTTTGGAAAACCTGAAGCCTTCTGATTGAAGACACAAAGGTCCAGTGGTGGAAAGAACATGTACTTTGGATTCTGAGCTTTGCTGCCAGGAAGAGAAAGAAAGAGAGGGAGAGAGAGTTAGTTTATGTGCTTGTCTCATTAATTCTACTCTTACAAATTTAATTCATAGGAATTAATCTAAATGTGCATAAATAATTATACAGAAGTATTTCATTGTGTACTTTTTATTATGTCAAAAATTGGAAAAATATAAATATCTACCAGTTGTAGAATGCTTAAATAAATCCTGGCAATTTTTCTTCAAATGCGTCCATTAAAGCCATATTAATAATCTGAAAATACTCTAGCTGTTAAGAAAAAAATACAATAAATACAAACTGAATACACCACATTGTTACAATTCTATAAATGCACATATATAAAGCTAATGCACAAGTTAACAAAGCTTATCTCTGCACATTTGATTTAAAAGCTGCTTTTATTTTCTTCATATTTTTTCCTGTGCTTTCCCAATATATATAATGAATATGCATTCCTTTGAAGGCAGAATAAAAAAAAACATAAATATTTTTTAAAGAATCCTAAGAGAGGGAGAAGAGGGGTATAACAGACAAATAGGTGAGAAACCCCACATTTTGTTTTTACATCCAAGTGATAGCGAATCAAAAACTGCCAACCAAGAGACATTTTTCAGAGGGTATGAGACAACATTGATGATAGTATTGAATATTTACATATACCGACTGGAATGATCCATCAGGGAGAAATTGATAATGTTGAGGGAGAAGCTAATATTATAAAGTCCTTGAGTTGGCAAAAATGGAGAACAGGGTCCAGCGCACAAACAGAGGCATGAGACTTAAGATAAGCATGGATGATTCACCCATTAAATGGATGGAAAGGCAGAGAACACGACTTCACGTGCGGCAGGGTTGGCGGACTTGGGGTGAGCAGGTGAAGAAGTTGTGCTCCATTTGCTTCTATTCTCTTATGAACCGAGAAGTGAGATTATTAGTTGAGTCTGAAGAGTGGGAAAGGAGGTGCGCGAGAGTCCAGGTGCTGCCTGGTTTTCCTCTTTCTCACCTCCATTTGCAGTGTAGCAGAAAATGCCACATTCAAGAAACATTTTCTAAGCACTCTTAATGGTTATATGTCTTTTTTTTGTTTTTTTTTTTTTAAGAAGAGAAGAAATGGGGTTGTAGAACAAGCTTTCCGACCATTTGTGGATGAAATAAAACACGTAAGAGATAATAAGGGAATAATTCAGTGGACAAGAAAATGGTTTTCAATCAAGAGACTCACTAAATAAAAATGATGCACCATTTACAATACCAATGATAGTATCCTAAAGTAGTGGACATATTTCTATTGTCTATAGTTATCCTTCTGAAAGCCAGTGTGGGAGAATCTCTAAATGAGCTGAGAGAAGAGGGGTTTATGAGGGGCACCTGGGTGGCTCAGTCAGTTGAGTGTCTGACCGTTGATTTCGGCTCAGGTTATGATCTCATGGTTCATGGGTCTGGGCCCCATGTCGAGCTCTGTGCTGACAGTGCAGAGTCTGCTTGGGATTCTTTCTTTCCCTCTCTCTCTCTCTCTCTTCCTCTCTCTCTGCCCCTACCTGACCCATGCACATGCTCTCACTCTCTCTCTCTTTCTCAAAATAAGTAAATAAACATTTAAAAAAAAGAGGGATTTCTGTAGGTAAAGAATTAAAGTCAGAGTGGGTGCAAATTCAGAGCCAAGGTACAGGAAGTTAAATGAAGGATAATGGAGTGATGCCCATATCTAGAAACAGAGAGTAGCCTGGGTCAGCCTGTGAGGAAAGAACCAGGTCACACTTCAAGGGCTTCCTCTAGGAAGACCCCTGTTAGGAAGGGTTGGCAAAACCCGTGCTTAGACAGCTCAACAGCACAGTTAAGTCCAGGAGCCCATAAATGACCCCTGACCCTTCTCACATTTATCTCCTCTGCCTGGGACCTTCTCTCTCTAACCAGCAGCCGCCCCTCCCTGCCTCCCACCAACCACACACACTTCATTGGCTCCTAACCATCCATCAGATCTTAACTTAGACAGCACTTTTCTGGGAAGCCTCTTCTGGTGGGGATCCTCTTATGAGGCTCTCTACGTACCATACCAGATCTATGCTGTGTGAGATCAGCGATCACATGTGTCTCTTATTTATAGTACCTCCAGCACTTAGTACAATATCTGCACATAGTGGAAACCCCAAAAGTACTTGTTGAGTCCGTGACGCTCAATTCCCAATAAGCCTGCAACACAATCAAGCCTTGGCCTGGAAAATGTGCACTTGTCATTTTACTTAATTAATTTATTTTTTTAAATAATGGGGTTTTTTTGTTTATTTATTTATTTATTTTGAGGGAGAGAGTGTGCAGCATGCGTGCCCACTCAAGTGAGTAGGGGAGGGGCAGATAGACTGTGAGGGGTGGAGAGAGAGAACCCCAAGCAGGCTCCACACTGACAGTGAGGGGCCCAACTCAGGGCTCTAACTCATGAACCCATGAGATCGTGACTTGAGCCAAACCAAGAGTCCAACGCTTAACCAACTGAGCTACCCAGGTGCCCAGCACCTGTCATTTTAGAGACAGGCCTGAAGGTTCAAAGACAGAAGCAAGAAAAAAAGATCAGCAGGCAAGGATGTGACAGGAAGTGCTCTTAGCTGGTCCTTCTAGAAATCCCATTTCCTCTTCTGGGACTGTAGTGCCAAATGCTCCAGGGACTCTGAATATGACTGGTCAGGATCCAAAGTGGAGGGGACACTGTCAAGAGTGGAAGGCCCACCTGGTTGCTCCAGTCTGGACTGTGATGCCAGTCATCTTCCTAGTCAGGGACAACCCCAAGCTGGGACTGTGTCACGTCTCAGGCTCTGGGCATGCCGGGAGGTTATATTTGCCAGTGGTTTGGGGCCTCTATAATGAAGAATTAACTTTCCCAAAGAGAAATCTGGCCTTTATCATCAGCTACTGGGAGGTGATCTCAAGGCCCTGGAATGTCCTGCCTCACAGAAATATCTTTGTCCATCTGGGGGCTTTGGCCACCATCAGTTTCACAGTGTGATTTATGATGGGGGCTTTGGAACAATGCCTTTTGAGTTTCCACCTCCAGAGGAACCAAAGACTAAAAGTATTATCCAGAACCTTCTGGAGGGGCTGCAAGGCTAAAGGTCAGCCACATAAGCAATATGTATGATCAAGCCTAATAAAAAATTCTGAATCTCTGAGCACTGAAGGCTCAAGTGGGCATCCCTGTGCATACTGTCACATATCATTGATGGGAGGAAATAACACAATCCAGGTCTTCACATGGGGAAGATGATCAGAAGTTTCATTTTTAGAACCTTCCCAGATGTCACCCTATGCGTCTCTCCCTTGGCTGATTCTGATTCTTTTTGTGTGTGTGCTTTAATGTTTATCTATTTTTGAGAGAGACAGATTACAAGCAGGGGAGGGGCAGAGAGAAAAGGGGACAGAAGATCTGAAGCAGGCTCTGTGCTGACAGCAGAGAGCCCGACCTGGGGGTCAAACTCATGAACCAGGAGATCCTGACCTGAGCCAAAGTCAGATGCTTAACCAACTGAGCCACCCAGATGCCCTGCTGATTCTGATTCTAATCTTTTGCTATAATAAAACTAATTGTAAGTATAGCACTTTTCTGAATTCCATGAGTCATCCCCTAGGACTCCCAAACCTGAGGGACTATGGGACTCTCCAAATTTGTAGCCAGCTGGTCAGAAATGAGGGTGGCCTGGAGTCCCCGAACTAGCAACTGGTGTCTGGGGCGAGGGCAGTCTTGCAGAGGCCTATGCCCTTACCCTGGGAAGCCTGCCCTACCACCAAGTAGTTGGTATGAGAATTCATTGCAGGGAAGCACGGGAAATTGAACCAATGGTACCTGACACCTACCTGGAGTCCCTAGGGAGCCCATCAGGAGAGCCCTCTGCTCTCTTCTCGGACCCATGGGTCCCAGAAAGACTCCGGGGACCATCAGCTCCAACAACAATGTCTGTGCAGTAGAGGAGCTGTGATTCTAGTCTGAAAGAACACTATCTGTGTTATTGATTAAAATTCGAGTGTTACAAACAGCTTCCCGGTAGGGGGAAGATTTATCTTTTTCTTCTGTGTAATTAGAATGATTATTCGACAAATGGATGGTTTTCAATGAACTTTCAAAGCGAGGCTAAATTCATCAATCCCAGCAGCTCACAGTTCCAGCCAAGGACCCATATCACTGTGCTTCCAGAGAGGGCAGACAGCAGAGCAGTGGCCAAAAAAGCCCCAGGCTGCAGGAGCCTGGAGACCCCAACACACACACACACACACACACACACACACACACACACACACACACACACGAAGACACTGGGAAAGAAGAATTGTGAGTGGTTTCCTCTGGGAAAGAAGAATTGTGAGTGGTTTCCTCTGGGGTCTGGGGAGGAAACTGCTGATGATATTTGGAAAGCATTTCCACCCCTGGGCCCAGAAAATAGAGACATTAATGATGTCTAGACCTCCTTCTTGGCGACATTCTCCTCCCTGAATCTAGTACCTGAGGTAATTGGGCAGCAGATGAAAATGGTATTCGCTCAAAACAAAGCAAATCTTTGTTTAAAAAAAAATGGCCTGCTGTCTGAGCTTTGTCTCCCTGTGGAACTCAGAAACAAAGCCAAGGCCTCTGGCCATACACACTGGCTACATGTCTCAAAAGGAATATTTCTGACTTCATGCCCGCCTCTCCCCCATCACACAGGAAGGAGAGTGGGCTCCGACAAGCACTTAAGACAGCCGTTCCCACAGCTGGCTTTACTGCAGGCCTCCAGGCTCCTCACACACACAAGCCCACGGAACCCTTAGGTTCTGCCCGCTTACTGTAAACCATTCTGCCCAGTGCAGCCAGACCAGTCTTCCAGACTGTCTCTCTCCTCCTCAGAACTGTCCCAGGATCCCTCCTGAGACTAGGCTTTCCCTGAAAACACTTTCCCGCTTCCACACTCAGCCCATTCCACTTGCCTCAAAGACTCTCTACTCCCCGTGTTTTAGTACAAAAAAACCTAGCCCTGATGCACACCTATCTGAAGACAGTCTTCCCCATCCTTGCCAACTCTAAAACCTTAGAACAATCATGGTGTTTTAGACTGCATTTATTTGTGGATAGGTCGCAGGCACTGTGTTAGATGCCAAGGATACAAAGCTAGGGAAAAAATATACCCGACAATTGGTTCCTTATTGTCTAACGGGAAAGATAGGATAAACAGATACATAAACAAATATATATGCAAATTGGGATGAGTGTTATGAAAGCAATAAACAGGAGGCTGAGAGGAGATTGAAGGGTGCAATTTAAATAGGGTAATCAGGAAATGCCTTTCCCTCCTGGGGAAGCAGCGGGTAAGGGGGTGGAGAGAAGTCAGAATTGTTACACTAATGAACATTCTACCACTGGGAAACACAGAACAAGCAGAAAGGAGTTTCCACCCAACAGACGCCTATGATCACATCAGTCACACGGCCCAGAAAAGGTGAGACTTGCTCCTGGAAGAGCTGACACTGCTCCATAGGGAAGGTAACTTGGATTTGCTCCAATCCACCACACCTCCAATGTCACTCTTCCTGAGATAAGACGGTGGGCGTTTGCACCATATCTGCCTAGGAAAATTTTATTCTCAGAAGAATAGAGCACAATTCATTGATTTCGTGACCACCAAGGTTCTCTTTATAATGGTACTCTAGAGAGCTGTGCTAACTGGCCAGAGCTCAGACTACATATGGGTGGATGTCTAGTTCACAATTGAAGCTTCATGACCAACCAGGTTCTAAATTTCTGTTCAGCTCAGCATCTCATTATTTTGTGCCTGGAGTTAGAACTCCAACATAAAGGATATCATTGCCACCTATAATTGCCACTTTTTTAGCGAAACCCACATGGACTTTGAGAGTATAAATCTGAAAATTCCAGGGCATTTCCTTTAATTTTTCCAGGATGGCTGATAGAAGCGAATCTGAGGACAGCCACTAATGTAGTGTGACATGATACAACGTTAAGCAACCTTGTTTTTCTTACGCAATTTTTTTGGAAATCTGTGTGATTTCCACAGATTTACCACATCTAAACCAAAAGAGCTCTATCATCGAATGCCCAATACAGGTTGATCTACAGTACAACTGAGCTGCAATGTGGACACAGGGCTAAGGGAACCCTTTAGCTACTCTTTCAAAATACGTTTATTGACCGTCTACCATGTGACAAACACTATGGTCAGCTCCAGTGTTACAAACTTGAGTAAGACATAGTCCCTGCCCTCAAGGTAGTCACAGTCTTCTTAATGTTTACTTATTTTTGACAGAGAGAGAGAGAGCAAGTGGGGGAGAAGCAGAGAGAGGGAGACACAGAACCCAAAGCAGGCTCCAGGCTCTGAGCTGTCAGCACAGGGCCCGACGTGGGGCTCCAACCCACAAACCAGGAGATCATGACCTGAGCTGAAGTTGGACACTTAACCGACTCAGCCACCCAGGCACCCTAGTAGTCACAGTCTTCTTGACATGCCAAGCACAAAAGTAAAATATAATAAAATGTGTGTGAGAGAAACCATGGGTGAGCATTATAAAAGCACCATAAAGGGGGCTGCCTTGTTCATTTAGGGATTATTGGCCCTCCCCAGAGATAGTGGGTCTTGCAGTACATTTTCACCATGGATGAGAAAAAATATCCTTCAAACAATGAACATCATGAAGTTAGAGGCTCAAAAATGCTGAGTGATCACTTAAGCCTCTTAAAATATCTTCAATTGCAACAAATACATGATACGTATCCCTCCTATCTCCTTATATTGAATAACTCAGATTAGAAGTCAAGGCACAGTCACCAGTAAGCAGATGAGAGGAACTAAGGAAACACACAGTGATTCTCTCACTTCCATGTAGGTAATAGATATTTCCTAAAGTAGATATGCCATACAAAACCTACCAGGCTCAGTATCGCAGTAGTCCCTAAGGCCAAAGAGACCAATCTGAGCCTGAGATCACCCGTCATCTGTGACCACAGGTTCAGATATACTCATTCTCAGAGGGTATGGAAACTGAACATCAAACCTGGGAAACTCTGTGCACATCAGTGATGTCTTCTCTTTTTATAAGGGAACTGATGTCCTTTTGGATTAGGACCTCTTCCTTAGGATCTTATTTAACCTTAATTTCCTCTTTAAAAGCCCTGGCTCCAGATACAGTCATTGGAAGTTGCAGCTTCAATATATGAATTTGAGGGGACACATTTCTATCCATAATAGTAGGGAGAGGGTCACTCTCTTCCAAAGACAGTCCTCCCTTAGGGCCATTCACAGAGAGAAAAACAAAGTCCCAGTCTCTTACTGAAAGTCCAGGGGCCCTGGAGTTACTACATACAGTAAATGAGAGAGAAATAAACTTTAAAAAAAAAAATCCCTGAGGGGTTCCTGGGTGGCTCAGTCAGTTAAGCATCTGACTTCGGCTCAGGCATGATCTCGTGGTTCATGAGTTCAAGCCTCATGTTGGGCTCTGTGCTGACAGCTTGGAGCCTGGAGCCTGCTTTCAATTCTGTGTCTCCCTCTCTCTCTGCCCCTTCCCTGCTTGAGCTCTGTGTCTCTCTCATTCTCTCAAAAAATAAACATTAAAAAAATTTTTTTTGAATCCCACAGTCTCATATCCAAAAGTGATAGAGATTTAATCACAGTTTTTCCAAGTCTTTCTCCTATTCTGTGTTAATACATTATTTCTGTTATGACACCATTATTTTCCAGAAAACAAAAATGAAACCTTCATGTCACCTCTGACTGCTCCCCCTCTCTTTCCTCCACATGGAATCATAGATTTTTTCATCTCGGTACAAGTACCGTCTTGACTATTCATATATCCATCAGTAACCTGGTTCAGCTCTTACTACTTTTCATGAAGATCACTATAGAAGCCACCTAACTATTCTTCATGCCTCTAGTTTAGGAGCTCCTGTTATGGAAACCAAGTAACTGGGAGATCTATAACCCTTCTCTCCTATATTTTGTACAACTTGTCTCATGCCTATAAGTGGGAATGGGTTCATAACTGTTATCAGTCATTCACAAAGGTCCCTCTCCAACAAACAGGTTAAAAATCAGAGCTCTCATCTCTCCTACTACACTTGCCTCTCTTTAAAAATCATTACTTAATCTTGAGGCGCCTGGGTGGCTCAGTCAGTTAAACATCTGACTTCAGCTCAAGTCATGGTCTTGTGGTTTGTGGGCCCGAGCCCCGGGTCGGGCTCTGTGCTGACAGCTCAGAGCCTAGAGCCTGCTTTGGATTCTGTGTCTCTCTCTCTTTGCCCCTCCCCCACTCACACTCTGTCTCTCCCTGTCTCTCAAAAATAAACGTTTAAATTTTTTTAAATTATTAATCTTTGTGTTCACGTGACTCATCATATTCCTCCTATACTCAAACACCTCCCCGTTACCAATCACACTTTAAAATGGTGACTGATCAAAAAATTAAAAATAAATAAAATAAAATAAAATAAAATAAAATAAAATAAAATGGTGGCTGGTGGGCAATCCCTGTTGTAGCTTTTTCAAAAAAGTACCTGAGAGGGGTTCCTGGGTGGCTCAGTTGGTTAAGCGTCTGACTCTTGATTTCAGCTCAGATCATGATCTCATAGTTTATGAGTTTGAGCCCCACATCGGGCTCTGAGCTGACAGTGCAGAGTCTGCTTGGGATTCTCTCTCTCCCTCTCTCTCTGCCCCTCCCATGCTTGCTCTCACTCTCTCTCAAAAATAAGTAAACATTAAAAAAATTACCTAGGAGAAAACTTCTCAAAACCAATAGGTCAGCCATTAGGTCCCATTTTGGCTGGCATGGGATACATATACAATTATACATCTTTAAAATTTTTTTGGAATAAATGACACATGCCATACTAGTACTCTATAGCTATGTAACAAATCATCACAAATTTAGTAGCTTAAAACAAAACACATTTATTATCTCACAATCCCATGGGTCAAGAGTTTGGGCCCAGCTTAGCTGGTTATCTGCTCAGGGTGTCACAAGGCTACAATCAAGTTGTCAGTTGGGCCGCATATTTCATCTAAAAGCCTGACTATGAAAGAATCCACTGTCATGCTCATTCAGGTTTCCGACACAATTCATTTCCTTGCAGCTACATGACTGAGGACCCAGCCTTTTTACCAACTGTCGCCTGGAGGTCTCCACTATTTCCTAAGGTTGCCCTGAATTCCAGGCAGTTTCCTGCACTTTCTTTGGGCTTCTTCAACATGGCTGCTTATGTCATCAAGCCAGCAAGAAGAATCTCTCATTTCAGTCAGCTAAGACAGAATCTTTTCTAATGTAACATAAAAACAGATGGACAGCCCATCACCTTTGCATATTGTATTGGTTAGAAGCAAGTCACAGGTCCCTCCAAAACTCAAAAGAAGGGATTATCCAAGGGCATGGACACGAGGCAGCAGGGATTTATCTTTCTACGACAGTCCACCATCTGACCCCCATGATTCATATCGCAAAGACCCCACGAGTCTCATCTCATACAGCATCAACTCAAAGACAAAATCACATCATCTAAATGATGTCCAAGTCCAAATGCAGCTCCTGGGTGTCATCTGTTAAGTACAGCTCCTGGGGCACAATTCCTCTCCATCTGTCAAGCTGTGAAACAAGCGACCACCCCCCACACATCCAGATTACAGTGTTAGATCAGACATGACCAGGAAGGCACAGGTTAATCGCTATAGACATTTGGCTTCAAAAGAGGGGGAGATGAAAGGTAGAAAGGACTTGCTGAAATGCACCCAGGCAAATCTTAAAATTTTATTCTGTGGTTCTCTGATTTGAAAAGATAAAGTTTAAATTAGTGCTGGTGTTGAAGCAGAACTCTCAAAATGCTAGTCTTGGCACTGAGGTCAAGCTCTTCATCAACTTTCAGTTGAGAGCTCAGTGATTTTGGCCCCTACTAATATTCCAGCCACCCAGAACTGAGTGAAATGTAAGGTCTAAGGATTAGGAGGCCAATTGGGTAATCAGCTGTCAACTTATATATGAAAATGAGCACCTTCATGGGCACATCACAAATACACACCAAAAATCTGTCACACTCAAACTCCAAGTCCCAGGGGGAGATTTGCTAAAATGGATTACCTCCCAGACTGGTAAACATACAGGTAAACCTACAGGTAAAAGATCTCCTTTTCCCATCCCCCGACATCTTTTATTCACCCTGCTACTTACAACTAGTAATTCTGCTTCTGGGTATGTTTAGATTTATTTCAGAGCAGTTGCTTTCATTTCCATCTTATTGTTTTACTCAAGGTTAAACCTTAATGTGGTGATACTGGAATGTGTCCCCACCTCCCCAGTGGTCTAGGTGCTCAGGACTGAGCACTCTTTGTTACAACCCCTCAGTTTCTTCTAACGTCCCCCCAGCCCTGAGAAACACAGGCCTAGAATATTTTAAGGAGGCTGCTCCTCTCTCTGGCCTCCAGGGGGCAATCCTGCCACTAACACAACTCTCAGAACAATGAGAAGATGCTGACACTCTCTGGGGGTGGGTGAGAGGCCTGAACTTAGGACAAAAAAGGAATAAGGATGAAAATTAGAAGCCTGAATAATATTGAGGTAATTGAGGCCGAATCTCTTTAAAATTCTCCGAAACCTTAGGAAACTCTGTGAGCAACTCTTTCCTTCTCCTGCAAGCACAATTTTCCCAAAGCCTGTCTTCTACCCAATCCCAGGCTTGTAAACCTCTCCATTGGGAGAAGCTCCCCATTTCATTATCATGCCTTTGGGTAGGATGCACTTTATAACAATGGTTATAAAGATTCATCCTTTATGAATAACATAACAAACCCCTGTCAGAATAACTTGGTCAGGAGAACTTGTTACTTATCTTGAGCGGGTCACCCTAAGCTTTACGTGTACCCATTGGTACTCATGTCATCTTTGACTCTTCTGGAATGACAATTTCAGCAGCCAGGATCTCAGAGTTTTCTGAAATAGTTCTCAGAAACAACCTGGATAAAGGCCACGGATCTTCTGTGGTTTGTATGTTAAGATACATCAGGGTAATGGCGAGTTGTGGGGTTGGGAGGGCCCAGGAACATGATTAGTTCAAGGAGCTCAGGAACTGTCAAAATAAACATTCAGCTGCTTACCCATCTGGCTAAGAATCCTAATGGACTCTGGGATAATGATCGTTTATGAACAAAGCTGTTTAATATCCTTAAAAAATAGAACATTTTTACAAAGAAACTCAAGAAAAATTATACCAATTTTTAAAAATGCAATGGATATGAACAAATAATTTCCAAATTAAAAAAAAAGCACAAATATGAAAAGAATCCAACCTCATGATGAAAAAATGCATTATAAAACAAGGATATAATATTTTTTTCTCTACAAATTGTTAAATAATATTTTTAAATCATTAGATGCTGATGTCATGAAACAAAACTCTTAGAAAATACTATAGAAATGTCAATTTGTACAATCATTGGAAGGGTAATTTGTTACTATATATAAAGTTACTGCACTCAACAATTCTTATTCAGAAATCTATCCTTAAGAAATAATCAGAGATAGGGGCGCCTGGGTGGCTCAGTTGGTTAAGCGTCTGACTTCAGCTCAGGTCATGATCTCACCGTTTGTGGGTTCAAACCCTGCACTGGGCTCTATGCTGACAGCTCAGAGCCTGGAGCTTGGAGCCTGCTTCAGATTTTGTGTCTCCTTCTCCCTCTCTACTCCTCCCCCATTCATGCTCTGTCTCTCTCTGTCAAGATAAATAAACATTTTTTAAAATTTTTAAGAAGAAAGAAAGAAAGAATCAGAAATAGTGGCACCTGGGTGGCTCAGTCCGTTAAGTGCTAGACTTTGGTTCAGGTCATGATCACTATGTGTGGGTTTGAGCCCCACTTTGGGCTCTGTGCTGAGAGCTCAGTGCCTGGCACCTGCTTCAGATCTGTGTCTCCTTCTCTTTCTGTCTTGTCTCTGCTTTCGTTCTCTGTGTCTCAAAAATAAATAAATGTAAAAAAATTTTAAAGAAGAAATAATCAGAAATATTGACCACAAGAAAACAAATCTCAATAAGTATTCAAGAATCAATATCATATAGGTCATGTGTTTTTACTATAATGAATAAAGTTAGATATTATCCATAAAAAGTCAACTTTAAATAAAAAGAAATGCACTCCTAAGTAATTTACGAACAAGGGGCACCTGAGTGGCTCAGTTGTCTTAGTGTCCAAGTCTGGATTTCAACTCAGGTCATAATCTCAGGTCATGATTTCAGCTCAGCTTCATGAGTTCGAGCCCTGTGTCAGGCTCTGCACTGACAGGGAGGAGTCTGCTTGGGATTCTCTCTCTCCCTTTCTCGCTACCCCTCCCCAGCTTTCTCTCTCTCACTCAAAATAAATCAATAAACTTAAAAAAAATTATTTATGAACAAGAAAATAATTATAACAGAATTGTTAAAATATTTACAACAAAACTGTCATGAAAAGTGTAAATTTTAAACTTGAGCAATGAACCTAAGCAGCACACAGAGAACTTTTTATAACTTGAAAATATATAAAAACTAAAACACTGAAAGTAATGACCTAAGCATTGAACCAGAAAGTTTTAAGAGAGAGTAAGAGTAAGCAAAAGTAGGAGGACAAAAATAGTCATAATCAGTGCTAAGATGAAGGCAATAAAGCCAAAGAAGCAAAGGAAAGAATCCATTTAAAATGGTTCTTTTGAAAGAATTAAAAAATGGGCAAATCTCTGATAGATTTATCAAGAAAATTAAGAAGATAGAAAAACATGATGTAAAGGAAAATTGTAACTACAGACACAGTAAAAATTTAAATAATTATAAGAACAAGCAAGGAATAAGTCCACACAAATTAATTTGAAAACTTGAACAAAATGTAAAACTTTCTAAAAATTATCGTCTAGCAAAACTGAAAAAAAATGAAAAGTTGAATTAAATGCACATTAAAGAAATTTTTTTTTTTTAGAAATTTAAATCTCTATACATACATATGTTTTCACAGGCAAGTTACATCAAACCCAAGACCAATAATTCCTATACCTGAGTACTGAGAAAAACAAAAATAGCAAGACTACTACTGAACACATTGTGTGAGACCAAGAGAACCACAATGACATAAATAAACAAAGATGGATGTCAAAGAACAATTATAGATGAATGTTACTTATGAAAAGCAATGACTGCTTCTAAAAATATTATCAAACCAGCATTGGATATTAAAAAGTAATACTAATACACTAAGATCATTTGGAATTCATCTCAGGACTATGAGGAAGTTTTAATGTTAGTACAACATACCGCACATCAATGGTATTCACTATAAAATTCTCTCACTAAATGCAGAAAAGAGATTTGGTCAAGTCTAACATTATTTCTCATTAACATCTCTTCACAAACTAGGAATAAAAGGGAACTTCCTTAACCTGACCTAGGTAATCTTTGAATTTGTTTTCAAAGGGACATGTTAAAAGCATTCCCTTAAAAATTTGAAAAATACAAAGACTTCCAATATTATTCTTTCTATTCTATATTTCAATAAATGTCTTAACAACTACAGTAAAATAATAAACACATTAGAACTGGAAGGAGAAAACATATCTATCATTAATCACAGATAGCTGATTCCGTTTCTGGAAGAGGAAAAGTGTACAAGTGAGCCTAGAATGTGTTCTCCTCCCAGAAAACTAGGAAGCTATCATAGATTACAGAGGCCACGTCACAAAGGCTCAGGAGCCAGCCTGAAAAGATTTCTGCTGGTAAAGATGGGACAATTCCCACATCACTGAGACCATGAATCCAACCAACTAAAACACATCAAGTATGTTATAATCCATGAGTTCCGAAAAGAGTCCTCTTTCATTACTTTTGGGGATTTATCCTGGTTGCCTGGGATTTTCTTGGGACTATTTTGGTGTTTGTCCTGAGAAATGGCTCCATCTCAGGCAAGCAGGGATGGTTTGGTCACCCTTGAGGGGAATCAGCTCATTATCCTACAAACTGATAAATGAACGGAAAGTATCTTACACTTAACCTCAAAGTTAACCAATTATTTGACAAGAAAATATTATCTTCATAGAAATACTTCAGTTAATAGATGAAGTAGAGGGGCGCCTGGGTGGCTCAGTCAGTTAAGCATCCGATTTCGGCTCAGGTCATGATCTCAGGGTTCGTGGGTTTGAGCCCTGTGTCAGGCTCTGTGCTGACAGTTCAGAGCCTGTAGCCTGCTTCAGATTCTGTGTCTCCCTCTCTCTCTGCCCTTCCCTGCTCGTTCTCTGTCTCTCTCTGTCTCTTAAAAATAAGTAAACGTTAAAAAATAAATAAAATAAATAAATGAAGTAGAAATGATATAATTAGAATGTCATTATTTTGCAAATCTAGACATAGCTTATCAACTGTCACTAACAACACACATACACACACACACCCGAGAAGACAATCTGACATTACATGTCTCTGAGTAAAGTACACAACCACATGATGTCTGGGATTTGCTTTAATTGAACCAGAACTGGAAGAGGTATAGATGTTCAGGGTGATACTAGTGTAGATGAGCGAGATTGGCCAAGACTTGATAATTGTGCAACCTACACAATGAATACGCGCTCTTTTATTGCACTCTTCTCTCTGGTAGATGTTTGAGTTTTCCGTAATTAAAAGCTTTGAAATAGCAAGGTTAACATAAATTTAAATTTTCAGAAATGCAAAGACTTATATTTACAATGCCCACCGATTGTTATTTAAAATAGTCCAAAAAGTAAACAATGTCAAACAATGATGTTGAAACAAATTGCACTTACACAGCAGAGTAGTGTGAAGCTGTAAAAATCACATTTTCACGTACCATTGAATGACATGGTGGCATATTCATACACATTATGTTCAACACAAAAAAGTTTTTTTAACTTGATCCCAATTCCACGAGAGTATGCATATTTGCATTAAAAATACTGAAAGAAATGCAACAAAATGTTAACAGCATTTACCCCTGGGTAATGAGATTATGATTGGATTTTATGTCTACTTCTCCCTTTTGGTTATGTCCACATTGGACAAATTTCATGATAAATCACACATGACATGTTGTCAATCAATTAGACAAGAGAGGCCTGGAGGAAGAGAGGCAGGAAGCAGACACAGACAGCAGGAAGTGTGACTAAACTTACGTATGCAGGAGGCCCGCTGCCAGCTTTATAGAAGCAAGACCACAGAGCCACCCAGCTCCAGGGACACTGCAAAGGGCCTGAAAGGTGGCAGGCAGAACAAGAGCCATTTCACCAGCAGGAAGGGCCCCAACATGCAGTCTGGACTGCCTGCTCTCTTGTGCACAGTGGTGGCCTTCATCCTCTTCGGTAAGGAGCCCACCACCCCTGCAGCCGGGGCCCAAGGGAGGAGGTTTGGGCAAGAAGTTAGAAGATAACTTGACTGTGCCTTTCTCCACTTTGTTTTCTGGGTGAAAACTGGGCTGTTTGTGACAGCTTTCTTGGGAGCAATGTCAACAACTAAGTTATTTTTTCTTCTTTTCTACAGGTTCCAGCAATACACAGAGTGTCACTCAAACTCCAGGTACAGTGAATAAACAAGAGGGAGAATCTGTGACCTTGCACTGTAGTTTCACACTCAGCTATACTTACTATGTGATGAGCTGGTTTCGACAGCTTCCCAATGGAAAGATGACTGAAATCATTAATCTTTATTCTACTAGCACAAACACCAAGAAAGGACGATATTCTGTATCTCATCAGAAAGGAAACAAAGCCCTAAGTCTCACCATCACAGGCTTGATGCCTACAGACTCAGGCGTCTATTTCTGTGCTGTTGGAGAAGCTGCACGGTGAGAGGAGTGACGGGGAGAGCCTTACAAAAACCCCCTGGGCTCAGCATGAAACAGCCACCTGCTCCAGGAGCTTAGGAGAAAACAACCCACAGAACAGGAAAAGGTAAACGGAAGGCAGGGTGGGTGGCATTGGTGGGTCTAGAGAGGAAGTTGATGAATGTTCTAGCAACAATCTTTCCACATCTGGTATCAAAAGAAGAGATGTGGTTACAAAATCCCAGTCTCACGAGTATTTTCATCGCATAATCCCATAACCAATCAGGATATGCATCTGTCTCTTCTGCTACCCAACATCCATCCCTCCTTGTCTGGTGACCACACCTGGATTTTCCCTGGATAACCAAGCCACGCATCCTCCTACCCCATGTTGAGGTTTAGATGGGCTGACCCCAGCCTTGGACTCCCTGACCAATTAACATAATTCATCTCTCTGACCACAATGATTGTTTCAAGAATGGGTACCTGCCCCAAGTCTACATCCCAAAACTTAATATGAAACTCTTGGGAATACGGCTGGGGATGGAAGAGGCTAGGATATAACCCTACAGCTGTTAGCAGCCCTCTTCCCACCACAAAGGAAGAGCATGATCCTGAAAAGAGAGAGAATGAAACCGAGATCCCTTAACATTGTTTGAGGTCTGGACTCTGCAGTGATTAGAGAGCTACTTGGGATTTTTCAGTTGTACACCCACACTGTCTTCACTTGTGTTCCTCCAGAAGATGATAAGGATTCAAGTACAAGTCGTTTAGTTGGGAGGTGATCCCAGGATGCAAAGCAAGGGCAGTGGGAACAATGACAAGGAAGGGAAGTCCGCCAGTGAAGGGCATGTGTGTTAATGCAATCCCTATCAAAATACCCCAGCATTTTTCACAGAGCTAGAACAATCAATTCTAAAATTTGTGTGGATCACAGAAGACCCCAAATAGCCAGGCAATCCTGAAAATAGAAAAGCAAAGTAGAGGCATCACTATTCTGGACTTCAAGGTATATTACAAAGCTATAGTCATCAGGACAGTATGGCACTGGCACAAAAACATAGATCAGTGGAACAGAATAAATAATCCAGAAATGAACCCACAACTATATGGTCAACTCCTGTGACAAAGCAGGAAAGAATGTCCAATGAAAAAAATAGTCTCTTCAACAAATGGTGTTGGGAAGACTGATGCAACCTGCAGAACGAAATTGGACCACTTTCTGGATCACACACAAAATAAATTCAAAACGGATGTAAGACCTAAATGTGAGATAGGAAACCATCAAAATCCAACAGGAGAATACAGGCAGAAACCTCTGTGACATCAGCTGTGGCAACCTCTTAGTGGACACATTGCCAGATCCAGGGCAACAAAATGAAACATGAACCTTCGAGACTTCATCAAGATAAAAAGCTTCTGCACAGCACAGGAAACAATCAACAAAATCTATGAAATGGAAGAAGATATTTGCAAATGACATATCTGGTAAAGGGTTAATATCCAAAATCTATAAAGAACTTAATCAACTCAACACCCCCAAAAACAAATAATCCAGTTAAGAAATGAGCAGAAGACACGAACAGGCACTTTCCCAATGAAGATGTCCAGATGGCTAACAGACACATGAAAAGAGGCTCAACATCACTCATCATCAGGGAAATACAAATCAAACCACAATGAGATACCACTTCACACCTGTCTGAATGGCTAAAATTAATAACACAAGAAACAACAGGTGTTGGCAAGGATGTGAGGGAAGGGGAGCCCTCTTGCACTTTTGGTGGGGATGCAAACTGGTGCAGCCACTCTGGAGAACAATATGGAGGTTCCCCAAAAGTTAAAACTAGAACTACCCTATGATCCAGCAATTGATTACTAGGTAAATTTACCCAAAGGATACAAAAATACAGATTTGAAGGGATACCTGGACACTGATGTTTATAGCAGCATTATCACAATAGTCAATCTATGGAAAGAGCCCAAATGTCCATCGACTGAAGAATGGGTAAACGAGAGATGGTAGACATATACAATTGAATATTATTCAGACATCAAGAAAAAAAGAAAAAAGAAAAAAGAAATCTTGCCATTTGTGACGATGTGGATGGAGCTAGAATGTATTACGCTAAGTGAAAAAAGTCACTCAGAGAAAGACAAATACCATATTACCTCACTCATATGCGGAATTTAAGAAAGAAAACAGGTGAACATATAGGAAGGGGATAAAGGAAAAAAAGGAGAGAGGGGAACAAATCATAACAGACTCTAAATGATAGAGAACAACCTAAAGGGCTTTCTATCACTTGCAATCAAAAGAGACCTAACTAGAAACACTCATATAGACAACATTGGGTGAAACAAATTAACCAAACAAAATAGTTCAATACTACTTTTTAAAACTCCTGGCTTGCTGCAGGGGAGACAGGTTACAACTCCTCAGACTGTCCAGATTAGATCAGTTGTTCAGCCCTTTCCTCCCACATCATCCAGGGTGGTAAGGGGGAGGGACAAATTTAACACTGTACCTGTTATTACACTGAACATTTAACTGTTCTCTCCCCTTTCAGACTCTTCTGCTCAGGGTCACCTTGCTTACTGCTGCCAGATTAACCTCCCTACTGTGTCCCTCCAAAGAATCTTGTTTGCTTAAGACTTCTGGATTCCTTGTGAGACTGTCCTTTTCCCAAATCTCAAATCCTGCTCCTGCTAGTTGCTTCTCCAGAAATATGTTTCCTCCCCATTTCTACCTTTTGAACTCACCGTCTCTCAAAATCTAGGTCACATCTTTGATGTTTCTGAGGATAGCCCAGAAGCAATGAGCATGCCTAGATCTCGTATCTTGGGTTCTAATACCAGTTTTCAATACCAGGAACCAGGGTTCCTTGGAGAAATGGCTGATTCTAGGGCTGGGACAGGGAATATGCCAGATGAATCTGAAGTATTTTGAAGTGTTAAAAGAGAAAGAAAGAAAGAAAGAAAGAAAGAAAGAAAGAAAGAAAGAAAGAAAGAAAGAAAGAAAGAAAGAAAGAAAGAAGAAAGGGAAAGGAAAGGAAAGGAAAGAAAGAAGGAAGGAAGGAAAGAAGGAAGGAAGGAAGGAAGGAAGGAAGGAAGGAAGGAAGGAAGGAAGGAAGGAAGAAAAGAAAAGAACCACTACCACCTATGATGGGGCTATGTTAGGGGACATCAGAGTCAACTAAAAAAGCTCTCTGTGGCCAAAGCTGGAACAATTGAAGCAACAAAATAAAGTCATGTTGAGTAATAACCCAAAGTATAAAATAAATATCCATGAGTCACTAATATAAATAAATTATTGAATAAATAAGTGAGGCAGAACAGACAAACTTCCCATGCTTTAGAATTCTAAATAATTTATATAGATACTCCACATTTCCAACTCCTCAAGTGTGGGCTGCACGTAGTGAGTTCCTTCCAAAAGGGACAGTATGGAAAGGGTGACAAAAGAGCAACAGTGGATTGGGGCACCTGGGTCACTCAATCCATTAAGCATCTGACTCTTGATTTTGGCTCAGGTCACAATCTCACAGCTTGGGAGACTGAGCTCTGGACTGTCAGTGTAGAGCCTCCTTAGGATTCTCTCTCTCCCTACCTTTCTGTACCTCCTCTGCTCACTATCTCTCTCTCTCTCTCTCTCTCTCAAAATGAATGAATAGATTGTTTTTTAAAAAATGAAAACGAGCAACGGTGGAGAAACCTGTCAAATACCAGCCTAGCTTGCTGAACATGGTCAACATCACCAGAGATGTTGATAGCATGTCACCTTGATATGACGTGAAGAGAAATGGCATGTTACCTCTGTGATCTTCCTCCCCAAAACCCATAACCCCAGTCTAATCATGAGGAAATCATCAGAAAAATCCTAATTGAGGGACATTCTGCAAAGCGTCTAACCAATGCTCCTAAAAATTTTCAAGATCATCAAAAATAAGAAAAATGAGGAGTGACTGGGTACCTCAGTTGGTTTAGCATCCAACTCTTTTTTTTTATTATTTTTTAAAATTTACATCCAAATTAGTTAGCATATAGTGCAATGATGATTTCAGGAGTAGCTCCCTTAGTGCCCCTTATGCATTTAGCCCACCCCCCCTCCCACAAACATTCCAGTAACCCTCAGTTTGTTCTCCATATTTATGAGTCTCTTCTGTTTTGTCCCCCTCCCTGTTTTTATATTATTTTTGTTTCCCTACCCTTATGCTCATCTGTTTTGTCTCTTAAAGTCCTCATATGAGTGATGTCATATGATTTTTGTCTTTCTCTGACTAATTTCACTTAGCATAATACCCTCCAGTTCCATCCACGTAGTTGCAACTGGCAAGATTTAATTCTTTTTGATTGCCGAGTAATACTCCATTGTATGTATATACCACATTTTCTTTATCCATTCCTCCATCGATGGACATTTGGGCTCTTTCCATACTTTGGCTATTGTCGATAGTGCTGCTATAAACATGGGGGTGCATGTGTCCCTTCGAAACAGCACACCTGTATCCCGTGGATAAATGCCTAGTAGTGCAATTGCTGGGTCATAGGGTAGTTCTATTTTTAGATTTTTGAGGAACCCTCCATACTGTTTTCCAGAGTGACTGCACCAGCGTGCATTCCCAGAGCATCCAACTCCTGATTTTGACTCTGGTCATGATCTCAGAATTGTGGGAATGAGCCTGCATTGGGCTCAACACTGAGCATGGAGCCTGCTTGCAATTCTCTTTCTCTCTCTCTCTCTCTCTCTCTCTCTCTCTCAGCCTCTGTCCTCTGCTCATTGCTCTTTTTCTCTCTAAAATAAAATAAACTTTAGGACACCTGCGTGGCTCAGTCGGTTTAGCACCTGACTTCGGCTCAGGTCATGGTCTCACACTTTGTAGCTTCAACTGTGCTGGTTCTGTGCTGACAGCTCAGAGTCAAAGCCTACTTCGGATTCTGATTCAGGTCTCCCTCTCTCTCTGACACTCTCCCGCTTGTGCTCTGTCAGTCTCTGTCTCTCAAAAATAAATAACAAACATGAAAAAAAAGTTTACAAGAAATAAAATAAAATTTAAACTTAAATTTGAAAAAAAATTTTTAAAAAGAAGAAAAATCTGAGATATTGTCATAGCCCACTGGAGCCTAAAGAGATATGAAAACTAAATGTAATGTAGTTTCCTTGGGGGACTCCACAGGAGATGAAGAACTTTAGGCAATCAAAGTAAAACTACTGAAGTATGAACTGTAGCCAATAATATATCAGTATTATTTATTAATTGTGGCAAATGTACTATTTTAAGATGTTCATCGTAAGGGAAACTGGGTATGCAGTATGGAAATTATGTGTACTATCTTCAAAACTTTTCTGTAAATCCAAAACTGTTTGAAAATTAAACATTTATTATAAAATGCTTATAAAACTATAGATTTCTTATGACCTGCATGTTGTGGAGGGAGAATTACAATTTTATGTATAGTCATATCATTATGTATACATCAAAAGGAACTTTGAACTGTGTTATCCATACATGGCCCACTAGCTAATGTGGCTCTTAAACACTGGGATTGTGATGAATCCAAATTAAGATGTGCTGTGAGTGTAAAATACACACAAAGTTTCAAAGGCTTAGTATAAAGAAAAGAATGTAAACAATCCTATTAATAGTTTTATGAACCAATGTTGAAATGATATTTGGAGATTACCAGGTTAAATAAAATATATTTTTAAAATTAATTTTATATATTTATTTATAGTTTCTTTCAATGTGGCTACTAAAAAATGTAATATATTTATGTGGCTCACATTGTACTTCTATTGATAGTAGTGATCCAAAAGATAGACATGAAATGTTAATAATAGTTATTCCCAGCAGTGGAATTCAGGGTAATTGTTTTAGCTTTCCTTTTTCTAATTTTTCTTCAATAAATGTGGGTTCCTTGTACAATAAAAAAAGTAATGAAAATAAAAAGACACATAGAACAATTGCTATGAAATGTCACACTAAAAGACGGAAGCACCAAACAGAAACGTCAAGCCAGAGAGTCCTTCATTAATTAATTATTCATGAATTCATTTGAATACACATACATTAAGTATCCCATGTACAAAGCACTGGGACAGTTTCTGGGAATACAAACACACAAAAAAAGATGAGCTATAATTATTTCCTATAAGTTCACTTTCCACTTGGCCAGTTAGGCTTATAAATAAAACTTTAAAACACTGTAAGGTCAATGATACTATGGGATTCCTGTTGTCAATTCTCCTCTATTTCCTGCCTTAAATGTTGCTGTTTTTCTGGCTCCAACCTTAGTCTAATTCTCTGTCCACACCTGGACAGAGAAACTAATACCTGTGTGCCAGTGACTATGCCTCTAACCTTGATTTTGCTCCAGACCTATGTATGCAGCCCACAGCCTTTGGGTCAGATGACCCTTGAGCAATATAAAATGTGTAAGTCTAAAACCCATAATCTTTTCACCTCCCCTACTTCATGCTCTTCTGCCTCCATATTTTCTTGTTTTAATTAGTGATACTGTCTTACCTTACAGCTCTGCGTAAAAGGCAGATTTAGGTATTTTACTTCACTTCTCACAGCTCTTTAGACTTAGCCTGGCACAGCCCACATACGACTCGCATTTAGGACTCATCTCCTGACACATCTGTCACCAACGTAGACCTGGAATTACCAAAATACTGAATTCAGGAAATATCATGAGTTAACACACCTCTCGTCTCTATCCTTCCCTCTACCCTTCTCTTTGTTTGGAGTTTCCAACCTCATAACCACCTCCTCCTCATTGCCCTCTGACTTGTTCTCTCTCAAGCCTTCCTTGATCTTCTGGGCAAATTTAAAGTCTCTCTCCTCTGGCCCCCTATGATATTTGTACTTATCTATAAGAATAGCACTTATCTCCTTACATAATTTTGTATTTATTGCCTGCTTCCTCTAGGATACTCAATTTCTTGAGAGCAAGGATTATGTCTCTTTCACCTCAATATTCCCAACATGACACAGAACATGACAAGTAGAAGACTCTCAAGTTTACTGAATATTTCCCATCTTCCTCCACCTTTCTTCCTCTACTGGGATCACTCTTACCCCCTAGAATAGTTCCTTGAGTGCCCCAAGCAGGCTTCCACCTCTGGATATTTTTACAAGAGTAGTCTTGCTTCAAATGTTGCCTTCACCCATCATTCAGATCACTGCTCAAATGCTACCTCATCATAGACGTCTTTCCTTCAACCCTATATAGTTAGTACTCAAGCAACACATCCCTCTTTCCCCTTACCCTGTTTCACATTTTTTTCATGGCAGTCATCATTAGCAGACATCATTATATATTTGATGGCATATTTTTTATCTGTCTATCCACCAGAATAAAATCATCAAGAAGCATAGGACTTTGTCTGAATTATTCAACAAATGAATAAAGATCTGATGCATGTATGAAAAAAGTAAGTGATGTTATTTATCACCTACACATGACACTGTGTCTCTTCCATTTACTCTCCATCTGATTTTATTCTCAACAAGACATGTATCTAGGACAAAAGAAGAATGAAGACACAAAACTCCCAGATTTGTGAAAGATAATAAGACTCAGTAAGGAATAATATTATAACTTTAAAAGGGGGCAATGGTTCAGCTAACCATTGTTTTTATTAATTTTGTTTTGAGAATGCATTTTACCCTCTAATTCATTTATTCAACAAATATTTATACCACACCTATCATCTGTTCCTTTTGAAAACTTAAAAGCTGCCTAATACATTTGTATCACTGTTCATAGTTTACAAGGTCCTTTCTCACATTCCAATGTATCCTCATAAACAATTCTTTTCCTAGAGGTTGCCCAGAGTTCCTAGTGGTCTCCTGCACTTTCTTTGGGCCTTTTCAACATGCTGCCTATGTCCCCAAGACAGCAAGGAGAATCTCTCATCTCAGCTAATTCAGAAAACTTTCCTAATGTAACAAAAAAGCAGAGGCCTAGCCCGTCACCTTTGCATATTGTATTGGTTAGAAGCAAGTCACAGGTCCCTCCTACACTCAAAAGAAGGGATTAGCCAAAGACATGGACACCAGAAGGCAGGAATTTATCTCTCTACCTTAGTTCACCATCTGACTCCCAAAGATTAATTAATATTCCTTCTACTTGCAAAATACATTCATTCACAAACACTCCCAATGAACCCAAGAGTCTCATCTCATATAGTCAGATCTCTTACAAAATCACATCATAAATGATGTCCAAGTCCAAATGCAGCTCCTGGGTGTCATCTGTTAAGTACAGCTCCTGGGGCACAATTCCTCTCCATCTGTCAAGCTGCAAAACAAGCGACCTGCCCCAACACATCTAGATTACAGTGTTAGATCACATATGACCAGGAAGGCACAGGTTAATAGCTATAGACATTTGGGTCCAAAAGAGGGGGAAATGAAAGGCAGAAATAAAGCTGGGCAAACCGTAGGAGTTCCTTGATTCGATTTAAGGCCTGGAAATAATTCTCAACGGTGATCCGTTGGCTTTTACATCTGCCCTCAGAGTCATCTCTTTTCTTTCACGAAAGGTAACACATGGATGCAGTTGAGTAGTTTTATAAACCTGCTTCCTGCCAGTAGAGTTTTAGGGGTCTGACCTCCTCCTTTTATTCTGTATTCTGTCCCTTTCAATCCAAGCTGGTAGTGTTTCTGCTGAAATCATTTTCTCAAACACCTCCTGGGTCTCCCGTGGTTTTAATGAAATTTACTCTTTTCGAAAAAAGCCACATCCACAGGTCCTTTCCAGAAAAACTGCACCTGTGGCCCATGCTCTGATGGCTGAGGGACCAATCTCTTAAGCTTCTTAGAAGTCCTATCGTTTGCTTGGGAGTCACATCCAAATCTCTTGAAAGAGCTCCTTATGTGACTGAATACTCCCACCCCTCAATCCTTCTGAGGTTTTGATGAAAAGTTATGTAGTCACACTGTCAGTTTTTTCACTCTATCTTAATTTTAGCACCTTTTTCCATTTGAAGAGATTGAGAACTTTCAGATTCATCCAGTCCTGGTTCCATTTTGTTTAACAATTCTTTCCTCCATTTATCTCTCTTCTCTTCATTTCAGCAGCAAGAAGAAACCAGGTGGAACCTTCATACGTTGCTTGAAATCTCCCCAGCTCTACAACCGAGTTCAGCTTCCGTGTAACTATAGGAGGCAATTTCAAAATTTTTCTGCAACTCTTGACATGGATTCCCTTCCTCCAGTTCCCAATGACATATTCTTTGCTTCCTTCTAAGACTTCACTAGCAGTATCCTTAAAGTCCGGATTTCTGTTAACCCTTAATATAGAGCAGATAGAGCTGTATCTAGAAACACTGCCAGCTTTCCCTCCCTGATGCACACCAGGAAGTCAGGATCATGCAGAAAGTCACTTTATAACTTAAAGTCTCGCCATCGGGCACAGACCTGACAGGTATTTCAAGGTGTTTCTCTCTTCCTTCCACCTGTTCCCAACTGTTCTACATCCACTATGTTTCTACATCCATAAATAAAAACTCCCAGAAAAAAACTTAGACAAAGTCAGTAGGACTACTAACAGTGTTTTGTTTCTTTTAGATAGAGACAGTGCAAGGAAAATTCTATGTATATGATTAGAAATAGAAAGAATTCCCAGGTAATGCAAACTGAGAATTCTTGGAGTTCTTGTATCCCATGAGATCAGAGTATGAGAGGGCCAGGCAATAAAGATAGAGAAGAAGGTACTAAAGTAGAGTAGCTGTACTTTATATTTGTTTGTTTGTTTGCTTGCTTGCTTGTTCACCAAAACTGAAAGGCTCTTATGACTTTTCAGATGTTGAAAATAAGGAAGTTTGGCTAGAGGGCCTCATGAGGCCCTTAATTCTAATTTTTGTGATGCTATGATTTGAAAATATAAAATTTAAATTAGTGCTGGTGTTGAAGTAGAACTCTCATAATGCTAGTCTTGGCACTGAGGTCAAGCTCTTGATCAAGTTTCAGTTGAGAGCTCAGTGATGTTGGCCCCTATTAATATTCCAGCCAACCAGAACCCAGGGAAAACAGTGAAAAGTAAGGTCTAAGAATTAGGAGGCCAACTTGGATAATCAGCAATCAACTTATATATGAAAATGAGTACCTTCGTGGGCACATCACAAATATACACCAAAAATCTGTCACACTCAAACTCTAAGTCCCAGGGGGAGATTGGCTAAAACGGATTACCTCCCAGACTGGTAAACATACAGGTAAACCTACAGGTAAAATATCTCCTTTTTTCTATCCCCTGACACCTTTTATTTACCCTGCTACTTACTATGAGTAATTTTGCTTCTGGATATGTTTAGATTTATTTCAGAGCAGTTGCTTTAATTTTATTTTTAGTTTTTCACTCAAGTGTAAATGTTAATAAAGTGATACTAGAATGTGTCCCACATCCCCAGCGGTCTAGGTGTTCAGGACCAAGCACTTTTTGTTACAACTCCTCAATCCATTCTAATGTACCCTCAGCCCTGAGAACCACTGGCCTAGAATACTTTAAGGCGGCTGCTCCTCTGTCTGGCCTCCAGGGGGCAATCGTGCCACTAACACAACTCTCAGAACAATGAGAAGATGCTGACACTCTCTGGGGGTGGGTGAGAGGCCTGAACTTAGGACAAAAAAGGAATAAGGATGAAAATTAGAAGCCTGAATAATATTGAGGTAGTTGAGGCCGAATCTCTTTAAAATTCTCCTAAAGTTTAGGGAAGTCTGTGAGCAAATCTTTTCCTTCTTCTGCAAGCGCAATTGTCCCAATGCCTGCCTTAGACCCAATCCCAGGCTTGTAAACCTCTTTATTAGAAGGTCCCCACTTCATTTTCATTCCTTTGGATACGATTCCCTCTATAACAGTGGTTATAAAGGTTCATCCTTTGATACTCATGCCATGTGTGACTCTCCCGAGTGACAATTTCAGCCGCCAGGATTTCAGGGTTTTCTGAAATACTTCCCAGAAACATCCTGGAAAAAAGCCACAGAGGTTATGGTTTCTTTTTAAAGATATATCAGGGTGATAATGAGTTGTGGGGTTGTGAGAGCCCAGATACATGATTAGTTCAAGGAGTTTAGGAGCTGCCAAAATAAACATTCAGCTGCCTACCTATCTGGTTAAGAATCAGTAGTGGAGTCTGGGACAATGATCTTTTACGAACAAACTTTTTAATCTCCTTTAAAAAATATTACAGGGGCGCCTGAGCAGCTCAGTCGGTTAAGCATCCGACTTTGGCTCAGGTCATGATCTCGCGGTCTGTGAGTTCGAGCCCCGCGTCCGGCTCTGTGCTGACAGCTCAAAGCCTGGAGCCTGTTTCGGATTCTGTGTCTCCCTCTCTCTCTGACCCTCCCCCATTCATGTTCTATCTCTCTCTGTGTCAAAAATGAATAAACGTTAAGAAAATTATTACAAAGAAATTAGAGAAAAATTGTACCAATCTTAATAAATGCAATGGATATGAACAAATAATTTCCAAATTACAAAAATAACAAATACAAATAAAAAGAATCCTCGGAGCTCCTGGGTGGCTCACTCGGTTAAGCGTCCCACTTGGGCTCAGGTCGTGATCTCGCGGTTTGTGAGTTCAAGCCCCGTGTCCGGCTCTGTGCTGGCAGTTCACAGCCTGGAGCCTGCTTCGGATTCTGTGTCTCCCTTTTTTCTGGCCTTACCTCACTCACACTCTGTCTCTGTCTTTCTCTCTGTCTCAAAAATAAATAAAAATAAAAAAAGTTTTTTTTTAATGTTTTAAAAGAGAGTAAGAGTAGACAACAGAAGTAGGAGGATAAAAATAGTAATAATCAGTGCTAGAATTAAGGCAGTAGAGACAAAGAAGCAAAGGAAAGAATCCATTTTAAATGGTTCTTTGAAAATAATTAGAAAATGGACCATTCTCTAATAAAATTTATCAAGGAAATAAAGAACATAGAAAAATATTGTGTAAAGGAAGACTGTAGCTACAGACACAGTAAAAATTTAAATAATCATAAGAAGGCAGGAATAAATCCATACAAATTAATTAAAAACTTAAACAAAAAGTAAGACTTTCTAAAATTTGTCATCCAACAAAACTGGAAAGAAAAATTGAAAACTTGAATTTACAGGCAAATTAAAGAAATTTAAAACTCTAAAAAAAACATGGTGTTTCACAGGCAAGTTACATCAAACCCAAGACCAATAATTTCCATTCCTGACTACTGAGAAAAATAAAAACAGGAAGACTACTACTCAACACATTTTATGAGACCAAGAGGACCACAATGACAATAATAAACACAGGTAGATGACAAAGTACAATTATAGACCAATATCACCTATTAAAAACAATGACTGCTCCTAAAAATATTATCAAACCAGCATTGAATATTGAAAAGTAACACTAATACACCATGATCATTTAAGATTCACCCCAGGAGTATGAGGAAGGTTAAATATAAGTGCAACATACCACACATAAAGACAGTAACTATAAAATTATCTCACTAAATGCAGAAAAGTGATTTGGTCAAGTTTAACATGTATGTCTAATTAAAACCTCTTCACAAACTACAAAGAAAAGGGAACTTCCTTACCCTGAACAAGGGAATCTTTGAATTTGTTTTCAAAGTGAGATATTAAAAGCATTCCCTTAAAGACTTGAAAAAGAGAAAGATTTCCAATATTATTCTTTCTATTCTACATTTCACTAAATGTCTTAATGACTGCAGTAAAATAAGAAGAACATTAGAACTGGAAGGAGAAAATACATCTATCATTAATCACAGATAGTTGATTCCATCGCTGGGGAAGAAAGTGTATAAATGAGCCTAGAATATCTTCTCCCAGAAAACTAGAAGCTATCACAGATTACAGAGGCCATGTCACAAAGGTTCAGGAGCCAGACTGAAAAGATTTCTGCTAGTAAAGAGGGGACAATTCCCACATCAATAAGACCATGAATCCAATCAACTAAAACACATCAAGTATGTTTAAATCCATGAGTTCCTAAAACAATCCTCCTTATTTACTTTTAGGGGTTTATTCTGGTTGCCTGAGATTTGCTTGGGACTATTTTGGTGTTTGTCCTGAGAAACACCTCCATCTCAGGCAAGCAGGGATGGTTGGGTAACCCTAGAGGCGAATCAGCTCATTATCCTACAAACTGACAAATGAATGGAAAGAATCCTACACTTAACCTCAAAGTTAATCAAATAATTGACAAGGAAAAATTATCTTAACAGAAATGCTTCAGTTAAAAAATGAAGTAGAAATGATATAATTAGAATATCACTTTGCAAACCAACTCCTATTCAAACAATAGATCGACACACACACACCAAAAGCCAACCTGACGTTACATGCCTCCTGTGTAAAGGACACAACCCTATGATGTCTGGGATTTGCTTTAATCTAACCAGAACTGAAAGAGGTATAGATGTGTAGGGTGATGCGGGTGTAGACGAACAAGATTACCCATGACTTGATAATTGTGGAACCTGGAAATGAGTACATGCTCTTTCATTGTACTATTCTCTCTTTGGTACATGTTTGAATTTTCCATAATTAAAAACTTTAAAATAACATAGTTAACATACAAATAAATTGTCAGAAATGCAAAGACTTATACTTACAATTCCGACCAAATCTTATTTAAAACAGTCAAAGAGGAATCAAAACAATATCAAACAATGATGTTTAAACAAATTAAGGTCTGCTTACACAACAGAGTAGTATGAAGCTGTGAAAATCACATTTCACATACATTTGAATGACATGGTGGCATATTTCTATAAATAGTGTTCAACACAAAGAAGATTTTTAATTGGATCCCAATTTCATTAGGGTATGCATACCTAATACTGAAAGAAATACATTAAAAATACTGAAAGAAATACAACAAAAAGTTATCTCTGGGTAATGAGTTTATGGTTCGTTTTATTGCCTATTTTCTCCCTTTTGGTTATGTCCACACTGGACAAGTTTTCCTTCATCATAAACCATACACAACATGTTACCGATCAATTAGACAAGAGAGGCCTGGAGGAAGAGGGCAGGAGGCAGGCACACACAGCAGGAAGTGTGACTAAGCTGACGTATGCAGAAACCCCACTGCCAGCTCTATAGAAGCAAGGCCACAGAGCCACCCAGCTCCAGTGACACTGCAAACGGCCTGGCAGGTGGCAGGCAGAACAAGAACCATTTAACCAGTGGGAAGGGCCCCAGGATGCAGTCCGGACTGCCCATTCTTTTGTGCACAGTGTTGGCCTTCATCCTCTTTGGTAAGGAGCCCACCACCCCAGCAGCCAGAGCCTGAGGGAGGGAGTTTGGGAAAGAAGCTAGAAGAGAACTTGACTGTGCCTTTCTCCACGTTGTTTTCTGGGTAAAAACCTGGCTATTTGTGACAGCTTTCTTGGGAGCAATGTCAGAAGCTAAGTTATTTTTTTCTTCTTTTCTACAGGTTCCAGCAATACGCAGAGCATCACTCAATCTCCAAGTTCAGTGCAGGAAAAAGAGGGAGAATCTGTGACCTTGGACTGCCGTTTCACACTCAACTTTGATTACTACGTGATGAGCTGGTATCAACAGCTTTCCAATGGAAAAATGACTGAAATCATTTATCTTGTATCTACTAGCACAAACACTAGGAAAGGACGATATTCTGTGTCACATTGGGCAAGAGACAAAACCCTAAGGCTCACCATCACAGGCTTGATGCCTACAGACTCAGGCATCTATTTCTGTGCTGTTAGAGAAGCTCCACGGTGAGAGGAGTGACAGGGAGAGCCTTACAAAAACCCCCTGGGCTCAACACTTGCTCCAGGAGCTCAGGAGGAAACAACCACAGGACCAAAAAAAAAGGTATACAGAAGGCATGGTAGGCAACACTGGTGGGTCTAGAGAGGAAGCTGATGAATGTTCTAGCAACATTCTTCCCACATCTGGTATCAAAGGAAGAGTTGTGGTTACAAGATCCCAGCCTCAAGAGCATTTTCACCTCGAATCTGGTGCCTAAGGATGATCATATAGCCAATCAAGATATGCATCTGTCTCTTCTGCCTACCCAATATCCATCCCTCCTTTTCTGGTTGACAAGACCCTGATTTTCCCTGGATAAACAAATCACACCTCCTTTTACTCCATATTTGGTTTTAGATGAGGCTGACGCCAGCCTTGGACTCCCTGACCAATTAACATAGTCCATCTCTCTGGCCACAGTGATTGGTTTAAGGATGGGCACCTGAGCCAAGCCCACATCCCAAAACTTAATATGAAACTCTTATGAATACGGCTGGGGATGGAAGAGGCTAGGATATAACCATTCAGCTGCCAGCAGCCCTCTTCCCACCACAATGGAAGAACATGATCCTGAAAAGAGAGAGGGAAACTGAGCTCCCTTAACATTGTTTGAAGCCCTAGACCCTGCAGTGATTAGAAATGTACTTGGGATTTTTCTGTTGTAGATCTCAGCTGTCTTAGCTTGTGTTCCTCTAGAAGAAGACAAGGATTCAAGTGCAAGTGATTTAGTTGGGAGGTGATCCCAGGATCCATGGCAGAGGCAGTGGGAAGAGAGAAACAAAGGGAAGTCAGCCAGTGAAAAGCATATGTTTTAATGCAATCCCTATCAAAATACCACCAGCATTTTTCACAGAGCTAGAACAAACAATCCTAAAATTTGTATGGACCACAAAAGACCCTAAATAGCCAAAACAATCCTGAAAAAGAAAAGTAAATCTGGAGGCATTACTATCCTGACTTCAAGCTATAGTCATCAGGACCGTATGGTACTGGCACAAAAACTGACACGTAAATCAATGGAACGAATAGAAAAGCTAGAAATGGACTCACAACTATATGGTCAATTAATCCTTGAGAAAGCAGGAAAGAATAACCAGTGGAAAAAGACAGTCTCTTCAACAAATGGTGTTGGGAAAACTGGATAGCAACATGCAGAACAATGTAACTGGACCACTTTCTGGACCATACACAAAGATAACTTCAAAATTGATGAAAGACCTAAATGTAAGATAGGAAGCTATCAAAATCTTAGAAAAGAACACAGGCAGAAACCTCTCTGACACAGGCCACAGCAACTTCTTACTAGACACATTACCAGATCAAGGGAAACAAAAGCAATCATGAACTATTGGAACTTCATCAAGATAAAAAGCTTCTGCACAGTGAAGGAAACAATCAACAAAACCTACAGAATGAAAGAAGATATTTGGAAACAACATATCTGAATAAGGGTTAGAATCCAAAATCTATAAAGAACTTAACCAAACTCAACACCCAAAAAAGAAATAATACAGTTAAAAAGTGGGCAGAAGACACGAAAGGATACTTTTTCAAAAAAGACATTCAGATGGCTAAGTCACATGAAAAGATGCTCCACATCACTCATCATCAGGGAAATACAATTCAAAACCACAATGAGACACCACCTCACACCTGTCTGATGCCTGAAATTGACAACACAATAAACAACAGATTTTGGCAAGGATGTGGAGAAGGGGAACCCTCTAGCACTGTTGTTGGGTATAGAAACACGTGCAGCACTCTAGAGAACAGTATGGAGGTTTTTCAAAGTTAAAAATAGAACTACACTATGATCCAGCAATTGCAATACTAGGTATTTACCCAAAGAGTACAAAAATACAGATTTGAAGGGGTCCATGTACCCTGATGTTTATAGCAGCATTATCAACAGTAGCCAAATTATGGAGAGAGCCCAAATGTCCACCGAATGATGAATGGGCAAGGAAGACGTTCTATACATATACAATGGAATATTATTCATCCATCAAAAAATGAAATCTTTCCATTTGCAACAATGTGGACAGAGCTAGAATGTATTATGCTAAGCGAACTCAGTCGGAGGAAGACAAATACCATATGACCTCACTCATATGTGGAATTTAAGAAAGTAAACAGATGAACATATGGGAAGGGGGTAAAGAAAAAAAGGAGAGAGGAACACAAACTGTAATGGACTCTTAATGATAGGGAGCATACTGAGGGTTGATGGAGGCAGGGGGGTGGGAGATGGGCTAGATGGGTGATGGGCATTAATGAGAACACTTGTTTGGATAAGCACTGGGTGTTGTATGGAAGTGATGAATCACTGAATTCTACTCCAGAAACCAATATTGCACTGTAACTCACTAACTAAAATTTAAATTTAAAAAAAAATTAGAAAAATCAATCCATCATTCAGGGCCTGTGTATTCTCAAGCCAACCGTCACTGTGAGCACCAAGACTTTCATCATACCAGGGAATTTTTGACAACCCATGGGAGACACTTGCCTCAACTTATCCTGCTTGAGGGCCAGAGAAGCTAGGAGATTGATACTCCTAATCCTGCATGTCACTGGTGGAGGACAGGGCCCAGGGATATGAGTGATGATTCCCCAGTACTTATGTCTGCCAAGCAGCTGTGCAGTAAGAAAAAGCCCAAGTTCTGGCAGGAGGAAGGGGACAGCGTGCACTGAAGTCTTAAGCACAAACGGATACAGGGAAGACACCAAAAATGCAACACAATTAATTTCCTTTTTTTTAATAAATTATTTTGATTCAGGTTTTCTATCATTTGCAATCAAAAGAGACCTAACTAGAAACACTAATATAGACAACATTGGGTGAAACAAATTAACCAAACAAAATAGTTCAATACTACTTTTTAAAACTCCTGGCTTGCTGCAGGGGAGACAGGTTACAACTCCTCAGACTGTTCAGATTAGATCAGTTGTTCAGCCCTTTCCTCCCACATCATCCAGGGTGGTAAGGGGGAGGGACAAATTTAACACTGTACCTGTTATTACACTGAACATTTAACTGTTCTCTCCCCTTTCAGACTCTTCTGCTCAGGGTCACCTTGCTTACCGCTGCCAGATTAATCTCCCTACTGTGTCCCTCCAAAGAATCTCGTTTGCTTAAGACTTCTGGATTCCTTGTGAGACTGTGCTTTTCCCAAATCCAAAGTCCTGCTCCTGCCAGCTGCTTCTCTGGAAATATGTTTCCTCCCCATTTCTACCTTTTGAACTCACTGTTTCTCAAAATCTAGGTCACATCTTTGATGTTTCTGAGGATAACCCAGAAGCAATGAGCATGCCTAGAACTCATATCTTTGTTTCTAATGCCATTTTTCAATACTAGTAACCAGGGTTCCTTGGAAAAATGGCTGACTCTAGGGCTGGGGCACTGAATATGCAAGATAAGTCCAAAGCATCTTAAAGTGTTCAAAAAACAACCAGTGCCACCAATGATGGGGCTATGTTAAGGGGACATAGGAGTCCCCTATGTCCCTAAGGGGACACAGGAGAAAGCTCCCTGCGGCCAAAGCTGGAACAATTTGAGCAACAAAATAAAGTCATGTTGAGTAATAGCCCAAGGTATAAAATAAGTACCCAAGAGTCACTGATATAAATGTATTATTCAATAAATAAGTGAGACAGAACAGACAAACTTCCCATGCTTTAGAATTCTAAATAATTTATTTAGATACTCCACATTTCCCACTCCTCAAGTCTGGCTGCACATAGTGAGTTCCTTCCAAAAGGGACAGTATGGAAAGGGTGACAAAAGAGCAACAGTGGATTGGGGTGCCTGGGTGGTTCAGTTGGTTAAGCATCTGACTCTTCATTTTGGCTCAAGTCACGATCTCACAGCTTGTGAGATTGAGTCCTGCATCGGACTCTGACAGTGCAGAGCTTGCTTGAGATTGTCTCTCTCCCTACCTCTCAGCCCCTCTCTCCCTGCTCTCTTGCTCTTTCTCTCTCTCTCTCTCAAAATAAATTAATAATCTTTAAAAAAGAAAAAGCAACAGTGGAGAAACCTGATAAACACCAGCTTAGTTCGAGGATCATGGTCAACATCACCAGAGATAAGTCATGTTGGTAGCATGTCCCCTTGATACGATGTGAAGAGAAATAGCACTTTACCTCTGTGGTCTTCCTCCCCAAAACCCATAACCCCAAGTAATCATGAGGAAATCATCAGAAATATCCCAATTGAGGGACATTCTGCAAAATATCTAATAATCCTAAAATTGTCAAGGTCACCAAAAATAAGAAAAATCTGAGGATGCGTCTGGGTGGCTAGTCAGTTGAGTGTCCTACTCTTGATTTCAGCTTGGGTCATTATCCCAGGGTTGTGAAATTGAGCCCTGTGTTGGCTTTCACACAGAGCATGTAGCCTGATAGGATTCTGTCTGTCTGTCTGTCTGTCTGTCTGTCTCTCTCTCTCTCTGTCTCTGTCCCTCTGCCCTTTTCCCTTGCTCATGCTCTCTCTCTCTCTAAAATCAAATAAAACTTAAATTTAAAAAAACATTAAAAATTTTTTTTTAAATCTGGGTGATTATCATAGCCAAGAGGAGCCTAAGGAGACATGAAAGCTAAATGTAATGTGGTCTCCTGGTGGGATTCTGCAGTAGATCAAGGACTTCAGGTAAAATCAAAGTAAATCTACTGAAGTATGAACTTTAGTCAATAATAATATATCAGTATTATTCCTGGTAATGGAATCCAGGGCAACGGTTCAGCTAACCACTTATTAAATTTGTTTCGAGAATGCGTTTTACCTTCTAATTTATTTATTCAAAAAATATTTATACCACATCTATCATTTGTTCCTTTTGAACAGTTAAAAGCTGCCTCATACATTTGTATCACTGTTCACAGTTTACAAGGTCCTTTCTGACACTCCAATGTATCCTCAAAAACAATTATTTTCCTAGAGGCTGCCCAGAGTTCCTAGTGGTGTCTTGCACTTTCTTTGGGCTTTTCAACATAGCTGCTTACATCATCAAGCCAACAAGGAGAATCTCTCATTCTACTCTTCTAAGACACAACCTTTCCTAATGTAACAGTAACAGAGGAATAGCCCATCACCTTTGCATATTGTGTTGGTTAGAAGCAAATCACAGTTCCCTCCTACACTCAAGAGAAGGGATTATCCAAAGGCATGGACACCAGGAGGAAAGGATTTATCTCTCTACCTTAGTCCACCATCTGACCCCCCAAAATTCATATCCCTCCTACTTGCAAAATGCATTCACACACACTCCTAAAGACCCCAACAGTCTCATCCTGTACAGCATCAGCTCACTTACAAAAATCACATCATCTAAATGAGGTCCAAGTTCAAATGCAGCTCCTGGATGTCATCTGTTAGGTACAGCTCCTAGGACACAATTTCTCTCCATTTTTCAAGCTGTGAAACAAGCCATCTGCCCCAACACATCCAGATCACTATGTTAGATCACACATGACCAGGAAGGCACAGGTTAATAGCTATAGACATTTGGGTCCAAAACGGGGGGGGGGGGGGGGGGGGGGGGATGAAAGGTAGAAAAGACTCACTGAAATCCAGCTGGGCAAACTTTAGGAGTTCCTTAATTAGATTTAAGGCCTGGAAATAATTGTCAACTGTGACTCCTTGGCTTTTACTTCTGCTCTCAGAGTCATCTCTCTTCTTTCAAAAAACAGCAACACATATTTGCAGTTGAGTAGTATTATAAACCTGCTTCCTGCCAGTAGAGTTTTGGGGGTCTGACCTCCTCCTTTTATTCTGTATTCTGTCCCTTTCAATCCAAGCTGGTAGTGTTTCTGCTGAAATCATTTTCTCAAACACCTCCTGGGTCTCTGATGGATTTCAATGAATGTTACTCCTTAAAACAAAGGCACATCCACAAATTCTTTCCAAACAACCTGTACCTGTGACCCTTACTCAGAATTCTGAGGGACCATTCTCTTAAGCTTCCTAGAAGCCCTACTGTTTGGTTGGAAGTCACATCCAAATCTCTTGAAAGAGCTCCTTGTGTAACTGAATACTCCCACTCCTCAATCTTTCTGAAGTTTTGATGAAAGGTTAAATAGTCACACTGTCACTTTTTTTCTTTGTGCCACGCTATCTTAAGTTTAGCATCTTTTTCCATTTGAAGAGCTTGAGAACTTTCAGATTCATCCAGTCCTGGCTCCTTTTTTTTTTTTTTAACGATACTTTCCTCTATTTATCTCTCTTCTCTTCATTTCATTAAAAGCAGCAAGAAGAAACCCAGTGGAACCTTCATATTTTGCTTTGAAATCTCCCTACTTCTACAACCAAGTTCAGCTTTCCACATAACTACAGGAGGCAATTTCAAATTTTTTCTGCAACTACTTGACATGGATTCCCCTCCTCCAGTTCCCAATAACATATTCCTTACTTCCTTTTGAGACTTCACTAGCAGTATCCTTAAAGACAGATTCTTATAACCCTTAATATAGGGCAGATAGAGCTGGATCTAGAAACACATTGCCGGATTTCCCTCCCTGATGCACACCAGGACACCAGGACCATGCAGAAAGTCACTTCATAACTTAAAGTCTGGCCTTCAGGCCCAGACCTGAAAGGTATTTGAAGGACTGTGTCTCTCCTCCCTCCATGTATTCCCAATCATTCTACATCCACCATGTTTCTACATCCAAAATAGAAACTCCCAGAAACAACTTAGGGAAAATCAGTAGGACTACTGGCAGTGCTTTGTTTGCTTCTTTTAGGTAGAGACAGTGGGGAAATTTTTCTATGGATATGACTACAAATGGAAAGAATTCCCAGGTAGTACAGCCTGAGAATTTTTTATTTTTTGTATCCCATGAGTTCAGAGTATGACACAGCCAGGTAATAAGGATAGAGAAGAAGGTACTAAATTAGGGTAGTTGTACTTTGTGTATTTGTTTGTTTGCCAAAACTCAAATGCTTTCATGGCTTTTTCAGATATTTAAAATAAGGAAGTTTGTCTAGGGACACTCAAAAGTCCCTTTAATTCTAATTTTTGTGATTCTATGATTTGAAAAGATAAAAGTTAAATTAGTGCTTGTGTGAAGTATAACTCTCATAATGCGAGTCTTGGCACTGAGGCCAAGCCCTTGATGAAGTTCAGTTGAGAGTCAGTGATGTTGGTACCTATTAATATTCCAGCCACCCAGAACCCAGGGAAAGCTGAGTGAAAAGTAAGGTCTAAGAATTAGGAGACCAATTGGGTAATAAGCAGTCAACTTATATATATGAAAATGAGCACCTTTGCGGGCACATCACAAATATACACCACAAATCTGTCACATTCAAACTCCAAGTCCCAGGGGGAGATTTGCTAAAATGGGTTACCTCCAAGACTTGTAAACCTACAGGTAAAATATCTCCTTTTTCCATCCCCTGACATTTTTTATTTACCCTGCTACTTACTATGAGTAATTCTGCTTCTGAGTATGTTTAGGTTTATTTCAGAGCAGTTGCTTTCATTTTATTTTTAGTTTTTCACTCAAGTGTAAATGTTAATAAAGTGATACTAGAATGTGTCCCACATCCCCAGCGGTCTAGGTGTTCAGGACCAAGCACTTTTTGTTACAACTTCTCAATCCATTCTAATGTACCCCCAGCCCTGAGAACCACTGGCCTAGAATACTTTAAGGAGGCTGCTCCTCTGTCTGGCCTCCAGGGGGCAATCGTGCCACTAACACAACTCTCAGAACAATGAGAAGATGCTGACACTCTCTGGGGGTGGGTGAGAGGCCTGAACTTAGGACAAAAAAAAAAAAAAAAAAAAAAAGGATGAGCTGAAAATTAGAGGCCTGAATAATATCAGGTCATTGAATGCAGAATCTCTTTAAAATTCTCCTAAACTTAAGGAAGCTCTGTGAGCAACTCTTTCCTTCATCCGCAAGCATAGTTTTCCCAACACCTGTCTTAGACCCAGTCTTCAGGCTTGTAAACTTCTCCATTGGGAGAGGCTCCACGTTTCATTAATAGTTCTTTGGATAAAATTCACTCATAATGGTGGTTATAAAGATTCATCCTTTCCTTTCTTTCCCATCCTTTCTTCCTCCTGCAAGAACAACTTGGTCAGAAGAAGTTGTTCCTTGTCTTGAGCAGGTCACCCTAACCTCTACATGTACCCATCGGTACTCATGTCATGTTTGACTCCTCTGGAATGACAATTTCAGCATCCAGCATCTCAGGGTTTTCTGAAATAGTTCTCAGAAACAACCTGGATAAAGGTCACAGAGGTTTGTGATTTCTTTGTAAAGATTTATCAGGGTGATGGTGAGTTGAGGGTTGGGATGGCCCAGGCACATGGTTAGTTCAAGGAGCTCAGGAACTGTCAAAATAAACATTCAGCTGCCTACCTATCTGGGTAAGAATCAGCAGTGGAGTCTGGGACAATGATCTTTTATGAACAACCTTGTTCAAGCTCCTTATAAAATAAAATATTATTACAAAGAAATTAGAGAAAAATTGTGCCAACTTCAAAAAACACAATGGCTATGAAAAAATAATTTCCAAATTAAAAAATAACAAATACAAAGATGAAAAGAATCCAACCTCATTGATAAACAAAGGCACAATAAAACAACAAGGAAATAATATTTTTTCTCTACAAATTGACAAGTTTTTTAAAGCATTAGATGATGATGTCATAAAACTAAACTCTTAGAAAACACTATAGAAAGGTCAATTTGTACATTCATGGTAAGGGTAATTTGTTAATAGATATAAAATTATTTCATTCCATAAATCTACACCCAGAAATTTACCCCTAAGAAATAATCAGAAAAATAGACCACAAAAAAGCAAATCAGATAAGTATTAAAGAATCAATATCATACAGATCATGTTCTTTTACTCCAATGAATAAAGTTAGATACTATTAGTAAAAATACAACTATAAATAAAAAGAAATAGACTCATAAATAATTATGAACCAGTGGTACCTGAATGGCTCAGTCAGCTAAGGGTCTGACTCTTGATTTCAGCTCAGGTCATGATCTCAGGTCATGATTTCAGGTCAGGTTCATAAGTTCAAGCCCCAGGTCAAGCTCTGGGCTGACAGAGCCCACTCGGGATTCTCTCTCTCCCTCTCTCTATGCCCCTCCCCAACTCTCTTTCTCTAAATAAATAACCTTTAAAAAAATAAAATAATTTATGAACCAGAAAAGAAATTATAATGGAATTGTTAAAATATTTACAATGGAACAATCATGAAAGGTCTACATTTTAAAACTTGAGCAATGTAGCTAAGCAGCACACAGAGAGTTTTTATACCCTTAAAATATATCAAAACAAAAAGACTGAGCATAACGAACTAAACATTCAATCAGAAAGTTTTAAAAGAGAGTAAGAGTAAACAACAAAAGAGAACAAAAATAGTAATAATCAGTGCTACAATTAAGATAATAAAGAGAAAGAACCAAAGGAAAGAATCCATTTAAGTTGGTTCTTTGAAAAGAATTAGAAAATGGACAATTCTGTGATAAGATTTATCAGGAAATTAAGAATATATAAAAACATGGTGTAAAGGAAGATTGTAACTACAGACACAATGAAAATTTAAATGATTTTAAGAACGTGCAAGGAATAAATCCATACAAATTAATTTGAAAACTTGAACAAAATGTAAAACTTTCTAAAAATTATTGTCTAGCAAAACTGACAAGAAAATTGGAAAAGTTGAATTATAATGCACATTAAATAAATTTAAAACTCTATGCAAAAATATGGTTTCACAGGCAAGTTACATCAAACCCAAGACCAATAATTTCCATTCCTGACTACTGAGAAAAATAAAAACAGGAAGACTACTACTCAACACATTTTATGAGACCAGGAGAACCACAATGATGAAAATAAACAAAGATAGATGACAAAGGACAATTATAGACCAATATCACCTATTAAAAGCAATGATTGCTCCTAAACATAATATTAAACAAGCATTGGATAATACTAATACGCCATGATGGATTAGGATTCATCTCAGGAATATGAGGAAGGTTTAATAATAGTACAACATATCACACATAAATGATATTAACTATAAAATTATGTCACTAAATGCAGAAAAGTGATTTGGTCAAGTCTAACATTTATTTCTTTTTTTTTAATTTTTTTTAACGTTTATTCATTTTTGAGACAGAGAGAGACAGAGCATGATTGGGGGAAGGTCAGAGAGAGAGGGAGACACAGAATCTGAAACAGGTTCCAGGCTCTGAGCTGTCAGCACAGAGCCCGATGCGGGGCTCGAACTCATGGACCGCGAGATCATGACCTGAGCCGAAGTCAGATGCCCAACTGACTGAGCCACCCAGGCGCCCCACTAACATTTATTTCTAATTAAAGTCTCTTCACAAATTCAGAAGAAAAGGGAACTTCTTTAATCTGATGAAAGGAATCTTTGAATTTGTTTTCAAAGTGAGATATTAAAAACATTCCCTTAAAATTTTGAAACAGTCAAAGATTTCCAATATTATTCTTTCTATTCTATATTTCAATAAATGTCTTAATGACTGCAGTAAAATTACTAAAACATTAGAACTGGAAAAAGAAAATACATCTATCATTAATCACAGATAGTTGATTCCATCGCTGGGGAAGAAAGTGTATAAATGAGTCTAGAATATCTTCTCCCAGAAAACTAGAAGCTATCACAGATTACAGAGGCCATGTCACAAAGGTTCAGGAGCCAGACTGAAAAGATTTCTGCTAGTAAAGAGGGGGAAATTCCCACATCAATAAGACCATGAATCCAATCAACTAAAACACATCAAGTATGTTTAAATCCATGAGTTCCTAAAACAATCCTCCTTATTTACTTTTAGGGGTTTATTCTGGTTGCCTGAGATTTGCTTGGGACTATTTTGGTGTTTGTCCTGAGAAACACCTCCATCTCAGGCAAGCAGGGATGGTTTGGTCACCCTAGAGGCGAATCAGCTCATTATCCTACAAACTGACAAATGAATGGAAAGAATCCTACACTTAACCTCAAAGGTAATCAAATAATTGACAAGGAAAAATGATCTTAACAGAAATGCTTCAGTTAAAAAATGAAGTAGAAATGATATAATAAGAATATCATTTTGCAAACCAACTCCTATTCAAACAATAGATCAACACACAGAGACACACACACACCAAAAGCCAACCTGACGTTACATGCCTCCTGTGTAAAGGACACAACCCTATGATGTCTGGGATTTGCTTTAATCTAACCAGAACTGAAAGAGGTATAGATGTGTAGGGTGATGCGGGTGTAGACGAACAAGATTGGCCATGACTTGATAATTGTGGAACCTGGAAATGAGTACATGCTCTTTCATTGTACTATTCTCTCTTTGGTACATGTTTGAATTTTCTACAATTAAACACTTTAAACCAACATAATTAACATGCAAACAAATTATCAGAAATGCAAAGACATATTTACAATGCCCGCTGAATCCTATTTAAAACTGTCAAAAAAGGAAACAAAACAATGTCAAACGATAATATGTAAACAAATTAAGTGACACACAGCAGAGTACCTTGAAGCTGTAAAAATCACATTTCACGTACGGTTGAACGACATGGTGGCACATTCATATACATAATGTTCAACACAAAAAATACTTTTAATTTGATCCCAATTCCATTAAAATGTGCACATTTGCATTTAAAAATACTGAAAAAAAATGCAACAAAATGTTAACAGCATTACCTCTGGGTAATGAGATTATTACCAACCTCCTGGTTGGATTTTATGTCTACTTCTCCCCCTTGGTTATGTCCACATTGGGCAAGTTTTCTTTCATGATAACCATACATGACATGTTATCTATCAGTTAGACAACAGAGGCCTGGAGGAAGAGGCAGGAGGCAGGCACACACAGCAGGAAGTGTGACTAAGCTGACGTATGCAGAAACCCCACTGCCAGCTCTATAGAAGCAAGGCCACAGAGCCACCCAGTTCCAATGACACTGCAAAGGGCCTGGCAGGTGGAGACCAAACAAGAGCCATTTCACTAACAGGAAGATCCCCCAGGATGCAGTCCAGACTCCCCACTCTATTGTGCACAGTGGTGGCCTTCATCAGCTTTGGTAAGGAGCCCACCACCCCTGCAGCCAGGGCCCAAGGGAGGAGGCCTGGGAAAGAAGTTAGAAGAGAACTTAGCTGTGCCTTTCTCCATTTTGTTTTCTGGGTGAAAACCTGGCTATTTGATAGCTTTCTTGAAAGCTATGTCAGCAGCTAAGTTATTTTTCCTTCTTTTCTACAGGTTCCAGCAATACACAGAGCGTCACTCAATCTCCAAGTTCAGTGCATAAACAAGAGGGAGAATCTGCGAATTTGTTCTGCCGTTTCACACTCAGCTATACTTACTATGTGATGAGCTGGTTTCAACAGCCTTCCAATGGAAAGATGACTGAAATCATTTATCTTTATTCTGATAGCACAAACACTAAGAAAGGACGATATTCTGTGTCATATCAGGCAAGAGACAAAGCTCTAAGGCTCACCATCACAGGCTTGATGCCTACAGACTCAGGCGTCTATTTCTGTGCTGTTGGAGAAGCTGCACGGTGAGAGGAATGGCAGGGAGAGCCATACAAAAACCCCTGGGCTCAGCATGAAACAGCCACCTGCTCCAGGAGCTTAGGAGAAAACAACCACAGAACAGGAAAAGGTAAACAGAAGGTAGGGTGGGTGGCACTGGTGGGTCTAGAGAGGAAGCTGATGAATGTTCTAGCAATAATCTTCCCACATCTGGTATCAGATGAAGAGTTGTGGTTACAAGATCCCAGTCTCAAGAGTATTTTCATCGCAAAATCCCATAACCAATCAGGATACGCATCTATCTCTTCTGCTGCCCAACATCCATCCCTCTGTTTCTGGTGACCACACCTGGATTTTCCCTGGATAACCAAGCCACGCATCCTCCTACCCCATATTTGGGTTTAGATGAGGCCGACGCCAGCCTTGGACTCCCTGGCCAATTAACATACTTCTCTCTCTGACCATAGTTAATTGTTTCAAGGATGGGTACCTGCCCCAAGTCTACATCCCAAAACTTACTATGAAACTCTTGGGAATACTGCTGGGAATATAAGAGGCTAGGATACAACCATTCAGCTGCCAGCAGCCCTCTTCCCACCACAAAGGAAGAGTATGATCCTGAAAGAGAGAGAGTGAAACTGAGCTCCCTTAACATTGTTTGAGGTCCGGACCCTTAGTGATCAGAAATGTACTTGGATTTTTCAGTTGTATACCCACACTGTCTTCACTTCTGTTCCTCCAGAAGAAGATAAGGATTCAAGTGCAAGTGATTTAGTTGGGAGGTGATCCCAAGATGCAGGGCAGTGGCAGTGGGAAGAGTGAAAGGAAAGGATGTCAGCCAGTGAAATTCATGTGTTTTAATGCAATCCCTATCACATACCACTAGCATTTTTCACAGAGCTAGAATAAACAATCCTAAAATTTGTATGAAACTCCAAAAGACCCTAAATAGCCAATGCGATCTTAAAAAAAATGCAAAGCTGGAGGCATCACTAATCTGGACTTCAAGCTATAACACAAAGCTGTAATCATCAGGACAGTCTGGTAATGGCACAAAAACAGACACCAAAATCAGTGGAACAGAATAGAGAATCCAGAAGTGGAGCCATAAGTATATGTTCAAGTACCTTTGAAAGCAGGAAAGAGTAACCAATGGAAAAAAGACTGTCTCTTCAACAAATGGTGTTGGGAAAACTGGACAGCAACATGCAGAAGAATGAAACTGGACCACTATTTGGACTACACACAAAAATAAATTCAAAATGGGTGAAAGACCTAATTGTGAGACAGGAAACCATCAAAATTCTAGAAAAGAACACAGGCAGAAACCTCTTTGGCCGTGGCTACAGCAACTTCTTACTAGACACATTGCTTGAGGCAAGGGACCCAAGAGCAAACATGAACTATTGGGACCTCATCAAGATAAAAACCTTCCGCACAGTGAAGGAAACAATCAACAAAACTTACAGAATGGAAGAAGATATTTGCAAACAACATATCTGAATAAGGGTTAGAATCCAAAATCTCTAAAGAACCTAATCAAACTCAACACCCCCAAAAACAAATAATCCAGTTAAGAAATGAGCAGAAGACATGAATAGGCACTTTTCCAAAGAAGACATCCAGAGACTAATAGACACATAAAAAGATGCTCCACATCACTCATCATCAGGGAAATACAAATCAAAATCACAATGAGATACCACCTCACACCTGTCTGAATGGCTAAAATTAACAACATAAGAAACAACAGGTATTGGCGAGGGTGTGGAGAAAGGGGAGCCCTCTTGCACTATTGGTGGGACTGCAAACCAGTGCAGCCATTCTGGAGAACTGCATGGAGGTTCCTTAAAAAGTTAAAAATAGAACTACCCTATGGTCCAGCAATTGCACTAGTGTTTACCCAAAGGAAACAAAAATTCAGATTTGAGAGGTACATGAACCCCAATATTTATAGCAGCATTTTCAACAATAGCCAAACTATGAATAAAGCCCATATGTCCATCAACTAATGAATGGATAAAGAAGAGGTGATATATATATACAATGGAATATTATTCAGGCATCAAAAAAAGGAATAAGGAAATAAGGAAACAGTTTGGGTTTCTCTCTCTCTCCCTCTGCCCCTCTCCCCAGCTCAGGCTGTCTCCCTCCCTCCTTCCCTCCCCCCCCTTCTCTAATATAAAATAAAATTTAAATTAAAAAGAAAGTTTAAGAAAAATAAGAAAAACCTGAGAATTAGTCATAGCCAAGAGGAGCCTAAGGAGACATGAAAACTAAATGTAATGTGGTCTCTTAGTGGGATTCTGTAGTAGATAAAGGACATTAGGTAAAATCAAAGTAAATCTAGTAAAGTATGAACTTCAGTTAATAATGTATCAGTATTGTTTTATTAATTGTGGCAAATGTACCATTGTAAGATGTTAATAGTAAGGGAAACTGGGTGTGCAGTGTATGGAATCTATGTGTACTATTTTCATGACTTTTCTATAAATCTATAACTGTTCTAAAATTAAACTTATTATAAAAACTTACGGGGCACCTGGGTGGCTCAGTCGGTTAATCAGCCGACTTCGGCTCAGGTCATGATCTCACGGTCCGTGGGTTCGAGCCCCGCGTCGGGCTCTGTGCTGACAGCTCAGAGTCTGGAGCCTGTTTCAGATTCTGTGTCTCCCTCTCTCTGACCCTCCCCGTTCATGCTCTGTCTCTCTCTGTCTCAAAAATAAATAAACGTTAAAAAAAAAAATTAAAAAAAAAAAACTTACAAAACTATAGGTTTTATATGACCTGCACTTTGTGGAGGGAGAATTACAATTTTATGTATAGTCATATCATTATTTATACATCAAAAGGAGTCTTGAACTGTGCTGTGCAAACATAGCCAGAGGGTACAGTGGTTATGGGACACGTGGATTGTGACTAATCCAAATTAAGATGTGCTGTGAGTGTCAAATATACACCAGCTTTCAAAGACTTCCATGAAGAAAAAAATATAAACATTCGCATTAATATTTATTTATTAACTAATGTTGAAATGATATTTGGGGTTTATCAGGTTAAATAACATATTTTTAAAATTAATTTTGTATATTTATTTATAGTTTCTTTTAATGTGACTCCTAAAAAATTTAAATTATTTATGTGGTTCAGATTGTATTTCTATTGATAGCAGTGGTCTAAAAGGATAGACATGAAATGTTAGCAATTGTTATTCCTGATAGTGGAATCCAAGGTAACTTTTTAGCTTAGTTTTTTTTTTTTTTTTTTTTGAGAGATCTTGAAGGAAGCAATTTATTACATAATAAAAGAGGGATACACAACCTTAGTACCATAAAATTAAGATGGAAGATAACAGTGTGGGCTTGCAGTAGGAGTCTGTGAACCATTTTCCAAAAAAGAATTGAACCAGGGGGCCTGGCTGGCTCAGTCGGTAGGGCATGCAACTCTTGATCTTGGGGTCATGAGTTAGGGCCCCACGTTGTGGGTAGAGATTACTTAAAATAAAAAGAATTGAACCTGAATTTTAAGGATCAGTGGGATTTTACAAAATGGACAGGAGGTAAGTCATTCCCTGTGAAAAGTGAAGGCTTAGCATCATGAAAGTGCTTCTCTCTTGGGTAAGAAAGAGAGGCTAGTGAACTGAAATGAGTTCTAAAAAAACTCATGAGCTCCAAAGAAATGAGTTAGTGTTTGTTGGATGCATGGATGGATGGATGATTAGATAATAGGTGATAGATAGATAGATAGATAGATAGATAGATAGATAGATAGATAATATAGGTGGGTGGGTAGGTAGATAAATGAATAAAGAATAGACAGATAAATCCGCAAGTTTTGAGGCTGGGCTCAAATTTTACCGAGAATGTCTCCCAACACAGAAGCATGATGATAAGTTGTATTCTTTTTGCAGAGCAACCTGGCTATTTTTGTCCAGCTGAAAGAAAGGAATTGTGGGTATCCAAAATCGCATTGAATTAAGACATTTGAATGTGGTCAGAACTACAGGGATATGCCTAGGCTTAGGATGTAATCAGGGTAGTGTGGCCTTTTAACATTATGTGTGGGTGTGTTTTCTCACAAACACATGTGCAGAGACACACATAAAACTTTGGGTTTTTCTTTTCCTTTTTACTGTGTTAGGTCAAGCTTTTGTTTTGAGTGAATTGTCACTTGCCAGTGTCCCATGTGTGGGAGCCCAAAACCCCATGTAGATGAGATACTTGGATCCATAATAATAATGGTAGCAAGTATTTACATAACTTGGATAAAGGATCCAATTCAGCTGGTTGGGGAAAAGAATATTTTTAAGGATATTCTTTTATTTATTTTTTTTTTTAAGTAGGCTCCACGCCCAACCTGGGGCTTGAACTCACAACCCTGAGATCAAGAGTCACATGCTTTCCCGAATGAGCCCACCAGGTGCCCCTGGGGAAAAGAATATTCTTTTTTTGTTTGTTTTTTTTTGTTTGTTTTTGGTTTTTTTGGTTTTTTTTTTTTTAATCTAATCTAGTAGATATTTTTTTGAAATTTCTGGGTATTTTTTTTTATTTTATTTTTTTAAATTTACATCCAAATTAGTTACCATATAGTGCAACAATGATTTCAGGAGTAGATTCCTTAATGCCCCTTACCCATTTAGCCCATCCCCCCTCCCACAACCCCTCCAGTAACTCTCTGTTCTCCATATTTAAGAGTCTCTTATGTTTTGTCCCCCTCCCTGTTTTTATATTATTTGTGCTTCCCTTCCCTTATGTTCACCTGTTTTGTCTCTTAAAGTCCTCATATGAGCGAAGTCATATGATATTTGTCTTTCCCTGACTAATTTCACTTAGCATAATACCCTCCCATTGCATCCATATAGTTGCAAATGGCAAGATTTCATTCATTTGATTGCTGAGTAATACTCCATTGTATACATATACCACATCTTCTTTAGCCGTTCCTCCATCAATGGACATTTGGGCTCTTTCCATACTTTGGCTATTGTTGATAGTGCTGCTATAAACACGGGGGTGCATGTGTCCCTTTGAAACAGCACCCCTGTATCCTGTGGATAAATGCCTAGTAGTGCAATTGCTGGGTCATAGGGCAGTTCTATTTTTAGTTTTTTGAGGAACTTCCCCACTGTTTTCCAGAGTGGCTGCACCAGCTTGCATTCCCACCAGCAGTGCAAGAGAGATCTTCTGTCTCCACATCCTCACCAACATCTGTTGTTGTCTGAGTTGTTAATGTTAGCCATTCAGACAGGTGCAAGGTGGTTATCTCATTGTGGTTTTGAGTTGTATTTCCCTGATGATGAATGCTGTTGAGCATTTTTTCATGTGTCAGTTGGCCATCTGGATGTCTTCTTTGGAGAAGCGTCTATTCGTGTCTTTTGCCCATTTCTTCACTGGATTATTTTTTTTCAGGTGTTGAGTTTGATAAGTTCTTTATAGATTTTGGATACTAACCCTTTATCTGATATGTCGTTTGCAAATATCTTCTCCCATTCTGTCAGTTGCTTTTTAGCTTTGCTGATTGTTTCCTTCACTGTGCAGAAGCTTTTTATTTGATGAGGTCCCAATGGTTCATTTTTGCTTTTGTTTCCTTTACCTCCAGAGACGTGTTGAGTAAGAAGTTGCTGCGGCCAAGATCAAAGAGGTTTTTGCCTGCTTTCTCCTCAAGGATTTTGATGGCTTCCTGTCTTACATTGAGGCCTTTCATCCATTTTGAGTTTATTTTTGTGTCTGGTGTAAGAAAATGGTCCAGGTTCATTCTTCTGCATGTCGCTGTCCAGTTTTCCCAGCACCAGTTGCTGAAGAGACTGTATATATTCCACTGAATATTCTTTCCTACTTTGTCAAAGATTAGTTGGCCATATGTTTGTGGGTCCATTCCTTGGTTCTCTATTCTGTTCCATTGATCTGAGTGTCTGTTTTTGTGCCATAGCTTTCCTTTTTCTAATTTTTCTTCAATAAATGTGTGTTCCTTGTACAATAAAAAAAAGTAATAAAAATATAGACACAAAGAACTACTGCTATGAAATGTCATACTAACAGATGGAGCATCAAGCAAAAATGTTAAGCCATAGAGTCCTTCATTAATTAATTATTCATCCACTCATTTGAATATACATATATTAAGTATCCCATGTGCAAGGCACAAGGACAGTTCCTGGGACTACAAATACACAAAAAATTATTTCCTACAAGGTCACAGTCCACATGGCCAAATAGTCTTATAAATAAAATTTTAAAACACTGTAAGGTCAGTGATACTATGGGATTCCTGTTGTCAATTCTCCTCTATTTCCTGCTTTTAATGCTGCTTTTTTCCTGACTCCCACCTTAGTCTAATTCTTGTCCACACCTAGATTGCAGCTAATACATATATGCTAATGACTATGCCTCTAACCTTGATTTTGCACCAGACCTATGTATACAGCCCACAGCCTTTGGGTCAGGTGACCCTTGAGCAATATAAAATGTATAAACCTAAAACCCATAACCTTTAACCTCCCCTACTTCAAGATCTTCTGCCTCCACATTTCTTGTTTTAATTGGTGATACTGTCTTACCTTACAGCTCTGTGTAAAAGGCAAATTTAGGTATTTTACTTCACTTCTCACAGCTTTTTAGACTAAGCCTGGCACAAGCCCACATAAGATTCTCATTTAGCTGCCTCATCTCCTGACACATCTGTCACCAACGTAGACCTGGAATTACCAAAATACTGAATTCAGGAAATATCATGAGTTAATACATCTCTTGTCTCCATCCTTCCCTCTACCCTACTCTTTGTTTGGAGTTTCCAACCTCATCACTACCTCCTCCTCATTGTCCTCTGACTTCTTCTCTCTGAAGCCTTCCTTGATCTTCTAGGCAAGTTTAAAGTCTCTCTCATCTGGCTCCCTTTGAAATTTGTACTTATCTATGAGAACAGCACTTATCTCCTTATATATTTTTATATTTATTGCCTTCTTCCTCTAGGATACTCAATTTCTTGACACCAGAGATTATGTCTCTTTCACATCGATATTCCCAACATTACACAGATCATAACAAATAGAAGACTCTCAAGTTTATTGAATATTTCCCATCGTCCTTCACCTTTCTTACTCTACTGGGGTCACTCTTACCCTTGAGTGCCCCAAGCAGGCTTCCACATCTGGGTTTTTCTTACTAGACTATTCTTGCTTCAAATAGTCTCCTTAATCCCATCATTCAGATCCCTGCTCAAATGCCACCCCATTAGAGACATCTTTACTCCAATATAGATAGTACCTACCTAACACATTCTCTCTTCCCCTTTACCCTGTCTCACATTTTTCATTGCAATCATCACTAGCAAATATATTATATGTTGTTGGAATATATTTTTACATGTATCTCCACCACAAGATAAGCATCAAAGCTTGGGACTTTGAATTATTCAACAAATGAACAAAGATCTGGTGCATCTATAAAAATATAAATGATGGTATTTATCACCTACATATGACACTGTCTCTCTTCCATTTCCCGTTCATTTGCTTTATTCTCATCAAGCCATATATCTAGGACAAAAGAAAGATTAAGACACAAATTTCCAAGAATTGTCAAGTATAATAAGACTGAGTAAGCAATAATATTATAAGATGAAAATGGGCAATGGTTCAGCTAACTTTTTTTTTAATTGTTTTTAACGTTTATTTATTTTTGAGAGACAGATCATGAGCTGGAGAGAGGCAGAGAGAGAGGGAGACACAGAATCTGAAGCAGGCTCCAGGCTTCAAGCTGTCAGCACAGAGCCAGATGCGGGGCTCGAACCCACAAACCGTGAGATTGTGACCTGAGCTGAAGTAGGCTGCTTAGCCACCCAGGCGACGACTGAGCCACCCAGGCGACACTGAACTCCTACTTTTATTCTGTTCACTGTCACTTTCAATCCAATCTGGTAGTGTTTCTGCTGAAATAATTGTCTCAAACACTTCCTGAGTCCACCATGGATTTCAATGAAGTTTACTCCTTTAGAAAAAAGCCACACCTACAGATCCTTTCCAGATAACCTGTACCTGTGGCCCCTGCTCAGACAGCTGAGGAACATTTCTCTTAAGCTTCCTAGAAGTACTATCATGTGGTTGGAAGTCACATCCAAACCGCTTGAAAGAGCTCCTTGTGCGACTGAATACTCCCATCCCTCAATCCTTCTGAAGTTTTGATCAAAGATTATATAGTCACACTGTCACATTTTTTCTTTGTGCCACACTATCTTAATTTTTGCATCTTTTTCTGTTAGAATAAATTGAGAATTTACAGATTCATCCAGTCCTGGTTCCTTTTTGTTTCACAATTCTTTCCTCCATTTATCTCTCTTCTCTTCATTTCATTAAAAGCAGCAAGAAGAAACCAGGTGAAACCTTCTTACGTTGCTTTGAAATCTCCCCAGCTCTACAACAGAGTTCAGCTTTCTGCATAACTATAGGAGGTAATTTCAAAATTTTTCTGCAACTCTTGAACTGGATTCCCCTCCTCCAGTTCCCAATAACATAGTCTTTACTTCCTTCTAAGACTTCATTAGCAGTATCCTTAAAGTCCAGATTTCTGTTAGCCCTTAATATAGGGCAGATAGAGCTGGATCTAGAAACACATTGCCAGATTTCCCTCCCTGATGCACAGCAGGAAGTTAGGACCATGCAGAAAGTCACTTCATAACTTGAAGTCTGTCCCTCAGGCACAGGCCTGAGAGGTATTTCAAGGTGTTTCTCTCCTCCCTCCATCTATCCACAACCTTCTACATCCATGAAGTTTCTACATCCAGAAACAGAAACTCCCAGAAACAACTTAGAGAATGAGGACAGAGAAGAAGGTACGAAAGTAGGGTAGCTATAATTTATGTTTATTTGTTTGCCAAATATAAAATGCTCTTATGTCTTTTTTTCAGATCTTTAAAATAAGGAAGTTTGCCTGGGGAACCTCAAAAGGCCCTTTAATTCTAATTTTTGTGATTTTATGATTTGAAAAGATAAAATTTAAATTAGTGCTGGTGTTGAAGTAGAACTATCAAAAATGCTAGTCTTGGCACTGAAACCAAGCCCTTGATCCAGTTTCAGTTGAGAGCTCAGTGATGTTGGCCCCTACTAATATTCCAGCCACCCAGAACCCAGGGAAAGCTGAGTGAAAAGTAAGGTCTAAGAATTAGGAGGCCAACTTGGGTAATCAGCAGTCAACTTATATATGAAAATGAGCACCTTCGTGGGCATGTCACAAATACACACCAAAAATCTGTCACGCTCAAACTCCAAGTCCCAGGGGGAGATTTGCTAAAACGGATTAACCTCCCAGACTGGTAAACATACAGGTAAACCTACAGGTAAAATATCTCCTTTTTCCATCCCCCTGACATCTTTTATTTACCCTACTGCTTTCTATGAGTGATTCTGCTTCTGGGTATGTTTAGATTTATTTCAGAGCAGTTGCTTTCATTTCCATCTTAATGTTTCACTCAAAGTTAAACCTTAATGTGGTGATACTGTAATGTGTCCCCACATCTCCAGTGGTCTAGGTGCTCAGGACTGAGCCTCTTTGTTACAACTCCTCAATTTCTTCTAATGTGCAGTCAGCCTGGAGATCCAAGACCTAGAATACTTTAAGGCGGCTGCTCCTCTCTCTGGCCTCCAGGGGGTAATCGTGCCACTAACACAACTCTCAGAACAATGAGAAGATGCTGACACTCTCTGGGGGTGGGTGAGAGGCCTGAACTCAGGACAAAAAAGGAATAAGGATGAAAATTAGAAGCCTGAGTAATATTGAGGTAATTGAGGCCGAATCTCTTTAAAATTCTCTGAAACCTTAGGAAACTGTGAGCAACTCTTTCCTTCTCCTGCAAGCACAATTTTCCCAAAGCCTGTCTTCTACCCAATCCCAGGCTTGTAAACCTCTCCATTGGGAGAAGCTCCCCATTTCATTATCATGCCTTGGGGCAAGATGCACTTTATAACAATGGTTATAAAGATTCATCCTTTATAACAAACCCCTGTCAGAAGAATAACTTGGTCAGGAGAACTTGTTACTTATCTTGAGCAGGTCACCCTAAGCTTTACGTGTACCCGTTGGTACTCATGTCATCTTTGACTCTTCTGGAATGACAATTTCAGCAGCCAGGATCTCAGAGTTTTCTGAAATAGTTCTCAGAAACAACCTGGATAAAGGCCATGGATCTTCCGTGGTTTGTATGTTAAGATACATCAGGGTAATGGCGAGTTGTGGGGTTGGGAGGGCCCAGGTATATGATTAGTTCAAGGAGCTCAGGAACTGTCAAAATAAACATCTAGCTGCCTAGCTATCTGGCTAAGAATCCTAATGGACTCTGGGATAATGATCGTTTATGAACAAAGTTATTTAATATCCTTAAAAAATAAAACATTTTTACAAAGAAACTCGAGAAAAATTATACCAATTTTTAAAAATGCAATGGATATGAACAAATAATTTCCAAATAAAAAAAAAACAAAAAAACAAGCACAGGGGCGCCTGGGTGGCTCAGTCGGTTGAACGTCTAACCTCAGTTCCGGTCATGATATGGGTTCGAGCCCCATGTCAGGTTCTGTGCTGACAGCTGGCTCAGAGCCTGGAGACTGCTTCAGATTCTCTGTCTCCTTCTCCCTCTACCCCTCCCCAGCTCACACTCTGTCTCACTCTATCTCTCAAAAATAAATAAATGTAAAAAATTAAACAATTAAAAAAAAACAAGCACAAATACGAAAAGAGTCCAATGTCATGGTGAACAAATGCATTATAAAACAATAAGCAAATATTTTTTTCTCTACAAATTGTTAAGTACTTTGTTTTAAATCATTAGATGCTGATGTCATGAAACGAAACTCTTAGAAAATGCTATAAAAATGTCAATTTGTACAGTCATTGGAAGGGTAATTTATTAATATGTATAAAATTATTTCACCCAACAATTCTATATTAGGAAATTTTTTTTTATATTCTCCCATTCATTGTATTTTCAGAGTATACAATGCAAAACAGGCCTTTCAACTCTAAGATACACAAATATGCTATCGACAAATATTCTCACTTTATAAATGTTCAAGGTAGGGCCAAGTCCTTTAAGTACTGGTGCTCTCTCTTGCACATTTTCTGAGGGGAGTTGGCAAAAGGAGCTCGGGCCCTCATACCCTTACTCCTGGATCTGTTAGGTGACTTTCCAATGTACAGATAGAGAGGTAGGGGTGCTAAAGAACTTACACCCAGACCAGAAAAGAAAAGCAGTTGTTAGTATTTAATGAACCTCTCTCCATGTGGCTTCAGGCTACTAAGACACAGGCTCCCTCACACCCTTAATCTTTTCCTCAGCTCTTTTACTGAAGAGTTTGGCCTTCACAATGACAGGCTGTTTGGGGAGCTTTCCCTTTCCCAATACTTTGTAGTAGCCCAATCGCACCACATCAATGACAGGAGCAGCTCCAGTCTTGTTTTTGGCAGCATTTACCCGTGTCCCCTTACTGACTAAGGTCCACAGTTTATCAAGGCTAACAGTTGGGCAGAAGCTCTGGTTCCTTTTTAAGTGGTAATGCCTCATACCAACTTTTCCAAAGTAACCTGGATGATATTTGTCAAAGTTGATCCTGTGGTGATGCATACCACCAGCATTACCCCCGCCTCCTGGGTGCTTCCGGTGCTTGCCGATGCAGCCGTGGCCATGGCTCATGTGGCCCCGAAGTTTCCGGGTCTTCCTCAGTCTGGATGGCATGTCAGTGGCCCAGAACAAAGCTCTATATTAGGAAATTTATCCTTAATAAATAGTCAGAAAAAGGGATGCATGGGTGGCTCATTTGGTTAATCACTAGACTTCAGCTCAGGTCATGATCTCACCGTTCGTGGGTTCGAGCCCCATGTTGAGCTCTATGCTCAGAGCCTGGAGTTGTTTCACATTTTCTGTCTCTCTCTCTCTCTCCACCCCTCCCCAATTCATGCTGTCTGTCTCTCTCTCAAAATAAATAAACATTAAAAATAGAAAGAAAGAAAGAAAGAAAGAAAGAAAGAAAGAAAGAAAGAAAGAAAGAAAGAAAGAAAGTCAGAAATAGAGGTGCCTGGATGGCTCAGTCAATTCAGTGTCAGACTTAGGTTCAGGTCATGATCTCATGGTGTGTAGGTTCAAGCCCCACATCGGACTCTATGCTGACAGCTCAGGGCCTGGTGCCTGCTTTGGATCTGTCTCCTTCTCTCTCTGCCTCTTCCCCACTTTCACTCTGTCTCTGTCTCTCAAAAAAAAATAAATGTTAAAAATAATGTTTAAAATAAGAAATAATCAGTAATATTTACCACAAAAAAAGCAAATCTCAATAAGTATTCAAGAATCAATATCATATAGTGATATCATGTGTTTTTATTACAATTAATAAAGTTAGATACTATTCATAAAAAAGCCAACTTTAAATAAAAAGAAATGCATTCCTAAATAATTTATGAACAAGGGGCACCTGAGCAGGTCAGTCAGCAAAATGTCTGACTCTGGATTTCATCAGGTCATAATCTCAGGTCACAATTTTGGCTCAGGTTCATGAGTTCAAGCCCTGCATCAGGTTCTGCACTGACAGCAAGGAGTCTTCTTGGGATTCTCTCTCTCCCTCTCTCTCTACTTCTCCCCTGCTTTCGCTCTCTCACTCAAAATAAATTCATAAACTTAAAAAAATAAAATTATTTATGAACCAGAAAAGAAATTATAACGGAATTGTTAAAATATTTCCAACTGAACAATCATGAAAGGTATAAATTTTAAAACTTGAGCAATGAACCTAAGCAGCACACAGCACACATATCTTACAAATATGTAAATTAAAAGACTGAACATAATGAGCTAAACATTCAACCAGAAAGTTTTAAAAGAGAGTAAGAGTAAACAAAAGTAGGAGGACAAAAATAGTCATAATCAGTGCTAAAATTAAGGTAATAAAGACAAAGAAACAAAGGAAAGAATCCATTTAAAATGGTTCTTTGGAGGGAGCCAAGATGGCGGAACAGCATGGAAGTTTTTTGTGTGTCTCGCGTCCAAGAAATACAGCCAGACCAACACTAAACAATCCTGCACACCTAGAAAACTGATCTGAGGATTAACACAACAATTTGCACAACCCGAACCACAGAATTCAGCAGGTACACAGTGCGGAGAGGTGAACTTGGGGAGCAAGAGGCCATGGTGGGCAGGGAGGTACTTTTGCAGGTGGAGAGAGGACGGAGACAGGGCAGGACGGGGCGGGGAGAACATGGGAAAAGCACCCCTCCCTCCCAAAAAGCAGCTGGAGAGAAAGTGGAAAACAGCTGCAGGGACTAAACTAAAAAGGGAGAAAGGAGAAAGAGAGGGTTTAAATTCCATTAAGACTGTAAACAAGGGGATCACAAAGTCTGCAACTCTTCAGCTTGATACTTGGCAGTGCTCTGGTGGGAAGGGCGAATCCCCAGGAGCAGAGTGGGGTCTGGGAGGTTCTTGGGCCACACGGGGAAAAGCAGTTCCACTGCTGGAAGGACATTTGGTAGAGACTGTTGAAGCCACCTGGTCCCAGCAGACCCAGAGAATGGCCACATTCGCTGGTGCTGGAACAAGCTCATTAAGGGTGAAGCCTGGTGCCAGATGTGTGTTGTGATTTTCCATAATCCCTGAAAAGCTGCTGCTACACTATCTCACGAACTTTTTCTGGGGTGGGCTGACACCTGGCCACAGCCTCCAGGCATCAGCAGCAGCAGGGTCCAGCAAGCATTCCTAGGTGCAGCTGACATTCAGCCATTGCTCATTCGGCCACTGCTTGCAGAGGGGCGCAATAGGTCAAAGCCTCAGTTCCTTCAGAGGTAAAGGGCCGGAAAACACAGCTGCAACTGAGACAAAACTCAGGAGAGAGGTACTGCCTGGGGCTTGGTCACAGACAGTGAAAAAGCAGGGAATGGACGAAAGCTGAAGACAGAGGACAGGTGCGTGATTGCTGATCGGGGAGAACAGAGTTCCAATACTAGAACTGGGTAGCTGGGTGACACCATTTTCACCACTCCCGCGCATGCGCATACGCACCTACGGGCGCCACAGCACTCCAACCCAGTAGGCTAGCAGTGTCATCTAGTGGAGAATGGAGCCATTACACTGATACCCACCCAACTGGGCCAACCTAGCTCTTCAAGAACACAAGTCTTACTGCCTGCTTAGTTTATGGACTATGAAGCGCTTCATAATCTGACTTCTAGGGGAAAACAAAGTAATTTCAGTCCTATTTCAATCTGTTAGTAGGTCCATCATCAATTCAATTTTTTTTCTTTTTTTTTTCTCTTTTCCACTTTTTTCTTGAATATGGGAAGAGAAAAAATTCATTTTTTGTTCAATTTTTATTAAAAATACTTTTATTTAATTTTTTACTATATTTTTTACTTTTATGTAAGTTTTTTCAAATTCCATTTCACTGCCATCATTTTATTTTAGTCTACATCAGTATATTCACTTTTTCAAATTTTCAAACGATTTCCTTTTTTTCTTTTTCTTTTTTCTTTTTCATTTCTTTTCTTTTTCTTGAATGCAGAAAGAGAAAACTTCATTTTTACTTTCAATTTCTGTTAAAAATATTTTTCTTTAATTTATTTGACTACATTTTTCACTTTTATGTAAACTTTTTCAAATTCTATTTTACTTCCATCATTTTATTTTAGTCTATGTCAGTGTATTCACTTTTTTCAAATTTTGAAACGATTTTCTTCTTTTTCTCTTTTTTCTTTTTTCTTTTCTTTTTCTTGAATACAGAAAGAGAAAAATTAATTTTTTATTTTTATTTAATATTACAAATATTTTTTTAATTTTTTCTACTATATTCTTTACTTGTGTGTAATTTTTTTCAAATTCTATTTTACTCCCATCATCTCATTTTAGCCTACTTCAGTGTATTCATTTTTTCATATTCTCAAACTATTTTCTTTTTTTTTCTTTCTACCTTTTTTTCTCTAATCTGTCAAACCACTTTCAACACCCAGACCAAAACACACCTAGTATCTAGCATCATTTATTCGATTTGTGTGTGTGTGTGTGTGTGTGTGTGTTTAATTTTTAAATTTTAATATTTTTTAATTTTAATGTTTTTAATTTTAATTTTTCTACCTCATTAATTCATTGTCTCCCTTCAAAATGACAAAACGAAGGAATTCACCCCAAAAAAAAGAACACAAAGAAAAGACAGCCAGGTATTTAACCAACACAGATCCTAATCCCTTTTTGCAGAGATAAAAGAAGTAAAAAATAGCCAGAATGAAATTAAAAATGCTATAACTGAACTGCAATCATGGATGGATGCAGCGGTGCAAGGATGGACAAGGTAGAACATAAAATCGGTGATATAGAGGACAAACTTATAGAGAATAATGAAGCAGAAAAAAAGAGGCAGATGAAGACAAAAGAGCACGATTTAAGAATTAGAGAAATCAGTGACTCATTAAAAAGGAACAACATCAGAATCATAGGGGTCCCAGAAGAGGAAGAGAGAGAAATAGCGGTAGAAGTCTTATGTGAGGAAATCATAGCAGAAAACTTTCCTAACCTGGGGAAAGACACAGACATAAAAATCCAGGAAGCACAGAGGACCCCCATTAGATTGAACAAAAAGTGACCATCAACAAGGCATATCATAGTCAAATTCACAAAATACTCAGGTAAGGAGAGAATCATGAGAGCAACAAGGGAAAAAAAAAGTCCTTAACCTACAAGGGAAGACAGATCAGGATTGCAGCAGACCTATCCACAGAAACTTGGCAGCCAGAAAGAGGTGGCAGGATATATATAATGTGCTGGATCAGAAAAATATGCAGCCAAGAATTCTTTATCCGGCAAAGCTGCCATTCAAAATAGAAACAGAGATAAAAAGTTTCCCAGACAAACAAAAATTAAAGGAGTTTGTGACCACTAAACCAGCCCTGCAAGAAATTTTGAGGGGGACTCTCTGAGGGGAAAAAAGATGAAAAAAAAAATAAATAAATACCAAAAGCAACAAAGATTAGAAAGGACCAGAGAACACCACCAGAAACTCCAACTCTACAAGCAACATAATGGCAATGAATTTATATCTTTCAGTACTCACTCTAAAACTCAATGGACTCAATGCTCCAATCAAAAGACATAGGGTAACAGAATGGATAAGAAAACAAGATCCATCTATATGCTGTTTACAAGGGACCCACTTTAGACCTAAAGACACCTTCAGGCTGAAAATAAGGGGATGGAGAACCATCTATCATGCTAAGTATATAAATATCATGCCAAATATATGAATCAAATAATCACAAACATAAAGAAACTCATTGATAGTAATACCATAATAGTAGGAGTCTTCAACACCCCACTCACAGCAATGGACAGATCATCTAATCAAAAAATCAACAAGGAAACAATGGCTCTGAATGACACACTGGACCAGATGGACTTAACAGATATATTCAGAACATTTCATCCTGAAGCAGCAGAATATACATTCTTCTCCATGCACATGGAACGTTCTCCAGAATAGACCACATACTGGGACACAAATCAGCCCTCAACAAGTACAAAAAGGTTGAGATTATGCCATGCATATTTTCAGACCACAGTGCTATGAAACTTGAAATCAACCACAAGAAAAAATTTGGAAAGGTAACAAATACTTGGAGACTGAAGAACATCCTACTAAAGAATGAATGGGCTAACCAGAAGTTAAAGAGGAAATTAAAAAGTATATGGAATTCAACCCAAAACCTCTGGGACACAGCAAAGGCTGTCATAAAAGGAAAGTATATAGCAATCCAGGCCTTCCTAAAGAAGGAAGAAAGATCTCAGATACACAACCTAACCTTACCTTAAAGAGCTGGAAAAAGAACAGCAAGTGAAACCCCAAATCAGCAGAAGACAGGAAATAATAAAAATTAGAGTATAAATTAATGCTATCAAAACCAAAAAAAAACAAAAAACAAAAAAAAACAGTAGAACAGATCAATGAAACCAGAAGCTGGTTCTTTGAAAGAATTAATAAAATTGATAAACCACTAGCCAGTTGGATCAAAAAGGAAAAGGAAAGGACCCAAATAAATAAAACCAATAATGAAAGAGGAGAGATCACAACCAACGCAACAGAAATAAAAACAATAATAAGAGAATATTATGAGCAATTATATGTCAATAAAATGGTCAATCTGGAAGAAATGCACAAATTCCTAGAAACATATACACTATCAAAACTGAAACAGGAAGAAACAGAAAACTTGAACAGACCCATAACCAGTAAGGAAATCGAATTAGTAACCAAAATCTCCAAAAAAACAAGAGTCCAGGGCCAGATGGCTTTCCAGGGGAATTCTACCAAACATTTAAGGAAGAGTTAACACCTATTCTCTTGAAGCTGTTCCAAAAAATAGAAATGGAAGGAAAACTTCCAAACTCTTTCTATGAAGCCAGCATTACCTTGATTCCAAGACCAGACTGAGACCCCACTAAACAGGAGAACTATAGACCAATTTCCCTGAAGAACATGGATACAAAAATCCGCAACAAGATATTAGCTAACCAGTTCCAACAATACATTAAAAAAATTATTCACCATGACCAAGTGGGATTTATACCTAGGATGCAGGGCTCGTTCAATATCCACAAAACAATCAATGTGATTCATCATATCAATAAAAGAAAGGACAAGAACCATATGATCCTCTGAATAGATGCAGAGAAAGCATTTGACAAAATACAGCTCCGTTTCTTGATAAAAACCCTCAAGAAAGTAGGGATAGAAGGAGCATACCTCGAGATCATAAAAGCCATATATGAACGACCCAATGCTAATATCATCCCCAATGGGGAAAAACTGAGAGCTTTCCCCCCAAGGTCAGGAACAAGACAGGGATGTCCACTTTTGCCACTGTGATTCAACATAATATTGGAAGACTTAGCCTCTGCAATCGGACAACACAAAGAAATAAAAGGCATCCAAATCAGCCAGGAGAAGGTCAAACTTTCACTCTTCACAGATGACATGATACTCTATATGGAAAACCTTAAAGATTCCACCAAAAAACTGCTAGAACTGATTCATGAATTCAGCAAAGTTGCAAGATATAAAATCAACGCACAGAAATCGGTTGCATTCCTGTATACCAACAGTGAAGCTACAGAAAGAGAAATCAAGGAATCTATCCCATTTACCATTGCACCAAAACCCATAAAATACCTAGGAATAAATCTAACTAAAGAGGTGAAAAATCTATACACTAAAAACGATAGAAAGCTTATGAAAGAAATTGAAGAAGACACAAAAAATGGAAAAAGATTCCATGCTCCTGGATAGGAAGAACAAATATTGTTAAAATGTCAATACTACCTGAAGCAATCTACATATTCAATGCAATCCCTATCAAAAGAACACCAGCATTCCTCATAGAGCTACAACAAATAATCCTAAAATGTATATGGATCCAGAAAAGACCCCAAATAGCCAAAGCAATCTTGAAAAAGAAAACCAAAGCAGGAGGCATCACAATCCCAGACTTCAAGCTATACTACAAAGCTGTCATCATCATGACAGTATGGTACTGGCACAAGAACACTCAGATCAGTGGAACAGAATAGAGAACCCAGAAATGGACCCACAAACATATGGCCAACTAATCTTTGACAAAGTAGGAAAGAATATTCAGTGGAATACATACAGTCTCTTCAGCAAGTGGTGCTGGGGAAACTGGACACCAACATGCAAAAAAATGAACCTGGACCACTTTCTTACACCAGACACAAAAATAAACTCAAAATGGATGAAAGGCCTCAATGTAAGACAGGAAGCCATCAAAATCCTTGAGGAGAAAGCAGGCAAAAACCTCTTGGATCTTGGCTGCAGCAACTTCTTATTCAACACGTCTCTGGAGGCAACGGAAACAAAAGCAAAAATGAACCACTGGGACCTCATCAAAATAAAAATCTTATGCACAGCAAATGAAACAATCAGCAAAACTAAAAGGAAACTGACAGAATGGGAGAAGATATTTGCAAATGACATATGTGGTAAAGGGTTAGTATCCAAAATCTATAAAGAACTGATCAAACTCAACACCCAAAAAACAAAGAATCCAGTGAAGAAATGGGCAAAAGACATGAATAGACACTTCTCCAAAGAAGACATCCAGATGGCCAACCGACACATGAAAAAATGCTCAACATCATTCATTATAAAGAAACACAACTCAAAACCACAATGAGATACCACCTCACACCTGTCAGAATGGCTAACATTAACAACTCAGGCAACAACAGATGTTGGTGAGGATGTGGAGAAAGAGGATCTCTTTTGCATTGCTGGTGGGAATGCAAGCTAGTGCAGCCACTCTGGAAAACACTATGGAGGCTCCTCGAAAAACTAAAAATAGAACTACCCTATGACCCAGCAATTGCACTACTAGGCATTTAGCCACGGGATACAGGTGTGCTGTTTTGAAGGGATACATGCACCGCAATGTTTATAGCAGCACTATCAACAATAGCCAAAGTATGGAAAGAGCCCAAATGTCCATCGATGAAGGAATGGTTACAGAAGATGTGGTATATAAATATATAATGGAGTATTACTCAGCAATCAAAAAGAATGAAATCTTGCCATTTGCAACTACATGGATGGAACTGGAGGGTATTATGCTAAGTGAAATTAGTCAGTCAGAGAAAGACAAACAACCTATGACTTCACTCATATGAGGACTTTAAGAGACAAAACAGATGAACATAAGGGAAGGGAAACAAAAATGAAATATAGAAACAGAGAGAAGGACAAAACAGAAGAGACTCATAAATATGGAGAACAAACTGAGGGTTACTGGAGGGGTTCTGGGAGGGAGGGATGGGCTAAATGGGTAAGGGACACAAAGAAATCTACTCCTGAAATCATTGTTGCACTATATGCTAACTAATTTGGATGTAAGTTTTTTTAAAAATTTAAAAATAAAATTAAATAAATAAATAAATAAATAAATAAATAAATAAATAAATAATATGGTTCTTTGGAAAGAATTAGAAAATGGACAATTCTCTGATAGGAAATCTCAAGGAAATTAAGAAGATAGAAAAATACGATGTAAAGGAAGACACAGACACAGCAAAAATTTAAATAATTATAAGAACATGCAAGGAATAAATCCATACAAATTAATCAGAAAACTTGAACAAAATGTAAAACTGTCTAAAAATTATCACCCAGCAAAACTGAAAAGAAAAGTTGAAAACTGGAATTAAATGTACCGGAATTTAAACTGAAATTTAAATCTTTATACATACATATGGTTTCACAGGCAAGTTACATCAAACCCAAGACCAATAATTTCCATACCTGTGCTAAGAAAAATTAAAACAGCAAGGCTACTACTCAACACATTTTATGAGACCAAGAGAACCACAATTACAAAAATAAACAAAGAGATGACAAATAACAATTATAGACCAATATTACTTATGAAAAGCAATGACTGCACGTAAAATATTATCAAACCAGCATTGGATTTTAAAAAGTAATACTAATACACCATGATCATTTAGGATTCATCTCAGGAGTATGAGGAAGATTAAATATTAGTGCATGCAACATACCACACATAAAAATAGTAAGTATAAAATTATCTCACTAAATGCAGAAAAGTGAGCTTGGTCAAGTTTAACATGTATTTCTAATTAAAGTCTCTTCACAAACTAGGAAGAAAAGGAACTTTCTTAACCTGAACAAGGGAATCTTTGAATTTGTTTTCAAAGGGAGATGTTAAAAGCATTCCCTTAAAAATTTGAAAAAGAGAAAGATTTCCAATGTTATTCTTTCTATTCTATATTTCAATCAATGTCCTAACGACTACAGTAAAATAATAAAAACATTAGAACTGGAAGGAGAAAACATCTATCATTAATCGTAGTTACCTGATTCCATATCTGGGGGAGAAAGTGTACAAATGAGCCTAGAATGTCTTCTCCTCCCAGAAAACTAGGAAGCTATCACAGATTACAGAGGCCATGTCACAAAGGCTCAGGAGCCAGCCTGAAAAGATTTGTTCTAAGATGGGACATTTCCCACATCAATAAGACCATGAATCCAATCAACTGAAACACATCAAGTATGTTTAAATCCATGAGTTCCTAAAACAATCCTCCTTAATTACTTTTGGGGTTTATCCTGGTTGCCAGAGATTTGCTTGGGACTATTTTGGTGTTTGTCCTGAGAAACGCCTCCATGTCAGGCAAGCAGGGATGGTATAGTCACCATAGAGGGGAATCAGCTCATTATCGTACAAACTGATAAATGAAAGGAAAGTATCTTACACTTAACCTTAAAGTTAATCAATTATTTGACAAGGAAAATCATCTTAATAGAAATGCTTCAGTTAAAAAATGAAGTAGAAATGATATAATTAGAATATCATCAATTTGCAAACCAACTCCTAATCAAAAAACAGATCTAATCATTGTTTATCAACAGTCACTAACACACACACACCTGAAAAGACAATCTGACCTTACTTGTCTCCTGAGTAAAGTACACAACCCCATGATGTCTGGGATTTGCTTTAATCTAATCAGAACTCAAAGAGGTATAGATGTGTAGGGTGATGCAGGTGCAGACAAACTAGACTGGCTAAGACTTGATAATTGTGCAGCCTACACAATGAGTACAAGCTCTTTCATTGCACTATTCTCTCTTTGGTAGATGTTTAAGTTTTCCATAATTAAAAACTTTGAAATAACATAGTTAACATACAAATAAATTTCCAGAAATTCAAAGACTTATATTTACAATGTCCATTGATTTTTATTTAAAACAATCTAGGGGCGCCTGGGTGGCGCAGTCGGTTAAGCGTCCGACTTCAGCCAGGTCACTATCTCGCGGTCCGTGAGTTCGAGCCCCGCGTCGGGCTCTGGGCTGATGGCTCGGAGCCTGGAGCCTGTTTCCGATTCTGTGTCTCCCTCTCTCTCTGCCCCTCCCCCGTTCATGCTCTGTCTCTCTCTGTCCCAAAAATAAATAAAAAACGTTGAAAAAAAAAATTTAAAACAATCTAAAGAGGAAACAAAACAATTTCAAACAAGGATGTTTAAACAAATTAAGTTACACTTACACAGAAGAGTATGGAGCTATAAAAATCACATTTTCACATGCAGTTGAATGACATGATGGCATATTCATACACATTATGTTCAACACAAAAAAGTTTTTTAATTTGATCCCAATTCCATTAGAGGATGCATATTTGCAATAAAAACTACTGAAAGAAATGCAACGAGATGTTAACAGCATTTACCTCTGGGTAATGAGATTGTGGTTGGATTTTATTGTCTACTTCTCCCTTTTGGTTATGTCCACACTGGACAAGTTTTCTTTCATGATAAACCATACACAACATGTTATCCATCAATCAGACAACAGGGGCCTGGAGAAAGAGAGGCAGGAGGCAGACACAGACAGCAGGAAGTATGACTAAGCTGACGTATGCAGAAGGCCCACTGCCAGCTCTATAGAAGCAAGGCCACGGAGCCACCTAGTTCCAGTGACACTGCAAAGGGCCTGCAGGTGGCAGACAGAACAAGAGCCATTTCACTAGCTGGAAGGTCCCAGGATGCAGTCCGGATTGAGTGCTTTCTGGTGCACAGTGGTGGCCTTCATCCACTTTGGTAAGGAGCCCACCACCCCTGCAGCCCGGGACTGAGGGAGGGGTTTGAGAAAGATGTTGGAAAAGAACTTGACTGTGCCTTTTTCACTTTGTTTTCTGGGTGAAAAGTGGCTATTTGTGACAACTTTCTTGGGAGGAATGTCAACAGCTAAGCTACTTTTTTCTTCTTCTCTACAGGTTCCAGCAATACACAGAGTATCACTCAAACTCCAGGTCCAGTGAATAAACAAGAGGGAGAATCTGTGAGCTTGCACTGTAGTTTCACACTCAGCTATACTCACTATGTGATGAGCTGGTTTCAACAGCTGCCCAATGGAAAGATGACTGAAATCATTAATCTTTATTCTGGTAACAGGAACACTAGGAAAGGATGATATTCTGTGTCACATCAGAAAGGAAACAAAGCACTAAGTCTCACCATCACAGGCTTGATGCCTACAGACTCAGGTGTCTATTTCTGTGCTGTTGGAGAAACTGCACGGTGAGAGGAGTGACAGGGAGAGTCTTACAAAAACCCCCTGGGCTGAGCATGAAACAGCCATCTGCTCCAGAAGCTTAGGAGAAAACAACCCACAGAACAGGAAAAGGTAAACAGAAGGTAGGGTGGGTGGCACTGGTGGGTGTAGAGAGGAAGCTGATGAATGTTCTAGCAATAATCTTCCCACATCTGGTATCCAATGAAGAGTTGTGGTTACAAGATCCCAGCCTCAAGAGCATTTTCACCTCAGAACCACATAGCCAATCAGGTTATGCATCCATCTTTTCTGCTGCCCAACATCCATCCCTCCTTGTCTGGTGACCACACCTGGATTTTCCCTGGATAAACAAGCCATGCCTCCTCCTACCCCATGTTTGGGTTTAGATGAGACTGAGCCCAGCCTTGGACACCCTGGCTAATTAACATAATTCATCTCTGACCACAATGATTGTTTCACGGATGGGTACCTGCCCCAAGTCTACATCCCAAAACTTAATATGAAACTCTTAGGAATATGGCTGGGGATGTAGGAAGCTAGGATATACCCCTACAGTTGCCAGCACCCCTCTTCCCACCAAAAAGGAAGAGCATGATCCTGAAAAGAGAATGAAACTGAGATCCCTTAACCTTGTTTGAGGTACAGACTCTGCAATGATTAGAGATCTACTTGGGATTTTTCAGTTGTGCACCCCAGCTGTCTTTGCTTGTGTTCCCCCAGAAGAAGACAAGGATTCTAGTGCAAGTGCTTTAGTTGGGAGGTGATCCCAGGATGCCTGGCAGGGGCAGTGGGAACAGTGACAGGAAGGGAATTCAGCCAGTGAAGGGCATGTGTGTTAATGCAATCCCTATCACAATACCACCAGAATTTTTCATAGAGCTAGAACAAACAATCCTAAAATTTATGTTGTTCACAAAAGACCCCAAATAGCCATGCAATCCTGAAAATAGTAAAGCAATGTAGATGCATCGCTATTCTGGACTTCAAGGTATATTACAAAGCTATAGTCAGTCAGTACAGTATGGTACTAGCATAAAACACAAATCAATGGAACAGAATAAAGAATCTAGAAAAGAACCCACAACTATATGGTCAACCCCTTTGACAAAGCAGGAAAGAATATTCAATGAAAATCTTCAGCAAATGGTGTTGGGAAAACTGGACACAACATGCAGAAGAATGAAATTGGACCACTTTCTGGACCATACACAAAATAAATTCAAAATGGATGAAAGACCTGAACATGAGATAGGATACCATCAAATCCAACAGGAAAACACAGGCAGAAACCTCTGTGACATCGGCTGTGGCAACTTCTTACTGGACACATTGCCAGACCGAGGGCAACAAAACCAAACATGAACCTTTGAGATTTCATCAAGATAAAAAAGCTTCTGCACAGTACAGGAAACAATCAGCAAAATCTATGAAATGGAAGAAGATATTTGCAAATGACACATATGGTAAAGGGTTAGTGTCCAAAATCTATAAAGAATTTAATCGGGGCGCCTGAGTGGCTCAGTCTGTTAAGCATCCAACTTTGGCTCAGGTCATGATATCGTGGTTTGTGAGTTTGAGCCCCGCATCAGGCTCTGTGCTGACAGCTGGGAACCTGGAGCCTGCTTCGGATTCTGTGTCTCCTTCTCTCTCTGCCCCTCCCCCACTTGTGCTCTGTCTCTATCAATAATAAATAAATGTAAAAAAAAAAAAAAAAAAAAAGAACTTAATCAACTCAACACCCAAAAAACAAATAATCTAGTTAAGAAATGAGCAGAAGACATGAATAGGCACTTTTCCAATGAGGATATCCAGATGGCTAACAGACACATGAAAAGAGGCTCAACATCACTCATCATCAGGGAAATACAAATCAAACCACAATGAGATACCACTTCACACCTGTCTGAATGGCTAAAATTAATAACACAAGAAACAACAGGTGTTGGCAAGGATGTGAGGGAAGGGGAGCCCTCTTGCACTTTTGGTGGAGATGCAAACTGGTGCAGCCACTCTGGAGAACAATATGGAGGTTCCCCAAAAGTTAAAAATAGAACTACCCTATGATCCAGCAATTGCATTACTAGGTATTTACCCAAAGGATACAAAAATACAGGTTTGAAGAGATAACTGGACCCCGATGTTTATAGCAGCATTATCACAATAGTCAATCTATGGGAAGAGCCTGATGGAGAGAGGTGGATGGGTGTGGGCTAGAAGTGTGATGGGCATTAATGAGAGCACTCATTTGGATGAGCACTGGGTGTTTCATGGAATTGATGAATCATTGAATTCTACGCTAGAAACCAATATTGCACTGTAATTCACTAAATACAATTGAAATTTTAAAAAATGAGAAAAATCAATCCATCGATCAGGACCTGTGTATTCTCCTGCCAACTGCCACTATGAGCAGCAAGACTTTCATCATACCAGGGAATTTCTGACAACCCATGGGAGACACTTGCTTCAACTTGTCCCATTTGAGGGCCAGAGGAGCTAAGGTACTGATATCCCAAATCCTGTGTGTCACTCATAGAGGACAGCGAAAGGGATATGAGTGATGATTCCCCAGCAATTATGTCTGCCAAGCAGGCTGTGCAGTAAGAGAAAGCCCTTAGGCAAAGAAACCCAAGTTCTGGCAAGAGGAAGGGGACAGTGTGCACTGAAGTCATAAGCACAAAACGATACAGGGAAGACACCAAAAACGCAACACAATTAATTTCTTTCTTATTGATAAATTATTTTGAGATGGGTTTTCTCTCACTGCAATCAAAAGAGACCTAACTAGAAACACTAATATAGACAACATTGGGTGAAACAAATTAACCAAACAAAATAGTTCAATACTACTTTTTAAAACTCCTGGCTTGCTGTAGGGGAGACAGGCTACAACTCCTCAGACTGTTCAGATTAGATCAGTTGTTCAGCCCTTTCCTCCCACATCATCCAGGGTGATAAGGGGGAGGGACAAATTTAACACTGTACCTGTTATTACACTGACCATTTAACTGTTCTCTCCCCTTTCAGACTCTCCCTGCTCAGGGTCACCCTGCTTAGTGCTGCCAGATTAACCTCTCTACTGTGTCCCTCCAAAGAATTTTGTTTGCTTAAGACTTCTGGATTCCTTGTGAGACTGTGCTTTTCCCAAATCTCAATTCCTGCTCCTGCTCCTGCCAGCTGCTTCTCCAGAAACAGTTTCCTCCCCATCTCTACCTTTTGAACTCACTGTCTCTCAAAATCTAGGTCACGCTTTGATGTTTCTGAGGATAGCTCGGAAGCAATGAGCATACCTAGATCTCGTATCTTGGTTTCTAATACAATTTTTCAGTACAAGGAACCAGGGCTCCTTGGAGAAATGGCTGATTCTAGGGCTGGCACAGGGAATATTCCAGATAAATCTGCAGTATCTTAAAATGTTTAAAAAAAAAAAAGAACCACCACCACCTACGATGGGGCTATGTTAAGGAGACATCAGAGTCAACTAAAAAAGCTCCCTGTGGCTGAAACTAGAACAATTTAAGCAATAAAATAAAGTATAAAATAAATATCCATGAATCACTGATATAAATAAATCATTGAATAAGTGTGAGGCAGAACAAACTTCCCATGCTTTAGAACTCTAAATAATTTATTTCGATACTCCACATTTCTGACTCCTCAAATGTGTGCTGCTCATAGTGACTTCCTTCCAAAAGGGACAGTGTGGTAAGTGTGACAAAAGAGCAACGGTGGATTGGGGCACCTGGGTCACTCAATCCATTAAGCCTCTGACTCTTGATTTTGGCTCAGGTCATAATCTCACAGCTTGTGAGACTGAGCTCTGGACTGTCTGCTTGGGATTCTCTCTCTCCCTACCTCTCTGCACCTCCCCTGCTCACTATCCCTCTCTCTCTCTAAAAATGAATGAATAGATTATTTTTTAAAAAATAAAAAAGGGCAACAGTGGAGAAACCTGCCAAACACCAGTTTAGCTCGCTGATCATGGTCAAAATCACCAGGGATGTTGATAGCATGTCCCCTTGATATGATGTGAAGAGAAATGGCACGTTACCTCTGTGATCTTCCTCCCCAAAACCCATAACCTCAGTCTAATCATGAGGAAATCATCAGAAAAATCCCAATTTAGGGACATTCTGCGAAGCATCTAACTAATACTCCTAAAAATTGTCAAGGTCATCAAAAATAAGAAAAATCTGAGGAGCGCCTGGGTGGCTCTGTCAGTTGAGCATCCAACTCTTGATTTTGTCTCTGGTTATGATCCCAGACTTGTGGGAAGGAGACTGCATTGGGCTCAACACAGAGCATGGAGCCTGCTGGGATTTTCTCTCTCTCTTTCTCTCTCTCTATCTCTCAGCCTCCCTCCCCTGCTTATGCTCTTTTTCTCTCTAAAATAAAATAAACTTTAGGTTGCCTATGTGGTTCAGTCAGTTAAGCGTCCAACTTCAGCTCAGGTCATGATCTCACCTTTCATGGGTTTGAGCCCTGCATCAAACTCTGTGCTGACAGCTCAGAGCCTGGAGCCTGCTTCAGATTCTGTGTCTCCCTCTCTCTCTGTCCCTCCCCGCTTGTGTTCTATCTCTGTCTCTGTCTCTCTCTCAAAAATAAAAAAAAAATTTTAAGTTTACATGAAATAAATTAAATAAAATGAAATTTAAAGAAACATTTAAAAAACAAGAAAAATCTGAGAAATTGCCATAGCCAACAGGAGCTTGAGGAGACATGAAAACTAAATGTAATGTGGTCTCCTTGTGGGACTGCAGGAGATAAAGAACTTTAGGTAAATCAAAGTAAAACTACAGAAGTATGAACTTTAGCCAATAATAATATATCAGCATCCATTTCTTAACTGTGGCAAATGTACCATTTTAAGATGTTCATCGTAAGGGAAACTGGGTGTGCAGTATGGAAAGTATGTGTACTATCTTCACAACTTTTCTGTAAATCCAAAACTGTTCTCAAAGTGAACATTTAATACAAAAAGCTTACAAAACTATAGGTTTCTCATGACCTGCACTTTGTGGAGGGAGAATTACAATTTAAATATGTCATTATGTATACCTCAAAAGGAATTTTGAACTGTGTTATCCATACATAGCCACTAGCTAACAAGGCTCCTAAACACTTGGATTGTGATGAGTCCAAATAAAGATGTGCCGTGAATTTAAAATAAACACAAAGTTTCAAAGACTTAGTATAAAGAAAAGAATGTAAACAATCCTATTAATATTTTTATGAACCAATGTTGAAATGATATTTGGGGATTACCAGGTTAAACAAAATATATTTTTAAAATTAGTTTTATATACTTATATATAGTTTCATTTAATGTGGCTACTAAAAATTTTAAATTAGTTATGTGGCTCACATTAAATTCTCTTCATAGCAGTGGACTAAAAGGTAGACATGAAATGTTAATAATAGCTATTCCAGCAGTAGAATTCAGGGTAATTGTTTTAGCTTTCCTTTTTCTAATTTTTCTTCAATAAATGTGTGTTCCTGTACAATAAAAAAAAAGAAATAAAAATAAAAAGACACAAAGAACTATTGCTATGAAATGTCACCCTGAAAGATGGAAGCACCGAGCAGAAACGTCAAGCCAGAGAGTCCATTAATTAATTATTCATCCATTCATTTGAATATACATACATTAAGTATCCCATGTAGAAGGCACTGGGACAGTTGCTGGGAATACAAATACACACAAAAAAAGTTGAATTATAATTATTTCCTACAAGTTCACTTTCCACTTGGCCAGTTAGGCTTATAAATAAAATTTTAAAACACTGTAGGGTGAGTGATACTACGGAATTCCTGTAGTCAATTCTCCTCTATTTCCTGCCTTAAATGTTACTGTTTCTCTGGCTCCAACCTTAGTCTAATTCTCTGTCCACACCTGGATTGAAACTAATACCTGTGTGCTAATGACTGTGCCTCTAACCTTGATTTTGCTCCAGACCTATGTATGCAGCCCACAGCCTTTCAGTCAGGTGACCCTTGAGCAATATAAAATGTATAAGCCTAAAACCCATAATCTTTTCACCTTCCCTACTTCAAACTCTTCTGCCTCCATATTTCTTGTCTTAATTAGTGATACTGTCTTACCTTACAGCTCTGTGTAAAAGGCAGATTTAGGTATTTTACTTCACTTCTCACAGCTCTTTAGACTTAGCCTGGCACAAGCCCACATACGACTCGCATTTAGCTGCCTCATCTCCTGACATATCTGTCACCAATGTAGACCTGGAATTACCAAAATACTAAATTCAGGAAATATCATGAGTTAACACACCTCTCGTCTCCATCCTTCCCTCTACCCTTCTCTGTTTGGAGTTTCCAACCTCATCACCACCTCCTCCTCATGGTCCTCTGATATCTCCTCCCTAAAGCTTAATTTAAGGTCTACGCAAATTTAAGGTCTCTATCCTTTGGCTCCCTTTGAAATTTGTACATACTTCCAAAATAACACTTATCTCCTTATACATTTTTATATTTATTGCTTGCTTCCTCTAGGGTACTCAATTTCTTGAGAGCAAGGATTATGTCTCTTTCACCTCGATATTCCCAACATGACACAGAACATGACAAGTAGAAGACTCTCAAGTTTACTGAATATTTCCCACTTCCTCCACCTTTCTTCCTCTACTGGGATCACTCTTACCCCCTAGAATAGTTCCTTGAGTGCCCCAAGCAGGCTTCCATCTCTGGATATTTTTACTAGAGTAGTCTTGCTTCAAATGGTTGCCTTCACCCATCATTCAGATCACTGCTCAAATGCTACCTCATCATAGACGTCTTTCCTTCAACCATATATAGCTACTACTCACCCAACCCATCCCTCTTTCCCCTTACCCTGTCTCACATTTTTTCATGGCAGTCATCATTAGCAGACATCACTTTATATATTTTTTGGTATATTCTTATCTGTCTATCCACCAGAATAAAAGCATCAAGAAGTGTAGGACTTTGTCTGAATTATTCAACAAATGAATAAAGGTCTGATGCATGTATAAAAAAATTAATGATGTTATTTACCACCTAAACATGACACTGTCTCTCTTCCATTTCCTCTTCATCTGCTTTTATTCTCAACAAGACATATATCTAGGACAAAAGAAGGATTAAAACACAAAACTCCCAGAATTGTCAAGGATAGTAAGACTCAGTAAGGAATAATATAACTTAAAAAGAGGCAATGGTTCAGCTAACCAGCTATTAATTTTGTTTTCAGAATGCACTTTACCTTCTAATTCATTTATTCAACAAATATTTATACCACACCTATCATTTGTTCCTTTTGAAAAGTTAAAAGCTGCTTTATGCATTTGTATCACTGTTCATAGTTTACAAGTTCCTCTCTGACACTCCAATGTACCCTCATAAACAGTTCTTTTCCTAGAGGCTGCCCAGAGCTCCTAGTGGTCTCCTGCACTTTCTTTAGGCTTTTTCAACACGGCTGCTTACATCACAACCCAGCAAGGAGAATCTCTCATCTTAGCTAAGACAGAAACCTTTCATAATGTAACAACAACAAAAAAAAAACAAAAACAAAAACAAAAACAAACAAACAAACAAAAAACAGAGGCCTAGCCCCATCACCTTTGCATAGTGTATTGGTTAAAGCAAGTCACAGGTTCCTTCTACACTCAAAAGAAGGGATTATCCAAAGGCATGGACACCAGGAGGCAGGGACTTATCTCTCTACCAGAGTCCACCATCTGACCCCCGAAGATTCATATTCCTCCTACTTGCAAAATACATTCACACACACTCCCAAAGACCCCAAGAGTCTCATATCATACAGCGTCAGCTCATAGACAAAATCACATCATCTAAATGGTGTCCAAGTCCAAATGCAGCTCCTGGGTGTCATCTGTTAAGTACAGCTCCTGGGGCACAATTCCTCTCCATCTGTCAAGCTGCAAAACAAGCGACCTTCCCCCACACATCCAGATTACAGTGTTAGATCAGACACGACCAGGAAGGCACGGGTTAATAGCTAAAGACATTTGGGTCCAAAGAGTGGAAAACCAAGTGTAGAAACACTTGGAGAAATCCAGCTGGGCAAAACTTAGGAGTTCTTTGATTACATTTAAGGCCTGGAAATAAATCTCAACTGTGACCCCTTGGCTTTTACTTTTGCTTTCAGAGTCGTCTCTCTTCCTTCACAAAAGGTAACACATATTTGCAGTTGAGTAGTTTTATAAAACTGCTTCCTGCCAGTAGAGCTTTAGGGGTCTGACCTCCTCCTTTTATTCTGTATTCTGTCCCTTTCAAACCAAGCTGGTAGTGTTTCTGCTGAAATCATTTTCTCAAACACCTCCTGGGTCTCCCATGGATTTAAATGAAGTTTACTCCTTTAGAAAAAAGCCACCACCCACAGATCCTTTCCAGAAAAACTGCACCTGTGGCCCATGCTCTGATGGCTGAGGGACCAATCTCTTAAGCTTCTCAGAAGTCCTATCGTTTGCTTGGGAGTCACATCCAAACCTCTTGAAAGAGTTCCTTGTGTGACTGAATACTCCCACCCCTCAATCCTTCTGAGGTTTTGATGAAAAGTTATGTAGTCACACTGTCAGTTTTTTCGCTCTTAATTTTAGCACCTTTTTCCATTTGAAGAGATTGAGAATTTTCAGATTCATCCAGTCCTGGTTCCTATTTGTTTAACAATACTTTCCTTCATTCATCTCTCTTCTCTTCATTTCATTAAAAGCAGCAAGAAGAAACCCAGTGGTACCTTCATTCGTTTGAAATCTCCCCAGCTCTACAACCAAGTTCAGCCTTCCACAACACTACAGAAGGCAATTTCAGAAAGTTTTCTACCACTACCTGACATGGATTCCTCTCCTCCATTTCTCAATAACATATTCTTACTTCTTGCTAAGACTTTACTAGCAGTATCCTTATACTCCAGATTTTTGCTAGCACTTAATACAGGGCAGATAGAGCATTTTCTAAGAAACACATTGCCAATTTTCCCTCCCTGATGCACACCAGGAAGTCAGGACCATGCAGAAAGTCACTTCAAAACTTAGTCTGGCCATCGGGCACAAACTTGACAGGTATTTCAAGGTGTTTCTCTCCTCCTTCCATCTCTTCCTGACCATTCTACATCCACCATGTTTCTACATCCAGAAATAGAAACTCTCAGAAACAACTAAGAGGAAGTCAGTAGGACTACTAACAGTGTTTTGTTTCTTTTAAATAGAGACAGTGGTAGGGAATTTCTAGGTCTATGAGTAATAGAAAGAATTCCCAAGTAGTGCTAGCTGAGAATTCTTGGACTTCTTGTATCCCATAAGATCAGAGTATGACAGGGCCAGGCAATGATATAGAGAAGAAGGTACTAAAGTAGGGTAGCTGTACTTTATGTTTATTTTCTTGTTTGCCAAAACTAAAATGCTCTTATGGCTTTTTCAGATCTTGAAAATAAGGAAGTTAGGCTGGGGAGCCTTAAAAGCCCCTTTAACTCTAATTTTATTTTTGTGGTTCTCTGATTTGAAAAGACAAAATATAAATTAATGCTGGTGTTGAAGTATAACTCTCAAAAAGCCAGTCTTGGCACTGAGACCAAGCCCTTGATGAAGTTTCAGTTGAGAGCTCAGTGATATTGGCCCCTATTAATACAGCCACCCAGAATTCAGGGAAAGCCAAGTTAAAAATGGAGTCTAGGAATTAGGAGTCCAACTTGGGTAATCAGCTGTCAATGAAAACGAGCACCTTCATGGGCACATCACAAATATACACCAAAACAGTGTCATGCTCAAACTCTAACTCCCAGGGTGAGATTTGCTAAAATAGATTACCTCCAAGACTGGTAAACCTACGGGTAAAATATCTCCTTTTTCCATCTCCTGACATCTTTTATTTACCCTGCTACTTACTATGAGTAATTCTGCTTCTGGGTATGTTTAGATTTATTTCAGAGCAGTTGCTTTCATTTCCATCTTAATGTTTCACTCAAAGTTAAACCTTAATGTGGTGATACTGGAATGTGTCCCCACATCTCCAGTGGTCTAGGTGCTCAGGACTGAGCCTCTTTGTTACAACTCCTCAATTTCTTCTAATGTGCAGCCAGCCTGGAGATCCAAGACCTAGAATACTTTAAGGCGGCTGCTCCTCTGTCTGGCCTCCAGGGGGCAATCGTGCCACTAACGCAACTCTCAGAACCATGAGAAGATGCTGACACTCTCTGGGGGTGGGTGAGAGGCCTGAACTTAGGACAAAAAAAGGATAAGGCTGAACAATAGAAGTCTGAATACTATTGAGGTCATTTAAAGCAGAATCTCTTTAAAATTCTCGTATGGGGCACTTGGGTGGCTCAGCTGGTTAAGTGTCTGACTTTGGCTCAGGTCACCATCTCACAGTTTGTGAATTTGAGCTCCTTGTCAGGCTCTGTAAGGACAGCCTAGAGCCTGGAGCCTGCTTCAGATTCTCTGTCTCCCTCTCTCTCTGCCCCTACCCGTTCATGCTCTCTCTCTTTCTCTCTCTCTCTCAAAACTAAACATTAAAAAATAAAAATAAGAGCTGCTGGTCAACATGGCAGAAAAGCAGGAGGACCCGAAGCCCCTTTTCCCTCAAAAACAGCAGTGTTAAGGCCAGAGGTCTTGGAATTCCCAGAGTCAGGGCTGCAGAGTGACAGAGACATCTCTGGGGACAACCTGGCAGGCCATAGGTGCATGATTGCAAAGTGGGAGAGATAAAAGGGGCAGCATAGGAATGGAGGGGAGGGATCCCCTTCTATGGAGAGACAAAGGGAAGAGAAAGAGAGGCTGTGAAAGTGTAAGATTGTATTTGGACAAGAGAAAAACTACTGAGTGGGGAGTGGAAAAAACGGAGAAAGAACCAATTTCCAACTGTGGGGCTTTTTCCGGACTGGGGCCAGCTGCCCTGTCTGCATACCTGGGAAGGAGGGGAGCCAGCCTCGGGCTCAGTAGTGAGCTCATAGGAACATTCTTGACAATAAATTATATTAAATAAATAAATTCAAAAATAAAAAATAAAATAGAACAAAATAAAATTCTCCTAAACTTTAGGAACCTCTGTGAGCAAACTTTCCTTCACCTGCAAGCACAGTTTTCCCAATGTCTGTCTTAGACCCAACCCCAGGCATGTAAACCTACTCACTGGGAGAAGCTCCCCATTTTATTACCATTTCTTTGGATAAAATTCACGTTAAATGGTGGTTGTGGAGGTTTATCCTTTATAACCAAGCCCTCTCAGAAGTATAACTTGGTCGGAAGTTGTTCCTTGCCTTGAGCAGGTCACCCTAACCTTCACATGTACCCATTGGTACTCATGTCATGTTTGACTCCTCCGGAATGATAATTTCAGCAGCCAGCATCTCAGGGTTTTCTGAAATAGTTCTCAGAAACAACCTGGATAAAGGCCACAGAGGTTTGTGATATTTGTAAAGATTTATCAGAGTGATGGTGAGTTGTGGGGTTGGTGGGGTTGGGGTGGCCCAGGCACATGATTAGTTCAAGGAGCTCAGGAACTGTCAAAGTAAACATTCAGCTGCCTACCTATCTGGCTAAGAATCACAGTGCACTCTAGGACAATGATCTTTCATGAACACACTTGTTTAATCTCCTTAAAAAATAAAATATTTTATTATGAAGAAATTAGAGAAAATTTGTAACAATTTTACTAAAAGCAATGGATAAGGACAAATAATTTCCAAATTACAAAAATAGCAAATTCAAATAAAAAGATTCCAACCTCATTGATAAATTCACATGAAAACAATGAGGAAATAATATTTTTTCTCTACAAATTGTTAAATAATTTTTAAATCTTTAGATGTTGATGTCATGAAACAAGACTCTTAGAAAAATGCTATAGAAATGTCAATTTGTACAGTCATTGTAAAGGTAATTTGTTCATAGATAAAAAAATTATTTCACTCAACAATTCTGTATTTAGAAATTTATCCTTAAGAAATAATCAGAGAAATAGACCACAAAAAAGCAAATCCCAATAAATATTAAAGAATCAATATCATACAAATCATGTTCTTTTACTGTAATGAATACAGTTAGACACTATTAGTAAAAAGTCAACTTTAAACAAAAAGAAATGCACTCCTAAACAATTAATGAACCCAGGGCACTTGGGTGGCTCCATCAGCTAAGTGTCTTTTGCTTGATTTCAGCCCACGTCATGATCTAGTGGTTCATGCATTGCAGCCCAGTGTCAGGGTCTAGCTGACAGCGAGGAGTCTGCTTGGGATTCTCTCCCTGCTTCTCTGCCACTCCCCTGCTTTCTCTCTCTCACACAAAATAAATAAATAAACTTTAAAAAACAATAAAATAATTTATGAACCAGAAAATAAATTATAATTAAATTGTTAAACTACTTACAGTGGAACAATCATGAAAGGTCTACATTTTAAAACTTGAGCAATGAACCTAAGCAGCACACAGAGAACTTTTATACCCTAAAAATAAACCAGGACAAAAATACTGAAGGTAACGAGCTAAACATTCAATCAGAAAGCTTTATACAAGAATAAGAGTAAACAACAAAAGTAGGAGGACAAAAATAGTAATAATCAGTGCTAAAATTGAGGCTATAAAGCCAAAGAATCAAAGGAAAGAATCCATTTTAAATGATACTTTGAAAAGAATTAGATATGGGAAAATTCTCCACTAAAATTTATCAAGGAAATAAAAGAACACAGAAAAATATGATGTAAAGGAAGATTATAACTACAGACACAGTAAAAATTTATATAATTATAAGAACATGCAAGGAATAATTCCATACAAATTAACTTGAAAACTTGAACAAAATGTAAAACTCTCTAAATATTATCAGCCAGCAAAACTGACAAGAAAAATTGAAAACTTAAATTTACATGCACATTAAAGAAATTTAAAACTCTAAGCAAAAACTATGGTTTCACAGGCAAGTTACATCAAACCCAAGATCAATAATTTCCATTCCTGACTACTGAGAAAAATAAAAACAGGAAGACTACTACTCAACACATTTTATGAGACCAAGAGGACCACAATGACAAAAATAAACAAAGATAGATGCCAAAGGACAATTATGCACCAATATTACCTTTGAAAAGCAATGACTGCTCCTAAAATATTATCAAACCAGCATTGAATATTAAAAAGTAATACTAATATGCCATGATCATTTAGGATTCATCTCAGGAATACGAAGAAGGTTAAATATTAGTGCAACATACCACACATAAAGATAGTAACTATAAAATTCTCTCACTAAATACAGAAAAGTGATTTGGTCAAATTTAACATGTATTTCTAATTGAAACCTCTTCACAAACTACAAAGAAAAGGGAACTTCCTTACCCTGAACAAGGGAATCTTTGAATTTGTTTTCAAAGGGAGATATTAAAAGCATTGCCTTAAAAATTTGAAAAAGACAAATATTTCCAATATTATTCTTTCTATTCTATATTTCACCAAACATCTTAACAACCACAATAAAATACTAAAAACATTAGAACTGGAAGGAGAAAACATATCTATCATTAATCACAGATTGCTGATTCCATTGCTGGGGGAGAAAGTGTACAAATGAGCCTAGAATGTCTTCTCCTCCCAGAAAATTTGGAAGCTATCATAGATTACAGAAGCCATGTCACAAAGGCTCAGGAGCCAGACTGAAAAGATTTCTGCTGGTAAAGATGGGACAATTCCCACATCAATAAGACCATGAATCCAATCAACTAAAATACATCAGGTATGTTTAAATCCATGAGTTCATAAAACAAACCCCCTTAATCACTTTTGGGAGTTTATCTTGGTTGCCTGAGATTTGCTTGAGACTATTTTGGTGTTTGTCCTGAGAAATGCCTCCACCTCCGGCAAGCAGGGATGGTTTGGTCACCCTAGAGGGGAAACAGCTCACTATCCTACAAACTGATAAATGAATGGAAAGAATCCTACACTTAACGTCAAAGAATAATCAAATAATTGACAAGGAAAAATTATCTTAACAGAAGTACTTCAGTTAATAAATGAAGTAGAAATGATATAATTAGAATATCATCAATTTGCAAACCAACTCCTAATCAAACACCAGATCTAGTCATTGCTTATCAACAATCACTAACAACACACACACACACACACACACACACACACACACACACACACACAGCCGAAAAGACAATCTGACCTTACGTGTCTCCTGAGTAAAGTACTCAACTCCATGATGTCTGGGATTTGCGTTAATCAAGACAGAACTGGAAGAGATACAGATGTGTAAGGTAATGACAATGTAGATGAACAACATTGGCTATGACTTAATAATTGTGAAACCTGGAAATAAGTATGTCCTCTTTCATCACACTATACTCTCTTTTGTGGATATTTGAATTTTTCATAATTAAAAACTTTGAAATAACATAATTAACAAACAAATTACCAGAAATGCAAAGACATATGTACCATACCCACCAAATCTTATTTAAAACAGTCAAAAGAGAACAATATGTTGAACAATAATGTTCAAATTAAATTACACTTACAGCAGAGTAGTATGAAGCTGTAAAAATCATATTTTCACATACAGTTGAATAACATGGTGGCATATTCATATACATGATGTTCAACACAAAAAAGATTTTTTATTTGATCCCAATTCCATTACAGTATGCATATTTGCATTAAAAATACTGAAAGAAATGCAACGAAATGTTAACAGCATTACCTCTGGGTAATGAGATTATGGTTGGATTTTATTGTCTACTTTCTCCCTTTTGGTTATGTCTACATTGGACAAGTTTTCTTTCATGATAAACCATACACAATTAGACAAGAGTAGCCTGGAGGAAGATGCACGATTCAGACACAGACAGCAGGAAGTGTGACTAAGCTGACGTATGCAGAAACCACACTGCCAGCTCTTATAGAAGGAAGGCCACGGAGCCACCCAGTTCCAGAGACACTGCAAAGGGCCTGGCAGGTAGCAGGCAGAACGAGAGCTATTTTACCAGTGGGAAGGGCCCCCAGGATGCAGTCCAGAATGCCCACTCTCTTGTGCGCAGTGGTAGTTTTCCTCTTCTTTGGTGAGGAGCCCACCACCCCTCCAGCTGGGGCCCGAGGGAGGGGGTTTGGGAAAGAAGTTAGAAGAGAACTTGACTGTGCCTTTCTTCACTTTGTTTTCTGGGTGAAAATCTGGCTGTTTGTGACAGCTTTCTTGGAAGCAATGTCAGAAGCTAAGTTGGTTTTTTTCTTCTTCTCTACAGGTTCCAGCAACACGCAGGGCATCACTCAATCTCCAAGTTTAGTGCAGGAAAAAGAGGGAGAATCTGTGACCTTGAACTGCCGTTTCACACTCAGCTATACTTACTATGTGATGAAGTGGTATCAACAGCTTTCCAATAGAAAGATGACTGAAATCATTTATCTTTATTCTGCTAGCACGAACACTAGAACAGGACGATATTCTGTGTCACATCAGAAAGGAAACAAAGCTGTAAGTCTCACCATCACAGGCTTGATGCCTACAGACTCAGGCATCTATTTCTGTGCTGTTGGAGAAGCTCCACAATGAGAGGAGTGACAGGGAGAGTCTTACAAAAACCCCTGGGCTGAGCATGCAACAGCCACCCGCTCCAGGAGCTTAGGAGAAAACAACCCACAGAACAGGAAAAGGGTAGAGAGAAAGCATGGTGAGTGGCACTGTTGGGTCTAGAGAGGAAGCTGATGAATGTTCTAACGACAATTTTGCCACATTTGGGATCAAAGAAAGAGTTATGGTTACAAGATCCCAGTCTCAAAAGCATTTTCACCTTGGAACCACATAGCCAATCAAGATATGCATCGGTCTCTGCTGCTGCCCAATATCCATCCCTCCGTTTCTAGTCACCACACCTGGATTTTCCCTGGATAAACAAGCCATGCCTCCTCCTACCCCATGTTTGGGTTTAGACGAAGCAAAGCCTCAGACGCCCTTGCCAATTAACCTAATTCATCTCTCTGACCACAATGACTGGTACAAGGACAGGTACCTGCTCCAAGCCCCAAAACTTAATATGAAACTCTTGGGAATACTTCTGGGGATGGAAGAGGCTAGCATATAACCCTACAGCTGCCAACAGCCCTCTTCCCACCACAAAAGAATAACATGATCCTGAAAAGAGGAATGTAACTGAGGTCCCTTAACATTGTTTGAGGCCCTGGATCCTGCAGTATTAGAGATGTACTGGGATTTTTCCATTGTACACCCACACTGTCTTAGCTTGTGTTCCTCCAGAAGAAGATAAGGATTCAAGTGCAAGTAATTTACTTGGGAGGTGATCCCAAGATACAGGGCAGTGGTAGTGGGAAGAGAGAAAGGAAGGGAAGTCAGCCAGGGAAGGGCATGTGTGTTAATGTAATCCCTATCACATACCACCAGCATTTTTCATAGAGCTAGAACAAACAATCCAAAATTTGTATGGAGCACATAAAACCTTGAATAGCCAAAAAAAAAAAAAAATATCCTGAAACAGGAAAGCAAAGCTGGAGGCATCACTATCCCTGACTTCAATCTATCTTACAAAGCTGTATTCATCAGGACAATATGGTACTGGGACAAAAATATTCACAAAGATCAAAGGAACAGAATAGAAAACCCAGAAACGGGCCCACAACTATAAGGTCAACTAACTTTTGACAAAGCAGGAAAGAATATTCAATGGAAAAAAGAGTCTCTTCAACAAATGATGTTGAGAAAACTGGATAGCAACATGCAGAGCAATGAAGCTTGACCACATTCTGGACCAAACACAAAAATAACTTCAAAATGGATGAAAAACCTAAATGTGAGACAGAAAACTATCAAAATCCTAGAAAAGAACACAGGCAGAAACCTTTTTGACCTAGACCATAGCACTTCTTACTAGATACATTGCCAGAGTCAAGGGAAACAAAAGCAAACATGAACTACTGGGACTTCATCAAAATAAAAACCTTCTGCACAGCACAAGAAACAATCAACAAAACTAAAAAGCAGCCTATGGAATGAAGAAGATATTTGCAAACAACATATCTAATAAAGGGTTAGTATCCAAAATCTATAAAAAACTTAATTAAACTCAACACCCAAAAAACAAATAATCCAGCTAAGAAATGAGCAGAAGACATGAATAGGCACTTTTCCAATGAGGACATCAAGCTGGCTAACAGACACATTAAAAGATGCTCCACATCACTCACCATCAGGGAAATATAAACCAAAACCATGATAAGATACCACCTGACACCTGTCTGAGGGCTATAATTAACAACACAAGATACAACAGGTTTTGGAAAAGATGTGGAGAAAGAGGAATCCCCTGGTACCACTGGTGGGAATAGAAACATGAGCAGCCACTGTGGAGAACATTATAGAGGTTTCTCAGTTAAAAATTAAACTACCCTATGATCTAACAACTACACTACTAGGTATTTATCCAAAGCGTACAGAAATACAGATTTGAAGGGGTCCGTGCACCCCAATGTTTATAGCAGCATTATGAACAATAGCCAAACTATGGAGAGAGCCCAAATGTCCATCGACTGATGAATGGACAAAGAAGAGTAGTATTTTCTTTCAGCCATCAAAAAAAAAAAAAAAAAAAGAAAAGAAAAAAGAAAAAGAAAAAGAAAAAGAAAAAGAAAAAGAAAAAGAAAAAGAAATATTGCCCTTTGCAAAGATGTGGACGGAGCTAGAATGTATTATGCTAGGTGAAATAAGTCAATCAGAGAAAGACAAATACCATATGATCTCACTCATATGTGGAATTTGAGAATGAAAACAGATGAATATATGGGAAGGGGGTAAAGGCAAAAAAAAAGAAGAAAGGGAAACAAACCATAATACACTGTTAATGACGCAGAGCAAAATGAGGGTTGATGGAGGGAGGTGAGTAGGAGATGAGTTAGATGGGTGATGGGCATTAAGGAGGGCACTTGTTGGGATGAGCACTGGGTGTTGTATGGAAATGATAAATCACTGAATTCTACTCCAGAAAGTAATAATGCATGGTAATTCACTAACTAAAATTTAAATTTTAAAAAATGGGAAAAATCAATCATCAATCAATCAATCAGGGCATGTGTATTGTCAAGCCCAGCACCATTATGAGCACCCAGAGTTTCATCCTACCACAGAGTATCTGACAGCCCATGTGAGACACTTGCCTCAACTCCCCCTACCTGAGGGCCAGAGGAGCTAAGGTATTGATATCCCAAATCCTGTGTGTCACTCATAGAGGACAGCGAAAGGGATATGAGTGATGATTCCCCAGCAATTATGTCTGCCAAGCAGGCTGTGCAGTAAGAGAAAGCCCTTAGGCAAAGAAACCCAAGTTCTGGCAAGAGGAAGGGGACAGTGTGCACTGAAGTCATAAGCACAAAACGATACAGGGAAGACACCAAAAACGCAACACAATTAATTTCTTTCTTATTGATAAATTATTTTGAGATGGGTTTTCTCTCACTGCAATCAAGAGACCTAACTAGAAACACTAATATAGACAACATTGGGTGAAACAAAGTAACCAAACAAAATAGTTCAATACTACTTTTTAAAACTCCTGGCTTGCTGTAGGGGAGACAGGCTACAACTCCTTAGACTGTTCAGATTAGATCAGTTGTTCAGCCCTTTCCTCCCACATCATCCAGGGTGATAAGGGGGAGGGACAAATTTAACACTGTACCTGTTATTACACTGACCATTTAACTGTTCTCTCCCCTTTCAGACTCTGTCTGCTCAGGGTCACCCTGCTTAGTGCTGCCAGATTAACCTCTCTACTGTGTCCCTCCAAAGAATTTTGTTTGCTTAAGACTTCTGGATTCCTTGTGAGACTGTGCTTTTCCCAAATCTCAATTCCTGCTACTGCTAGCTGCTTCTCCAGAAATATGTTTCCTCCCCATCTCTACTTTTCGATCTCTCAAAACCTGAAATCAATCGTTTTTGGAGGTCACATCCAAAACTCTTGAAAGAGCTCTTGTGTGACTGAATACTCCCACCCCTCAATCCTTCTGAGGTTTTGATGAAAGGTTATGTAGTCATGCTGTCAGATTTTTCCTTCGTGCCACACTATCTTAATTTTAGCATCTTTTCCCATTCGAAGAGATTGCGAATTTCCGGATTCATCCAGTCCTGGTTACTATTTGTTTAACAATTCTTTCCTCCCTTTACCTCACATCTCTTCATTTCATTAAAAGCAGCAAGAAGAAACCAGATGGAACCTTCATACATTGATTTGAAATCTCCCCAGATCTACAACCAACTTCAACCTTCCACATAACTATAGGAGGCAATTTCAAAAAGCATTCTATCACCACCTCATATGGATTTCCCTCCTCCAGTTCCCGATAACATATTCTTTACTTCCTTCTAAGACATCACTAGCAGTATCCTTAAACTCCAGATTTCTGCTAACCCTTAATATAGGGCAGATAGAAATGTATCGAGAAACACATTGCCAGATTTCCCTCCCTGATGCACACCAGGACACCAGGACCATGCAGAAAATCACTTCATAACTTAAAGTCTGGCCTTCAGGCACAGACCTAAGAGGTATTTCATGGGCTGTGTCTCTCCTCCCTCCATATATTCCCAACCGTTCTACATCCAGTATGTTTCTACATCCAGAATTAGAAACACCCAGAAACAACTTAGAGGAAGTCAGTAGAACCCCTACCAGTGTTTTGCTTCTTTTGGGTAGAGACAGTGGGAGGAAAATTCTATGTACATGACTAGAAATATACAGAATTCCCAGGGAGTGCAGGGTGAGAATTCCTGGAGTTTTTGTATCCCATGAGTTCAGAGTATGAGAGAGTCAGGCGAGGATATCAAGAAGGAGGTACTAAATATGGTAGCTATATTTTATGTTTGCTTGTTTGTTTGCCAAAACAAAATGCTCTCATGGCTTTTTCCAGATCTTGAAAATAAGGAAGTTTGCCTGGGGAGCCTCTAAAGGCCCTTTAATTCTACTTTTATTTTGTGATTCTATGACTTGAAAAGGTAAAATTTAAATTAGTGCTAGTGTTGAAGAATAACTCTCAAAAAGCTAGTCTAGGCACTGAGGCCAAGCCCTTGATGAAGTTCAGTTGAGAGTCAGTGATGTTGGCCCCTATTGATATTCTAGCCACCCAGAACCCAGGGAAAGCTGAGTGAAAAGTAAGGTCTAAGAATTAGGAGGCCAACTTGGGTAATCAGCAGTCAACTTATATATGAAAATGAGCACCTTTGTGGGCACGTCACATATACACATCAAAAATCTGTCACACTCAAGCTCCAAGTCACAGGGTGAGATTTGCTAAAAGGAATTACCTCCAAGAGCAGTAAACGTACAGGTAAGGTATTTCCTTTTTCCATCCTCTGACACCTTTTATTACTCTGCTCACTACTATTAGTAATTGTGCTTCTGGTTATGTTTAGATCTACTTCAGGTCAGTTGCTTTTATTTCCTTTTTATTTTTTCACTCAAGTGTAAACATTAACATGGTGTTACTAGAATGTGTCCCCACATCCCCAGTAGTCTGGGTGCCCAGGACTGAGCACTTTTTGTTACAACTCCTCAATTTGTTCTAATGTGCCCCCAGCTCTGAGAACCACTGCCCTAGAATATTTTAAGGAGGCTGCTCCTCTCTCTGGCCTCCAGGGGGCAATCGTGCCCACTAACACAACTCTCAGAGGAATGAGAACAAGCTGACATTCTCTGTGGACAGGTGAGAGGCCTGAACTTAGGACAATAAAGGGAGAAGCTGAAAATTAGAAGCCTGAGTAATATTGAGGTCACTGAAGACAGGATCTCTTTAAAATTCTCCTAAACTTTAGGAACCTCTGTGAGCAACCCTTTCCTTCACCTGCAAGGGTATTTTTCCCAACACCTGTCTTAGACCCAACCCCAGGCTTGCAAACCTCTCCACTTGGAGAAGCTCCCCATTTTATTATCATTTCTTTGGGTTAAGATACTCTTTATGACAGTGGTTATAAAGCTTCATCCTTTATAACAAATCCCTCTCGGAAGAATAACTTGGTCAGAAGAAATTGTTCCTTGTCTTGAGCAGGTCACCCTAACCTTTACATGTACCCATTGGTACTCATGTCATGTTTGACTCTTCTGGAATGACAATTTCAGCAGCCAGCATCTCAGGGTTTTCTGAAATAGTTCTCAGAAACAGCCTGGATAAACGCCACAAGGTTTTGTAGTTTACATGTAAAGATACATCAGGGTGATGGTAAGTGGAGGGTTGGGAGGGCCCAAGTACATGATTAGTTCAAGGAGCTCAGGAACTGTCAAAATAAACATTCAGCTGCCTACCTATCTAGTTAAGAATCAGCACTGGAGTCTGGGACAATGATCTTTTATGAACAAATTTGTTTAATCTCCTTTAAAAAGAAAATATTATTGCAAAGAAATTAGAGAAAACTTCTACCAATTCTTAAAAAAATGCAAGGGCTATGAACAAATAATTTCCAAATTAAAAAAATAATAAATACAAATATGAAAGGAATCCGACTTCATTGCTAAACAAATGCACATGAAAACAACAAAAAAGTAATACTTCTTCTCTATAAATTGTTAAATAATTTTTTAAACATTAAATGCTGAGGTCATAAAATAAAACTTGTAGAAAACACTACAGAAATATCAATTTGTTCAGCCATTGTAAAGTTAATTTGTTAATATATAAAAATTATTTCACTCAATAAGTCTACATTCAGAAATTTATCATTAAGAAACAATCAGATGGGTGCCTGGGTGGCTCAGTCGTTTGAGTGTCCAACTTCGGCTCAGGTCATGATCTCAGCTTGTGAGTTCGACCCCCGGGGTCGGGTTCTGTGCTGACAGCTCAGAGCCTGGAGCCTGCTTCCGATTCTGTGTCTCCCTCTCTCTCTGCCCCTAACCCACTCGCATTCTGTCTCTGTCTCTCTCAAAAATAAATAATCATTAAAAAAAATTTTTTAAAGAAATAATCAGAAATATTGACCACAAAAAAAGAAAATATCAATAAGTATTAAAGAATAAATATCATACATATCATGTTCCTTTACTACAATGAATAAACATAGATACTATTAGTAAAGAGCCAACTTCAAATCAGAGGAAATGCACTGCTAAATAATTTATGAACCAGGAGCGCGTGGGTAGCTCAGTTGGCTAAGGGTCCGATTCTTGATTTCAGCTCAGGTCATGATGTCAGGTCATAATTTTGGCTCAGGTTCATGAGTTCAAGTTCTGCATCAGGCTCTATACTGACAGCCAGGAACCTGCCTGGAATTCTCTTTCTCCCTCTCTCTCTCTGCCCCTCCCCACAGGCTAGCTCTCTCTCTCTCTCTCTCTCTCTCTCAAAACAAATAAATGAACTTAAAAAAAAAAAACAATTTATGAACCAGAAAAGAAATTATAATGGAATTGTTAAAATATTTACAATGGAACAATCATGAAAGGTCTACATTTTAAAACTTGAGCAAGGAACCTAAGCAGCACACAGAGAACTTTTTATACCCTAAAAATATACCAGAACAAAAAGACTAATGGAATGAGTTAAAAATTCGATCAGAAAGTTTTAAAAGAGAGTAAGAATAAACAACAAAAGTTGGAGGACAAAAATGGTAATAATCGTTGCTAAAATTAAAGAAATTAAGCCAAAGAAGCAAAGGAAAGAATCCATTTAAAATGGTTCTTTGAAAAGAATCAAAATGGGACAATTCTCTAATAAAATTTATCAAGGAAATAAAGAACATAGAAAAATATGATGTAAAGGGAGATCGTAACTACAGACTCGGTAAAAATTTAAATAATTTTAAGAACATGCAAGGAATAAATTCATACAAATTAATTTGAAAACTTGAACAAAATGTAAAACTCTCTAAAAATTATAGCCTAGCAAAACTGACAAGAAAATTTGAAAACTTGAACTTACATGCACATTAAAGAAATTTAAAACTCTAAACAAACAGATGGTTTGCAGGCAAGTTACATCAAACCCAAGACCAATAATTTCCATTCCTGACTACTGAGAAAAATAAAAACAGGAAGACTACTACTCAACACATTTTATGAGACCAAGAGGACCACAATGACAAAAATAAACAAAGACAGATGACAAATGAAAATTATACACTGGTATTACTTATGAAAGACAATGACTGCTCCTAAAAATATTATCAAACCGGCATTGGATATTAAAAAGTAATATTAATACACCATGATGGATTAGGGTTCATGTCAGGAATATGAGGAAGGTTTAATATTAGTGCAACATACCACACATAAAAGGTATTAACTATAAAATTCTCTCACTAAATACAGAAAAGTGATCTGGTCAAGTTTAACATGTATTTCTAATTAAAACTTCTTCACAAACTAGGAAGAAAAGGGAACTTCCTTCACCTGACCTAGGGAATCTTTGAATTGTTTTCAAAGGGACATGTTAAAAGCATTCCCTTAAAAATTTGAAAAAGACAAAGATTTCCAGTGTTATTCTTTCTATTCTACATTAAACTAGACATTTTTTTAAATAAATTTTTTGTTTTTATTTATTTTTGAGAGAGAGGGCGAGTGAGCACATGAGCCAGGGAGGGGCAGAGACATGGGAGACACAGAATCCAAAGCAGGCTCTAGGCTCTGAGCTGTCGGCACAGAGCCTGATGCAGGTTTCGAACCCATGAACCCTGAGATCATGACCTGAGCCGAAGTCAGACGCTTAACTGACTGAGCCACCCAGGCACCCCTTTTTCATTAAACGTTTTAACAAGTGCAGTAAAGTAATAAGAACATTAGAACTGCAAAAGGAAAACACATCTATCATTAATCACAGATAGCTGATTCCATTGCTGGGGGAGAAAGCGTACAAATGAGCCTAGAGTATCTTCTCCTCCCAGAAAACTAGAAGCTAGCACAGATTACAGAGGCCACGTCACAAAGACTCAGGAGCCAGCCTGAAAAGATTTCTGCTGGTAAAGAGGGGACAATTCCCACATCACTGAGATCATGAATCCAATCAACTAAAACACATCAGGTATGTTATAATCCATGAGTTCATAAAATAATCCTCATTAATTACTTTTGGGGATTTATCCTGGTTGCCTGGCATTTGCTTGGGACTATTTTGGTGTTTGTCCTGAGAAACGCCTCCATCTCAGGCAAGCAGGGATGGTTTGGTCACCCCAGAGGCGAATCAGCTCATTATCCTACAAACTGATAAATGAGTGGAAAGAATCCTACACTTAACCTCAAAGTTAATCAAATAATTGGCAAGGAAAAATTATTTTAATAGGAATACTTCAGTTTAAAACTTCAGTAGAAAACTACTACTTTTAGAAGTAGAGATGATATAATTAGAATATCATCATTTTGCAAACCAGCTCCCATTCAAACAATAGATCTAGTCACTGCTTATCAACAATCACTAACAAAACACACACACACACACACACACACACACACACACACACACACAGCCGAAAAGACAATTTGAACTTACGTGTCTCCTGAGTAAAGTACACAACCCCATGATGTCTGGGAATTGCTTTAATCTAACCAGAACTGGAAGAGGTATAGATATATAAGGTGATGATGATGTAGATGAACAATATTGGCCATAACTTGATAATTGTAGAACTTGGACAATGAGTACATGCTCTTTCATTGCACTATACTCTTTTGTGGATGTTTGAATTTTTCATTATTCAAAACTTTGAAATACCATAATTAATATACAAATCAATTATCAGAATTGCAAAGACTTATATTTACAATGTCCACCAAATCTTATTTAAAACAGATAAAAGAGGAACCAAAATGATGTCAAACAATGATATTCAAACAAATTAAGGTACACTTACGCAGCAGAGTAGTATGAAGCTGTAAAAATCATATTTTCACATACGGTTGAATGACATGGTGGCATATTCATATCATAATGTTCAACACAAAAGTATTTTTAATTTGATCCCAATTCCATTAGAGTATGCATATTTGCATTAAAAAATACTGAAAGAGGGGCGCCTGGGTGGCTCAGTCGGTTAAGCGTCCGACTTCAGCTCAGGTCACGATCTCACGGTCTGTGAGTCTGTGAGTTCGAGCCCCGTGTCGGGCTCTGGGCTGATGGCTCAGAGCCTGGAGCCTGCTTCCAATTCTGTGTATTCTGTGTCTCCCTCTCTCTCTGCCCCTCCCCTGTTCATGCTCTATCTCTCTCTGTCTCAAAAATAAATAAACGTTAAAAAAAAAAAATACTGAAAGAACTAGAACAAAATGTTATCTCTGGGTAATGAGATTATGGTTGGATTTTATTGTCTACTTCTCCCTTTTGGTATGTCCACATTGGACAAGTTTTCTTCATGATAAACTATATACGACATGTTATCAATCAATTAGACAAGAGAGCCCTGGAGGAAGAGAGGCAGGAGGCAGACACAGAAAGCAGGAAGTGTGACTAAGCTTACGTATGCAGAAGGCCCGCTGCCAGCCCTATAGAAGCAAGGCCACAGAGCCACTCAGTTCCAGGGACACTGCAAAGGGCCTGGCAGGTGACAGGCAGAACAAGAGCCATTTCACCAGCAGGAAGGGCCCCAGGATGCAGTCCGGACTTCCCGCTCTCTTGTGCACAGTGGTGGCCTTCATCCACTTTGGTAAAGGGCCCACCACCCCTGCAGTCGGCACCTGATAGAGGGGGTTTGGGAAAGAAGTTAGAAGAGAACTTGACTGTGCTTTTCTCCACTTTGTTTTCTGGATAAAACCCTTGCTATTTGTGACAGCTTTCTTGGGAGCAATGTCAGAAGCTAAGTTGGTTTTTTTCTTCTTTTCTACAGGTTCCAGCAAAACACAGAGCATCACTCAATATCCAAGTTCAGTGCATAAACGGGAGAAACAATCTGTGACCTTGGACTGCATTTTCACACTCAGCTACACTTACTATGTGATGAGCTTCTTTCAACAGCTTTCCAATGGAAACATGACTGAAATCATTAATCTTTATTCTGCTAGCACAAACACTAGGAAAGGACGATATTCTGTGTCACATCAGAAAGGAAACAAAGCCCTAAAGCTCACCATCACAGGCTTGATGTCTACAGACTCAGGTGTCTATTTCTGTGCTGTTAGAGAACTCCACAGTGAGAGGAGTGACAGGAAGAACCTTACAAAAACCCCCTGGGCTCAGCATGAAACAGCTACCTGCTCCAGGTACTTAGGAGAAAACAACCCACAACACAGGGAAAAGTAGACAGAAGGCAGGGTGGGTGGCACTGGTGGGTCTAGAGTGGAAGCTGATGAATGTTCTAGCAATAATATTCCCACATCTGGTTCAAAGAAACAGTTGTGGTTACAAGATCCCAACCTCAACAGTATTTTCACCTAGAAATCTGGTGCCTAAAGATGATCACATTGCCGATCAAGATATCCATCTGTCTCCTTGACATGCCCAACATCCATTCCCCCTTTTCTCATGACCACACCTGGATTTTCCCTGGATAACCAAGCCCTGATTCCTCCTACCCCAGCCTTGGACTCCCTGGCCAATTAACATAATTCATCTCTCTGACCACAATGATTGGTTCAAAGATGGGTGCCTGCCCCAAGCCCACATCCCAAAACTTAATATGAAACTCTTGGAAATACTGCTGGGGATGGAAGAGGATAGGATATAACCCTACAGTTGCCAGCAGCCCTCTTCCCACCACAAAGGAAGAGCATGATTCTGAAAAGAGGGAGTGAAACTGAGCTCTCTCAACATTGTTTGGCCCTTGGACTCTGCAGTGATTAGAGATTTACCTGGGATTTTTCAGTTGTACACCCTAGCTGTCTTAGCTTGTGTTCCTCCAGAAGAAAACAAGGATTTGAGTGTAAGTGATTTACTTGGGAGGTGATCCCAGGATGCCTGGCAGGGGCTGTGGGAAGAATGAACAAAAAGGGAAGTCAGCCAGTGAAGGTCATGTGTATTAATGCAATCCCTACCAAAACACCACCAGCATTTTTCATAGAGCTAGAACAAACAATCCTAAAATTTTTTGGACCACAAAAGACTCCAAATAGCCAATGGAATCCTGAAAAAGCAAAGCTGGAGGCATCACTATTACAGACTTCAAGCTATCTTACAAATCTGTAGCCATCAAGAGAGTATGGTACTGGTACAAAAACATTCACATAGATCAGCGGAACAGAATAGAAAACCCAGACATGGACCCACAACTATATAGTCAACTAATCTTTGAGAAGCAAGAAAGAGTACAATGGAAAAAAAGATAGTCCTTTCAACAAATGGTGTTGAGAAAACTGGACAGCAATATGCAAAACAATGAAACTGGACCACTTTCTGGACCATACACAAAGATAAATTCAAAATGGATGGAAGACCAAAATGTAAGACAGGAAACCATCAAAATCCTAGAACAGAGGCAGAAATTCATTGACCTCAGCTGTAGTAGCTTACTAAACATGTTGCCAGAGGCCAGGGAAACAAAAGCAGACATGAATTACTGGGACTTCATCGACATGAAAAGCTTCAACACAGTGAAGGAAACAATCAACAAAACTAAAAGGCAACTGAGGGAATGGGAAAAGATATTTGTAAACAATATATTTGATAAAGGATTAGTATCCAAAACCTTAAAGAACTAGATCAAACTCAACACGCAGAAAACAAATAATCCAGTTAAGAAATGAGAAAAAGACATGAATAGACACTTTCCCAAAGAAGACATCCAGATGGCTGAACACATGAAAAGATGCTCCACATTACTCATCATCAGGGAAATACAACTCAAAACCACAATGAGATACCACCTCACACCTGTCTGAATGGCTGAAATTAACAACAAGAAACAACAGGTATTGGTGAGGAGTTGGAGAAAGGGGAACCCTCCTGCCCTGCTAGTGGGAATGCAAACTGATGCAGCCACTCTGGAAAACTGCAGTTTGGAGTCTGCAGTTTGGAGACTCCTCAAGAAGTTAAAAATAGAACTACCCTATGATACAGCAATTGCACTATTGCACTACTAGGTATTTTACCCAAAACATACAAAAATACAGATTTGAAGGGGTGAATACACCCCAATGTTTATAGCAGTGTTATCAACAATAGCCAAACTATGGAGACAGCCCATATGTCCATTGACTGATGAATGGATAAAGAGGTAGTATATATATATATATATGTATATATATATATATATATATATATATATATAAATAAAAAACATATATATACATATATATATACACACACATATATATATACACACATATATATGTGTGTATATATATATACACATATATATGTATGTATGTATATATATATATATACACACATATATATGTGTGTATATATATACACATATATATGTATATGTATATATATATATACACACATATATATGTATATGTATATATATATATATATATATATATATATATGGGATATTACTATGCCATAAATAAAGATGAAATCTTGCCACTTACAATGACATGGATGAAGCTAGAATGTATTATGCTAAGGGAAATAAGTCAGTCGGAGAAAGACAAATACCATATGATTTCACTCATATGTGAAATTTAAGAAAGAAAACAGATGGACATATAGGAAAGGAGTAAAGAAAAAAAAGGAGAAAGGAAAACAAACCATAACAGATTCTTAACGATAGAGAGCAAACTGAGGTTGATGGACAGAGGTGGGTGGGGTGGGCTTGATGGGTGATGGGCATTAAGGAGGACACTTGTTGGGATGAGCACTGGCTGTTGTATGGAAGTGATGAATCACTGAACTCTACTCCAGAAACCAATATTATGCAGTAAGTTCACTAATTAAAACTTAAATTTTTAAAAAATGAGAAAAACAAACAAACAAACAAATAAATAAATGCTGGGCATATGTAGTCTCAAGTCAACTGCCACTATGAACACCCAGAGTTTCATCCTACCACGGAGTATCTGACAACCCATATGAGACACTTGCCTCAATTTGTCCTACCTGAGGGCCAGAGGAGCTAAGGTATTGATACCCCAAATCCTGTGTGTCACTCAGTGCCCGGGAATATGAGTAATGATTCCCCAGCACTTATGTCTGCCAAGCAGGCTGTGCAGTAAGAGAAAGTCCTTAGGCAAAGAAACCCAAGTTCTGGCAAGAGGAAGGGGACAATGTGCACTGAAGTCATAAGCACAAAGGGATACAGGGAAGACACCAAAAATGCAACACAATTAATTTCTTTCTTTTTAATAAATTATTTTGAGATGGGTTTTCTATCACTTGCAATCAAAAGAGACCTACATAAACTCCTGGCTTCCTGCAGGTGAGACAGGTTACGACTCCTCAGACTGTTCAGATTAGATCAGTTGTTCAGCCCTTTCCTCACACATCATCCAGGGTGATAAGGGGAAGGGACAAATTTAACACTGTACCTGTTATTACACTGAACATTTATTTAACTGTTCTCTTCCCTTTCAGACTCTTCCTGCTTAGTGTCACCTTGCTTAGTGCTGCCAGATTAATCTCCCAACTGTGTCTCTTCAAAGAATCTTGCTTGCTTAGAACTTCTGGATTCCTTGTGAGACTGTGATTTTCCAAAATCCCAAATCCTGCTCCTGCTAGCTGTGTCTCCGTAAACAGTTTCCTCCCCATCTCTACCTTTTCAACTCACTGTCTCTCAAAACCTAATTCGTGTGTTTGATGTTTCTGAGGATAGCCCAGTAGCAACGAGCATGCCTAGATCTCGGATGTTGGTTTCTAATACCATTTCAATAAAAGGAACCAGAGTTCCTTGGAGAAATGGCTGATTCCAGGGCTGGGGCAGGGAATACGCCAGATAAGCCTGAAGCATCTTATAGTGAAGAAAGAAAGAAAGAAAAGAAAAGAAAAGAAAAGAAAAGAAAAGAAAAGAAAAGAAAAGAAAAGAAAAAAAAGAAAGAAAGAAAGAAAGAAAGAAAGAAAGAAAGAAAGAAAGAAAGAAAGAAAGAAAGAAGGAAGGAAGGAAGGAAGGAAGGAAGGAAAGAAAGAAAGAAAGAAAGAAAGAAAGAAAGAAAGAAAGAAAGAAAGAGAGAGAAAGAAAAGAACCACCACCATCTATGATGCGGTTATGTTAAGGGGACATCAGAGTCAACTAAAAAAGCTCCCTGTGGCCAAAGTTGGAACAATGTGAGCAACGAAATAAAGTAGTGTTGAGTAATAACCCAATAACCCAAGGTATAAAATAAGTATCCAACAGTCACTGATATATATAAGTTATTGTATATATAAGTGAGGCAAAACAGACAAATCTCCCATCCTTAATAAATCTAAATAATTGATATAGACACTCCACATATCCCACTCCTCAAGTGTGGACTGCACATAGTGACTTCCTTCCAAAAGGGACAGTATGGAAAGGGTCACAAAAGAACAACAGTAGATTGGGACTCGTGGATGGCTCAGTCATTTAAGCATCCCACTCTTGATTTTGGCTCACATCATGATCTCACAATTTGTGAGATTGAGCCCTGCATCAGGCCCTGTGCTGACAGTGTGGAGCCTGCTTAAGATTCTCTCTCTCTCTCCATCTCTCTCTGCCCCTCTCCTGATCACTTTCCCTCTCTCTCTCAAAATAAATGTATAAACTATTCATTTTTTCAATTTTTTAATGTTTATTTATTTTTGAGATAGAGATAGACAGGGTGCAAGCAGGGGAGGGACAGAGACAGAGGGAGACACAGAGTCCAAAGCAGTCTCCAGGCTCTGAGCTGTCAGCACAGGGCCTGACACAGGACCGCAAGATCATGACTTGAGCCGAAGTCAGATGCTTAACTGAATGAGCTACTCAGGCATCCCAATGAATAAACTACTTTTTAAAAAATTTTTTTAACGTTTACTTATTTTTGAGAGAGAGAGAGGCAGAGCATGAGTGGGGGAGGGACAGAGAGAGAGGGAGACACAGAATTTGAAGCAGGATCCAGGCTCTGAGCTGTCAACACAGAGCCCGACGCGGGGCTTGAACTCCGGAATGGCGAGATCATGAACTAGGTCAAAGTCCGACGCTTAACCAACTGAGCCACCCAGGTGCCCCATGAATAAACTATTTAAAAAAAAATTTAAAAAGAGCAACAGTGGAGAAACCTGACAAACACCACCTTAGCTCGCTGACCATGGTCGACATCAACAGAGCTGTCACGTTCATAGCATGTCCTGTTGATATGATGTGATGAGAAATGGCACTTTACCTCTGTGGTCTTCCTTCCAAAAAAACCCATAACCCCAGCCTAATCATGAGGAAATCACTGAAATATCCCAAGTGAGGGACATCTGCAAAATATTTAACTAATACTCCTAAAAAATTGTCTAAATCATCAAAAATAAGAAAAAACTGAAGGGCGCCTGAGTGGCCCAGTTGGCTAAGCATCCAACTCTTCATTTTGGTTCAGGTCACGATCCCAGATTGTGGGATCAAGCCCTGCATTGGGCTCCACACAGAGCATGCAGCCTGCTTGGGTTTCTTTCTCTATCTTCCTTTGGCCCCTCTCCCCTGCTCATGCTCTCTTTCTCTCTCTGAAATATAATAAAATTTCAATTTACAAAACATTTTAAAAAATAAGAAAAATCTGAGAAATTGTCATAGCTGAGAGGAGCCTAAGAAGACATGAAAACTAAACGTAATGTGGTCTCCTCATGGGAATCTGCAGGAGATAAAGGACATTGGGTAAAATCAAAGTAAATCTACCAAAGAATGAACCTTAGTCAATAATAATATATCAGTATCGGTTCATTAACTGTGACAAATGTACCATTGTAAGATGTTAATAGTAAGGGAAACTGGGTGTGCAGTATATGGAAAGTATGTGTACTATCTTCACAACTTTTCTGTAAATCTAAAACTGTTCTAAAACTAAACAGTTATTATAAAAAGTTACAAAACTGTAGGTTTCATGTGACCTGCATTTTGTTTAGGGAGAATTACAATTTAAATATAGTCATGTCATTATTTATACATCAAAAGGAGTCTTGAACTGTGCTGTCCATACATAGCCCCTAGCTACATGTGGCTCTTAAACACTGAATTGTGATGTGTCCAAATTATGATGTGTTGTGAGTGTAAAATATACACCAAGTTTCAAAGACTTGTATGAAGAAAAGAATGTAAACAATCTCATTAATATTTTTATTGACTAATGTTGAAATGATATTTGAGGTTTATCAGGTCAAATAAATTTTTAAATTAATTTTATATATTTATTTATAGTTTCTTTTCATGTGGCTATTAAAAAAATTTATTTATGTGGCTCACATTGTATTTCTATTGATTGCAGTGGTCTAAAATGATAGACATGAAATGTTAATAATAGTTATTCCTGGTAGTAGAATTCAGGGTAATTGTTTTAGCTTTCCTCTTTCTAATTTTTCTTTAATAAATGTGTGTTCCTTGTACAATAAAAAAAAGTAATAAAAATAAAAAGACACATAGAACAATTGCTATGAAATGTCACACTAAAAGATGGAAGCACCAAGCTGAAATGTCAAGCCAGAGAGTCCTTCATTAATTAATTATTCATCCATTCATTTGAATACACATACATTAAGTATCCCATGTACAAAGCTCTGGGACAATTGCTGGAAATACGAATACACCAAAAAAGATGAGTTATAATTATTTCCTACAAGTTCACGGTTACTTGACAAGTTAGGCTTATTAATAAAATTTTCAAACACTATAAGATCAGTGATACTACAGGATTCTTAGAGTCAATTCTCCTCTATTTCTTGCCTTAAGTGCTGCACTTTTTCTGGCTCCAACCTTACTCTAATTCTTTGTCCACACTTGGATTGCAACTAATACCTGTGCTAATGACTATCAAGGCTCTAATCTTGATTTTGCTTCAGACCTATGTATACAGCCCACTTCCTTTTGGTCAGATGACCCTTGAGCAATATAAAATGTATAATCCTAAAACCTATAATCTTCTCACCTCCTCTACTTCAAGCTCTTCTGATTCTGTATTTCTTACCTTAGTTAATGATACTATCTTACCTCACAGCTCTGTGTAAAAGGCAGATTTACGTATTTTACTTCACTTCTCACAATATTTTAGACCTAGCCTGGCACAAGCCCACACATGATTCACCCTTAGCTACCAATTCAACCTCCTCTCCTGACACATCTCTCACCAATGTTGACCTAGATATACCAAAATACTGAATTCAAGAAATGCCATGAGTTAACATATCTCTTATCTCCATCCTTCCCTCTACTCTTCTCTTTGTTTGGAGTTTCCAACCTCATCACCACCTCCTCCTCATGGTCCTCTGATATCTCCTCTCTAAAGCTTAATTTAAGGTCTAGGCAAATTTAAAGTCTCTGTCCTTTGGCTCCCTTTGAAATTTGTACATACTTCCAAAATAGCACTTATCTCCTTGTACATTTTTATATTTGTTGCCTGCTTCCTCTAGGATACTCAATTTCTTGAGAGCAAGGATATCTCTTTCACCTCGATATTCCCAACATGACACAGAACATGACAAGTAGAAGACTCTCAAGTTTACTGAATATTTCCCATTTTTCCTTCACCTTTCTTCCTCTACTGGGATCACTCTTACCCCTAGAATAGTTCCTTGAGTGTCCCAAGCAGGCTTCCACCTCTGGGTTTTTTTACTTGAATATTGTTGCTTCAAATGTTTCCCTTCATCCCATGATTCAGATCACTGCTCAAATGCCACCTCATCAGATACGTCTTTCCTTCAGTCTTATACAGCTAGTACTCCCCCAACCCATCCCACTTTCCCCTTACCCTGTCTCACATTTTTTCATGGCAATCATCATTAGCAGACATCATATTATATATGTTTTGGCATATTTTTTATCTGTATATCCACCAGAATATAGCATCAAGAAGCCTAGGACTTCATCTGAATTATTCAACAAATGAGTAAGATCTGATGCATGTATAAAAAAATAAATGATGTTATTTATCACCTACACATGACACTGTCTCTCTTCCATTTCCCCTTCATTTGCTTTATTCTCATCAAGCCATATATCTAGGACAAAATAAGGATTAAGACACAAAACCCCAAGAAATGTCAAGTATAATAAGGTTGAGTAAGCAATAATATTATAACTTGAAAAGGGACAATGGTTCAGCTAACCATTTATTAAATTTGTTTCAAGAATGCATTTTACCTTCTAATTCATTTATTCAACAAATACTTATATCACCTCTATCATTTGTCCTTTTTTGAAAAGTTAAAAGCAGCCTCATACATTTGTATCACTGTTCATAGTTTACAAGGTCCTTTCTGACACTCCAATGCATCCTCATAAACAATTTTTTGAGGTAAGCAGATCTTCTGAGGAATGAGTTGGTTACCAGATTAAGAATCACTAGGTTGTAAAAATTTTCAGCTAGGAAAGTATTCCATCATTTTATTGTTGATACAACTATGTACAGAGGGCCATTATCAATCTATTTATTTCACCTCAGAGAGCTGTAATACACACATTGTCCATCAGTACCAGTACATTAATTCTCACTTCTGGGACTCCCAGCTTGCCCTAAGCTTCAGTGCTAATATGAATATTTCACGGTATAATGTACAAACTTTGAGGATAGGTGCAATGCCTTCTCTGTTTCTTTTACTTACTCTAAGGCTCTCACACACTACGTATTCCCCCATAAATATTTGTTAGTAAAGAGAATAGTTATTAAGGTAAGAATCTGTCTATTCAGGAAATTTTCAAGGCAACTGTGATAACTGGTCTCCAAAGATGGTCTTCCAATGAACCACACCTCTCAGTATTCAGATTCTTGTGTGGTCCGCCCCCCCGCCCCCCGCTTGAAATCTGTACTCGACTGTAAGTACAATGTGGTAGAAATCATGTTACGTGACTTCTGAGGCTCTGTTGGGAGAAGCTTTGCAGTTTTTGTCTTGATTTCTTAGAATACTTGCTCTGGGGGAAGGCAGCCGTTCTGATACCACCATGATAAGAGGAAGCCAAATGACAGAAAGATGGCTAGTCAGCCTTCAGCAATTTCAGAACAGCACCCCCATCCCAAGCTCCATCATGTAAACAAAGAAGCCGTAAAGATGTCATACCCAACTGAGACATCAGATGACATCAGTCCAGCCAACAACTGACCATGAACACATGAAAGACCTTGAGCAAGAACCACACAGCTGAGCCCACTCAACCCACAGAACTTTAAGAGGTGATAATAAAGTGTTGTGTTAAGGCACCAAAGTTTGAGGCAGTTTGTTACACAGCAGCTGTGACTTATTGGTTTATGGAAACCTTGTTGTGTCCTCTGGTAAGAGTGCATCTATTTGGGGGACTGGGACCACCAGTCCTGCAGCTCTATTTTTCTATGCCCTTTTCAAAACTGGAAGCCATTCACATCACTCAGTAAATAGGTCTAGGCTATAACAACACACTCAAGTAAGACATATGTTTTCTCCAAAATCCAATGAGGCACATCAGGTATTATGACTCTTTCTTAACAGTAGGAGAGACCAGATGTAGCAATTTGACCTTCATCCTGCAACAGGCATCTCAATTTGTCCCAGAGCATGGAAACCCAAAAATGTTCACTGAGGGAGCAAGCCCCTAAATTTTTCTTGGATGTATTTCCTACCCTTTGGCATATATGTGTCTTACCAAGGTGTCTGAAGCAGTTGGTCCATCAACGTAGTGGATCCATGTGATGTCTTGTGGAATGGCAATGCAATCAAATCCCTGTGGAACAAAATAGGACAAGGTGAAGAGAGCTGACATATATTTAAAGTGAAACAATGAAGGTATACTGCTGGACCTTCTGGGTAAAAAAAAAAAAAAAAAAAAAAAAAAATGCTTCCAGTAGTCTCTGCTAGCAGGTATACAGAAGAACAAAATTATTTTTCATATCAATGCCTGAGTCAAATGTCAAAGGATTTGTTGATTTAATCCAGCAATGAAGCCACATCTGGAACAGCAGCTGCAATTCTATTCACCATCTCGTTACATGCACAGTAATCCTTTGCCATTCTTCAAGAGTCATCTTCCTTCCACTCAGGCCAAATAGATGAGATGAATGGAGATGAGCTGCCAATTGCCAGCGCTATATCTTGTAAGTCCTTTATAGAGGCATTAATGTCTACAGTTTCTCCAGTATTACTGGATCTACCGTTTTGGAATTCAGAGGCAATTCTAATGTCTTTGACTTGTCCTCATTCCATAGATCAGACAACAGTTACAGTGATTCTGCCATTTGCTGAGTGTGTGTCTTTCAATTAGACGCTCTAGAACTTGGGAAATAACCATGGGGTGAGTTCAGAGCCCAGCTGGATACCCTGTGAGATATACCTGAGCCAAAATACTATTACTCATTTGGCTGTAATAAACCCCTACTCTGATAAGTGGACAGAGTGGCATATTGGGTTTCCAAGACTTAGTATCATTTCAGAGCCAGTGTCCAGAAATCCCCAAAAAGTCTAGGTATTTTCCCTTCCCCAGTGCATTTACCTTGGCAAATGACTGCAGGTCTTTTGGGGGAAAGGAAAAAGGAAAATTTCTAATTTTTTTGAAATTAAAAAAAATTTTTAATTCTATAAACTTAAAATTTTAGATTATATAAACTTTGTCCATATAAATTAGAAAAAAATCTTACAATTCTTTTAGAATGTATGACACCTCATTATTTTGTACTTGTCCCCATGGGGCCTGGTTTTAGATATAGGAACAATGAAAGATGTTGAGGCTGGCTCTCGAAGAGTCTCAGCATTTATCCAGAGGATAGATTCTTCAAGCAAGGAGGGACTAAACTCCCCAAATAAGGGAGGGAGTCAGCTTCTGGAAAAGGAAGACTGAGGGGCTGCAAAACCTTGGTTTCCTCAGAATCTGCCCACATGTGGCTATTTTCAGGAGCCTACATCAATCCCAATTAATGCCTTAATTTTAACCATAAGAGACCTTGAATTAAATTGGTATTATAATCCAGCTACCCACAAGATTAGCCTTTGGGTTTGGTTTTCAGAAATGTCCGACCCTGCGGTTATGAGAAATAAAGATTTCTATCAGAGCAGTCACAGAAACTTTGCAGTTCCTTCCTGGACCTTGAGTTGAAAAGGTTGAAAAGGTTAAAAAGGTAAGTTCATTATTTTCTTCCTCCAATTTCTCTATGGGCACTCAGAAGAAACCCACACCTCTTACTCTTTATTTCTACTAAATTGTTCTACGGCAACAGCTATCTGGTAACCCAACTCCTTTTTTCCATAGACCCCAATGTCAGGAACTACTAGTGTCCCATTTACCATTGCCAATGGGGTCACTAATCCTACTAAAATCAGAGAATCAATACTAACTTCCCATCCTTAAAGTTCTGTTCCTCCAAATCAGTTCCAGGGCCAAAAATTGTTATCACTTAGAGGTCAGACAGGTTAGCAGAACCACTGTAACTCCAAGATAGAATCAATTACAATTCTGTAGCTACCTCTTATGTGGACCCAAGGCCAAGCATCTCATGATGGGCCTGGGGTCACTGTTGGCCAGGGAAGTCAAGAGTCAGAAAGATTAGCTGGACATAGAATGTAGGAGAACAAAGACAACTTGAGACCTGCCTAGTACCTCTGTATCTGACCACCATGACCTTGTAAGAGGAATTGTAACTCTTTCACTTTTGTCTTCCAGATCACATGCTATTCCATCTTTTGGCCATCTTTACTGCAGAACTACATGTGGAAGGAGATTCTGGGAAACACAACTGTCTGCTTAACCAAACTGACCAGCACAGTCCAGCAGTTCTAAAGTGCTTGTCCTTATCCCAGATCTCAGAAGACAGTGAATATGGGCAGAAAGGAAAGCAGAGAAGACCCTAGGGGCTCACTGGTGGTCTTGTGAATGCAGCTGACCTGTGATTTGGAAGATTCCTGGAGACAGCAGTTGAGGCACACAGGGAACCTTCCTCTCAAAGATGAGACCATCAGTCTGGATCTACTGAGATTCCTCTCAGAGACAGTGAAACTAAAAGGTACACTATGGGTATGAGGAACAAAGGCTCATTTCTGGTTTTAGACTCAGTCTTCCAAAGGAAGAACACCAAAAGGAGAGTGAACAGAATCCCTGGGTCCCATAAATTCTAAAATACAGAGAACTTTATTTTGAACTGATTTACACAGGCAGTGCTTGCCTGTCAATGTTTCAGGCAGTATCTCATCAAATGAAAGAAAGAGAGAAATGGAGAGGAAGATTCTTAAAACCGCTCAGTAAAGATGCTGACCTCTTCTTGCACATCAGGACTCCCCAGTTCAGAGTATTGGCCACCTACCTCCATGTAGCAGTTACACAGTGCTCCCCAGCCCCTGCCTCCTGCCACTAAGTGCTATGATGTGGGCTCCAGCCACATTCCCCACCAGGCACTCTGGCCACAGTGGTAGAACCAGAAAACAAGGGGGGAAATCTGCAAAAGGAACTTCAGAATTCCCAACCTCATAGCAATGTTTCTCAACCTGAGTCAGGTATAGCTCCTTTAAAGGACAAATAATTTTCATAGACCCCAGTGTTAACTGCACTACTTTTAACATAATATTATTTAAACATGTAGAAACATAAAATGCTGTTTAAACTCTATATGCTTATTGTGCTTGTACCAACAATTAAAAAATACAAGTGAAACGTGCAAAAATTTAAAACCAATAAAACTTTAAAGATTTTCATTAAATATTATACGTGAAGTTTTGCTGAAACTATATCATCAGTTTTGAACTGAAGAGATGAAAAATATATATGTGGTAGTGGATTTTACTCATCAGCTTGATTTTTTTTATTTTGTGCATAATTTTCACTGTTGTTATTTTTCCTTTGTTCAAACACAAATTCATATTGAATCGTTAATCTGTTCACTTGGTGGTCCAATTCCGTTCACTTGGCGGTCCAATTAATTTACGATCCACCAACAGGGCAATATTGAAAGAAATAGTTTTAACTTTTAATGAAACATTCTTTACTAATTACTACTGGAGGTATTCCTAATCAGCTGTAGTCAAATAAATGGCTTACCAAAAGATGACTTCTACACAGCATAGCTACATGCATGATGAATACAGCATTGGTCACACATTGAGTTTTACATGTGTATGGCATCCCAGATGTGATGATTCCATTTTCTTACAATTTTTTTTCTATTCAAATTACCTGACATCACTTGACCTTCATTATTGCTAACATTATTAAAAAGCAAAGGAGGGTGTTGGAATCTTGTGGCAGTATTTGCTTATAAGATCATTATTAAGATAAGCCCCAATGTGAGTCAGTTGCATTTTACAAGAAATATATATTCTTTGTAGTCTTTCATAATTCAAGGTGGGAAATTCCCTGTGGGAGCAAATGAGGAATTGATTTACAGAGCCCATATATTTACAAATTCGTAGCACATTTCTGTTTTCATGCTGTTCTTTATTTTCTTAGCATTATCTATAATATTTAGCAATTGCTCTTCTTTAAATTAATAAAACATCAAGGCAGTCGTATGGCCTTCTTCATGGCACCAAATTATAGCTAAGATCTGTTTAAAAGTTACAAATAAAATAAGTTATGTATTTTTTTCAAAATTTTTTTAACATTTATTTTTGAGACAGAGAGAGACAGAGCATGAATGGGGGAGGGTCAGAGAGAGAGGGAGACAGAATCTGAAACGGGCTCCATCCAGGCTCTGAGCGGTCAGCACAGAGCCCAACGCGGGTCACGAACTCACGGACCTCGAGATCATGACCTGAGCTGAAGTCAGAGGCTTAACAGACTGAACCACCCAGGCGCCCCAAGTTATGTATTTAGATGCATACTTTGCAGCATGAGCTTTGGTACCAACCCTTAACAAAAGCTACTATAATGATGCATAAAATAATTTGAAAAATTTTAAGTGGCCGTTAAACATAATAGCAGAAAAGTAACCAATATTTCTTACAGATATTCTCATGAAGCGCAAGGTAGAACACAACAGGCTAACAAGGAATGTCCTGGTTGCTTCCCTTACAAGCTGAAGTGTCGCCACCATGTGGCAGGAGTAAAAATAATTCACAATTCTTTTAGTTCATCAACTGAAATTATGCAAATCTTAATTTAAGTTTGGTGAAAACCCCAATATTACAAATTTTGCTCATAATATATGGATTATTAACTTTTATATCACACCACTTAGATTTCACAAAATTTATGCTGCATGTTTTAGACAATACTGTATTAAAAACACATTTTTAATTTTCATAAAAATATGAAGACCCATAAAAATTCCATGATACATCACCAGAAATATGATAAATACAAAGTATAAATAACTTTTTTAACGCAATTTTAAAATAACCTCTATTGCTATTATAATTTCCATATGGGTCTTAGAAATGACTTAAAAGTCATGGTAACTTTGTCTCTATAAAAAAGAACTCTATTCAAAAAAGGGATAAAAACTTAATAAAATGTAGAATACCGTCCATCACTAACATGAAATTCATAAGTCGTTTGTTTTCTAAATCCTTCAATCAGTAACCTAAATAATCGAAATTCTTGATATATTTAAGGCATAATTTATTACCTTGTTTATTGCAAAACAGTATAATGTAGCCTGATTGTCAATTAGCCGTTACCAAATTATGATTTTTTTTAATCTCTAAGAAAGTATCTCACTAGTGAGTAGTGAATATCTGAGCTCATGGGAATTGGGTGATTACCTGTTTTCTCATTATGCTTTTGTGTTTTCCAAATTTACAATAAAATACACATATATTAACTTTACGATTAAAAAGGAAAAAGTTGGTGCAGCGATTGGGGTTATAACACCCTGGAAATGACATAATCATATAGCAAAAAATGGTATAATAAATTCTGATAAGTCTATATTCCATACAGTTACAAATAATGAAGTGAATCTATATGCATAATAACAAGAAAAGAGCCTCAAAATGCGTTATTGGGAAAAGAAGTTGCAGAACAATACATAGAGTATGGTGCCATTTATGTTAATAAAAATACTTGCATAATACAAACCCTGAATATTGCATGGTAACAGGACATTATAGGTCTGCAAGTTGGCACCCAGATCCATTTCATCCATGTCTGTTCCTTTTGGTAACTTTATTAGAATGAGCAAATTCCACTGAGTCCTTTTCCCAACTGATGAACATATTTTGTTATGTAACATACTTGTTTAAAAAAGCAAAAAAACCATTTGTTTTCCAAATGGCTTTGCAGTTGTGATAAGGTCTGCTGATGGCTAGAGGAACCTCCTTGTGGCAGTACAGCCATTGAGTAATTGGTGTTTAGTCTGTTGATTAAGAAAGTTTGGGGTGCTTGGGTGGCTCAGTCAGTTAAGCATCAGACTTTAGCTTAGCAGCTCAGGTCATGATCTTGCAGTTGGTGAGTTCAAGCCCCACATGGGGCTACAGAGTCCCACTTCAGATCTTCTATCCCCTGTCCTCCTGTCTCTCTGTCTCTGCCCCTTCCCCTTCCTCTCTGCCACAGTCTCTCTCTCTCTCTCTCTCTCTCTCTCTCTCTCTCAAAAATAAACATTAAAAAAAAAGAAAAAAGAAAGTGAATGTTCTTAGTAAACCAACAGGTGATTGGCCTACCAGTGGCAAACTTAAGCTATTTAAATTGGGACAAGATTCAGACTTAAACCCAAATGCCTATGAATTTGCATTTTTAGTCCCTGTGCAAGGCAACTTCTTCCCTTGCTTATTATGATACCTTGGAAACCAAATTATTGATAATAAATGTGCCTGCTGAGAACATGAGAAGTTTAATGGCTTACAAGAGGGGATGTTATCTTAACCCAAGCTCTAACAAACCACCATGAAGAACCTACCTCCCAACAAAAACATCTCTCTGGCGACTGGATTCCACATGCATTCAGTTTTAACACAGACAACTGTCCTCCTGTGAATTATTATTTCCTTAGAGATATAATGCTAGAGCCAGGTTGGAACCTCAATCATTTTTCTTGCAGAAGTGACAGGCATTGTGTCTCCTCTCTTTATACATTAATTTAATTAGGCAAACTTTCACAGTCTTGGACTATCAGCCTACAGTCTCTCTACCTTCCCAATTCTGGGAGAAGCCTTATCACACTGAGAAAAATGGTACCATATGTCGTACCTAGAGGGAGTTCCTAGGTATGTTAGCAGTGAGGAGACACCTGGCTATGAGGTCCACAAATACAATCAACCTCTAATCCAAGTCCCAACCAAGTCCTCCTCCCAGCCCAGGCTATTCTGCCTCCATCCACATTTTGTCCCCTTCCTCTGAAAAAGGATAGAAAAGGAAATTCTAGTGTAAAGGCAGTAAACAAAATTAACAGGATATATATAAATACATAATTTTGAGTGCGTAAAGTCAAAAGACTTCTAAGTGTCCCAAAGTGTTTTAATTAAAAGATCAATAAATTAGTATTTTAAAAAATTTTTTTCAACATTTATTTATTTTTGAGACAGAGAGAAACAGAGCATGAACGGGGGAGGGGCAGAGAGAAAGGGAGACACAGAATCAGAAACAGGCTCCAGGCTCTGAGCCATCAGCCCAGAGCCCAATGCGGGGCTGGAACTCATGCACCGCGAGATCGTGACCAGAGCTGAAGTCGGGCGCTTAACCGACTGAGCCACCTAGGCGCCCCTAAATTAGTATTTTAAAAGTGTGTGTGTTGTATAACAGTCAAATATTAATATGTTTAATATAGGGGCACCTGGGTGGCTCAGTCAGTTAAGCATTGGACTCTTGATTTCAGCTTAGGTCATGATCTCACAGTTCATGAGTTTAACAGTGCAGTGCACTCTGGGCTGACAGTGCAGAGCCTGCTTGGAATTCTCTCTCTCTCCCTCTCTCTGCCCCCACCCCCCCCCCCCCGCTTGTGCGCACGCTCTCTCTCTCTCTCTCTCTCTCAAAATAAACAAACTTAAAAAAATATGTTTAATATATAAAGAGCTCCTACAAATGGATAAGGAAAACACTAGCCGGATAAATATATGGGGGGAAATTAGCTACAAAAATTATATATAAATTGCTAATAAATATTTGAAAAAGTCAACCACATTTAAAATTAAAAAAAAAATGAAGACAACTATCATTCATATAAAATAATATGGATTTTTTAAAGTTTATTTATTTAGAAAGGGGTGGGGGGGATCAGGGGAGGGGCAAAGAGAGAGGGCGAGAGAGAATCCCAAGCAGGCTCCACACTGTCAGCACAGAGCCAGACACGGGGCCTAATATGGATTTTTTTTTTAACAATTGCACCTCAGTGCTCACGAAATTGGGCACATGAAGGGCTCTTATATGTATTGCTGCTATGATTACAAACTGATACAATATAACATAGATATATAATATATATAATGCAAATTTTTTAAATGATCACCCCTCTTGGCCCAATAATTGTAATCTGTCTTTGAAATAATTATCTGAGCAGATTTTTTTAATAAACAAAGAGGTCCATTAAAGGTTATTCATACTCCCAAGAATTGGAAATAACCTAAATATTTTGCTCTAATATAAATGGAAAACAGAAAATTGAATATATAATATGGCTTCAGCAATGTAAGAAAATATACTTAAGAATAAGATTAAAAAGAAATATAGCAAAATGACATAGTAATTATCTCTGGGTCACAGCATCATGTATGACGTTCTTCTTTAAAATGGTGTGTAAAAAATAAAAAATTAAAAAAATTAAAAAATTAAGTAAAATAAAATGACATGTAATCACAATTTTTTCTTCAATGAACACATATAATGAGAAAAATGATCTCATAAAAGCACCTTTTAAATACTAGATTGCATATTTTTAAGATATTCCTAGTTTCCCTTAAAGTGGGTGGTCTAACATAAATAAATTTGTCCAGATCTCACTAGAACACAGATTAATATGCTCCATCCCTGGAGAGAGGAGTTCTAAAGTCAACTGCCTACAATGTAATTCAGAACTGCCTTCCCCCCACCCCTGAATTTAACTGCTTCAAGCTTCAGCTAAAGCTCTATTATTTTTGTTAAACAATACAAGCTACACGCATGGTCTGTTTGGTGAGCCATTTTGTTTTTCAAAAGTAAAACGACATGTTGTTTCTCCACAAAGGGCCAGGAAGGAGAGGATACCTAACACTCAGGACAGAGGGAACAATCTAAATTGACCACAGAATCATGTTTGATCACTGTTCTCAAAACATCCAAATCAATTCAGTCGTTCTGAACACCAGTTTGCACCCAGCACCCTGCTGGGTCATGAAGACTGGAATGAGGAGGGTAAAAGAGAGCAAAACGTCATCAAGCCACGAACATTCACCTTGGGTTCCTGCCTCCCTAAAAAATAACCTGTAAAAGATAAGAACTGCTTTACCTCCTATTTCAGAACTAAGTGGGATAAGTGCGGATGCTTCTATAAGCAAATCTTCCCTGGAACAAATCTGATACATAAACACTGCATTCTCCCTAAAAGCAGGAAGGACAAGAAGAGGTACAAAGATCCTCTTTAGGAAATGAAATCAAACAAACAAACAAAAAGCACAAAAACAAAACAAAAACCAACCCCCAAAACACCTCCTGTGTGGACAATCAAGGGATCACTGTCCTTTTCCCCAGCAAGAGGGAGAGAGAAAAGCCACCACCCACCCCCTGACTGGCAGTCTAACCATGAGGCTCCCAAGCTAATCACGAGATCTTGGCACTCTGTGATCTGTTTCCCATCCCTAAAATGAGGGAAGGGACTCAAGGACTACATTTGCTAGCTCTAACATCTTATGGGTCTATAAGGAACTTTCTTCTGGCTGGCCCCTGGAGGCCTGTGGAGACCAAGTTTAGGGAATCCAGGAGTCTCTGCACTAAATGACATAGCTTCTCAGTGTGGACATTCTGCAAGCACTTTAAAATAATTAGTTGGTCCCAGGGCTGTCTCTTAAAACTTTAATATTTACATTATGACAAAGTGAAAGTGCTCATTAGCATTTGAGCCAAAGCAGTGCCATTCTCTTTATTCATTCCAACGAGCTGATTTTACATTAGCAAGAAAGAGTTGGAGAGGTAGAGGCCCGTGGGTATATGCCTAGCCAAAGTGGATCTCAGATGGAAATAAATTTGAAAAGCATGAACGGAGGACACTTGGAGGAATTTATTCGTGCATCTGACCTCCAGAGAGAGAGCAGGGTCCAAATAAGTGACTTCTAACATGCCAGCCCTCGTTCGTCCTAGCGATCCCACAGCTCCCGGAGGTGCCCAACCAACCCATTCTGCAAACACATAACCATCCTAGAGCATGGGGACTGATGGCAGGGAGGACCAACAACAATAGCAAAGATCTCCTCCCTGCTTCAACTTCCTCAAAAGTCCAGGCCCCCGAAGGCTGCATTTTCTGAGCGATGTACTCTCTAATTGTGATGAGTAACCCCAAACAGGAACAGCCCCCACGCGAATTTATGACATCTCCTATTTCACTTCCAGTGAAATATGTCACAGTTCTGCTTAGAATCTGCCCAGAGGCACATTTCCTTTCAGTAGACGGGGGTGAGCCCTCACCTCCCTGGATCATCTCCGACCTAATGGAGGGGCCTTAATGCCCCTAAGTGCTCAGGGGCACCTTCCTGTGTTGGGGCTCTTCATCTGTGCCCAGATATCGTGTTCCATCTGAGGCCTCTGGCTCCTTCTGAAATATATACCAGAGAACAATCTGGTAAAGCCCAGCAAAGATTTTTGAGGATTAATTCTGTAAGAACTTCTTACACAGAAGGGAATTCTCCTCGGAGGGATGAGTCTTCGCTGTACCGCCGAGCTCTGACAGTAGAGCCGCCACTGGGCCCGCGGCGCAGGGTGAACACCCCCCACCTCCGCCGCTTCTCTGCAGTTTCCGGAAATGGCCAGAGGGACGACACTGCTGTTCCAGTTTGATGTTTTTCTCTAACATCACAACCTGAGCATGATTTGCATTTCAGATTTTCCAGAATGCCTTCCTTCAGGTTAGGACTGGCCTTACCTAGAAGTTAGTTATGCAGCAGGATTTGACACACAGACCAAAATTCCTCCACTAACAGGATTTATACCCCCCACCAACCCGCTGTAACAGCTGAAATCTACCCATTAGACATATTTCACCCTTTGAAGTATAGCCACTGAAGGTGCAGGTTAAAACGCCAAATCTGTTCCTTGCAGAAGCATCTTCTAGAACCTTTCTCAATTACTAATGCCCCAGTAATGCTGGAAGGTCAGACTAAGAAGTTTGGGTTGAAATCAACATAGCAACAAATGAGGACTGGTTTTATAAGAAAATATATTTAATTTATGAAATTAAAGTGGTACCAAAATGTAAAGAGATTCAAGATCGTTTTGGATCAACAAATTCACGACAGATCCTCGATATTCTATCGATAGGAATTAGCGCAAACTTACAGTTTAACCTTTGGGGTTAATGTCAAGAAGAAGAGCTACTTCCCCCGTGCCCATGTCGGAAGCAGAACATTAGTACAGATTCCCCGGGGATCAGATTCTGTTCATAATTCAGTGTAAGCAGGGTGTGTGATAGACACAGCAGAAAGACCTGGTTTTGACTCTGTCTCTACTGCGTTTAAGGCGTGTGACCTTAATTAAGCCACCTAAGGAATGTGAGCCTCAGTTTCCTGATCTATAGATCTCAGATATGGAAAAGAAAACACATTGTAAAATTTCTGTTCGGTTATTCTCCACTATAGAATCTCTCCATCTTTTTCCTTCTTTCACACCCAGTGGCAGAGGAATCAGCTGGTGGTGCCGGCCAAGACCCTCAGAAGGCCTCTCCTGAGCCGTTGTTAGCTCTGAATTGGGACAGGTATGTCCCATGCTTAATTTCTTGCTCACCTGTCCAAAGGTGCTTGTTCACAATGTCGATGATATGGCTACTTCCTGGATAGGAAGGGATCATCTTTTTGTGGTTTTGCATTAGTCTGTATGTCTGTCTGCCTTGCATTTGAGAAACATCTCATTGATTCAGACTAGAAATTTCAAGAAGGCAGGGTTTCTTGCCATTTAACGAACGAAGGATGATGCCCAATAGAGAACCACACATGAACAGGGGCTAAATCATCCATAACATGCTTGTGATGCCATGATATTAAAGAGATATCACAAAAGTGATAGCTCCCTCTCACACTGAATCACTAACTTCCATATCTTGTAAAACAAAACCAAATCACAAACACCACCACCACAAAGGAACCTAGGAGTGCCAGCTAAGTGACTAAGTTTTATTTCTCAGCGAGGTGATTCCAGAAGCCTTTGGAGACTGGGAAGAAACCTCTCTGTGATCCCCCCACCCCCATATTTCTATACAAGGAAAATCAAATTAGGCTGAGTGATTATAGCCAGCTTTCAGAAGAAAGCAGAATAAATCACTTTGATTTGCTCTATAAGTGGGCTTGGCCCCTTGGACAAGGCTTAAACCTGCCTTCCAGCCAGAAGTCCACCGCACCTCTGTGCTCAGTGGTTTCGCCCTGGCCCCAGCTCTACCTGGTAATGCCTGGCTCTGGAGTTTGAGTTCTGCGGCCTCTTCCTACCTCACAGACATTCACGTCAATTCTTCTAACGTGTTCCAAAACCAATTCTTCTAAGGCAGAATTCTTCTAGGCAGGCCGGCTGCTGAGCCCCTGGGACATAGAGGAGACTGAGGCATTTGGTGTCTCAACCAACTCTGTCACCTCCCTCCTCCAAAGGGGTGGAAGTCCTCAACCCCTCATAGTCCCCTGTGATTATGAGGATTCCTACACCTGCTTCAGAGGAGCCCATGAGAGATGTGCAGAGCAAGCTGGGGCCACTCAGGCCCCCTTTGAGAAAAGGAAGAAAAGAAGGGATCTGGGTGGAGGTCACTCCACCACTGATTTCCTCACTCAGGTCCAGCCTGTCAGAGAGTAGAGTGCAGCAGTCAGACCAGGTATCTGCTTCGCCCCCTACCCTCCTCCTTGGGGGTACTGCTGTGATACTGGTTGGTTCTGGCCCTAAGGACACTCAGAGGACTGTGTTAGTGACTGTGCTGTCCCCAGCATCCTGCCTGCCCAGCTGAGGCCTGGGGTCTTAGGAGTGGGGCTCCAAGGCCACAAGGCCCAACTGAGGAATCTTCCACCTCCAAACCACTCCTCCCTCTGACAGACAGCGGTGGGCAGAGCAGGGAGGAGCAGAACGGGCCAACCCTTTCCTCTTTGCTGTAGAGAAATCACCAGGGCTTTACACTTAGATTCAAGTTCTGTCTCTGGCACTTATTAGCTCTAAGACTTTGGGGAAGTCATTGAACAGCCCAAGGTCCCTTCGCTCATGAAATGGGAATAGAACACAAACCTCGGTTGGTTGTAAGAGTTAAATGAGTCCGTGTTGTGGTAGAGTTGAAGGCGCGCAGTAGGCACTCGGTGACAATTAAATTCCCTTGCCTTGTAAGTTTGGAATGAAACTCATACAATCCCGGAGAAGATGTGATGGGGGGATAAAGGGAGGAGGGAAGCGCAGGTGTTGTGGTTCCGACGAATCCACATCAGGCTTCAGGTGACACAATACAACTCCATGAAGTTGGAAAGAACTTTTCTTCTTATTTGTGATTTGTTCAGAAATGAAAAAAGAGGGAACTGAGGCCCAGGGACTCTGATCACTGGCTTTACTTTGGTTCCAGGACCAGGAGGTCATAGAATCTGGAGGGCAGTTTGTTCCCGCAGCCTGGGTGGATACGACCAAGGTCAGCCCACCTCCAGGACACATTGAGCCTCTGTGCTCCACACCTGCAGAGAGGAATGAATTACCTGCTACCCATCCTCTCCTGGTCTCTGTCTCCAGAATATAAACCCCCAACAACACAACTGGCAAAGAAACTGGGCTCCAAGATATGACTACTACAGCCTTGCAATTTGTGTGGTCTGCTAAAAGAAAAACGAGGCCCCAGGGGAGGGGAGAGGGAAACAGAAGGATGTGTAAAGTTTTCCGACTAAAGAAAAGACACACACACACACACACACACACACACACACACACACAGAAAGAGGGAGGGAGAGAAAGTTAAAGTACTAAAAGTTTTTTGAGTTCATTTAACAACTCAATTCAACAAATTATATTTCCTATACAAACATTCTGAGGATTAAATGAACAATACAATACTTTTCTTAGCTCTTTGTGATCAAATGCTTTGCTGTAAAAGTTGTATTCCTGGAGAGTTGATATCAGAGCTTCTCGCTCCTTGTCAGTAAACATAAGAAGAGGCCAAACCTGTGTAAATTTAAATTACATAAAACCTTTCCCCCAACTGCCTGGTCTCTTAACAGCCCCTTTTCACTGAGCTCTGTGGTCTCGGAATGTAAATATCTTTATCTTAGCAGCACAGACTTTTGAAAATTTGACATAATAGGATTTCTCCCTCGCAAGGCATATCAAACACCATTGCAAACTAAAGTCTATTTTACTTTTAACCAAGACTAAATCAAAGGGTCCTTTCTATGTTTATTTTTAGACTTTCTGTTCCCACACAACCAATGAAGTGTCCTCTCTGTCCATCCTGCCAACCGGAAGCCCTGCGAATCAGCCCCATCACCCCCAGAGTCAGCCCCAGAGATGAGAGTATGATGGGATTGTGAGAAAAGGCAGCAGGAACAGTTGGGGCTCCATCTCTGTCTGAAGTGGTCCTGGTGGAGTAGGGAAAGTGGGTGGACCACATGGGCAGATATCTAAAAGCAATAAAGAACCAACAGGTACTTAAATGAGGCAATGTAAGATGGAGACAAAAGTGACAATGATTTTAGCTTGTCTCTGTTCTATGAAGTTCTGGTTCAGTTTCAAGCTGGTGTGGAAACGTAGAACTTCATGTGAATTGATTTCTAGAATCCTCATGCTAGAATGGTACATGTTTCTTGAATGAATAAATGAATGACACGTCAACCCACTGAATGAACAGCAATATGAGAAAGGGAAGAAATCTATTACAGATCAATGAACAGGAACCCAGGAGATTCCCCTTTGTCTCCCTTTGTCTCCTGACCCAGGGAGAGTGGCCAACAGCTGGAGCAGAATCCCTAGCATGACACACACACACATCCGAGCGAGCATGCCACCGTCGGCCGCAATTCCTTGGGCAGCTTGAATCATTAGCTTCCATGATATGCTCCCCACCTGTTGTAGCCTCTAGTGATCCCTCTCTTCTTGGAATCTCTACTTCCCATGTGAGATGTTTTCCTCTTTTAGAGAATTAATCAGTACTGTTTTTAACTGTTGTGCTTCTTCCTTCCTTCTCTAGATAATATGATCCTTAAAGGTTGAGATGGCGTCATATGCTGCTTTTTGTGCCTACTTCATTGCACATTCTAAAGCTGAGTACATACGGAAGAATGAATCAATTAATGAAATTAATGAGCACATGCCAAGGCTTAAGGAGAAGGACATTAACTGCTTGGCCTGATGACAAAAAACAACATCACTCTTTGTGTTTCAGTCCCCAGCCCAGAGATGCAGTCGCCTTCCTCTTGTGTTGGGGGCCCACAGTGATGCGCAGGCACCTGCAGCCAGTGCCTAAACCCCGCAGCTGGCGCGTGCCCTGCCTGCACTTTATTCACTGCTCTTGTGAGCTGCAGTTGTGAGCTGCAGTGTGTTGCACTGGGTCTTCCACCCTGGGGAGTGTTTCACAGCTGTCCACACAGCCCAGCATACCTGCCCAAGACCCAGTCTGTTGAATCAGGGCTAAACACACACTTCGACGCCATCACAGCAATGGAGCTCATGTCACACAAGGTCAGTCTTGGGACACTTGGGCCCTGAGTTGAGAGGGTGGGATCGGCCCTGGAGTGAGGGTCCACTTACAAGGACTTGGTGTGAAAGTGGGTGGCAGGCAGCTGAAAAGACCCACGGAATTCCCCTTGTGCACTGTGACTTTCTCCATCCCGCCCTTTGGGGATTCCTCAAGATATGAAGGGACATTTCAGAGTGGGGCGTGGGACTCCGTCTGCCCAAGTGGCAGAATTCACCTCGGCTTTGGCAAGACATGTTCAGTGGGCCAGATTTGCAAGATTTACGTGTAGAGTCTGGAAGATAGCCAGATTTGTAAAAAATCAACAGACACCGTCTCTCCAGAGGGGAAAGGGCTCCAGGCTCCAGGAGGCAGTGCCAGGGTGGTCCAGGCCAATGTCAGGAAACCGGACCCTCTGCTGCAGCGGGGAACCTAAGGAGATCAACGCTGTGGGATTTCTGTTTCACCGGCGCCGCCGGAACTTCAGCTCCACTGTGAAAACGACAATGCGGAGAAGAGGCAAGTGGCCACTAGATGGCAGCAGAGGGTAAGAAAAGTGAGTTCCAGGCGGCTGGGGTGGAGGGGGGGGGCGTGTGAGGCTTGCAGCCCCTCCATTTTGCTTTACATCTTTAATGAGATATGCGAAGAAAATGAGTCCCTTACATGCCAGACACAGATGCCAGAGCATATGGAGAGATGCCGCACAGCAATATTTCTCTGGTTATTAAACAGGAGGCACCTAACTAGTCATTCACTGCATCATCATGCAGAGTTGTCCTTTGTGTCTTGGATGCCGCTGTTGACAAGGTAATAACAGGAGAAAGCAGTTGAGAAGACTGATGTAGGGACGTGGGCCTCTGGGCTGGCAGCATCGCCCCGGCGGGGTGCCGGGCGGGTTGCCAGCAAATGCCAGCAGCCCAGCCCACGGGGGCCACCTTGCCAAGGGACATTGTGTGGCCTCTGCTGCCAGACTCAGTCCAGGCCCAGCTTGGCAGCTTTCTGGTCTCCCTGGCAGTCCCTGAGGGCTCATTTATTCAGAACCCGATTACCACCAGACAGCTCTGGAGTCTGACCTTTCGCCACAAACCCCAAATGGGAACGGGAGCTCCGGACATTTTAAAGAGCGAGGCATGCTTACTTTTCTGGCAGAATTGAAGATGCACAGTGTAATGAAAATGCACTCAAATGCACAGAGACAGGGGAACACTTTTTTCCACGCTGCCCTAAGCAAAGGTGGGGAGTCCAGCCCTGCTGACTGTGAAATATTTTCACTAGGAGAGTGGTTTTCCTGACGGACTGTTACCAGGGCTGGGAGCAAGCAGGTACTGCTATATTTCATTTCTATATTCCACCTACTTTTCCACTCCCCACACTTTGCCCTACCCCCAGCCACTCAGCCTGACCATTTCTTAGTTAACTCTCCCACCTTCCCAACCGAAGGTTTTATATAGCCATTCTTCATACAGAGAAACTGAGGCACAAAACTGAGATACAGCTTCAGGTCTCCTGGTCCCCATCCCTTTCCAAAAAGTTGAAACCTCTCCACGGTCTCCAGTGGAAAAGTAATAGCAAGATTCACCCTGCCACCATTTCCCTCCCTGTTTTGGAAAACAAGCCTAGAAGGTGCTAGAAACCTTCACTTGTCTGTGTGACCGTAGACAACTCACTTACCCTCTCCGTGCCTCATTTTCTCATCTGTAATTTGAGGGGCTGGTACTGGATGATGACTAAGGCCCCTTCCAGCTCTATGATCCTGTGGCTTTAATTTCACAAGCCTCTGCCAGCCCTCAGAGAGTGTCACACATGATGCTTTTTCCAACAATAGCCACACTCAACAGGAGCAAGCAGCATTTCCTCCTCCAGTTGAGAAGAAATGTGATCGTGGTTGGAGTCTTGTTGATGTTCTTTGTCCTCAGAGCAAGAGAAACAGGGAAGTTTCAGATGTTACTGACACTAACAGCAGGGCCTGGAGGTGGCCACACTCTTGTGGAAGAGACCACGCAGAGCTGTCTCAGTGGGCGGTGGAGATGTACGGGCAAGACCGGAGGATGTTTTAATAACTATTTCTCAATAAAAAGACCCATTTTATTCTGCACAGGGGTCTGGGGGCAAATCCAGGTCTCCCAGGAGGGATCGACTCTCGCCCATAATGGGGGATTGGTTCAGCTCAGCTGCTCTTACAAAGGGCTGAATACAGCATGCCGTGGTGAAGGCAGCTCCCCACAGCTCCATGTGAAAATGACTCACAGCAGTTATGAATATCAAACCTCCTTTGATGTATTCCCAGACACGAGGAGCAGCCACAGGGGGGAGGAGGTGGACTCTGGATGCTAGCTCTGGAGGGTGGCGCACAGAAGGCCTGGGCACATCTGGCACCGTCCTGAAGCTCCAGGAGAAATCCAAGCTGCCTAATTACCCCAGGACAACAGAGCTCACTTTCATCCACCTCTCTGTCTCTCTCCCTCTTTCTCTTTCTGTCTCCAACAACAGAGGAATTAGATTCTCCAAGAATTACAACCTGTTTTTATACCTTCACCCTTCCCAAGGGGATAACAATTCACTTCCCTGAATAAAACTGGTTTTATTGAGCACAAAATGAATGCACCCCCTCACTCAGCATCTGCGCCAATTGCTTTAAAGCCATAGACCTGGCCCCAGTCAGCCAAGCGGAAGGATTTTCCCCTGTAATGGCCATTTCTAGACACTCAGGCTTTCAAGTGGCCGCATGGCACCTTGTTCTCCTAATAGGCTCTCAATGATGATTGAATACAAAGCCTCCAAGTCTCTTTTGTGTTGGCAGCTCCTGACACCCGGTCAGTCACCACCGTCCAGAGCAGAAGACCCAGCCATGCCGACTGTATGGTGAGTGCCCAGGCCCAGAGCAAAAGGGGAGGGTCAGTCACTGCCACGTCATGCCTGTTTCACCTGAAAGCTTCTATATACGAGGAGGGTCTTCCCATTCTAGACAGGGTTCAAGAATATGTCGCTTCCTAGAAACTTGGGCAAAGTCTTTCCAGTTATAGAAGGAAGCAGCAAACACGTCTAGGGAGGGAATCTGTCCAACCCCATGTCTGTGCATTGCTGTCTCATGAAATGGGGCTGATTTTATTTGGTAGTTAAGTTGGGCTTTGACTGGAAAACTCACGCACCTGCAGAGGTCTGCACATGCGCACATGGAAATACTAAAACACTCTAACTGAACACTGACCATGTGCCAGGCACAATGCCCAGGGCTTTGCACACACCATCGCCTCCAAGCCTCAAAGGTGCCTGGCGGGGAGGGCAGATATCATTATCCCTGTTTTACAGGTGAGGTGCCCAAGGCTCAGAAAGCCTAGGAAACTTGCCTAAAATTGAAAAACTAAAGTAAAAGAACTTGGATCCAGGACTGATGGATTTTTAAAGCATCATCTCTTAACCACCGTGCTGTGGGGCAACATGTTTATTATGTGTCGGAGGCACTGGAATTCTGAGGAGGAACAGGAAGGACAGGTTCTTGACTTCAGAAAGCTTGAGTTCAACCACTCACCAGCGCACACAGAGTTACTGTCACTTGTATGCTCCAAGACTCCTACAACCAAGGGGTCCATGTCCCATCTTTCCCCGTCACACTACTCTCAGAACTCCTGCCCTTGATTCCCAGTGTGAACATCGTGTGTACCATAAAGACTGCGGTCTTTTCCAGTAGAACTTCGGATGCTTGAATTTTACAGGCAACAATGTGAGCAATTCGACCACGGATGCATGACGCTATAGTTACTAAGCTCCTGAACTAGCCACTGTTTGTTTTATATTGTTTTTTAATTTGATTGGGAAGTTTCTCTGACCCCATTACTCTGTATTTTCAGAAGAGCAGGACAGAAGAGCAACAGGGCAGGGACCAGGAAGATTTCAAGCTTGGAGGCTCAGGAAGTCAAGTGATAGAACGAGAAGAAATAAAGCAGGGTGAGGTGAAACTCCTTTGCTTCCATGACCTCCGAAGGGAAGTGATGATGTATCTGAAGGACACCGCACACGACGATGTAACAGAAAGAAGGAAGCAAAGGTTGCACTAATTGCAGAGTTTGCCAAGAGTGGACTAGCTGCCAAGGCTACTTCAACCTTCCCATGATCTGGGAGACAGCACAGTGTCCTGCTGTGCTGGACATCTTCCAGTGGCATTGACCCAATAGGGGGGTTGGGGCGAAGACTTCTTGGTATTAAGAAAGAGAAACTTCCCTCCAAAGTCAAGCTACTGAACCACCTACATGTGAGATACAGGAGGACTGACCAAGACCCCTTGAATCACAGCAAGAATGCTGAGAGCAGACTTAAGGTAAATCAATGGACTGGATCCCTTTGCAAATCGAATTTTTTTAAGAGTTCATTACACACAAATTTGCATCCAATTTCATTTCCAGAGATTCATGCTCATTCCTGCACTGACCATCAATCTGAAGATGTTTATTCGAGATCAGCGTCTTCCTAGAACCTTGACAAGACTGGACTGAGAGTCAAGGGGGTACAGCTCTAGGCCACCACCCCACCATCACTACCACCACACTTTCTTTTTTTAATTTTTTTTTAACGTTTATTTATTTTTGAGACAGAGAGAGACAGAGCATGAACGGGGGAGGGTCAGAGAGAGAGGGAGACACAGAATCTGAAACAGGCTCCAGGCTCCGAGCTGTCAGCACAGAGCCCGACGCGGGGCTCGAACTCACGGACCGCGAAATCATGACCTGAGCCGAAGTCGGACCTGAGCCACCCAGGCGCCCCAACCACCACACTTTCTAGGTCTCTAGGCAGGCTGGTCATTTTGTCAGCCGGTCATTATTTCTCCTGACAAAACCCAAATTGGGAAACCAATATGATCTTTATTTCTGGTTCTCTCTATACATACCAGTCCAGGTACTGGTGAATTTTAATCCTCACTTTCATTTCTCAACTAGGGCTTCCAGTTCCTACTCTGCCAGCCTCATCTGGGGGAGCCATTCCTAAGGCTCCTGATGAATCCAGACACCCACCTTAGCCTCACTCTAGGAATCCATCCTTCCCCAAACTGCCTGCATTTGACCACTGGAGGGCAGTGCTGGACCAGCCAAATCTCTTTAGGGGCTCTGCTCCACCGTTGTCCCCACCTTGCCCTGGCATAAGCAGCATGCAGCCTCTGGTTGGGAGCCAAAACCGAGGACCACGGGAGCACCCTGAGAGCAGCAGCACGGCCAGCACTGTTACAATGGCTCCCTGCGCCTGGCGTAGTAGGAATAAAAGGCAGTTCATTGGAAAGAGGATTTGGCTCCATAGGTGACACAGTCCCCTGGGAAAGAGACTGAAAGGAAAACTTGCCTCATCATGTCATTAAGCAGGAACAATCTGTGCCTCTGACCAGGGGTTGTAGACTCCTACCTTTTTCTACCCTCTCGGATGTAAGCTCCTGGCAGCACATACAGTGCTTGGCAATAAACGTCTGTTGAACGAGTGAACGGATGCATGCATGCATGTATATATATGCATAATGGAAATTGGCCATTTTCAGATCTGCTGCTGTTTTCTAGCTCTTATAACATCGGATGTTTCAGCCATCAATTAGTTGCTGAGCATTCATAGTCTTGGAGACAGCTAAGGATAGTCAGGTTATTAATTACAGCAGTGGCTGTCATTGTACAGATGTTATTTCAAACACCACTTCAAGAATTTCAATCTCTTACTTTTAGGAAGTCCTTCATTATGTCACCCATGTGTCCTCAGACCTCACCAGCCTGTGGATTTAAAAACACAGACATTGTTCCCTTAATATCCGACCCACGGTAACCGCAGCCTCTCTTGTGGGAATATGAAGCCACCATGCTCTCCCTGGGGGATTTGTGGTAATTTCATCCCACACTGGAACCCCACAGGGCTCAACAACTCCTCTGAGCCAGAGCTCCTATTCACACCACCTTGGGCCATCTCATGAGACTCAGGTCTAGGCTACTCTCACCTGTATCTGCCCCCGACAGATCCCATGGCAGTGTGGACACAGCCTGCTCCCACAATCATTTAGAACACAACTACATACTTGAGGAGAGAAAGAAGTGCACATCTTGAGACGCCAAAACCCAACATGAGACCCTCCTGTCTCCCCCACGGGCTTTCACATAGCAGGAACCAGTCTGTGCCCCCGTTAAAAATCTGCAGGTATCCTCACATCTCCAAGTTCAGAACCCAAGACTAGCTCCTTTCCTGCCCTGAACCAGGACAGGGGAAAAAAATCATTTCCTGCCAAGAAGCTCTCCCCACACCCTCCACTGTCTCAGGTAGAGTGTGGCCTTCACAGCCCAACAGGGCGAACATGGTGTTTTTAGGTCTTAGAACACCACTTATGGGACACCAATGGCCCTGATTAAATTCATATGGGATGGGGGTAGAACCTGCCCCTCATTCTAATTAGAAAGACACCAATTAATTTTTTTAACTTTATTTATTTTGAGAGAGAGAGAGCTCACGAGCAGCAGAGAAAGAGGGAGAAAGAGAATCCCAAGTGCAGAGCACTCGAAGCAGGGCTCAATCTCAAGAACCATGAGATCATGTCCTGAGCCAAAATCAAGAGCCGGACGCATAACTAACTGAGCCACCCAGGCACCGTGACACCAACTAATTTTTAACCAAACACTTACCATCTTAGTATATAACATCTGCAACATTTAGTTGGTTGGTTGTTATTTTTTAGAGAGAGAGAGAGCTCGCACATTCAAGAGTGGGGAAAGGGGGCAGAGAGAGAGAGAGAGAATCTCAAGCAGTTTCCATGCTCATCGTGGATCCCAATGTGGGACTTGATCCCATGACCCGGGACCATGACCCAAGCTGAAATCTAAAAGTCAGACACTCAACAGACTAAGCTGCCCAGGGGCCCCTGCCTTTAGTTTTATGATAACTTCATCACCTCGACAGCAATGAGTGGATATTTGTTTTAGGTGTGGATAAACTTATTCTCAACCTTACGTCAGTTTTCTCAACAACAAAAAAAAGAGTGCTCTAAACTTCACCAAGAGTCTCTACTCTCCCGACAGAACCCCAATATGCCCAATAGTCTTCGAGGAGACGTTCTCCAACCAAAGTGGAGGAAAAAGGAAAGAGAAGAAAAGCCCTCGCTTTGTAAGTTGTAAGTTGTATAGTTGTAAATTTCTAACTGAAATTTCACTATACAGTTCAAATCTAGGTCCTCAGAGGACATGGCTGGTCCTGATCCTTCTCATAAAAAGTCTGTAATCAGAGGATACTTTCCTGAGAGCAAACAGAAATTGAAAAAAAAAAAAAAAACAATTCAATCACTGTCCATGGGAGCTGAGATGATCCCATGTTAAGCATGGGATCTGAGATGATCCCCTGTGTTAAGCGTGTCCTATCCTATGTACTTTCTCAAGATGGCTTCACTGTGATTAAGGGACAGGCCTCCAGGGTAGTGTCTCAGTTCTGTACCTGGAAAAAAAACAATGTACAGAAATTTCTGTAAAAGAGGAGATTGACAGTCAATACACAAGAGTCGAGAGGCAAGGATGGTCCCCAGGGTTATTTCCTGCATTCAATACAGACCTGTCTCAGGGCTCTGATTTCCCTTTCCAGGTCTCTGGTGGGTGGATAATGCCTGAGGCCTTGTACTAGGTCTAATGACCAGGTTTGACATTGATGGCAGGTCACAGATCCTCCTGCCTTGTGATTTTGAAAATCTCACAATCTTTCCTTAATTCTTAACTTTCTGACACCTTGTCCTAGGCAAGAAGTGTCTGAGGTTGTCTCCCTTGAAACCATAGGCCTTTCTTACAACTCCAGGGCCACACAGCCCTGGTAAGTAACTGGTGGATTTTATTTTTCGTGCTGCTGTGGCCATGAGATCGGATATAAAGTTAATGCAAAAAGTGGGGTAGACAATGAGAAGGATTGGAAATAAGGACCTGGAAAGAGTAAACAGATTGAGGAGACACTTCAAAAGTAAATGAATGGTACCAGGGGGGTTGAAGGAGAAGGAAGAGATGGCCTCTTCCTGGCACCCTGGTTGCATACTGAATACTCTCCGGTTCCCAAGTTCTATGGCCTTGCCATCTAAAATTAATTCTTTTTTTTGTTTTAGTACATTAAGTCTTGAGGTGTCAGTCGTCCTAAAAAATTAGAGCCCCTATTCAGTAGAATGGCTTTGGGTATGACATTCTCCCACCACCAGGGATGGCCTTCCTTAGGGGTCTTTGGTGAATTTGTCTGCAGTCCCCATGAACACACATATATCTTCCCAACCCGCTCCCAGACATCATTCACACTGCTATGGCCCTGCCTCGGGAGGACTCCCGACCACCCCATCATACCACCTGCTCTAGTGCAGGCACCCCCACCGCCATGTCACCAACCCCCCAAACCCCCAACCCCCACCTCCACACGCCTGTTTGTGTGTCTGTGTGGCCTCAGCTGTCCCCAGCTCTCTTCTGTATAACCCTAAGCCCAGGCATTCTGGGGTGAGCGTCTCCTTATTTCTTTGTGCACTGTCCCGTTATGCCTTTAAAGCTGTTCATGAGACTATCTTGCAGAAAGATGAGCAGTCTTGGAAAAGATACTAGGAAAAAGATGACATAAGTAAGATGGAGGCTGATGTGGGAGGAAAAGCCTTGACAAAGGCGAGAAAAGAAAGCGAATTCTTGACCTCCATCAGCCCTGACTCTCAAAATAAGATTGGCCCTAAAGATAGCTTATTATTTATCCCAAATTAAAATTTCCTGGCTCTGCAGTCACTGTGTACACAATGAAAAGGAAGCCATCACACAAAAGATGCAGTTATGTTCACAGTGGGAACGATTGCTGCCCAGCTGATTCTGCTCCAAGAATAGAATGATAACAGTGCTAAGTCAGGAACTCCAAAACTTTGGATTGTCAACAAACAGAATGATTTCTTGATAGGAAAATGGTTAGAAGGGAAGGTGGGTAGAAAAGGAACCCTCTGATTCTCAGATGGGGTGGGGGTTGCCAGGGGAAATTCCAATCTCTGCTCTGCCATGGTGAGCTCACAACCAGCTGTGTTCACTGGGAGAAAGCCCTGTCTGGATATGGGCAGACCCCAGAAGCCCCTTCACGGGCCCCTCCGCAGCTTCCTACATATTGTGTGATGGGCTGTACCTCCTTCTCTTGCCTGAAGTGAAACATCATCATCAGACTTTAAACTCCACAATCAGCAACTTGGACTGGTTTTTTGCTTCCACTGTGTCCTCAGCACTCAGCAGAAAGTTTGCATGTAATTGACACTCAATAAGTATCTGATAAATGGGTGCTTGACTGGTTCATCAATTAATTAAAAATGAACAAATTACTTCCTCCCTGTCTGGCTTCTGTGGAGTGGGTCCTAGAACCAGAAACTGCCAGGTGAGCAACAAAAGCCATAGTACTACATCCAAAAAAAAAGACTGCTCAGACCTTACCTCATCTTTCTGCGCACATTAGACCCCTAAACTCAGGAACAAGGACCCAAGAGATCATGACCCACCAAATGTCTTTCAACAAAAGACTGTCTCCCTGGTTGTTTCCTTTCAAAGAATAAGCCTCTCGGGGCTGATAAGAGAATGGCACCAGATGCTGAAAACACGGGCCCCGAGTGGCAGAGGAGCGCCAGAGCCTCCTCTAAAGGGGCCTGTTGGATCGCTGCCTTTGAACAAATCTGAGTGTGTCTTTCGATAGCGTGAGCACCAACCACCCCCAAGGACCTCTTTCCTTTATTGCTGCAGCAATGAAGCAGCCACATGGCTGTTGCAGATAAGGTGGCCCGAGTGCATCGTGCATGCCAAGTAGGCTTCCTGGTAAACAGCACTGAGAGGAACTGCAGACCCACCATGTCCCGGCTTCTCTGCCTTGTACTGCCCTTCCTCTGTACGTGGCTCCCAGGTAAACAGGTGCAATTTCCCTCTCTTTCTCATTTCTCATTTCCTACCCCTTTTTCTTTTCCAGATGGCTCCTGCAAGACTGAAATTATACAATCTTCCAACATAACTGCCATAATTGGGACAGATGTGGAGTTTCCATGCCAATACAATATTCCTGATAAAAATTTTGAGTCTGTGTACTGGTATCTGCAAAGAGCTGACCAAAGATTCACCTATATCGGCCATACCTCTCAAGGCACCGTGGAATTGGAACATTACCAGTTGTTTGTGAACAGAAAGTTGTTGTCCAGTACCTTAACCATTAAGCATGTGCAGCCTAGAGACAAAGCCATTTACTACTGCGCTGTTCGGCACCATGATACATACTGTGTATCACATGGAACAAAAACCGTAAGCCTCAGGCAAACTCAACACCAGAAATTCAGAGGGTCATCCAACAAGACAGAAGGTGTTCAGAGTCATCTTGAACCTCCCCCGTTCATTCCTCAATTCATTCACTCAAAACTAAGGGGACCTTATGTCTTACAAATGGATATAGTAGGTGCTATGGGGATACAAAGATATAAAACAATAATTTCTCAAATAATGAAATGTATTCAGCAAGTGGCGCCTCCTCACTTTTATCTTGCTAAGCCATGAAAAGTGAAAATTAAATACTGTTGAATTACTTGAGCCTTTGACCTGACACAAAAAGGCACAGTCCCTAACACCCAGAAAGACAAATGAACAGACACACATACAAACTGAAAGCCAACAATCAACAACTTAATCACCGATCCTTGAAAACTTATCAACATTTCTAAAAACCTGAAAAAAAATTATATATATAATGTATATATATACACACACACATCCAGGAAATTATATAGATGATAGATTGGTAGATAGATGATAGATAGATAGATAGATAGATAGATAGATAGATAGATAGATATAGAGTCGACAGTATAGTATGAATGACTGAAGCAGACTTGAAATCCAGACTTCTTAAATTTTGAATCCCAAATCTTCCACTTACTGACTTACTAGCTATATGACCTTGGGCAAGTTACTCTATGCCTTGCTTTCCTCGTTTAGGAAATAATGGTAATAGAGGCACTGGCCGGCTCAGTTTATAGAGCATGCGACTCTTGATCTCAAGGTTATGCCCTCTATACCCTATGTTGGGCATAGAGATTACTTAATAAAAAAAAACTGCAAAAAACTTAAAATAATGATAATAATAATATCTACCTTAGAGAATTGTAGCATGAATTAAGTGAACTATTATATGTCGTGCACTTAGAGCTATGCTTGGCACATAGGAAGCACTCGGTAAGCACCAGTCACCCTTGTTGTTGATGGTGATGCTATCATGATGATAATTCCTCACCACGTCCCTACCACTGGGCTGGGCTGGAGCTTGAGGAGCTTCTTGATTAAAAAATAAGTCAATCTCTTAGGCAACTAAACATTCTTCCATATATTAGTATCCCATCTAGTAAGAACAAAATATCAATGAAAATAGAGAGAAATACAATTCAAAAGATCTTCAGGACCTTTTTCACTAGTTGCTGATAAATTATTAAAAGCGTTCTTACATAGAAAAAATGAAACCAAAGGAAAGTAATTTCTGCTTGACCCTCATAAAATAAGCAAATATAGACTTTATGAGATATTAAAATACAACAGTACCCCCCCCCACTTATTAAATGGATAGTGGAATCACTTATAAAATTAAAGTTGTTTATAAGCATAATTATAAATAAGGAATTAGTTCCATCAACATCACAAGTGTACTACATGACTTCCCACCTCCAAGAACATGACAAATGAAGTCAAAGCACCCCTGACCTTATGACATCCTAAAAAACTATCAAGTGAAGATGATCCCAAGATTCCAAAAGTACATGGGCTCTACAAGGACACATCCATTTCTGCCTCTGCTTATTTAAGGAACCACCCAGGGAAACTCCTTGGTGTGACCCGCTGAGCTGAGAACTAGGAGTAAATAGAACTGTCTCCTCTATTTTCTCCTCTGAAGATGCACATCTCCTGCTGCCTCAGATACTGCATTTATTCATCAGTGGAAATCCTAATCCCCTGCTGTCTTGCTGGCTTTCTCATTTGCAGCCAACATATGGGCTCATCAGCACTGGTGCCCCCCAAGAGCAGCCCTTTAAGGGCTCAGAATCATACAAAATTGGAGGCTTTTCTTGGGATAAAGAACTGGAGGAAAACCCTTTGCCCCATTTGGCTTTGGGGATCAGATTTCAAAGTCTTAACCTTACTGGGATGGGCACAGCCCCAGAAAGTGTCTGGTGAGTGAGTAAGTCACTTTCCTCCTGGGCTTGCTTTTCTCCAGGGCACCTCGGGGTTATTGATGACACATCTCCAGAATTGCTGAATGTTAAATTGGAGAACGCGGGTTTTCTAAAGGACACTTACAACCCTAGTAACCCTGCTGTGTTCTCTGCCAGTGGAAAAACTATCCCATAATTCCAGGTCTCTGATTCTGCCATGCGAAGAGTACCGTGAGAGAAATAATCTTTCTTCCTTTACAAAACCTGCTACTACCAAAGTCAAAGGATAGTCTGGAAGAAAAACAAAGTCATTAGAAATTTATGTATGGACTGGAGAGTACTTCCCAAGGGCAGGTTTCTGGGTGGTGATCTGTCCCAACCACCTCATGGCCTAACTGGAAGCCCTCTAGTCTCCCCATGTGGTCCTTGAAGGACAGGCATAGAAGAAAAGGTGAGCAGGAAGGTTAACAAATGCTCATCAAGTGGTGCCTGAGTGGCTCAATTGGTTGAGCATCCAACTCTCAGTTTCAGCTCAGGTCATGATTTCATGCACTGTCAGTACAGAGCCTACTTGGGATTCTCTCTCTCTCCCTCTCTCTCTGCCTTTTCCCCACTTATACTGTCTCTGTCTCTCAAAATAAATAAGTACACTTAAAAAAAAAATCGCTCATAAGTGTCAATAAGTCTCAGAGTATAGAATTGGCATGGTTCAGTTTTTATTCAAAAATATATATTGAGGTAGAGCACACTATACACACTGTATGTTAGCCAATTTGACAATCATTTATATTAAAATATAAATATATATACATTGAGTGTCTACTATGTGCCAGACACTATGCCAAGAGCCAAGTTTCAAGGCAAATGATATAAGCTCTCTGCCATTTTGGAGTTCACACTGTAGCAAGGGCTTACGGCCTAACAGAGGAACCAGACCAGACACACATGGGAGCAAGAGAAGTACTTGGTGGTAGCGATTACAGGAGGGTTCCAGGATCAAAGCACGGATTGGGATTAGGACCTTGAGATTTCAGGATGAGTTGGGAGATGGGAGCCAGGCAAACTTTTTAAAGGAATTGAGCTGAGACTAAATATGGAAAAGTTTACTTATTTACATCTCAAAGTCCCAAGTCAGTAACAGAAGCAGAATTACAACTTAGAAGAGTCCCAGCTTGCCTCTCCGCTGCTCTGCTTGGCAGCTGCTTCATTCAGTGCCACACAGCTGGGTAAGTGAGTCGCAGATGGAATAGTGGCAGCCAAAATCTTTCTAGAGACAAATGACACTGTGATTTTCCTTGACACCCATTGAAATTCCTCACTAATTTCCAAAAATATCTTATGTTTGCTTTAACACAACCAGTGGGGCTCAGACATTTCAGTGAAAACACATCAGAGAAACAAAGTAATCCCATCCGTCTGAGCATTCTGATCCCAAAGCAGCCAGACCAAGAACCACTTACTTACTGAAGGCCGTCCTGGGACCCCAGGCAGCTGAGGTCCTGGCCAAGGGACATAGAAATGGTATTTCCTCTCTTTTTACTCACCTCCATTCTTGTTCTTCAGTTGCTTGTCCAACCAGCTGGTGCCAGGGCAGAGAAACAAAAGAGCAAAGACGGCAACTAGAAACAGGGCAAACAGCTGATAACTGCCGTGCCTGAACAGAGATAAATCGTGGGCGCACACCAGAGTCTGACTTTGTTGTCACTAAAACTTTATGTGGGAAGTTTGAGGGTAATGAGTATGAGATAAAGCAAGCAAAGAGCTTTCCTTCACTAAATTTCTCTCTTTTTTCTCCCAAAGAACTCAAAGGGAGTGGGGAAAGAGTGGATGTGTTCTCAAATCAAAGGCAAAGTAGATTCCTGAAACTTCCAATTAGAGATAAAATCAGAAATTCTGGCACTCTCTCCCACTAATATTCCAGTGATCCTCTGGATAGATGTTTGATACTAAAGACCCAGAGTGGCAGCGGCCATCAAAGAGAAGGGCACTGAGCTGGAGTGTGTAGGACCCAGTGTGGGTTGATTTGATCTGACCCTGGGGTCTTTTTGCTTCTTCAAGTCTTCCTATTCTTTCTTCATCCCAGATGGACAAAAAAAGACTGTGTCTCTAGCCCCTATGGGCCTCCATCTTTAGTTGCCAGAGACTCCTTTGCCAAAGGGTGTAGAAGTTAGTGACATTGCCCATTCATCTCTGACACAGCTACATTCAGGTCATCATTCACCGGCCCAGAGTCCTACAGACAGCCTAACAGAGCTGGGCCAACACCTCCTTCCCTCAGCAGAACATTCTGTGCCACACCCGAAATGGCAAGTTCTGTATCTCCCTTGGTGATGATGGCTCAGGTAGGGAGCTATGACTAGGTCACTAACCCACCCACGGCAAAGCAAAAGAGATGTGGCAAAGAACCGACATCTAGTGGGCATTCCACTGTGTGCCAGGCACAGGGCTAAGTGCTACTTCACATGTGTTCTCTCATTTCAACCTCACAACATCCCTGCATGGTAACTACAATGACCCTATGTGCAGAAGAGGAAATCAAGACTTAGGGATGACACTTGCCCAGCTACTGCTAAATTGCAAAGGAAGATTCAAAACCCAGAGCCATTAGATCTGCACAGCCAGTGCCCCTTTTGCACATAGATGATGCGGGTAGTGATACCACCTAGACACCCAGGGGTGATATCAGAATGTTTGCTTCTACAATTACAAACAAGGTCTAGCCAGGTGGGAGATATCCTGCTGTTGCAGAGGGCCTGCCTCTCCCTACACCTACGAAAATATATAGAAGACCTGCTTCCCCAGGTTTTGGCCTGGGTTGCTGGCAAATCCTTTCCCAATCCCATCCTTCACTAGATGAGCAGCCCAGAATGCTCCTTGAGAGTCAGGAAACTCCAGACAGAAATCCTACTTAGACCGTTGAATCTCTGCTAAGCTCCTAATATTGACAAGCTCTGTGCTGGGCACTGAGAAATCGAATATAAATAAGATACAGTCACTGTTCTAATGAATCTTAAAGCCCAGTGCAGAAAACAAATTATCGGATAATTGTAATAGAGGTGATAAGCGCCATGACCCAACAAGCTCGGGGAACCCAGGGGATGCTTCCCTCGAGTTGGGGTGGGGGAAGGAAGAGGAAGTTCTGGTTTTTCCAGGAAGGAGAAGCTAGTGCAAAAACTGGTACTATAAAGACTATGATACATCTTTGAACCTGCAAGTATTTTTGTGTAGCTGAAATACTGAGTGCAAGTGGCCAAAAGTGAAACTGGAAGAAAAAAGCAGATCAGGAGATAATTATGGCCATAACATAGGATTTTCATACTTCCCTAAAGGCCAAGGGAAACTACTGAAGGAGTTTCAGCAGAGGTGTGACCTGATCTGAAGAAAAATCTGTATGATGGCTGCTTGGAGAACGGATGAAAATGGGGAGAGTCTGGAAGCAGGAAGAAGACGTCTTGGAATAGTATAGCAACAGCCTGCAACAGGTAAAGAAGGCTCGGACGGAAGCAGAGGCAGCAGAGGCCAAAGGAAAAGGGACCGGCAAAGGAATGACAAGGAGGGAGAATAACCATGCCCTGCAGAATGCCCTCTCCCCTGGGAATGCCCTCCAGAGGCAGAGGCTGACAACACCCTACTCAACTCTTGCAGCTTTGTTCAGGGTGGAACCTTCTTCGTGTCCCAGGCAGAGACAGTTCCTTCCTCCCCACTACTGGAGCACTTTGTGCCGACCTCTTCCATAGCACTTAACACTCCTTCGTAATTGCTCTATGTCTGCTTCCCCGCAAAGACTGAGTGTTTTGAAGACAGAAGCCACGTCCTGTTCACCTCCTCTTCTCCCAAATGGCATCTGGCCTGCAACAGGTAATTCACCCGAGTTTGTTGGATAAACAGCCCAACCTGTGACCTTGTAGGGCTGTCACACCTCTCTGTGAGGAAGTGACTAACACCCAGATACCTTTATAACTGACAAAGCTTCTCCCAGGCAGGCAGTGGCTGATCAGGGACAGCCAGGGAGCACCAGCATACTGAAGAGCCTCCCCCATGAAGCCATGCTGTGGACCTGTCCCCTCTTCTACCTCACCCTCTTCTGTGCAGGTAAGGACAAGCCACTGGGCCTTTCACTCTTAGGGAAATGTGCTGCAGGAATGATTTGCGGGGCAGGGGGTGGGGGGTAGGGGGAGCAGTCTTCAGGGAGGGCCATTGCTGAGCTTGGCTCCATCCCGTTGGAAAAGAGGGAGATCTCCATAGCCTCTCCACCTGGGCTTTCCCTTTCAGGGGTCTCATTGGATATCGTTTTGAAACCAGACACCGAAACCCTGACTGTTCTAGTTGGGGAGCCTGCCACCTTCCGATGCAGCATAACAGGAGGGGACTGGAAAAATTATCAAGTGAGCTGGTATAAGAAGAATGAAAATAACTCCCTGACTTTAGTATACAGACTAAGCAACAGTTCTAATGCCAATATAAGCAGTAATTTCAAAGGAAATATCGATGCTTTAAAGGGCCAATGTATACTTGACATTCAAAGAGCAACAATAAAAGACACTGGGACCTACTACTGTGCGTCCGATATCCACGGTGCTACAGCCCTGCAAGCTGGTCTCCTCAGAACCCTTGCGTCAAACCAAGGGGGCAGGTCCAATGAGAAGACCACCTGTAGCTAAAATGTGCACCACACTGAGGTGAGACCACCTGATAATCTCAACAGTAACATCTGATAAGAGAGACAAGAGCTAAGTTGGGGCAAGGGCCTTATCTTTGTGGTTGGTTGAGAGGGGGCTTAGTTATCAGTCGAAGAGGGCAGAAAATTTCATTAGGGTTTATGCAAAGCGACCAAGGGGGCCCTGCACCTGACTCTCAGGGACTTCTGAGAAAAGGTTGAAAAAAAAAAACAATCTTCAATGCTGAGGTTTTCTTATTGTGGGGGCAGGCTGGGATGAACAGAATTTCTACTATCATGAGTGTTGTAGCTCATTCCAGAGTCTTTATTGTGAAAGCATTCGTGTGCATAAACTAGATAAAGCAAGGATGGTTTTCCATTACCATCCTAATCAAAATTTCCAAAGCTATTAGAGATAGCTTTAACTCTTACTCTGTGAAGAAGGATGAATAGAGTCATTTTCTGAAATGCTCCCTAACTATTTCAGATATTGAATGTTTTATATCATCCCTTAGTCACAGAGGAGTTCAGGGTGGGGGGGGGGGCATGGGGATGGGTAGGGAGGGATAACACAATGTTAGTTGCTGAGCGAGATCTTGGAGACTAATATTTGTGGCAGTGTGGGATCTGTGAGTTGGTCATGGATCGAGTGAATAAAAAAAAAAAAAAAAAATCCCAAGTCCCAAGTTGAAATGGATAAGCCAAAAGTGTCAGAGACTACAGGAAGCCAAGTCCTGGAGGAACCTACTGAGTAGACCAACAGGCCAGAGGACTTACAGATACAAACATTTAATAATCGTTTAGGGAGTGCTTTCACCCTGTTGGCTCTAGTAGCCAACTGTTTATTTTTCTGCTCAACTGACTAGTCTGGAATTCTCTCTCTACATTAAATTACAACCCAGGCATTATGATGCAAAGTAGACATTGAGTTTGTGAGAACAACAGCTCTCCTGATACCTTCTATTCAATATTCCTTCCAATGCACTATCATCTCCCTCACACATTTATTTATAGGGCGATTATTGTACTTATGATATTAGGATAGGTCATGGGAATAGAAATAGCTGTAAGTCAAGTTCTAGCCTAAGTTCTAGTTTCCTTAATGTGTCTACAATTTATTTTAAAGACAGCATTAGAATTACAATTAAAGATTACAGACGAATACAAAAATACAAGAAAGCACATACTATCTAACAATGAGTGCACTGGCTTCATATGCAGTGCTCTAGGAGCTCATGAAAGGACAATCACTATGAGCAAAGTTTCTTGGAATAGCTGAGGCTTGAAAGAGGCGGGACTTGGGTAAGTGGAAAGGAAGAGGAGGGATATTTCAAGGTGGGTGTACTAGTTATTTATTGTTACATAACAATTACCACAAAATTTAGAGGCTCAAACATTTATTATCTCATAGTTCCTGTAAGTCAAGAATCCAGGTGTGGCTTTGCAGGGTCCTTTGGCTCAGGGTCTCTCATCAGTCAAGGGATCAGCTGGGGCAACAGTCATTAAGCATTGACTGAAAAAGGATCCACTTCCAAACTCACTCAAGTGGATGTTTGTGATCCTTATGTGAGCATTTCTGTACAGATCCTCATAACATAGCAGCTTCCTTCCCTAGAGCAAGGACTTAGAAAGAAGGCTTCCAAGATTGAAGGCATCATCTTTTTGTACCCTAATCTTAGCAGTGACATCTCATTGCTCCTGCCATTTTTTATTCTGTAGAAGTGAGTCAATAAGTGCAGCTCACACTCAAGGGGAGGAGGTGATTACACAAGAATATGAACACCAGGGATTAGAGATCATTGGGGGCCGTCTTAGAAGCTGCCTACCACAGGAGATTAACACAGTAGAACAGAGAAAGAGAGGGCTTCAAAAATCTGGTTGAGACCAACTTGTTTAGAGACCTCTGACTTACAAGGCTAAAGAGATTTGATTTGATTTTATAAGCCAGTATTTCTCAAACTTCACTGTGCATGCGAAGCACCTGGAGAGATTGTTCCTATTTACACTTTTGAGTCCCAGCTACAAAGATTATGTTTCAGTCTATCTGGGGGCAGGCCTGGGAACATGCATTTATAATAAGTGCCCAGGTGACTCTGATGCAAGTGGTTCAAGGACATGCTTTGAGAAACTCTGCTGTAAGCAACAAAACTATTAGTTTAGTACAGGGAAGATGTGGCCAGGTTCTCCTGCCCTCACTACAGAGAAATGGACATTAGATGTGGTCAAGGCATCTCTTGAACAATGGGTCTCAATTCCAACTGCATATTTTAATCACCTGGGGGAAGTTCTTTAAAAATACAAAGGTCTGGAACACATCTCCAGAGATTTTGATTGAAGTGGTGTGGGCATGGAACTCTGGTTTCCCAGGTAATTCAACCTCCATGCCTTGCCTTCTCCCCCCTCTCCAGTCTAAGACCTTGCTATTTCAAGTGTGGTCTCTGGCTAGACAGCATCAGCATCACTTGGAATGTTGCCAGAATGAAGAATCTCATGCACTGCCCTTGAACTAGTGAATCAAAATCTGCATCTTAATAAAATTCCCTGGGTAAGTTATATGCATATTAAAGTTCGAGAAGCACAAGTCCAGGGAAGCCATCACCACTGAAAAATTTCACAGAGGTGGAGAAATATAAATATGGTTTTCCCCAATGCCACCCAAAAAATCCGTATTTGTAAAAAGCTCCTGAGGGAGGCTGATGTGCAGCCAGGTGTGGGACTCACGACAAGCAATCAGTCATCCCCAAACCAGGTTACAGATTATTTGTGTTACCAATATAATAAATATTCTCTTTGAGTCATTGAGGTGCTACCATGTCCTTGTATGTTCCTTGGAAGAAGGCTTTATATAAATTCCAGGTATGATCTTTTCTCATTCATCCACAAGCAGATTAGGAAATGAATTAATATTTATTGAGTCAATGTACTTTTTATCACACCATGTGACCTTCATAGATTATCCACTGTAACCCAGAACCTTGTGCCACATAACTTCAATTCAAGATCAAGCCAGAAAAAAAAGAACATGAATCATTAGTGTCTGATTAAGTCTGACTGGGAAGAAAAGGGATAAGAGTGAGAGCGTGTGTATCTAATTGTCCATTCCTCCTTCAGGACAGATGAGAATGTGAAGTTCTGATTCAGGTTGGGGTGAGGCAACTCAGAACCTAAGATGGGCATTGGGTGAGCATAAAAAACAGAGCCTGGAGCCAAGTAAGAAGAAAGCAAGCAGAGTGCCCAACAATGATCTGAGAGAGGCTGGGCACAAAACAGGGAAAAAGGAAACCACATGAATTAAAATTAGAGATCTAGAGAAATTCCCTGAGCTTACCAGAAGGTAATTGAGAAAGCCTTTCATATAGGGGCACCTGGGTGGCTCAGTTGGTTAAGTGTCCTACTTCAGCTCAGGTCATGATCTCAGGGTTCATGAGTTCCAGCCCCGCATTGGGATCTGTGTTGACAATGCAGAGCCTGCTTCGGATTCTTTCTCTCTTCTCTCTGTGCTCCTTCCCCACTTGTGCTTTCTCTCTCTCTCTCTCTCTCAAAATAAATAAATAAACTTAAAAAAAAAAGAAAATCTTTTATATATTACCTGGAGCTCCAGACTGAGGTGGAGATAGGGCCACCAAAGGCCCTAGCATACTATAAACATGAACCAAGTGTTTCTGCAGAAATTCCAAAGCCAAATGAATGACAAGAATGTCAACTGATATTTCTATATTGTCCATGTTCTTCCCTACTGCACTGGTAAAGGCAATTGAGAGTTGACTAAAGTCATACTATTGTTGTCCGCATTATCCTGCTTTCTGTGACTCTTATCTATCATAAAAAGTGCTCACTTGAAAGAGTTCAGAGCAATGAAGAGATATCTCAGAGTGTGTCTGCCCAGGCTCTAAAAGATCTTTGAGTTCAACTGTCAGGGCACAGTAATAGGCATGCCACTTTCACCAAGCTCCCAAACAAAGGAGTCCTTAGGCATCCTCTGTCCCTAGAAATGGAAGATGTAATTGCTCACAGGTAGCAAAAAGGCAGTAGCTTGTGTCCATCCGGTAGCACAGTGCCATCAATTGGCTGAACTTACAAACAGGCCATCCAACATCATGGAACCATGGTATGGAGTAACTGGCAAGAGAAAACAAGGGAATTTCCTCTGTGTCAGAGGAGGCCACAGCCAGCCAAGGAAGAGAATGTGATTCCTACATTATATATTTTATTTTCTGAAGGGGTTACAACCTGGAAGAAATTACTCATTACAGCATCCTGCAAGTGCCCAGGGAACATCCAGATAGGGTCCAAGGAAGGAAATGGACTAAGGTAATCTAGGTTGTGACCTTCATTCTAAACAATTATGGCTTTAACCAGAAAATTAGAATCATTGAATTTGAAAGCCAAAAGGGATCTTAGAGGCCAAGCAAGAATCCTTCCATTAAATGTATATGTACATTAAATATCAATTGAATAAATGATCATCCAAACTCAATTAAAATATTTTCAGTGACAGTTCTTATTTTAAAAAATCACTTTTTTGGGCACCTGGGTGCCTCAGTCAGTGGAGTGTCCGACTCTTGATCTCAGGTCTTTATCTCAGGGTGATGAGTTCAAGTCCCATGTTGGGCATGGAGCCTACTTTAAAAAAAAAAAAATCACTTCTTATACCAAATTGAGGTGTGCTTCCCTATAACTTTTTTTAAAATATAATTAACATACAATGTTATCTTAGTTTATGGTGTACAACATATTGATTTGACAACTCTATACATTATTCAGTGCTTGCCATGGTAAGTGTAGTCATCATCACAGAAGGGGGCTGAGTGGACAGATGGGAGAAATAAATAAAGGACATTAAAGGATACAAACTTCCAATTATAAAATAATTAAGTCACAGAGATCCTTCCTTATAACTTTACATGTTGGTATTTTTTGAGCATTCTGAAACAACATAGACTAAGTTCTACCTTTATATTTTCAAATATTTGAAGACAGCTATCATATCCAACCTCTCAAGCCCTCATTTCTCTATACCCAATACTCAGCCATTCATCATGACTGTCTCATAAGTTTTAAGGTCTTCAAGAGTAGATTCCAAGTTTAGTATATTTTTCTGTTCCACACAATTCTCAATATTGTAACTCTCATGTGGTGGGTAGTCAGTAAATATGAGTGAACGTATGATGTGCCCAGTGACTGTTCAATATGTTCATGTAAAAGTCTCAAACTTACTTTAACTCAACTCCAAGACTAAAATCAAGATCTTCCTTCCAAATATGGTCCTTTCCTGAGGTTGCCTATCTCAGTGAATAACACTGCCATCTCCAGTCCAGACACGTCTCTCCATCCTTTACTACCAACTCCTTGTCCAAACTTCCATTTTCTCCTTTGAATTATTTCGTCAGTCTGAATGAGCTAGCTGGTCTCTTGGATGTTCCAATATGTCATCCCCACAGCAGCCAGAGTAATTTCTTCAACATACAAATGTGATTATGTTATACCTCTGATTAAAAATCCTTCAATGACAGGGGCACCTAGGTGGCTCAGTCAGTTGAGCGTCTGACTTTGGCTCAGGTCATGATCTCATCGTTCATGAATTCGAGCCCCACATTGGGCTCGCTGCTGTCAGTGCAGAGCCTGCTTCAGATCCCCTGTACCTCCCTCTCTCTGCCACTCCCCCAGTCGAGTTCTCTCTCTCTCAAAAATGAATAAATATTTTTTAAAAATTCTTCAATGACTTCCCATTGCTTACAGGTAAAAGACCAATCAAAATCCCCAAGCTGGCCTCTACAACCCTGCACAGTCTGACCCCTTCTCACCTACACTTCCAATACTTCTTACCCTCACTCTTCATTTTCCCTGCTCCTATCAAACAGATGACCTTTCAGCTGATGAAACGCACAGGTACCTCCCACCTTTGCACATTATATTACTCCATCCTTGGGGAACATTTCTCCTATCTCTTCATCACCTGTTTTACTCCTATTCATCTTTTGAATCAAAATTTGCACATCAATTCCTCAGAGATGTCTTGAAATCTCCCAACAAGTTCAGATTTGGGTGCGGGGGGGTTAAAATATGCTTTCATATATCAGTTTGTAATATTATTTCATTAATTTGATTAATGTCTATTTTTCTAGCTTGTAAGCTCTGAAAGATCAAGGACTATATCTGCTTTTGTTTATCGTTGAATCTGACAAATTGCAGAAATGTGTTTGTATGAATAAATGACTCTGAGATCTTAAGATTTTCCAGAGTTTGGTGCTAAGTTCCCAAGTCTCACCATATTTTCACTTTTCAGTGGTCTTAGAGACCCTAGAATTACTCTGAGCTAGAGTCCAGAGGTTCTCAGAGACCAAGGATTTCCACGCATTTGGGGGCACACAGAAAAAGTGAGAGGTCAGAGGATCCTGCATATTTTTGAGCCAGTTACCAAGAAGGGATTTGGGACAGGTAAGCAAAACCCACCCAGAAAGAGTGGCCAGCTAGGAGGAAATTAGAGGAGCCGATATGATTATTATTTTCTCAGTGACTCTTGACTTGGCTTATGATAAGCCCTTCTGGTGTTTTGGATTTTGTATGGATATTTTCAGTAGCTATATTATTAAAATACACAAGTCTATAATTATGGGCATGCATATCCTCATCCCTCAAATATGTACTGAGCACACACAATGTTCCTGGTTCTACGCCACATGCTGAGTTACAAAAACCACCAAAGCTCAATTCCTGTCCTCAAGGTGCTCTTTACAGTGGGAGAAACAGACATGAAAATAGAGACTTATTTACAGAGGAAGGAGCAAACATCTGTGAGAAGGTAAAGAAGAAAGTGATAGCCTAAAGCTGGGAAAGGCTTCTCAGAGGAGGTGATATGAGCTCATCACAGAAAAAAACACTTGCTTCCCTGAGGTAGCATATGTTTGGAGATTTTTTAAGATGACCCAGGAAGAAAAATGAGCATTCTCAACAGTTACACACACACACACACACACACACACACACACACACACACACAGAGAGAGAGAGAGAGAGAGAGAGAGAGAGAGAGAGAGCCCCTCATCTATCATCTTCTCAATTTAAGTAAAGAAATAAACAAACTGAAAGCTGATGGGAAAATATTGAACCTGGACCAGACATAAGTGTGAGGAAGCTAATGTCACGGGGGCTCCTAATCCACAGATGTCCCAAATTCCCTGCCTACTAAAGCTGAGAGATTTCCAAAATGCTGCTATTGTACACACCACAAAACAGATCAGCTAAAGGGTAACAGTATGTATGAAAGAAATTTTTAAATAAAAAAAAAAATAAGAAGAAGTAAAGAGGAAGGGACAGGGAAGAGGAACATTGTTTCCTTGGATAATGATCACTCCCTTTACCTTTTTGTTCTTATTCAAAAGCCCTCCCAAACCCGGGATGTCCCAGAATTTGGTGCTACTGGGCAGCTGCCCTCCTCCTCGTCCCACTGATGACAACTGTGAGGAAATCTGGGGAGACTATTAAAAAAATAATATTCTCTACAAGGAGGCAAATAATACCAGTAGGACTGGCCATGAATGTCCACTTCTGTGTGTTCAAGGATTTCATTCGGTTTGAAATACTGAGATTTCTTCTCACATATGCCAGCACATTAGAGCCTACACTAAATCTATAAATCTTTATCTAGGTTGAGTGAGTTTTTTCAATTCATGGAGTTGTTTTTAGGCAGAACAAGAATTCAACTTTTCTCCTGTAAAATATAAAAAATTCAGCTACAAATGGAGCTATTCTGTTTTCTGCTTCTCCTCTGGAGTTGTCTCTCTTCTGGAAGCTCTGGAAAAGAAATAGCTGTCACATTCATAACAGCCTTACATACTTTCCTCTCTGTATTAGTCAACTCTGCTGTGGTAACAAATAGCACCAATATCTCAGTAGCTTACACAACGATCATTTACTTTTTGCTCCTGCTTTTACTGCAGATTTGTGGCTATGAGATGGCGACTAAGCTCTGCTCCCTGTGTCCTCCCATTCCAGAATCCAGAGTAAAAGATAATTCACTATTTGGGACACACTGTTTTCAGGACAGAGGAAAAAGAGCAAGAGAGCTGCTGACAGAAACTCCAGATGCTCCTTAAAGCTTCTGCTCAGTCATGGCACACACCATGTCCACTCACATTCATTACCCAAAGCCCTTCCATGGTCAACCTCAGAATCAAGTGGGCAGGGACTCAACCCCCATCCCCCACAGAAGCTACTGAAAGACACACAGCAACAGGCAGGAATTGATAATCTTCTCATATAGAAGGGGGAATCAATTATTTCAGAACAATAATACAACTTACCATTCCTTTAGACTCCACCCATGTAACTTATGTCCAGTATAGGAATTTTCTCCCCATGTCAACTAAAAAGAAATGTGATATGATTTTTTTTTTTTGCCCTCTTAGGATTGTTATTAAGCCCTGCGCAACATTTGCCAAATCATTCTTCAGAATATTACTGTCCCCTGAGATATTAACAGTTGTTAAGCAACTAAAAAGGATTCCCTGGTCAAATAAGTTTGGAAAATGTTCTATGTTAATAGCCCTCTCGTAATACTCACAATTCTGTATTACCAGATTAAATGCTCTCGACGATGCCTGCTGTAGAGATAGCTACTTAACCCAAGATTGGGATCATAGATTTATTTCCAGAATGGCAGAATCATTAATATCTCATGAGATTCCAGTGACTAACATTGCCCTAAAGGATTACAGGAAAACCACCCGGATGGATTCTTGTTGTTTCTTCATTTCTGTGCATCCAGACTGAAGGACACTGAATGATGTTAAGAGGAGGTATGCATGAAGCCAACACATCTGTACAGGACTCCTAAAGAAGGCTTGTGTTTTTGGCTAAGATCAAACTCTGTGTGAGAAACCTGAAAATGATAATTTGGATACTACTCTTTGCCTACTGAATTAAGTATAAACACATTAGACTGGCTTTTATGTCTTCCTTCCTTTATGCAACAAGTATATTTTGAGTACCCCTCTGTCCCAAGTACAATGCCAGACATTGAGTGCACAGTGTGAACAAAATAAACATGGGCCCTGTCCTCATGGATTTGCCAGTTTAAGAGGAAACAAACATAAAACACACATGAGAATAGATAGTTGTTGATCATACAACCTCTCAGCAGTGTACCACCCATTCCTTCTTGCAATGCCTTCCACACTTAGTTTCTGAAATACCACACTTTGCTGATTTTCCTCTAGGGTCACTGGCCTCTCCTTCCCAGTCTCCTTAGCTGACTCTTCCTCCCCTGACTAGCTTCTAAACATAGAGCACCCAGGGCCCTTGCTTGGGTCCTTCTTCCCTTCTGTATCTCTCCCCCAGTGATCTCATTCATGCCTATGGCATTAAATTCCACATTTATGATTCCCAAATTTATGTCTCCGATATGAACCTCCCCTCTGAGGACATAGTCTCCCCCAGCTGAACCACCTTGGCACTTACCTGTCTGGAGTCATTTCATTGTTCTCTCTCTTTTCCAAGACTGTTTGGATATTTCCTTTATGCTCCTCCTAATTTATATACTCCTCGAGGACAGGGATCCATGGTCTGTTTCATCTTCAGTTTCCACAGTGTGTTGCATAATAAGTGTTTAATATCTGATTATTGAATTTAATGTTTGAACTGAATTTCTGCTTTAGGGATCACTGAGACACAGTTGTAATGAAAGGGAATATTTTATTTCAAGAAATAATGCCTCACCCTTCTGTATTTCCAAATGAACAACCTCAGATGAGAGAACATAGCTACATACATTGGCATGAGGTGAATACTTAAATTCAAAAATGCTAAATCGAGCCAGTATCATCCCTTGTGGTCACAGAAATTGCCGCGAAGGCTTTATAAATTGCTTGCACTCCCGCACCCCATCTGGCATTGCTGGTATCTTACAGCCATGGATGACTAACTCTTCTCAATAGTCCCCCACTTGAATCTACTCCCTACTTTAACATGAAATGGTAAGAGAAAACAGCGAGGGCTAGCCTGAAATCCTCCCACCCAACCAGAGCAGAGATTCCACCGTGTAACGCTGACTCCTCAATTTAGGAGTCAGACCCAAAGAGGAGGTCAAAGAGGAGGACCCCCTTCATTGCAGAAAGGTGTTTCACCAGCAGCGCTAATGAGAACATGTGGCACCTGCACCTCTGGGGCTTCATCTTAATGTTGATCCAGTTTTTTCCAAGCCTCTCTCTCCCAGGCCCCTTCTACCAGTCAAAGGCAGCCCAGTTTTATACACATTAGAAAAAAGCAGACCGATGGAAACTGAGCATTCTCTAGAGAAAAGCTAAGAACTCTTTTAGACTTGATGATCAGCCCAAGTGAGTCAGGGGTCCCCGATGGCCACACAGGGAGGCCCCAATCGTAATATGGACATGGCCCCATGGCCCCATGGCACAGCTCCTTTGTGTGTGTACAGAGAGGCTGCTATTTCTCATCTCGGCGGCCCTAAATAAGAGTTTGTCTTTGGCCTTCACATGCTTGAAACTTAGGATTTAGTCTATCAAAATAAGAGGAAAATTGTGCAGATTACATCTTTTCTGCAAAAATAAGCATTTTTCCATCACTGTAGCTTTTTTTTTCCGTAGCATTTCAAATTGTCTTCTTTTTCTGGAGGTATCCCCTCTCCATCACACTTCCCTAGATAAACATATATTTATCATTAACAAGGGGTGGAATGCCTTTAGGATTTCCACTGAGAGTTTGGAATGCTGTCCAGCCTGGTCCCCAACCATGTTGTGAGTCAACACAAACACAGCAGATTGTGAATAGAGGCTACGGTTCTCTCCCTAGCATGCTGCAGCTGTGACCCTCGGCTGAGCCTCTGGGTCACCCATCTGGAACTTGAGCTGGTACTTTTACAAAATAAAGTATTCTGACAGAGAGAGATCATTATCAGTTGAGTCTTGCAAAAAAAAATCTTCTTCCCCTGTCCTCTTCTAGTCCATCTTCCTGGCATGTGCCATTCCCTATGCACCTTTTGTTATCCTACATCCCTGATTTCTCACCACAGCCTAGACACTGCCATCAGTTTAGATTGATACTGTGTGCTTTGTCAGGTACCGTGATTTCACTTGCAATAGTATAGCCATTTGATAGATGCAGGTTGTTCATCAGGCTGCACACAGTATTTCCTTTGCCCTCCTTTGGTAACTTCCCAAGTTCACACAGTCGCTACTCAGTCATGCCCATGTGCCAACTCTCAGACTACTTGGCCATTAAAGCCCTGCCAACCAAATAGCTTTTCTACTCAATAATCTTTTCTTTCACTCGTACTAAGCATTCATTATGTAGCTCAGTGTTAACAGCGTTTTAATTTGTCACATCCATGATGTGTGTAACAGCCCCTGCATTCCAAACCAGCTCTAACACATCAGTACCACAGTGATCATAGAACAACCACTCTGTACTATGATAAGCCATGGTGAATGTGATCAGTAATATTGTATTTATCTCCATCTTTGCCCCTCTACTCATCCCCACTTTCCACCAATGATTCACCACAAACCAAACAGAAAGTCAGAGATGCTCAGGGTGTGGCAATGGGGCAGCAGCAGATGCAGAGTGGGAGAGGATACTGGACACGAAGAGGGCACTGGGTTATGGCAACCCAAGCTGCTGTACCAACATCCAGCCACCCAAATACTTTTCCACTTAATTGTTTGGGGAAGTCTCTTTTTCTAGCCCCAAAGGTACCTCATGGCCACTTCTTTTTATCTACACAGCTGCCTTCCACAGAGCACCCAAGAATGGGACCATGTTTCTCTTCCTTTTTCTTCTGCTAGTTCTGTATCTTTAGAGCTGATGCCATGTTTTAGGCATTCTTTCAGCCTCATTTCTTTTTTCCTCCCAAACTGGGATAAAACTAAGCAAGGTAGTAAGTGCATTAGCTCAGAGCCCAAGAACTGGGAGGTAGGTGCCTACAGAACTGTATCTGGGCTGGAAGTCCTACCAGAAGAAGCATGGAGGATGCCAGTTACTAGTGGGGGCTGTGGAAGCCACTGGCAGGGAGGACCAAACTGTACTGGCAGCTGGGCCCACCACACACCTCTCTCAAGGAAAAGAAAGTGAAGGTTTTCCATCTTGGTATTTCTTCTCCTCTGGAAGCATAGATTCAACCCAGAGGATGGGGTCATCTAACTCTCTCCCCCTTAAAGATAGAATAGGAATGGTCTCACTCCCCTCCTCTCCCTTTCTTTGAAGGGTAAGGGGCTTTATTTGCTTCCCTTTGGGAGAAGCACGGAATTTCCCTAGGGTTCTGGGAGAGCCCAGTTATGTCACTACCCTCTACTTTAGGGGACAATTAGCAGGATGGCAGATGTTCAATCTATATAAGATCTTAATTCCACAGCTGTAGGGCTCCAGAACTACAGAATTTGAGCTCCCTAGAAGTACTGGAATACTACATTCTACTTTTTCGTAAGCTTCCATCACCAAAGGAACAAAAAAAGCATTTATCTTCTCTCTATCCCTGACCTGTCCCCTAATCCTACTCCCAACCAAGAATCTTGAGCAAAATATTTTTCTCCATTTCGCAGGAGAAAAGTAGGGAGTATTTTTTTCTTATGTGTAGACAAAAGCTAAAAAGGAGGAGGGGCTTCAATTCAGCTCCTTTTAAACTAATAACCTATCTGCCCCCAATCCAAGTTTTTCCAGCTTTTTCCTCTCTTTGGGGATTTTGTTGAATGGAAGGACAAAATTACCATTGTTTCCTTTTGTTTTGTTTTTATAAAGATACTTCTACCAACAAAGGCATAAGATTAGTCTCTTATCAGCATGAAAACCTGTGTTCTGGCTGGCCCCTCTGTTCTACCTGAGGACAACCAGCCCTGCCCCCCACCCAGTTCTTCTGGCAAGCAGGGGAAATGAAAGATTTCCAGAGCCAGCAATAACTTTACATTCTACCCACAGCTCTTTTTGTGTGGCAGCAAATCTTCACTGTGAAATCAGCAATTCTAGGAAAGTAGAAGGTAATTCACCCTCTCCAAAAACAGGGGGCCACTTCAGGGCACTGGACGTACTTTCATTCTTAAAGGCAGGTCTCCTTTGATGCCTATGGTCTGCTATGAGCCTAGGAATTTCAGGACAAAAACAAGGAAGGAAGGGAAGGAGGGAAGAAAAAGAGAACACAAAGTTCAAATAAAGCAAGAACCCATTACTCTCTGGGTCTGGTATACTCTAGGATGCATTCCATCTCTCTCTCTCTCTCTCTCTCTCTCTCTCTCACACACACACACACACACACACACACACACACACACACACACAGAGTGATATGTTGTCCAATGGAAGGAATCACAGCAAGTGGGCTCCCCTGGCTGAATCTGAATCCTGCCTCTCAAAAGAAACTGGGTAGGGCAAAATTTGAATCTCGAAAGTCAAGGTAGGATTAAGAGGAGGAACAAGAACCACAGACTTAACCCATTTCAAATCAGCATAAGAACCTGGAAAGGACAAAGAGCATGGCTGCTAAGCAAAGATTCACTAAGTGCCCATTAAGTGCCCAGCACTGTTGGAGGCACTCAGGGGAACAGGGAGATAGATGGCTGATGCTGACCTAAGCAGGTCCTCATGGCCTCTGATTTTCATAAGAGGCCAGTGGCAAGCAATCACCAGGCAAGAGAGCTCTTGAGGGTCCATGCTGGTCCTGAGGAAGGGACAAGGAGAGGACTGGCAGACCTTGCTGGTCATAGGCTTTGCCTTGTCTCCTGAAGACAACACCGTAATAAGCCTTGACAGCACTACAAGTTTTATTCTTTGACTAAATGATTCTCTTACACAATGGTTTTCAACCCTGGATGAACATCAGAATTGCCTGGGAAGCTTTTTAAAATCCTGATGCCCAGACCCCACCCCAACTCAATTAAATCAGACTCTGGGGGTAGCACCTAGACTTCAGTATTTTTTAAACTACCCCTGGTGATCCCAATGTGCAGCCAAGACTGAGAACCACTACATGGGGGTTAATTGTCCTAATTACTTCTCCAGCTTTTCTCTGCCTCCACATTCCTCTTACCCGACTGTTATATTCTCTTTTAGTTTTAGTCTGTTCTACTTTGTCCTTACAGTAGATAATTCTATAATACTCCATTAAATTTTTTTCATGATTTAACTCTGCTCTTTCTCATTTAATTTTCATTGCCTGCTCCACTTCATCTTCCCATTATGTCTGTTTTGTGTTTTCTTTAGTCCAGTATCAACATTTACAGGTTGCTTGATATGGGCAGAGTACTGTGGGAGACACTCAACTGCTACCAAAAATTAAATCCAATGCAATACTATTTTCTGTTAAATTCTGTGCTACAGTTAATGGGCTGTCATCCTATAGAAGACAGGCACAGTGGCAAAGTCTATCTCCCTTCCTAGGAAGCAGCTCCCTTGCTATATAAATAAAAGATCCAAAATCAAATATATTGTAACAAAAAATAATAGGAACATCCACAAATAGGGGAGAAAGAAGCATTCAAAGCTGTCTAAAGCTAAATAACATCTCCCCTGCCAGAATATTGGCCTCTCCTTAGGAAGGAGTTGCCTCCATTTGCAGCAGAAAGAAGAAATCCCTAGATGGTCTGTACACCTGGTGAGGCTGTTCTTGGGGGGCAGAAGATCTGTTAATTCAGGCTCGTTTCCTCATTGTCCCCAGGCAAGCCCAAGAGCACACAGGAGTGTCACTGAGCCACTTGGTGCTGAGATGATGAAGAAGGGAGCAGGAGATGGTTCCAGAGGACTTCAGTCTTCAGGGGAAGCCACAAAGTGGATCTGCCCATTTCTCTTCCTGCTGCCCAGGTGCAAGAGCAGCCTTGAAGCCTTGGAATAGTAGGTCTGCAGCTTCCTGAATCAGGTGAGCCCCAGGAAGCCTGAAACATCATCATCCCCACAGCCCAGCCCAGCCCAGCCCTGAGCATCCCAGAAAATCCAGTGAATATTTGCCCAATAATTGGGTAAATAAATAAATGGCTCCCTGACGAAATTACTCCTGAGAGAGTTTGTGGAAAGGCTGAAATTGGAAAGTGGCTCCGTAATCCCACGCTTGATATTCGGATATGGTTCTTCAATTTCTTGATCTTCCTTTTCCCTTGGTTTTGTTTTTCAGGAATCAAGCCAGATGCCTTGTTGAAGCAACAAGAGATATATTTCCTTTTAGAAGAAGCAAAATTTTGAGTGCAAAATCACAGGGGGAAAAATGAACAATTATACTACATACTGTATAAGAGGAATCAAGATGGCGTCCTGAACTTTGTATACCAACAAAGAGACTTCTGTGGCCCTGATCTCCAGAGCAACTTTACTAATAGATGCTAGTTCTCCCTGGAGATTCTTGAAGCCCCAGTAAGAGCAGAGGGGACTGGTTATTTTGCTGCCCTACCCACGGCACCACCCACCTCTGCCTCCAGGTGGGTCACAAACCAGAGCTTGCCCCTCTGACCTTCCACACTGACCAGCTGACCCCCACTGCAGGTCTAACTGTAGATTAATCACAAGGCATATTCACATTTGTTATTTCATGGCCACATGAGGCAATATTATCCCCATTTTACTGTCCAGAAAACCAAGGCCTGGAGAGGTTAAGTAACTTGCAAGTAAGTTGTGGTATCAGATACAAACCCAGATCTTCCACGCCTAAATCCACTGGTCTCTCCATGACAACACAGCTGCCTCTTGAGAACTAGGGCAGGCAGCAAAAAAGAGGACCCCCAAGTTCTGGGACCCTGTCCAGCCCAGTGTTATAAATCATATTCTGTCTGAGTCTTGCCTGAACAGAGGTAGGGTTCTCCAGCTGCCTGCTTTTAACAGTCTGCAAATTCAAATAAATAGAACATGGGTTGATGGAACTCACTTGAAGAATAGGAAAAACAGCTCTCTGTTTAAGGTTATGGGGGAGTGAAGGCTGAAAACATGGATCTGAAGGCTTGCAAAGGCCTCTACCACCCTTAAACCCTTCACCCTTCTGTTCTCAGTGAGGCCAATAAACATATCTTCCTCCATTGCTATGTAATGCATTGGTTGATACCCCTGGGACCTCCAAGCAACACCCTGTCCCTGAAAATGAAATATTAATGACCTCAGCCTTATAGCCATCTCCAGCCATCTTACACTACTAGAGAGGCAGAACGAGCCTGTGGCACTTTGTATGGTGGCTCAGCAGTGCTTATCTCAAACATCCCCTGTCTGTAAGGCTGAAGGGAGCAGAAGTTCCTATAATGATATGGCCAGTGTTTAGAACCACAACTGAAAGATGTGGGGTCCTTCCCATAGCCAGCATCTTGGGAATGAGCTCCTCACTGGTCTTCCTTTGCTTTCCTTGTATGTCAGACAGCCTGTGGGCAGAAGAAATCATTTCACTTCAACCAGTATTTTTGAGAACGAGTATGCGTTCAACAGGGGCTTTGGGGAGATTCCACAGGTGATAAAGACAGACCAATTAACAAGTGTGAGGCAGCACTCATACACCATAAAGCATAATATACAATGACAACTTCAATGTCTACACATGAGAAGCTGAGGTGTGGCAGTCTGGTTGGAAGATGCCTCAGGAACCTGCTTTGAAGCTGTATTTTCACACCACCTAAAATCTGGAAAGATATCAAAGAATGAAAGACTGGTGGAGATTATGGGGAAGGATACATAAAACCCCCAAAGCACTCTTGCCTCTCCTACTAACTCTTCAAGTCTCAGGTATCCTTATTTTTATTTCTTTTCTGTCTCTCTGTCTCTTTTTTCTTTTCCATCATGATAAGTGTACTCTCATAAAGAAACAGACAACCTCCAGGGCCTGCGAAGCTGTGGCCTAATTGGCAGCCTTGACACAGAATGAATGCCTGAGCACAAAGAATACAGCCTGCACAGAGCCTGAAAAAGTGGAGTCCATGGGCTGGGCCCTGGCACACTTTTCTACCTTCCACCAGGGCACCCCAAGATAATGCTGGAGTGAGCATGTCCTCACTCTTTAGGACTGGGTACAACATACTTTCTAGCCACACTCTGTCCCAAACCTCCATCAGACCATCACCTGTTCCCTTCCCCAGCTGCCTTGTGCCTCTGACTTTGATTTATTATTCATAATAACTCTCTCCTAGTCAGGCCTAGAGGAGGGTTGTTGTTGTCCATTAACAATAAACTCTTAAAATTACTCCTAACCTGTGGCAGATATAAATCACAGTCATAAATACAAGCACATTCTTGGAATTTTTCAGAATTACTTCCTGCATGATTTGGGATAGTTCTTCAGTAATTATCTAGGAAGACAGGCTTATTTGAGCCCTGCTAACTGTTCTTTTGATATTAATGCAGCTTTAAGCCCACAGCACTTCCTCCTGCCTCAGGGCTTTTTTTTTTTTTTTTTTTTTTTTTTGCATGTCCTTATTTCTTATTTTGAATGTTTTTTTACCCTACAAATGCCATTATCCCTGGTGTAACAGGCATCGTCCTAGCTGGAGACAGAGGGTACTCTCGAAGGCGTGATTAGAAAAATATCTAATAAAAGAGACATTTACAAGATGTAGACAGGTGTTGTGGGTTGAATTGTATCCCTCAAAAAAAGATAGTTGAAGTCCTAAACCTAACACCATAGAAAGGGATCTTATTTGGAAATAGGGTCATGGCAATGGACATAATTAGTTAAGATTGATGTAATTAGTTAAGATAAGGTCATACTGGAGTAAGGTGGGCCCCTGATCCTATATGACTGATGTCTTTGTAAGAAGACAGAAATGCAGAGAGAACACCACACGACCACAAAGGCAGAGACTGGAGTCATGCAGCTGCAAGCCAAGCCAAGGAACACCAGAGATGGCCAGCAAACCACCAGAAGCTAGGAAGAGTCAAGGAAGGATTGCCCTACAGATTTCAGAGGGAGCATGGCCCACCTGACACCTTTATTTCAAATCTTGAGGCTCCAAAATTGTGAGACAATAAATTTCTCTTGTTTTAAGCCATCCAGTTTGTGGTATTTTGTTAAGGCAGATCTAGGAAGCTAATACAGTTGGGTTATGGGGAACCAAAAAAAGATGATGGAACACCCTTGAGTCTGGCAAGAGAGAAACCACTACCACCCTAGGTCCAAAGCATGGAGTGGAGGAGACTTTACTAGGACCAGCAGCTGTAGAACAGGAGTTGGAGCCTCCCACAGAGGGAGGCAGGCATTGCCAATCCACAGCCTGGCAGGAAGGGATCTGGGGTAATACCATTCCACCTCTCTCTCTTTTCTTTCTCTCCAATCTCCTGATGATGCCTCCCATTGGCCAAACTAAATGGGATGCCAGAGACCAAAGGAACCAGGTGGATGCTGTCCATTAAGATCAGCCTCCTCAAATATGAAGGAAAGCAGATCCAGAGGGACAGACACTATTTGGCAAGGCTGAGTAACTTCTGCTTCTGAATCTCAGCTGCAAAGTCACTTCTTCAGGGAAGAAGTGATCTCCTGACCAGGTTCTGGTGCCTATAACATGCTCTCATAATCCCTCTGCATCTACAGAGTGCTTATCATAGCTGCAGTGAAGGAATTCATTTGGCAAATCATGAAGTGATGACCGGCTCCCATGCTAGAACGCAAGCTCCAAGAAAGAACCATATTCGTCATTTGTCAGGGAATCCTCAGAGATTGGTGCATGGTAAAAATGACTAGATTTATAGGATGTGCCAAGAGTGAGGCCACCTGATTAAAAAAAAAAAAAATCAAGTATGGAAATTCAGAGAAGTTGCCCTTGGCAACTTTCAAAGAATCAAAGAAAATCAGTACCTACAGGTAGGTAGGTAGGTTCTGATGGTGCAATTTGTCATTGCAAATAATGTGACCAGTTTGAGTACTTGTTAATGGTCCTCTAGGAATGGTGGGTGAGACAAGCAGTTGGGTAACGAGACGATGTCAAGGTAGGGAGAGCAACTACCATGAGGATGAACCAACTTGAGCTTGCTTCTATCTGAATTTCCCCAGGCCAGTCTGGTCTCAGTCACACTGGAGAAAACAGAAAGTTTATGTGGGTCACTCCTCTACTAGCATGAGAATTTATGTCCTACACCTGTCCTCAGACAATGGATTCCACCTTTGCTCCTACCTCTTCACATACCAAATGACCCTCTTCCCACCTTCTGCTGCACTCTCCAGTTTCCATTATTAATTTCCCTGTTTTGGGTCACCTAGGTGGCTCAGTTGGTTGAGCATCCAACTCTTGATTTTGGCTCACGGTTCATGGGTTCAAGCTCTGGGATTCCTTCTCTCCCTCTCTTTCTCTGCCCCACCCCTGCTTGCTCACTCACTCTCTCTCTCTCAAAATAAATAAACTTAAAAAAAAATTACCTCTTTTATCAAAATTTCATAGATTACTGGTCTTGCAATTCAAAAGTATAGTCCCAAGAATTCAAACACTCCTCTCTTTTGAAGTACATATAAATTTAGACTGTCATAAACTGGAATGTAGTGGTGGTTTTTAAGTTTTTAACAGTATTTTGCTTCAGTATTTGACCTAAGAACCCTTCAGAAAAGAAGATAGATGAGCTCAATAAAGATCAGGAAATTCTGGTGCAAATTTGGAGACAATGCTTCATTGGATTTCTCTTTTACACTTGGGTGAATCACCCTTACCCAACTTTGCGGAGAGGGAGTTTTCAGTAAATACAGGGGTCATTGCAACATCCGCAATCCTCGTGCACATGCTATCTTGATCTGCTCATTTTCCTTTGATTATGGCTATAGATGTTAATAATTCTTCTTGGTATTAACTGTTAACCTCACCACAGAGCATACAACATGTACATCTAATATGAAAACGGAGAAACAATAGTCAACTTCTAGGGTGGAAAGAAGAAACCTTGTTATCAGCCAAATAAGCTGCCCTTTACCTCCTCTCACTTATGTGGACCACATCACTGATCTTGAAGGTGGCCTTGTCATCCCACTAATAGGCAACAGGCTCTGTGTGCTTCCTATGATTGGCAAAGTCCCTCCTGGGGAACAGAGCAGCTGCCCATGGTGGCTGGTTTCCTCAGGCACAAACACATATCAGAGTGTGGACTCAGAGGAAGGACTGGGCAGAGGGCAAACAGAGGGGAAGAGGGGAAGGGGAGATTCCCCAGGCAGAGGGGAAGCAGAGCTGTCCCTGAGGGGAGCCATGCCAAAGGTGTGCTCCCTCATCCATCTCACCCTCTTCTGGACAGGTGAGTCAGATCCTGGAACCTCAACTGGGCAAGACTCAACAACAATGAGAAATGGAGCTGCCAGGCCCTCACACTCATGGTCGGTGCCCCTTCCTCAGGGATCTCAGCCCCACCCTCCTGGAGCCTTCTCTTATTTTTTCTCTCAGGAGTCACGGCAGCTGTTACACTGGTGCAAGACCTAGTAGTGGCTCTGCGTGTCCCGCCGCAGAGGGATCAGCCACCCTCCAGTGCTCCATGGAGGGAGAAACAATCACTGACTACCCTATCAACTGGCACAGGAAGACCCAGGGTAACACAATGACTTTCAGATACCGAGAAAGACCCCATGTGGCGCTGGTTTTCAGGACAGATTCCAAAGTCAAATTGATGGTTCAAACAGCCAAACTCTACTTAAGATCCTTGAGGCATCAGAAGAGAGGAAGGATCTTACTACTGTGCCAGTGACCCCACCCTCCTGCAGGTCCACTGCTGAGCAGCTCCAAACCATGGAGATCTATGTAGAACGGCATTTCCAACAAGATTGGGATTTTCTCTTAAACAAATCATTTAAGAAATGCGGGCCAGAGAAGGCTGGCATTTCTTGCCTTTCCTTCAGGCCGCCTATGTACTCCTGTGGTGTTCAGACAGACCACTCCCAGTGGGGTGTGGCCAGGGGGGCGGCATGCAGGAGAGAGGAGAAACAAAGCCAAAGGCAGGAATTGTGGCATTCACTATACACTCTTAATGTTTTGGGGTTTGTTTGGGGTTTTTTTGAGTTTAATAAATGATTTGACCCCACACCCAAAGTTCTTAGGGCATGACACTTCTCAAAGTACAATCATGGATGATGTCCAGTTTCTCCCTAACTATATTCACCAGAAACTCAGGTACTCTATAGGACGAGGTTGGGAAGACTCCACCTTTCCTCCAGCAGGAACAGTTTGCACCGATGCTCAGCTTGCCAACACGAAGGACAATATAGCATCTATATTGTTTTCATGATTACTCACTCACCGGATATGTCTTTTGCCTATCCTATCATCTCTATCTCTTGACTTCTGCTATATGTGCTAGAGACGAAACATGGACAGAGTTCTTCCACTGACACTTCCTCATCCTTCTATGAACAGCTCAATTTAAACTCTACTTTAGGGGTGCCTAAGTGGCTCAGTTGGTTAAGCATCTGACTTTGGTTCAGGTCACGATTTCACGGTTTGTGTGTTTGAGCCCCACATCGAGCTCTCTGCTGTCAGCATAGAGCCTGCTTCAGATCCTCTGTCTCCCTCTCTCTCTGCCACTCCCCCACTGGCACTCTTTCTCTCTCTAAAAATAAATAACTAAATAGAAACAAAATACAATTTTTTAAAAGCTTCATTGGACTACTTCAGGCAATGTCTAGGGAAAACTTTCTCCAACTAATGCTACTAGTCAAAGATACTGCCCTCACCTTCTGGGATGAGCACTGGGTGTTGTATGGAAACCAATTTGACAGTAAATTTCATATATTAAAAAATTAAAAATTAAAAAAAAAAAAAAAGATACTGCCCTCCACAGTGTCAGGACAAAGAGGCTGGCAAGTGTTTGCCAGACACACAGCTCCAGTCAGGGCTGCTCCCTGTTCCACCGAGGGTCTTCCCAATCCCCCTCTCTCTCATGACCCTGCCTGAAATATATACGTATATATTTCAGGATTCCCCATGAGCTCTCATCATTTATCTCCCCAAACAGCTCATTCCAACCTTTCAAGGAACCTCTCCTTTTTACTCTCCATATCACACCTACTCACTGTGTCCTGATTTCAACACAGGCCTGGGCCTGGCTTCTACCTCTCTGCCCACGCTGTTGGGTTGCATCTTTGGCTGAACTGTCAGCAAGGCTCTGGGTATTGACTCTGCCCTTGGATAAAATCAAGTTCTCCAATCCCCATCTAGATTAGGCACCCTGAGCCTCACATTCTGGGAAAGGAGTTTGAACCCAACCTTCCTAGCTAGCATGCATCCAGGTTACCACAGAGGCCCTGTCACAATTCACCAAGGCCTCAGCCTGCTACTTGTATCCAGTTATTCTTGCTTAAATGAACTATATTCGGGAAGGTAGAGTGCATCTCTAAGACTAAAAGGGTACGATTCTTCTCTCAGTTTGAAATCATGACTTTGGAAAAAGAATGACATTTGGAAGCTAGTTACACAGATGGTGTCAAAATTTTGGAACCATGGTTTTATAAGGCCTGCAAGATGGAGTCCCAGAAAGAGATCCAAGGGGTCCTTCTGACAGAGACTGGGAAGAATGTCTTTGAGGAGAAGGAGGAGGAAAACTACGTGGACAAATCCATAAAACTGCAGGTTGGCTGTAGTAATAACTAACATCTGTCGAGTGCTTACTATATATCAGGTACTACTGAGCACTTGACATGTGTTATGTGATTTAATCCTCTCAACAACCCTATAATGCATTTTCTATTATTATCCTCAGTCCACTTCCACTTTAGAAGAGCTAAAACACTTGTCCAAAGTACCACATCCAGTAAGGGAGGGTGACAGGTTTCAGGCTCTAGAGTCTGCACTGGAGGACACAGAATGGGATTCAGGGCAGGGCAGGTACCATAGAGGAGGCAGTCTCCAGGATGTGTCAGAAATAAGGAACAGCAGGGGCTGTGCTCTCACCACTAGACCTATTCAAACCGATGATCTGTGACCATCTGTCAAGAAACTAGGACAATGCAGCAGTGGTCCCACACGACTTCTCAAATGTTTTCTGAGATTTTGTGATCCTGGCATAAGCTTCACATTGTCTTCTAAAATCATCTGGATCTCTTCATCTTTGAAATAAGGATAATGAGTTCCAACTTCACCGTGTTGTAAAAAGGTAACAATAGAAAGCAAACTGCATTACACGTAGTAGCTATTCGTAGATGTTACTTATAAAAAAGGGCAAATAATAAAATGGGATAATCAAGGAGAAAGCGAACTCAATTACTGAGTGCCAACAAGATGCAGCCACTTTTCAGGGGTGGGCTCACGTAATCCTGTTTTACAGATGGGGATACTGAGCCTCAGAGAGTCTGAGGGGCTAACCTAAGGTTACAGAGGCAGAGCCAGAATCTGGGTCTGAGTTGAAGGCTGATGGTCCTGGCACTGGGCTAGGGATTGGGGGATATACTGAAGAGATGTATCATCTGTAACAATATCTGAGTTACAGAATGGCTGGGAACCAGTGTATGACATCCAGTCATCTGGTGCTGCAGGCATTCTTTGACTCCTGTCCAGTCCCCAGAAGAGGGGAGTGGAGGCGGGGGTACCTAACTCCTTCCATCTCCCATCTCTCCATCCCTTGTTTTAAAACACCAGTTGCGGGGCACCTGGGTGGCTCAGTCGGTTGGGCATCCAACTTGGGCTGAGGTCATGATCTCGTGGTTCACGAGTTTGAGCCCCACATTGGGCTATGTGCTGACAGCTCAGAGCCTGGAGACTGCCTCAGATTCTGTGTCTCCTTCTCTCTCTGCCCCTTCCCTGCTAGTGTTCTGCCTCTCTCTCTCTCTCTCTCTCTCTCTCTCTCATAAATAAACATTAAACAAAAATTTTTAAAAACACCAGTTGCAATTTCAGCCTCCAGGCTGTTCTCTGGAGATGCCCACCACCACACCCCCCCCCAACCCTGGCTGAAGGAAGACAGCTGCTACCCAACCCCCTACCACTTAGACTCCTGAGCCCCACCCCCAGGTCAGCAGCTCTTCTCCCAGGAAACGGACCTACATATTCCTCCCCTATGATGTTTGTCAAAGGTAATATCTTGTTGGACTCCCTTAAGAGTTTCTGGGGTGCTAATGTATTCACTGCATTCTCCTTTCCTTCTCAGGGGCCCGCCTGGAATGGCAGCTACAGGGGTCTGGGGCAAGTGTGAAGAGAACGTGAGAAATTCTATGGGTCTCTGGCAGATCCACAGGATGGCTAACTTTACCAGTCATAGATAGCTCTACTGTGCGGCAAAGTGTCTGAGTTTGCCTCTTCCATTTTTATTGACTTATTATCCTTATACGGAGGTAGCAAAAGGGCTCAAGATCTGTCATTTCCAGTTCTCTGCATTCAAAGTGAGCAAACTGACACCAGAGAGCACTGCAGTGAATTAAGGCTTTAGGCAGAGTCTTAGCTGCTGTGATGTCTCAGACAGGAAGTGCTGGCTGATAACTCTTCCCGTGCTAACAAAAGAGAAAAACTCCAGACCCGAGGCTCCTTTCCTAGTCTATATTGCAACATATTGCCCCCAAATATTAATTGAAATGGTAGGATTATACACCTGTAACTTTTTTCATCAGAGCACGTGATTCACTCCTCCAGCAAAAACCATCTCTCCTCTCTGCTTAATTTTTTTCCATAGCATTTATCACCATTTGATGTGCTGTATATGTTACTTGCTTATTTCTTTCTCTTTTAGCTCTCCACTGGAATGTAAGCTCCATGATGGCAGGGATTTTGTCTGTTTTGCTCAATGCCCCGACTCCAACACTTGGAGTAAGACTGGCACAAAACAGGAATTAAACAAATGCATTGAGGGGCACCTGTATGGCTCAGTCAGTTGAACGTCTGACTCTTGATTTCAGCTCAGGTCATGATCTCGTGGTTCATGAGTTCAAGCCCTGCATCGGGCTCTGCACTGACAGTGCAGAGCCTCCTTGGGATTCCCTCATTCTCCCTCTCTCTCTGCCTCTCCCCTGCTCGCTCTCTCTCTCTCTCTCTCTCTCTCAAAATAAAGACAATAAACTTAAAAAAATGCATTTGGGGGCACCAGGGTGGCTCAGTCAGTTAAGTGTCAGACTTCAGCTCAGGTCATGATCTCATGGTTTGCAAGTTCGAGCCCTACGTCAGGCTCTGTGCTGACAGGTCAGAGTCTGGAGCTGCTTCCGATTCTGTGTCTCCCTTTTTCTCTGTCCCTTCCCAACTTGCACTCTATCTCTCTCTCTCAAAAATAAATAAACATTTTTAAAAATTTTTTTTAAATTAAAAAACACATTAATGAGTAAATGAATGAAGTCTTTAGTGAGTGAGCGCTATGTACCCTGTGCTGTGCTGGATGCTCGGAGATGCAATCGTGCACAGGACTGATGCTAACTTTGCCTTCTGAGATGCTTTCTCCAAGCCTCATCTGTCCACTAACAAAGTGCTATAAACTGTAACAAGATTTTCTAAAGGGTTGATAATAAGAGTCTGCCAGAACACCAAATAAGTTAGTTTTGGAGAGCATACATTAATGCCTCTATGTTTCTTGAACATTCTCCATGAGAGGGATAAAAGGAGAGGATGGCAGGCTTTCTCCTTTGCCACCTTTCGCCACCACCCCCCTTTTAATGCTAAGGCCCCAGGCCTTGAGTCTTGAATAGGAAAAAGCTGAACATTTCTACTTTACTTCACAAAGGAGTTTTATAAACTTTCTCTCCATGCAGGGGCTTGGCATTTTGTAACCAAAAACCACACTAACACATTTTCCCAAACAAAAGAGCAATCCTTAACCCCCTCATCCCCCTTATCTCCACCACGATCACTACTACCACATGCTTTGGGTATTCTTCAAGAATGGAGAATCCCTGGGGGTCTTTTTTTTTTTTTTAGCAATTCCCACATACACAAAGACATACATTGTGAAAAGATAACAGTGTACAGTAGTGTGTATTAACTCCTGAAGGAGTTCTGTGGATGTTCAAGGGCTCCCTGGGATGCTCAAGGGCTCCCAAGGCAGTAGTCAGCCAGTGGAGCAGGGGGGCACCCAGCATGCCGCACTCAACAGGAAAAGGATCTGGTGACAGGACAAAGGGAATCAAGCCAAAATGCAGTTGCTTGTGCTAACTTAAACATGGCAAGTTCTCAAACTCTGTTTAAATAAGAAATCTAATAGCCGTAAGCTTTTTATTTACCTGCATCCGTGTGGGAGACTAGGGAAGTTTAAATTATCTTTCTCTGGCTTAAGGGCAAAGCCTCATGAGTATTTATAACTTTCAGAGAAAGAAATGTCAGTATAAATTTATTGCTAGGGCAACAAATTATTAAGAAAAAGGCCAATTCAAAGTCTAGAGCTTTGGAGACTGAAGTTACTTTCAGAGAATGTAACAACATTCATCTCTTTATGAAATAACAATTTGTTAAATACCTACTATGCACCAGGTACTTGTCTAGATACACAGGGTGCACAGTACTCAGAAGCTCTTCAGTTTATTTTAGTGAAAATAAGCACAAAGGAAAATAAGTAAGATAATACATGTTAGATGATTACAGTTGTCATGAAGAAGACTCTCAGGAAGACAAAGGGGGCTGTTAGCCAGGGTATGGGAGATAATCACTTTAAATCAGGTGGTCAAGGAAGGCTGCAATGAGAAGGTCTCATTTCAGCAAAGGCTTGGGGGAGAGCAGGGAGGGTGATATTCGGAGTCCAAGTATTTGTCAGACTTTTCAGTTAGAAGTAATATGTTCACGTCCAGGTTTGGGACCCATAATAGCACCAGCTTTTCTGTAGCCCTGGGGGAATAGGCAACAGTCTTTCATTCCTACTTGCTAAGAGCTCTTTCACTAATAGTTCAGACTTTTCGTTTTTCAAAACCAAGTGATGGAATCTGTTAATTAGCACAAAACGGGGAGGAAGCAATCCTGAAAAGGTCAAAATTTAGAACTTGAAAGGGAAAATGGCAGAACTGGATTACTGACAAATGGCATATGGGACATGTAACATCAAGCTGTCTGCCTTCTCTTCCTACTTAACATGACCACATTCTATGGTATCTCCCAACCGTGAAAGGAGAGTATACAAATCAGATGATGCATTTCTCTTGCTGGTCCCCAAGAGAACTCTACACCAGCTTCCCCAGGAGAGAATGTGCAGCCTCATCTATGCTTGCAGATTGAGGCACCTTCCAAAAACAGTCCCAATAGGCAGGGAAGCTAAATAAAACATGTGTTCACCTCAGCAAAGTTCTTGGTTTTTCCTCATCTCCAGGAAGCCAGCCCAAGATAAACCTGGAGGATTTGGAGTCACTGTGGAGAAAGCGGGAGTGTCTTTACAATTTCCCACAAAGCTTTAGGGATTTACCCCCCAGGGCTTCTGGGTGTGCTAGAACTACAAGGCTCAGGGTTGGCCCCAGAGTTAGTTTCCATCTTTACTTGCCACCTGACAAAAGTGAGTAACATCACTGAGGCAGCAAGAAGGAAAATCAGTGCCCACAGGGACAACACCAAGAAACACAGCCCAAGTCTGCGTTGTCAGAAGTTCCGTCACATCAAAGGCTCCTCATGCATAAAAACTTCAACTGTGTTTGCATAGCACATATTACAGTCATGAGGGATTGATAGAGGATTAACTGTCTCCGTGGTCTAGAGAAGGGAAAGAGGGTTTTTCCATGCACCAAGTTTGTAAATAAAGACACAGAGAACCTCAAAGAGGCCAGTGTAACTGGCACCGTAAGTTGAAATCAGAGCAGAGGCACAACAATCAATGTCTCCATAGTAAAAATCAACTTAAAAATATCTGAGTTCACAGCCTGTCCCTTTCTGAGCATCCAAACCATCAAGTGTTAATGTGAGGGATATCCTCCTCAGCCCGAGAGCCCTACTGCTGCCCCCACAACATACACACACACACACACACACACACACACACACACACACACGAAGAGTGTTAGAACAGTGTGAAACTTTAACCACCTCCTGGTTCAACCTCTTCAGGTGAAGAACTAGAAACTGAAGAATGGAGAAATTAACCGAATTTCCCACCATCACACAACCAGCTGCTGGCAAAGCCATAGAGAGTGCCGGTATCCCAGTATCCCAACTCCCGGTCAAGTACTCTTTCCACCACACTCTGACACCTAGTTGCCACAGGAAAGCACCCTCCCACTCCTGTATTCCAGTCCACATCCCTGCTATGCTATTCTCCCCTCCAGTCACCTGGAATGTCTTTCTCGTCCCAGCCAAGGTGAGCCCTGTATAGTGCCCTTGCGGATGGAAGAGTAGGAAGTCTCTTCGGGGCTGTGGGAGTAAAGACCCCTGAAAGAATTCCAAAGGGCTTGACGACAGTTCTACCTTTGTTTTCTACCTCTTTCTGTAGAAACTCCTTGAAATCTCAAACCCTGCCCTGGGTCCTTCCTATGGGTGCCTAGCATCATACTGAGTGCACAGCAAGTGTACCGCATAAAGAAGAAAGGCTGGGCTTCCTCTCACCCATCTCAACCTAAGTAAACCCCACTCCTTAGGGACCCTTAAGGGAGTGCTCCTCACTCCCTGCCCTCTGTCCCCATGCAGTGCCTCTGATAGCCCCTGCTGAGGAGTAATGGCTGGAGCCTGCCTTCTATTCAGATACAAATTCCCCTCTCCTTTTTCCCCCCAAAATAAATGAAGCCAACAATATGAAAATGCTGTTAAACAGAAAACCAGGGGTGCCTGGGTGGCTCAACAGGTTGAGCGAATGACTCTTGATTTCCTCCCAGGTCATGATCCCAGGGTGGAGGGATCGAGCCCCGGGTCAGGCTCTGCACTGAGCATGGAGTCTGCTTAAGATTCTCTCTCTTTCTCCCTCTGCTCCTCTCCTCTGCTCGTGCTCTCGTGCTCTCTCTCTCTCTCTCTCTCTCAAATAAAAAAATATAGGGACGCCTGGGTGGCTCAATCAGTTAAGCGTCTGACTTCAACTCAGGTCATGATCTAGCAGTCTGTGAGTTCGAGGCCTGCAGTCTGGAGCCTGACTCGGATTCTGTGTCTCCCTCTCTCTCTCTCCCCTTCCTGCTTGTGCTCTGTCTCTCTCTCAAAAATAAATAAACATTAAAAAAATTTTAATAAAATATGGGCCACCTGGGTGGCTCAGTCAGTTGGGCGTCTGACTTCAGCTCAGGTCATGATCTCACCAATCTTGAGTTCAAGCCCCGCAGCAGGCTCTGTGCTGACAGCTCAGAGCATGGACTCTGCTTCAGATTCTGTGTCTCCCTCTCTCTCTGCCCTTTCCCCACTCATGCTGTGTGTGTCTCTCTCTCAAAAATAAATAAACATTAAAAAAACATTTAAAAAATTTTTAATAAAAGAAAATAATATATAAAAGAATAAAAAAAGAGAGAGAGAGAGAAAACAAATGAGATGCTATGAGATTGTAAGAACAACAATGTTATACTCAGCACTGGTCAGCTCCTTCCACAGGGTCACAGTCCTGGCATGTTCCTGAGTTATCCCAAGTAAGTCTTAGAGAAATTAAAGTGTTGAACTGTGGCATGTGAAGAGTTATTACACATTGGGAAAGAAACCCACTAGACTGGAAGCTGTGTTCGAAACTTAGTTCTACCCTGTGAGAACTTGAACTCCTCACCTCCCTTCCCCAAGCTCACTTATATAAGGTAAAGAGGCCAGAATTGATACAGCCTGAAGTCCTTTCCAGTTCTTACCCTCTATGACTCTATGATCAGTTGTCCTCATTTCCTAGGAACTGAGAAAAAGAGAAAACATTCTGAGATTTCAGCAAAAAGAAGTTAAAAATGAAAATCTCCTTGAAATGAAAATCATCAACAACTGTAAAGAGGTACTAGTAAGAATAATTGATGGCCTACAGTCATGGGGGATACTTTTCTATCTACAAATCACTGCTCAAAGCAGTTTGCATGTTTTAATTTGCTTAATCTTCACAACAACCCATTGCCATTATTATCCTAATTTTACTAATGAAGGCACTGAAGCAAGGAGAGGTCAAGGCATTGCTCAAGGTCAGACTGCTGGTGAGGGCTGAGCTTGGACACAGGCCCAGGAAGCCTGCCTCCAAACGTACTTTGCCACACAACTCAGGAGTCTTCTTTTTCTGGAGTTTATTAAAAGCTATTTCTTAAATAATATCTGTGGGCAAAAAAGTGGGCCTTGTACCTTCCCAGAGTCCTTTTTGACCACAGTGGGCTTTACTCTGTAAGAGGAAGCCAAGTAAGGAAGGCAGAACTATTTCTGATTGGGTGCCCATGATTCTACCCTTATGTTATGCACCCAAGACTGACAGCTTCCATGGCATGTCTGTTGGCACTTTCCCACCTCAGTGTCCAGCCTGTGGTGCCTGCCTGGGCCGGACTTCCTCATACTGGTCCTTTTCAGTAATGCACAAGTCACCATTTTTGAGGTAGTATGAGGTCTGTGTCTTACAGTTCTTATTAGTGCCTCCTCTTTTCCAGAGGTCCGGTCACTGAATTCTCAATCTTCAGAAAGCTCTCTCCTATCTAGCCTTGAGGATACTCTCCTGCAGGACCTCCCCAGTCTTAAGGTACATTTAATGCACCTTTTTAGGAACTGAGAGATCTTTTTCCACCCTTCCAAAGAAACCTATAAAGTGGGGCTACTAACCTATGAAGGGTAACATTTGTCCATCATCATGCTGACCATGATGCCTACATGGGTTTAGTTCTGACTATAGTACTTGGCCAAGAAAACCCAATTCCCCTTAATGAATCCCAGCGATAAATATCCCCTAACCCCATTTCAGTGCCCTGGCCTTTTCCTTTAAAAAACTATCAGGATCTTATCCAGGGGAACTGGAAAGAAAAGCTAGGGAAATTGAAGCTGCTCTCTTGCCAGAAATGCATTTTCTGAAGAGAGAAGACAGTGAAGGGTACCTGTGCCAAATCACATGCTGGAAAGAAGCTATCTGAGAGCTGGGGAAACTTCCACCTCCTAAGTAGAGCTAGCAGCCTGTTGAAAAAAAAAAAATGGGAGTCAGAACTCTTACTTCCTTTTGTATAACTTTAGAAAGTCAGTGAACTTCTTCAAGCCTCAGATGCTCATCTGTACAATAAAGAGTTTATATTAAATGATCTCTGCAGTCCCTTCAGCACCACCACCAACAAACTATAGGTCTCTGCCCAGGAAGAGAGACAAGGAAGAAGCCGTGGGACAAGAGAGATCACATTTGACAGATTCCCAAGATTGGGAAGCACAGATTTCGGCCTAGCTGATTCCTTTATGTGACCCAATGAGGATAAAATTTTTTAAAAAGAACTAAATGAAATACACTCATGGTTAATCAAAGGGGATTGAAAGTCATTGCTAACCTCACACCTACCTTGCTTTGCCTCCAGCTCACCTCCCTTGAGACACTCCTTCTCTTTAATGCCTCATCATGATTCTCAAAAACTGTGATCACTCAAGGTTGAAGCTTTTAATCTCCCATGTATAAAAGGATATGCAAATAGAGTTCAGTTTCCTGTTGAGTCTCTGCCAAGGTCTTAGCCTGGCAGTTCTGGGAAAGGAGCCAAAGACCTCATATTTCTTGGCTGTTAACATTCTCCCATCTGTGCTCAAGTCAGCAGCCTGGGCTTCAGGCTATAGCTTGTCTTTAGACTTACACTTTCCTAGATTTTCTAAAGGAATTCTTGAGAATGTTTCTTCAAGAAAGTAACTTGGCACCCAAGTACCCAGACAGAGGATTATCTGATTATATTTTGGGACAGTAAGAAAAAGACCAAGAAGTCTATATTCCCTAAATATAGGCTTAGAATCTAATCTTGCAAGCTACTTGAGGTACTGATATTAATTTGGTCTTAGGCGAGGCTTGCAAATAAATCATCTGTGTCTCCAATACAGGGTGTCTCACATCATATATACACATGATGAAAAACACAAGGTCCTCAGGTATAACAGCACTGAAAAGCATTCACAAACAAAAGGCCTGAAAAACACAAGACATCTCAACGTGTTTCTGGGCCAAGAGGGTCTACTAAACAAAGAATCAGGGATCAGACAAATTGTCCCCTGTGTCTCCCTGATTGAACTCACACGAAATAACAGCTTCCAATTTTATTCAACACAACGCATCCAACCCCAAGTTTATTGAAATATTGTTACCAATATTCTGATGGAAAATTTTATGTTCCAAACTATGTTAAATCCGACCATTCTCTAGGCATGGAAATTTCTCTTTTTCTATAAATGCTCTGGGCTTATTTGTATTTTCTAGTATTTCCCTTCTGAAGCTAATTCCCAAAGGGCTTTCCTGTGCATTCTTATTTCCATTACAAGGTCAATGTACAAGTTAAAATTTTGGATTTCTTCAGAAATCTCTATGGAGAGATTTCCTCTCCCATTTCTTCGTTATCCCAGGCAGTTATCAGAAGCAATGAGTTCAAGCTTGGACTACCTTGGGACAGTACAACATTAATAAAAAATACTCTCAGTATTATTGTTCCATACCTATCATTCACTTAACGTTTTCTGCAGCATCAATTTATAAATATCTTTCTCTAATCTTGATCCTTGGACTTCCTATTTATAATATCATACTTTCTTCTTTGAAATCTACTCACAGGGTGTTGATACCCTACAAACTTTCACTCCTCAGTTTTTCCTTCCAGGATCCCGCATCCTGAGTTTTACATCCCCCACAAGAATTGTTCCCAGATCATTTGCATCTCAATAGGGAACGCAAACCAGGTCCCTTCCTATTCCTGTTCTTGTTTCTCAGTCCTTCCCCAACCCATGCAGGTCTAGAAAGTTAGCTCCACCTTGCGCCACTTGTGGGCATTTTTCTCAGAGATCTGTCCCTGGAGCGGCATTTGGGGACTGAGACCGAACTTCATTGATATTATGAATTTTGCAGGTGCCTAACTCAGAAAGACTTGAAAGTTTCTAGCTAACTCCAGGACCAGCTACTTCATCACTGTAATTTTCCATACACATTGAGAGAAAAAGTTTGGTCTATCTACATATCACTCCTATAAAGGCTCAGAACTAAATCTTAAATTCTACAGGATATATAGATCCTATGAAGCTCCAGAGGGCAAAGGCTTGAATGTACCAGTTCTGTGGTTCTCCTAATACCATACCTCATTCTACTATGAATTTACCACAAATCTAGTCTACCCAAAGAAACCTGGAAAAAGTCAACATACTCTTGCATTAGTCTGGAGGCTCAAGGTAAAGTAAATGAATCTGACTCCAGGAGTAAAATCTTCCCCTCTCT